>NW_017728917.1:25248090-25320286 GCF_001723895.1 Crocodylus porosus
AGACTTACCAGCTGAAGGCAGCTGTGTCCAGCGGGCCGAGGAACTGCTGCTTGTTTAGTCTATAGCCGAATCTCTGAAGCGGTGCCGAATCTTCAGAGCCGATTCAGCTGAATCGAATCACTGTCTTTCTGAATCGGCCAAATCCAAAGCGAATACTTACCACTTTGCACAGGTCTAGTGATAACACTACTGCATTTTCTTAACCCTCTCCACCTGACTGTTTCTGACTTGTTCATTTTCTTGCAAATTCATGATATAAAATAGTCATCCTCTGAAGAATGTACATGATGTACAGAATATGTCAGGCACTTCCTAAAAGGGAACTTGATGCTAACCTGGGTGACCCATAGAAAGGTGGTAGCTTTCCTAAGCATACCAAATAAATACAACTTGTAACGCAGTGAAAGGAATGTGCAGAAGGGAAGTTTGCAGGGTCCCAGTGTTTGGAGGGGTATGGAGTATTATAATCAGAACGCTGTTCTGCCTTAGCATATGTTCATGTTATCTTGCCAACAGTGGTAAACCCAGAGCTCTGTCTCACCCTTACTGAAGTTCTGTGCCTTGCAGATGCCTTTCACTTGTGCTGAGAAACCATTTTCATTAATTTGAAATCTCCTCCCAACCTACTTGAGCTAAGCAAGAAACTAGCTGTGTCATCTTAATTGCTATTCTCAATTTACACTGTGGAGGTGGAATTTTAACTTCCTGTCCTCTGGGAACAATAGTTCAGCACCTACCTCTAGGTACTTAGAGGCATACTATATCTTGATAGTATATAATGATGATTAAACTCTTGTGCAATTATAGGCTACTCAGCATTTGCCCTTTTTGGTTTCAAAGCTAAATATTTAAATATGGTATGTTTAAAGTACCCATACCACATAAGAATCAATAGAAACAGCTCTTATTTTCTTTTTACAGAAGCAGAGCATTTTGGCAGCAGAAAACAGCCTTTTCAGTAGCTATCTCCAGTTCCTAGACAAAGGGAAGACTTGGTCCAAAGTGTTGGTCACCATCCCCAAGACTGAACCCCTCGTCTTATACCTGCAAGGTGTCAGTCAGGTAAAAATGACATCCACAGAGGCATCATTCAGCAAAAAAAGTATAAGTTTCGCTATGAAAATCTGGGAAATAGGTCAAGGGATTTGGCTTACTTTCAACAGCAGAAATGAACTTGGTGTTCTGAATTTAGCACAAAGCCTCAGAGATTTCAAATTTGCATCTTATCTGTAGACAAAGATTATGTGATTGCAAGCAAATGTCTAGTTTCATCTCTCTCTCTCTTTTTCAAAGGAGGAGTGGTATTACAAAAAGGACAAAGCAATGATAATTATTTCTGTTAAAGTTTATTTTCAAAATAAATACTCAAAGGTTCTATGGATCAGTTATCTGGGAAAAAGGTTTCTAGTAAATGCAGAAGATGGCAAAGCAGTACTAATAAGATGGTGCTACTTTAAGCCTTTGTTCTTTAATGATGCTCCGGCTCTGGAGTGAATTTACACAGATACTAATGGTTTCTAAGGCCTGTGAACTGGACTATGTGCAGTGAAACCAATGTGTCTTAACAGCTGCTATTCTTTTAATTGCTTTGTTTGTAAATGACTGGAAGAATGCACTGTGGTAAGCTGGGTGATAATTTATACAGTGGATTTTTAGAATGCATGTCAAAACTTGTTTGTGGTGAGTCAAACTGAACACAAAATGATAGAATCAAATCCTAGTAGAATGACAGCAGTGAACATTAAAGCCCTTCAGACTCAGAATGGAATTGTATCCTTCAGACTCAGAGTAGAATAGCATCTGTTTCAAATTCCAATGGTGTTGCTTTAATTTGGGTGTATTGGGATAGAGGGGAGGGACCATGGGCCAAACTGAGTTTTATGTTACCAGGGGCAAGTGCAGTGATGTTGATGGATTTGCCTTGGATGAACACCAATCTATTTGACAGCATCAGAAAACAAAATTTGGCCTTTAGCTACTGTTATCCATGACTTGTAGAAAGTAAAGTTCTCCATATAACAAGTATAAAATATTTGTATGCCACTCTCAAAAACACGCATCCTATGAGAATGCATACCACAACTAAGGTCTTTAAATTGACCCTTTGTAATGCTTTAAATGCAACATTCAGAAAGCTGAAGTTTGAATTACAGGATATGGACACATGCTGCTTTTGCTTCAGCTGAATTTCACACTATACAGGGTAACCTTCCAAGTGGTTCTAGGGGCTCTGGGGTTGCCAAGCTCCAACTGGAGCTTTCCTACTGAAATAACCAGCTGAAAAAGAAATTCCCTTAGACAGGACAATATTTCTAATACAGGAACAGCTAATTTTGAGATTTTTCCCAGAATATTGGGTGAAAAAGCCTTAAAAGAAGCAGCACAGAAAAGTTGTCTTTCTACCAAATTACTCAGCTGAGGTAAAATTAACCTATACAGAACATATAAGGTCTGTATTTTTTGTAATGAAGCAATGAACAAAGCTTTATGCAGTGAGTCTCTGTACAGAGTAAATTTCACCCTCAAGGGGTGAGTCTACACAAGATGCTTTACTGTGTAGTTGACTAATCTACTCAGTAAAGCATCACCATCTACACGTGTGCACCATTTACTGCACAGTAGATAATGCATGGTAATACTTGTATAGATGCTGACTGGGAGCAAACTTGCTCCCAGTCAGCCTAGGCAGCAGGGTGGCACAGGGACCCTGTCCTGGCACTGCTCAGCTCCCCAGCTCCCCCATGGAACTGGGAGCTGGGAGCTCTCTGCCACCTGTCCTAGCTCCCAGCACAGCTGGCAGCTCTGGAAGACAAGTGGGGGGCTAGGAACCAGCCCTCGTCTGTCCCCCAGAGCAGCTCTGTGCCACATGGAGCTGGCTGCTCCAGGGAGCAGGAGGGGGCTGGATTCCCAGCCTCTGTCTGCTCCCTGGAACAGCCAGCTCTGGCTCAAGGAGAGGAGCTTGTAGCAAACCCTGTGCCCCCACCCCCCACCTGGCAGGAGTCTCCCTGGCAGCTGCCCGACACCCAGGATAATCCTCAGCAAGCCCCTTGCTGCTGGAGGGGCAGCTGTCTCCTGCCCAGTGTACATCAGGAACCTGTCTTAATGTATACAGTGCCAGGAGACAGCTGCTGCTGCATCCAGCAGAGCTCTCTTTGCCCTGTGCCCACTGAGACAGGCCCTGTGCCCCTTGCCGGCCCCCAGGCTAGCTCCAGGGGGTTGCAGGCTGTTGCAGGGGGACCAAGCAGGGCAAGAGCAGCCCTATACCAGGCTGCTCCCAATGGGAGCAAAACTGCTCCCAATAGGGAGCACATTTAGACCTGCTCCATGGAAGGCTTTGTAAGGAACTTAATTCCCTACTGTAAATTAATAGCATGTGTAGATGTGCCCAAGGAGTATCATTTAGTATAGGGTCCAAGCCCTCTCATCTGTGCAGGTGTGTGGTAGCTTGACTCCAGCAAAATCATGTAGCTCCATTTTGCCAGGGAAAGCAAAGTTGGGACTTCTCATGTGAGGTCCGGCGCAGGCTGTGGCAGGGCACAGATCTCCTTTTTTTTCTCTGGAACTTTTCTATGCTCACCCCAGTGGGGAAGAGTTTGGAGGAAAGTCAGGAGAAGAGTTGCAAATACATTTAAAGGCAGTATATGTCATTTTCAGTAACTGCTACAAACCATGTATACCCTAATGGGCATAGAGCAGTTCCGCTTGCACTGTGTGACTTGAAGGAAGTTCTTCCATGTAGGGCCTCATTACAGTCTAGTGTCTCAGGGCATCACTAATAATGATCCACACAACAGAAACCAGTTCTGGTCCACAGTAGAACAATAACAGCTGTAAAAATGTTAAATCATTTTCATCATACATTAATAGCGAAACAAAATCGGTGCCGAGGTACCATATTCTTTTCCTGTGCCTACCATATTTGATCTTGAATCCATGTTGATGTGATTAGCAGGACACTATATTAGGGGGAAAGGATGCCTTTGACACTGAGCATTGGTTTTATGACAGTTAAATTTAATGATTAGTACCCCTGACTGTTTCAGATATGGGATAAATCAGGCAACAGAACAGCAAGAAAACACCTAGGACAAGGTTAATCTGTCTTGTATTCAATAACATTAATCCTGGATTTACTGTCAGAAATCAGCAGGCACTGGCTGGGATCATAAACAATGAAAATGAGGACCTATTTCATGAAGTGTGGCAAAGAAAAAGGAAAAAAATTATGTCATAATTTCTTTCTCAGTTCCCTTTATGAACACAATTTTCTGTATGCTTCTAATTCATATATCATACGATATACTTTCTTGTAAAAAAAGTCTTTTACAAAACTTCCCCTCTTGCCAGATTAATGAATTCTGCATCCATTCTTAAATACTATATCCTAGGTGTTATTAAAGTTTAGATATCAGTCTGACTTCATCACATCTCTAATAAGCCTCTATGTGTTATTGCTTCTGCTAACATACTGGGCAGGTTCATTAATGCACTGTGGTTACTGCGCATTTAATTTAATACCTGTATAATCAAGTACTAAATAAATGCTCAGTAACCACAGTTACTGCTCAGCAAGTGCAGCTGGTGAACTCAGACTGGTGGGGTGGTAGAGTGTCCCATGGGAGCACTGGCAGGGTTTGCAGCCTCCCTGCTACCAGCCAGAGTGCCCGGTCAGCTGCAACACACCTTCCCCCCCACTCCCAGCCGGCTGCAAACCCCAGCCTACTCCCCAGCCGGCTGCAAACCCTGCCCCCCAGCTCCCGTGGGACGCTCTGCCGCCCCACCGGTCTGATTTCATCAGCCGTGTCTGCTGCGCCGTAGTGCCAGCACATGCCTTTTTAGTGATGCTACTGCCCAATAATACATTAGTACTGTTTTTGCTGTGACACGCTATTGCACAGTATTTATAGGCTACTGTGCAGTTAGTGTCTCATGTAGACATACCCACTGAAATTAGAAAGCATGAGATAAGCAGTGACAGAGCAAAAGTTTGCTGAATTCATGGTCTGGAAATGTTTTGGGGGAACCTCCTCAAATTTCCTAATATATAGGACAGGTGAGGGCAGTTATTTCATCTGGATGGCCACTTAACGAATTTTGGCAAGTTGTCAAAGGCCATAATGGTTGCCCCGTCCCTTCCCAGGTGCCCTGCCCCCTGGTTGCCATCTTGGAACTGGAAGTCTTACCCCCTAACCCCTGATCTTTGCCACCGGACATCTCTCCCCTTGATCCCAGAAGTACTCCTTTTGGGGTGGTGCCATCTTGGAACTGGAAAACAACAAAATCATATACTAAAAGTCAAACATCTACTATAACATTTTAATTTTATTTCAAAAAATATTTTGTCTTGATTTATGTGCATTTGCATAGTGCCTAATAGTTCAAAAATAAAGTCTTACTCTTGTATATTGTGTGAGAGAGGATGTGGGGTGTGGTTGGGAGTGTGTGTGTATGGTGGGTTGTGGGGTTTGTGAGGGGGTATGGCTGTGGGGGGTATAGGGTATGTTGGGGGTGTAGGGGTGTATATGTGGGGGAGTTGGGGGGGGTGGGCAGGGTGTGGGTGTATGTGGGGTTTGTGGGATGTGAGGCAGGGTATGGGGAGCCTCCCACATGTCTCCCCATGGTACAGCAGCAGCAAGCAGTGGGCTCGTGGGGTGAGGTAGTACAGGTGCTACCTCCCAGCTGCGCACAGCTCCAGCCAGTTCCAGCTGCATGTAGCAGGAAGGACCGGAGCCAGGCCAGCCCACCTCTATCACGTGGGGCTCACATGCAGCTCCCAGGGCTCACATGCCACTATGGGGAAGGCCCACGCAATGGAGCTGGCTGCCTTACCTGCTCCCTGCCACCATGTTTAGTTCCTGGGACTCCACTGAAAGTGACGGGGAGCCCCACAAGTCAAGAGCTGCACGTGGTGGCAGGGAGCAGGGGAGGCAGCTGGCTCCATTGTGCATGGCATCCCCCCGGTGGCACGTGATTCCTGGGAACTTGTACATCAGCCCTGAATCATAGGCACACGCTGGCCTGGCTCTACTCCTTGCTGCCATGTGCAACTTCTGGAACTGGCTGGTGTCATGGGCAGCTGCACCTGGATTTGTGGGCTGTGAGGTCCCTGAGGGCCTGCCACCTGCTGCTGCCACTGATGGCAGGGGCTGTGCGCCATGGAGCGGGGATGTGGGGAGGGGCATGTGGGGGACCCCACAACCCCCCACCATCCCTCACACCCTACAAAGTGCACACATCCACACCCTGCCCACCTGAGCTCCATGTTCACATCCCCTGGTTGCTCATGGGTCCCGGGCTCCATGCTCCCACCTGCCCCATGCTCCATGCTCCCACACAACTACAGCTTCCCTACCTGCTGCCCAGAGCGAGCACAGCAGCAGGGACACAAAGAAGAGTGGCTAGGCTGGGAAAGCCAAGCAGGTCCCTCGGTGGCTGCAGCAGTGCCAGCAGCAGCCCTGTCTAGAAGCTGTGTGCTGCCCAGGGCCGGGGCCCTCCCATGCATGAGGGTGGTTGTGAAGCGAGTGGGCTGGGTATGGTACAATTAACTGGTGGGTACCTGTGAGCTGGATGAAATTGCCTGGTGGGCTACATGCAGCCCACGGGCCATATTTTGCCTACCCTGGCCCTGATATAGGATCTCTAGTCTTGGCCGCTGAATAAAATATATAGTCCACCACAGAGAAACCTTGCCTACCTCCTAGAAAAGCGAACCTTAAAAAATAAAACAATATTTGACTTTTGGGAACAGGGAGAGGAAATCAAATTATGAGAAACTGAAGCTCTTGCTTATATGTAAACACAATAAAATTCTTCTCAGCTTTGAAATCAAGGGAAGAATCCTAGTGTGCTTTATGTGCCTTAATGACACGTATCTGTGTAATTGCAGTTTTGGGCACTTACACACATTATGGTTTTATTTTGCCCTGTGTGCATACTTCTTGAAAGGGAGAGAGACTCTCCCACACCTAGGCCAACCAAATAGTGATTAGGGTACTTGTCCAGGGAGGAGCAGGCACAGGTTCTAGTCCCTCCCCTCCTCTTCTCCTATCCAGTGATAAAATGAAACCAGGGCTCCCTCCCATCCACGGCAACATCTGTTTCACTGAGCTACACATCCTCTGACTTCTGTACTCTTCCTCCTGGCTTCAAACAACGCCCTCTGTTGGCTAGCCAAGGGTTGGTTTCAAGAGGAGGACTGGAGAAGAGTTTTCATGGAAGTGTAAAGTCCACAGAACTAAACCGAAAACATGAAGTACCCTAACAGAGGTGCATGTTTTCTGAGAAGGATTGGATCAATGAGTTCATCTCTTGACAGCTGAGAAAACGATGCATTCAGGAGAAAGATTGGACAACATGAACTGGAGCAACTGCTTAAATCAAGCTTTACCTACACAAAAGCAATATTTGGAAAAATTCCTAAAACTACCATCTTTTGTCCATCATGAAAATTAATTCTGGCTGCAGTTAAAATCTCTGACTGCAATTAAAATGATAGCAGCTGTGTCTGTAATAAATAAGGAAGTAATCTACTCAGACTCACAGGGAGAAGGAAGCATCTTTTGTGGTTCCTCAGAGGCCTCTAGTCATTCTAGAATAAGCATTAACTAGGTTAGAGGGTGTTATATCCAGTCCTTGTCCATGGCCACCAGAATGCAAGGTTCTAAGGGCCTGCTCCAGACACTTGTCAAGTCAATGGGAGTGTTCCCTTGCTTTTGAGGGAATTCTGAATCTGCCACAGTGTGTTAGGAGCTAATACAGAGACATCAGGTTTGGAAACTACCCAAAGGAGGACAAAGACTCTCAGCATCTAGCTAGCTATTTTTCTAATTGTGACAAATGGTTTATTTTCTTTCTGTTTTGTGTATATTTAACTCTTATTAGCACTAATGGTAGGTCTGGTCATATATTCAGGATCTTAAGTGGTGTTCCCACATTAAGGGAGCTCCACAAGAGTGGGGCCTGGCTCTTTGCTTGAACTCCCAGATCCTATATGTTGTAATCACTCATGCCACAATGTTACAAGCAATAAGTAAGTCCACTATCAGTGCTCAAATATGTGATTCTTTCAAGTCATCCAGTTCATAGACAATAACATTGAAAGGGTGCATGCTATGTGTGATTACTGACAGCATTCAGTATCCCTTAAATTTCAGTTTAACACTAATTATTTCAATATTTGGCTCGCAAAAAGCCCTTGAGAGAGAACTCTTCTTTCCATCTGGGAAGTGTGATTTGCTAATTGGTTGCTACCATCTAATCCACAAGCACTCCTTACACATTTGTCCTCAAGCGCTCCTTACTCAGACAGCCAGACCCAAGAACTGATTCAAAGTGGAATATTACATTTACCCTATGCACCGGGTTGAGGTGTCACTTATACCTCCCTGACACACTCACAGCAGGATGTAAACAAGGCTTATGTGGGACACAGGCCTGCAACTTTCCACCCAGGAAGAAAGGAGAAATAAGCACAAGAGCTCCAGAGAAGCTCATAAACTCGTAAAAGCAGCCTCTGTAGCTGCTTGCAGTCAAGAGCCTGATCTTACTTGATCCTTAGAGCTAACACTAATGGGACTGACTGCCTCTTACAGTGTTGCAGTTCCTCCAAGGCGACTCCTGCTTTTGGGTTACTAGAATCTATGGCCTGGGATCATACTGAAAGGAGGTACATGCATATATACATATGCATAAATATATATGTGTATATATGTGTGTGCACATACACACACACACACACACACACACATATATAGTCATAATAAATACATTCTAGAGAAACAAAATTGATCAAATAAAGTGGAGGTAGTATGTGATTGCTAGTACTGTGCAAGAAAAGCAGATGTAGCCTGGATATCAGTTTATTCCTATACCCCCCATGCAATCATGATCGGTGTTTTCTTTCTTAACAGTGAAGCAGACTCAGGCTTAAGTTTGACGCCCCAGCTGCTTCCGCACAAGGGCATGCACCCCTTCTCCATCTGCACAATGCACCAATTAGAAATGCACATAGCAATGTCTGTACCCAGTTTGTACGTGTGAATATCATGTATTACAGATGCAGCAAGTACCTGTAGTAATAACAGGTGTAGCTGAGGTATCAATATCTTGATGTTTTATAGGGTTTTCTTTTCCCACAAAATCATGGCACTTAAAGTAAAAACCAGTTTCTCTGGTCTTTTATGGCAATTTTGCAGCAGCCTCTCAGGGCAAAACCATACTACCCTACCACACCTGAATTGGTCCATTTGAGGATAGCATTCTGGAGGATGATTCTTAGGTAGCGTAGAGTCGTTACAGTGATTCCTGTCTTGTCACCCTGCCCTTACGTTAGAAGGCAAGGTGTTGCTATGCCCTTTTATAGGTGTTGCCAATTTATAGGGCCTGGGCCGGTGAGGCCAGGATCATGGGGCCAGGTCATGGGGCAGTGACAGCTCAGGGCTGAGCCGTGATCTGCCTGTATACCCTGCCCTGTGGTGAGGAGGGGGGTATGTGCATGTGTGTTGGGGGAGGCTGCCTGGCTCTAGGTCCCAGGGGTCAGGCAGGGGCGAGAGGAGGGAGCAGGAGGCATGGGGCACGTGCAGCAGAGCATGCCTGGGCAGTATGGTCCGTGGCTGTCCCCGCAGTGCTCCACATAGGGCCGAGCCCCGCTTGGGCTACCCGCAGCCCACTTCTGCCTGTGCCTGCCAGCCTGGCTCTGGCCAGTGCACAGCTTCTGGCAGGGACGTTCCTGGTGCAGCTGCAGCTGGCCAGGTGCTGCTCTGCTCCTCTTGCCTCCAGCGGGAGCCACCCAGCTAAAGCTTCACCCTCTGCCTACCCAGAGTGGCACAGCATGGGCAGGAGTGGGAGGAGGAGCTGCTGCTGGAGATGAGGGGACCAAAGCAGCACCAATGCCAGGGCCAGGACCAGGGCTGGGGCCTAGGGCAGCAGGACTGTTCTGCTCTTCTCACCTCCAGCTGCAGCTTCTTCTCCTGCTCCTGCCCCTGCTGTGCTGCTTCCGGAGGACAGGGGGGAAGTGGAGACCTACATCCTGAGGCAGGAGCAGCCCAGCTAGAGCTCCCTCCACTGGGCGTGGCTCAGCAAGGGCAGGAGGAGGGACCACTGCTGAAAGTGTGGGGAGCAGGACAGCCCTGCCAGCCTGGGCCCCAGCCCCAGCCAGCACGCACAGCAGGGCTGTTCCCAGTGTGGCTGCAGCCAGCTGGGTGCTGCTCTCGCCCACTTGCCTCCAGCTTCTTCTCCTGCTCCTGCCCCTGCCGCACTGCTCCGAGTGGGCGGGGAGCTTCAGCTGGGCGGCTCCTGCTGGAGGCGAGGGGAGCAGAGCAGAACCAGGCACGGCCCCACTGGAAGCTGCACACGCCAGTCGGGGCCCTGGTCAGTGGGCAGGAGTACAGCACAGGCTGCCCCAGCGGGAGCGGGTGGGGCTGGGCCCTGTGTGGAGTGCTGCAGGGGCAGCCGTGAGCCAGATTCAGTCAGTTGATGGGCTGGTTCTGGCTCATGAGCCATATTTTGGCCACCCCTGCCTTAAGGCCATTAGTTTTTTGTAACTTTCCAATCTGCTCTGCGTAACTAGCTCATCTGAGAATTGGGAAGTTACAAAGCCATTTTGTCCTCCTTTCTTCTCTTAGCTGCCACACTAGATGATGTAACAGTGCATGCTTAGAAATGGGCTCAGTTAGCTAACAAAAGGTCTGAGGGAAATCTCATTAATTGTAACTATTTCTTTATTTGAATATTATATTACTATGCAACTAAGACTGCCCACACTGTTTTAATGAGAGAGGGTCATGTTGTATGCATGCATGTATATGGTGCATCTCCATGAACATGCATGCTCACAGACATAATTTATGTGGGATGCTATAGGAACTTCCTGGACTCTGAATGTTAAAAATGGCATTTAATTTTTTAGGATTACCCCAGAATCCTGTGATTATCACTGGTTATTAGAGTATGCTAAGAGTAAAACAGCTTGACTTTCAGAGGCGTCAAGAATCTACACATGCTGTTGAAATCAACGGCTGCCTGCGGATTTTGATCCTTACTTTAGGCTCACCCTTGTGAAAATGCTGGCTTACATGACTTCACAATGGTCACACATAAAGTCAATGTCAGCTGAGACTGGTTTCACTTGTTCTTAGCTCCCAAGATGATGTTGTCTCTTGTGTTGTGGAGGTGCCTCTCCTCCCCCTTGCTGCCCTGAAGCTCAGCAGAGCAATTTGTTTATTCTCAGGCAGTTTAGGGAGTGGGTGACAATCTGGGTGTCATCAGTGGTAGTTGAATTAGCACCACTCCTTTGATCTGTGAACTGTTCCCGGCTCTAATAGCATGACTGTGGGTGGGTGAGTAGTGCAGGAGCCCTAGGCACTCTTTATGGAGAGGTTGGGATGGGGGTCACTGTCATGGAGTTGGGGATGGGGTGGGTCTTACTCTTGTGGTCCCCTGTTCCTTCCAACACTCATATACTGTGACTTCCCTGCAGTGGCTCCAGCAGCACAGTAGCAGCAGTGCACAATGTACGAGCAGCCAGAGATTTGCTGCTGTGGGGAGGTGACAGGGAGGGGTGGGAGATGTCACCTCCTTTTTTGCTGCAATAATCACTGGTATTTTGGCCACTTGGCACACATATCAGTGGCAAAAAAAAAGAGGTGACATCCCTCCCTCCCTTCCCCATGGCAGCGAACCTCCAGCCATTACCTGTGTGCTGCCACTGCCCAGCACAAAGTGCTGACAAATTACACCTCTGCCCGGCTCCTATGAAAACTGCAATGATCTGGCTTTGATTTTTTTTTCTGGACTCCAGTGCCTCCCCCTCCATCTTTGTGATGGAATTGGGAGTACTCTGGAATCTTTAGGAAAAATGATATGTTTTCTGCCCTAGAGGCAGATGGATAAAAGTGGGAATTTTTCAGTTCAAGGTCACCCAAGCACTTTGTGGTTTGCAAGGGCTAGCTGTGCTTGCATGCTGTGCTCTAACCACGCATAGGTGCATCGTCTTGGCCTCCAGGGGAATTGAATTCTACTGTTCTTGACTGGATGGGTGGATTGATTTAATATAAAGTGTCTAAAGAAAACTTAAAAGCAGAAAATACTGAGTTTCCATGTCACATTTAAAGAATTACCAAAGTCCCCAGCTTTGCTACTATTAGGGCTGGACTCTTGCCCAAAGGGACTGTTACAACTGTAAGGGCTGTTGCCAAATCCAAGTCCAGATGTGAACCAGTTTATATATGGCACAGGTCAAAATCTGGGTTGATTTGTACCCTGAGCTGCTGCACTGCTGTGGCTTTTTAAATCAGCACAGAGCCTGGAGCATGAACATTGTGCAGGCTTCAGTGTGCGTGTAAGTAGATGGGTGCATACATAAATATTCTAATTTGTTATAATACATGATAGGAAAACAGTTTATTAGCTAATCAGATACACGGGCGCAATACTGACACAGTGAATTGCCTTGGGGTACCCTCAGTTGTTGGCTTGGATGACTTACAGTTTTGTTAGATGTGTTTGGACATGGTACCTTCTTCCCTGTTTAGGAAATAGATCTTGCTTCTTAAAACTAGTGGAAAACCCACTAGAGAGAGAGAATTCTCAAATACTAGTGAGAGGAGGTGTTTGCATTCAGCATGTTGTTTGCTTTTTCTATTTCAAATGCAAAACTTTGGTAGTTCTCGCATTGACTTTTTTCCTGTGTCTTAGGATGGGCGGAGTCTTCGAGCCATACCCCTGCCTGGTTATGAAGTCAGTTTACCAAGCTCTGGTGAGAAGTTTGAAGCAAAACACATTTTAAAGCTTTACCAATCCCAACAAACTCTATATTTCAGTGCAGAGGATGAAGAACTGCAAATGAAATGGATGGAAATTCTCACCAAAGCAGCTAAAGGGGAGACTGAGGATCTAACTGAAGGAATCAGTAACCCATAGAGCAAATTCCATTTAGTTTCTTTAACTCATGCTATATACCGTCACTTGAATTCGGTGTTCATGGCACTTTGGAATCTGTATGGCTTTATATTTTCATGTGTCTGCGTAAGAATCTCAGTGGTTTCACTCTCTTTTTTTCTTTTTGTACATTTATCACGTGCAGTACTAGCTATCTGACATATATTACATTAAAGGAAAAAGTAGTAGTAGTTGTTGACTGTGTTTATGCTGGTTTTAAATTGGAAGATAAGGAAGAAAGCATTAACTTTATCAAAGGTAATGGAAGACCAACAGTCTCTTGTTTTCCTAAATGTATATTTTTCAGTCCTTTCAATTGCTGTTCAGTGCAGGGTGTGTATAGTCTGTGATTAGGTATATAAATGCTGCCTTTAAGTTAAATGTTGTAAAGGCTTGTGGCTGGCCACTGACATTCCGTTCTCTGTCCTTCCCCTTCTGATAAGAATATGGTCTTTGTGAAGTGTGAACAATGTACTGAACCTTTTCTTTTACTAAGCTGTTTGTCTCTGCTATTTTGAGATGACCCATTCACAAGATGTATACTGTAGAAGAGACTTTTAATAACTACTGCAAACCATGCAGAAGAGAACATTAAGAAGCCTCATAAATATTAAGCTTTTATATATTGTGTTTTGTTTGATCTTGAAACCAACATGTTTTTTATTTCTTTTATGAACCCATTTTAATGTAAGTGAACCAACATTTTATACTGCAACCCAGGATGTAACCAATAAACAAGAACATTTTTAGTATACACAGTACAAAAAGGTGACTTTTTTGTTGTATTGGTTAACTTTTTTAAGTAATCTAGGATTTATTTATATAATTTGTAAATAATGTTACATAAGTATTTTAAGAAGTTTTAAAAGATTTGAGCTAATAACAGGGTTTAGTGCATAGGATGATATGAGATATTTGTATGAATTGAATTTGTAATTTAATTTCCTTGTTCACCTGTATTTGTCTTTTTCAAACCTTAAGTGCTTATCTATTTAAATAAATCCATACCGTTACTCGTAAGCCAAATCTCCGGAATACTGCAAGCTTTAGATCAACATTTAACATAAGTACAGTATGAGAGTCCCATCTGTTTTTAGTAATAGCAAGCATGTAGTGCTGATACACAAGGAGAAAAAAATGAAATAAAATTTGTCACAGTGGTATGATTTTTAAACGCTTTGGTTTAACTTTTGTTCCCTGTTCAGCCTTCGACATTTTCTAGCTGTCGTTTGTCAGTGGAGAGTGCTGATCCATAGTCAAAGTTTCAGTTCGGAGTGTTTGAAAATTAAGGCTTCAGGCCGGTGCGTATTACTGTCCCATAAGACACCTCTCCACTGACTAAGGATTTAATTGTTTGGTTTTACTTTTAAAAAGTGCCTTTGCTCTTAACAAAATTTAATTTGCTGCTTAGGTAACTTCCAGTAGTTCTGTCCCTACAGTGCTACAATCAGTAGAGACACTTAACAAATGAATATGACATTCCAAAATTTTTCAATTTATAGATTTGTAAAGGTAATGTTTCACAAAAAAATGATTTACAAGTCTTTTGATTTTAACATTTTCAGTATTTTGTTTTCTAGTTTTCCCTCAATTTTCTTTCTTTCTGTTTTTGGCTACTGAAAGAGAAAGGAAGAAGAAATGGTAAGCCCAAGCCAGAAAAGGTTGATAAATTTGTTGTTTTCTAGCTTTAGTAAAAAAAAAATGGTAAAATCTTATTTTTTTAAAAATATTCTAGTTCAGCACCTTCCTTAGATGCCCCCTTACCCTCCCCCAGAAAAAGTGTTTTCTCATCTGTTGGCGCATCTGTATGAGACACTACTGTGCAGTAGCATTGCCAGGCACTTACCATGCGGCAACGTTACTGTGCAGTAGTAACGAGCTACTGTGCAATAGCTCATTTGCTACTGTGCAGTAACATCGGAAAAAAGTATGTGGTGATGGTATTGCACAGTAATGCCGGTTACTGTTGCTTATGCAAGTACTAAATGACCGAGCAGTAACAACTGCACCGTCCACTGTAAATGTAGACACAGCCTGTGTGGAAGATTGACACATGAGGGCAGAGGCCAGGTCCTCAAAGGAAAAGTTTCTCAGTGTCTCGCATCTATCTGGATTCTGCCTGGAGAAACCCTGTCAGTCACAGTTGCCTATGTAGGTTAAGGTTATATAGGTTAAAACCCAGAATTTAAATTCCACCTCACACTTAATGGAGTCCAGTACAGATCCAAAAGCTCTGGTGCTCTTGGACGTCAACATGGAAATCTTTTTCCTCAAGGGCAGCCTAGACTCTAACAAAGTCCCCAAATGCATATGTTAGATTGCCCTTCCCTGAAGTCCAAGCTGCCTATGTCACCAGGAGGCAGCCGGGATGGGGCATATAAGCCTAAGGCCTGAGCTGGTCAGGAAGTCTAGCCCTAGAAGCCAGAGAGACAAGAGCTCCTGGAGCAGGGCTCCTGAGATAACTGCTGAGCCAGGGTTAGCAGCACTGAGCATGGGAACAAAGCCTGAGTCCAGCGGGGACTGAGAAGAGAGGGTCTGGGGCCCAGAGGTCTGGAGCACAGGAGGGATGAGCATCAGCAGGGCCTAGGAAGTTCAAAGATCTTAACTAGCATAGGAGCAGGGCCAGGGCCTAAGCAGACTGAAGATCAGGGACCACAGCCAGAGACCAAGGGGGCCAAAGAACCAGGAGGGGTGATGACTGGGACTGGGAGCTCATAGACCAAGAAGGGTATGTAGCAGCATATCCTCTTAGGCATGGGAGTGGGTACTGGGGAGGTTGGAGTCCATAATTAGCCCTTAAGCCAATGACCAGAGACACCTCTGGTCATGAGTGTGATACCAGGCTTGGGAAGCCCTGGGACAGTCTCCCTTTCCTCAGAAGTTAACAACATCAGGGCATGGCAGGTGAGTACATGAGAGAATCCCCAAGGGAGCCAGGTTGGCAAGGGCTAAGTGGCCTTCAGGGGGCATCGCAACCACCTCTGGGATGAGCACTTGCTACAGATACACCATTATAAAAGTTAAGGCTTTGTCTGGGCAAGGCTTGAATCTGTGTACTTAATTGTGATCCATGAACTGTCATTACTCTGTATTTCCTTGATTCCTGGTAAATTCAGGTACCTATCATGTCAAGAAACCAAGCTCTTCTTTCTTATATGCTTACATAAATGAGGATCATGTCAAAAGTGATCACAATCTATTGTACATTATGAACAAATATTTCAAAATTGCAAGCAGGCAAGCAGAGTTCACTGGTCCCAAAATCATCTTTCGAATTCCGTTGTGTAATACATGTTCCGGGACTTGTTAGATACGATGCTACTAAGGCCAAAATATGTTTATTATAACTGGTAGGTAAGATGCCACCTTTAAGAAGAATCTTATGACATAGGTACAGTAGAGAGTTGATTATACAGAAAGTTAATTAACCAAAAGGTTCTATAGTAACAAAGCCATCAGCCCACGGTTGGGTTTTGCGTTTCAGTGCACGTCGTTTCTTTGCTAGGGCATTGAGATTTTAGAACATTACACAGAACCATCCATTTATTTCTTAATTTTAAAAAATATTTGCTGTATAATACAGTAATGATACTTTTCAGTACTCTATACTGTGGTATTTATTATTCTATTATCCAGAAAAATTGATTATGCAGAACAATGGTGACAATAATTATTCTGGACAATCGACATTCTATTGTATGGGTAAGAGTCTGCACAAGAGCAAGCAGACATCTCTCTTGCCTCCGATTCCACAACAGCTTTGGTATGTGCTTTGTGCACTGTAAATTTCTCCTGCCATCAGTAGCATTATGTAAAGCATGTGTTGGGAGGACCTGCATAAGCAACTAGTGTACTGCTGGGGTAGATTTCCCAGATGTTTAAAACCCAGCCTTCACTTTTTGAGCCTGTAATTTTTGTCCACAACCAAATGCTTGCAAAGCATAGAGTTGTCTATATGATCACATTAGTGGCTGTGAAAAAAACTGTGTATGCAAAACGGAGATCATTTTTAAGGTCCTTTTCATTATCAGACTGATAAAGATTGCACAAGGTGGCCTAAATATGCTATAACACCTAAGCATTCTTCTTGAGTGTCATGGATTTTTTATTTAATTTGCTCTGTGGAGGTTTGTGAAACTTGTGTGTCAGTTCAGCCTGATCTCATCTCTGGCACTCAGGCCTATATGAAATGAAGAGAAATTTATATGAAATGAAGAGAAATCCGCCCTACTGCCGAGGAGTCTTGCTGGTCCCCTCATTGTTCTAAATAATACATTAATTACATGAAATGATACAGCCTAAGTGCTACTAGGTTTTCTCAGAGAAAAGTAAGCTTTTTAAAAGAGAAATCTTTATGGATAGCTGAGGGAGAAGAAGGGTTGTTTCCTGATTGTGTTCAGGAGACCTGCCATATGGATGATGCATGAAAAGAAGTTAAAAAAGGGGGCTATATCAATTATGAACCAAGAAATTATGAAATATTTTTGGCAAGAATTTTTGTGTGTTGTGTGGTATCCACAGATGAAGCTATAATAGGGAGCCCTGTTTTCCACACAAAATTCAAACTTTTCCCCTTTTTTGCTGAAAAAGTGAGGTGAGAAGAACAATCATGTTTGCAGGCATTTATCATCACTCAAGATCAGCACCAAGGTGTTCAGAGAGAATTTTGCCTTCCTTAAGTTTGCATATCAAATGCAGACATGCTGGTTTCCTGTTCTCTTCGTGGCAATAGAGTTGATTTCTTTTAGTTTTTTTCCTTATTTGCATCCCATCACAATTTCTGAGAAATGGTTTTGCAGCAAATGCTGAAGCTGTATAATGAAGTGTGTGGTTAACCTGTGTGCCTCTGACTGTGCTTCCTTGGTGCTCTTTCACTCAGCATTAACTGTGAAAAATAAATGACTATATGTCTTATAAATAAGAATTTCTTTTTCCATTATTTCTCTTTTTTTAGTTCTTCAACCCATACAGGAACATGGTGAGGTTTTCCATCTGGCCTGCACTTTTGTCTGGGTGTTTTTGCTTGGCTGGGCAGTCTGCAGATCCAAGGAAGCTTGATGGAGTTGAATGATTACGTTTTTCTGTGAAATGAAATAGCGATAAAACAAGCTTTTCAGAAAGCAGTTGCTGGCTGATCTATGATCACAGGAGATGAGAACAGGAGGAAGAAGTCTGCTCGCTGTCCATAAACATACTTTTCTCCCTATCTTCTTGGTTTGGTTTTATCCAGACTTAAATAGAAGACTTGTTCAATTTTTGTCAAAAGAGAATGAGCTTCATGTTTTGCCCATTGTGTTGTATTGATGCTAGAAGAAGTTATAGGGCTTTTATAGCCATATACAGGCATACCTCGGAGATATTGCGGGTTCGGTTCCAGACCACCGCAATAAAGCAAATATCGCAATAAAGCAAGTCACACAAATTTTTTGGTTTCCCAGTGCATATAAAAGTTATGTTTACACTATACTGTAGTCTATTAAGTGTGCAATAGCATTATGTCTAAAAAACAATGTACATACCTTAATTAAAAAATACTTTATTGCTAAAAAATGCTAACCATCATCTGAGCCGAATGGCGCCAATGGAAAAATGTCGCCGATAGACTTGTTCAACACAGGGTTGCCACAAACCTTCAATTTGTAAAAGCGCAATAAAGCGAAGCGCAATAAAACAAGGTATGCCTGTATGCATACACACCACCTAGGTCTTGGCAAAGTGGCTTATAGGTAAATAATAGGAACAGATCTTTACCTACTGTAAATAACAACTGCATAACAAGTACTTGTGACCTGTTCAGCTTCAGCCAGCTGGGAGGAAAGAGGTATAATCTCCCAACCAAACCTTCCTTTCAACAGCTTCCTTTGTACTAGCTTCTCTTTCCCTTTCCCACCCAGATTAGCCAGGTGATAGGCAGGAACTTGGTATGTCACAATGCCTTTTGCACATCTCATACATCAGGGGGAAAGAACTGAAGTAGCCAGGTGCTCTGCAATATTTTGTGCCATTATTATCTATTGTGCTGCTAGGTTTGAAACAGCAGAGATGGCCAACTACTACACCTCCTCTGTACAAGGGTAATGTATTTAAATGTTGCTTAATGGCCTTATGCACTCATTATTAACCTCATAGTTCATTTGAAACTTCTTCACACTTTGATAAGAGCCAAATATTGCTATAGGACAACTCATGAAACTTTGCTTTTCAGCACTTAGAAGTTGCTGTTGCTATTGACTTACAACAGTTGTATGTTTTCAGCGAGTCTATTCTGAAGCATCTGCATGTTCCTATGGACACAGGTCTGTGGAAATGTGTTTGAGCTCTTTGTGGGAGCTTCTTCATTGATGCTTTCTTCCTGGATTTAGTGATGGATTTAATTTGTTCACTTGGGAAAAGCACATTTGATCTGTGACACTTTTCCCCTTAATTAAAGCTTAAGTGAGCACCATGTGAATCCACTGTGCCTAGAAAAGGGAATACATCCGTAACTTAATTAAAAGGAGAAGGAGCTTAGTACTAAAAAGCTTGTGATAGAATAATAGGCTTCACACTGATGAGTGAGAGTGCCCACAGTGTCATAAAACTTTGAGAGACTCTGTATGAACAACAGCTGGGGCTTGACCAGGCCTGGCACCAGCGTGAGGCTTATGGCAATCATGTGCAGAGCCCCAGATCCTGTGGAAGGGGTATAGATAAAAGGTCTTCCCTTTGGAGTGAACTGTAGAGATCCAATGCTAGGATGTGACCTGGCTTTGCCCACCACACCTAATGGTCTTGGAAATGTGCAATCCAGCAGTTAGATGTGGTTTAAACAAAGTCAAGAAGAGAAAACTGCCATCATGCCTGACATACATCAGCTAGGCTTATTGGAGGTGGGAGAGGAATATTCCTTGTTGCTAATTGGGGGGGGGGGGCGTGAAGACTCTACAAATCCCACAGCCACATAGGAGAAATGTTGTCATTGGACAGCTGAGTTAAATGAGCTGGTGGTCTAGTACTCGTGGAAATCGCATTTAATCCTAATTAAGAAATTAGTATTTAGGAAACTTGAAATTGGCTTACTGTGGAAAACAAAATTCGGAGGAGGGTGAACAGTACTTCCTTCTTCAGCAAAACTTTAGAAGATGTGGAATTTCAAATGACTGCTTTAGAGGAAAGTAATAAATCAGTCTGGATTGTCTTTGTTGGTTAAAAGAACTAAGCATCAGCTGAAAGGGAAATGCTTCTGGCTTGCAATGGCAAATTAAATTAAATGAAATGTCTGTGTGGCACAGGCCAACCTAAAGCAAAAGATCTGAAGGTGCTGAGAAGGTCGGCTGTTTCAGCCTTAAATCAGCCCACTGTTCCTAGGCTCTAAAAGGGATATGGTGTGTAAGGTGGCCTACCATGGAGTACTCTGGGTAGTGCCTCTGGTAAGGAAAAGATGAACATATACCTGGGGGTGGTGGCAGTCTGTAAAAGCCTACTGACTTCAAGCTGTGATTATTTACAAGAGCTAAGAATCTGGCCTTAAGTCCCAGCTTCGGCTTTCCATTCTCTAACTTTAATGGTTATGGTGATATGTTCTTTTCTTTTTTCTTTTTTTCCTGTTGCTTACTTTTTTAAACATATTCTTGATGGTGGCTGAAGGCATTTAGAGGGGAGAGGCTGCATGCCACTTAGATATTTCTCAAAGACTGCATGGAAATGACAGCTCTGTGCCCGCAGTTTTTCTCTGTACCCTGTCTGCTGTGGCCTTAGTACCTGGGACCTTTTTGAGTTCAAATCCAAGGTCCAATTGTCAGCTAGTCTGTTATAAGCTTCAGATTTATACCTTATCAATATCCACATGACACTCTAAAACATCTTGTTCTTGTGTGTAAAAACTGGGATTCTTCAATAGCTCTAGCCCTGATCATCATTAAGAAAATAGATCTAATATCTGACATGAAGACAATGCATTTGAAAACTGGATCATAGCAGTCCATGGCAAACCTCCAGCTGAAGTCAGCAGGGCTAGGATTTCACCTTCAGAGTCTTTTAGTCACCTTCAGAAATTAAGTGTTATAATGGTTTGTGAACAGAATCTTTTATGTGCTGCATTTTAAAAGCAAGGTTATTTTTTATGTTTCAGCTAAAAGAGGTTATGAAAGGGAATCTTTTTCACTATTCCTGAGAGTTGGAGCTCAGATGAGATGTGAAATGCATGTGAAGTTGCATTTTTCCAAAACAACTTTAGCATAATAAATAGTCCAACAGAAAGATAAAAGGAGTTTGTAGAATCAGGCCTTGGACACATGGTGTTTGTTTCCTATGCAAAGACTGTGAAAACTATTAAAGACTGTATCAATAAGTTTATCACAAACTTTTATTTTGCCACCTACTCCTCTACTCATTAACCCATCACTGCCCAAGTTGTTCACATCCCAAGAACACTTTAAACAGGCACTATTAGAAAAAACCCTGTCAAAGTCCTATCTCCTCCTTCCACAAAAAAATGTCTGCATACCTGCTTCTCACTCTGATATCACTTCATCTCAGAATACATGTTTCTCCAACTCCATCCATGTCCCAGCTACCGCGCACCCTGCCATTCTATGAAGTGCCTTCACTTTGGCACTCTCCTTCACCTCAATCCATCTGTACAAAGAGCTGAAGAGCATTTTTGTATGTATGCCATAACATATGCACCTGCCTTTAGCAGCTGCACTTGGAAGTATGGGACAGGTCCCAGGATGTGTGGGAACACCAGTGGAAGAAGCAGTGTTATGTGCAAACATAATGAAATGGTTAAGGAACTGGATAGCGTAGCTACAGCTGGACCACTTCAGGAACAAGTAACCACACTATGAGGTATTCTAGTCCTCTATAGTACACATTTGGTGCTTCTACTGCATACCTATACTATGCATAATTGCATGCAAAAAGCTGTCAAAAGAGTATTAAGGTGGTAAAGAGAGGCACTCAAAAATTAGGAAATCTGTGTGTTGGATAGATGGTGCTCACTTTACTAATAGCTCTTTACCATTTTGGTGTTTTCTTATTGTTCACTTTTGGGCCTCTAGGCCTTACTGACTGCTCTATTCAAGCCCTGTTCTGAATACAGAATTATTAGTTTCCTCACGTGCTCTTCCATGATGCTTATTAGCAAAGTATGAAACATTCTGATAAGTATCTGCTGCTTTTCCCAGTGCTACTCTGAGGTGGGACAGGTAATGTAAACCCAGTTTTATAAATAGGGAAATAAAGCTAAGATTAAAGTATCTGATACTTTTGGGTGTCCCATTTTCATAGTTTTCATAGATTTCATAGACATTAGGGCTGGAAGGGACCTCAGAAGATCGAGTCCAGCCCCCTGCCTGAAGGGCAGGAAGTCAGCTGGGGTCATAGGATTCCAGCAAGATAAGCATCCAAATTTCTCTTGAAGGCATTCAATGTGGGTGCTTGAACCAACTCGGATGGCAGGCCGTTCCAGACCTTGGGGGCTCAGACAGTGAAGAAATTCTTCCTTATAACCAGCCTGAAATGGTCTTGCGTGAGTTTATGACCGTTTAACGTCATCATCCCTTGGAGCATTCTGGTGAACAAACGTTCCCCCAGATCCTGGTGGTCACCCCTGATAAACTTATAGGTGGCCATCAGATTGCCCCGATCCTGCGCTTTTCCAGGCTAAAGTGCCCCATGGCTCTCAGCCTGTCATCGTAAGGTCTGTTTTCCTGACCTCTGATCATGCGCGTGGCTCTTTGGACTCTCTCAAGCTTCTCCACATCCTTTTTGAATTGTGGAGCCCAAAACTGGATGCAGTACTCCAGCTGCAGCCTCACCAAGGCTGAGTACAAGGGGAGAATGACGTCCCGGGATTTGCTTGAGAAGCATCTATGGATGCAAGCCAGCGTTTTGGTCACTTTACTAGGTGCAGCATCGCATTGCAGGCTCATGTTCATCTTGTGGTCAATGATGACCCCCAAGTCCCTTTCTTCCTTGGTGCTAGCCAGCATAGCACTGCCAAGCCTATAAGGATGCTGCAGGTTTTGCCTCCCAAGGTGGAGAACCTTGCATTTTTCAGTGTTAAACACCATCAGGTTTGCATCCGCCCATTTCCTGAGCCTGTCAAGGTCAGCCTGGATCGCCCTCCTGTTCCCAGTTGTGGACGCTTTACCCCAAAGTTTGGTGTCATTGGCGAACTTGGCCAGTCCGCTTCTGACTCCCATGTCCACATCATTAATGAAGACATTGAACAATATGGGTCCAAGGACAGAGCCTTGGGGGACCCCACTGGTCACAGGACATCAGGATGATTGACTTCCGTCAACCATCACCCTCTGGATCTGACCATGGAGCCAATTCCCCAGCCAGCAGATTGTGGTGGACCTGAGGCTGCAGTTGGCCAGTTTTGCCAAGAAGTGATCATGGGATACCATATTGAAGGCTTTTTTGAAGTCAAGATATACGACATCAATCTCCTGTCCTTTGTCCAGGTGATGGGTCACCTGGTCATAAAAGGAGAAAAGATTGGTCAAGCAAGACCTACTTGCAAAAAGCCTGTGCTGGCTATCCCTCAGGATGTTGGCGTTGGCCAGTCCATTAAGGATGACCTCCTTAATAATCTTTTCTAAGACCTTCCCCGGGATAGAGGTCCAGCTGATGGGCCTGTAGTTTGCTGGATCCACTTTCCTCCCTTTCTTAAAAATAGGCACCACATTGGCCTTTTTCCAGTCTTCGGGTACTACACCAGAGCACCAGGAGCTCTCAAAGATCCGTGCCAGAGGCTGGGCTATGATGCTCGCCAGCTCCTTGAGTACACTGGGGTGTAAGCTCTCAGGGCCGGCTGACTTGAAGGTATCCAGCTTCTCAAGGTGTTCCTTCACGAGGTCGGCATTGATGGAGGGCAGGGACTGTCCCTCACCCAGGCCTCCTTGTCTCGTAATGGGCAGGAGCGACCCATGGGACTGATAAAAGACGGACACAAAGTACCCATTTAATAGGTCGGCTTTTTCCTGGGCGTTGGCTGTCAGTTGTCCCATCTGGTTTAGCAGGGGTCCAATGTTGGCCTTGCTTTTCCTCCAGGTCTCCACATATCTAAAAAAGGATGTTTTATTGTCCTTGATACTTGTAGCTAGTTGGAGTTCTGCACAGCCTTGGCTTTCCTGGTTTGCTCCCTGCAGGTGCTGATCAGTGCAGAATATTCCTCCTTGGAGATGGATCTAGTCCTCCATCCTTTGTAGTCCTTTCTTTTTAGTTGCGGGAGGTCTGCTAGTTCCCTGCAGAGCCGAGGGGGCTGCTGTGCCCTTTGGCTGCCTTTCCTCCGAGACA
Organism: Crocodylus porosus; assembly: GCF_001723895.1. Taxonomy (NCBI): domain Eukaryota; kingdom Metazoa; phylum Chordata; order Crocodylia; family Crocodylidae; genus Crocodylus; species Crocodylus porosus. Next base: position 25,272,316 of record NW_017728917.1, read on the forward strand.
GAATAGGCTTAGCTTGTGCATCTAGGATCACTCCCTTGAGGAGCAACCACTCTTCCTGAACTCCCCTCCCCTTGGGGTCATGGTCCCTTAGGGCCTCACTGACAAGCCTCCTGAGCTTGTCAAAGTCGGCTTTCCTAAAGTCAAGGACTTCACTGTTGCTGACTGACTTGCCAGCTTTACGGTGGATGGTGAAGGTGATCAGCTCATTGTCGCTGTCACCCAGCTTCCCATCGATCATTAGTTTGCTGATTAGGCCATCCCCGGTTGCCAGTACCATGTCAAGCAGCGCTTTACCACTCATTGGCCCATAGACCTCTTGTGTCAAGTAGAGGTCATCCACGCACGAGAGGAAGCTTTGCAACTGCTCAGATTTAGCTGAGCGCTCTTCCCACAAGATGTCTGGGTAATTGAAGTCCTCCATGACAACCATGGACATTTAACATTTAACATTTGAGATGTTAAAGCCTCCTATTTCAGAGTATGTAGAACTACATGGAACTTTATTTCTTCAACTCACAGCTCCCGTTGTCTACATTTGAAGCTGTGAGCATTCAGGGCCTCTACAAGTCAGGCAGATAAGGAACACAAAGTTAGTGGTTACTTGCTAGAAGCCTGTTTTAAGAGACTTCCAGAGCCTCACAGGGATAAAATCCAGTTTTCCATGGCAGCATTCAGTTGTCTGAACTGTGTTTCCCAGTTTCTGCAGACCAACTCCATTCTGGGTATTGATGTGGCAAAGGTCCTGTGGAAAAAATACTGATCACAGTATAAAGGCCTGTATCATAACATGTGAGCACTAGCGGTGGGAAGTGTGTGCATGTGTGTGGCAGAGGGTAGGGGGGAGGCGGGTCACATTAAGCCATCATAATTCTAGCTTTTCCTGTCTTTTGAATGTTTGGATTTATACCTTCAATTTTTTTAGGATCTTTATTCTAGAAAGAAAACTTTAAAAACAGCTATTCAGTCACATAGTATTATATTGGCGACCGGATGGGTCATCAGAAGGTTAGAACCTTTAGATTTACTTGAGCTAATAGAGCACCATAATAGGTTTCTGTCACTGACATGAAGAAGACGTAGGATGATGGATGTGCACTTTGTTGGTGAATTTTAATGAGGTTGCTGACTCAGCAGAAGACTCAGGAATTTTGAGTTGCACCTTTGGATTCTGGAGGAGAGTGTTCCCAAGTGGTCAATGACCCTTCTGCTCCTGTCTGGTCTCTCCCTACCATCTACAGCTGGCTCTTGGTCCCAGCTAGTCCAGTTTCCAGTCCACTGGCTCTCTGTTACAGTATCTTAGCCTAGCCAGACTCGAGCTCTCCTTCCCAAACTCTTCATCCCAGTCTTCCTCCAAAACTAAGTTGGCCCAGCTAATCTTAGCCTCACACCATGGGTTTCTGAACAATCTCAGTCACTCTCCAACTGGCTCCCAAGCCTACGCTCCTTGCCTTGTCAGTTCCAGTGTTCATCACATTCTCAGTTCAAAGTCTCCCCTACCCACCCCTTCTCCCATTCTACCCTCTCACCCACCTCACCTCCAGGTTTAGCTCTTTTTGCTTCTTCATTTAAATTAAGCTACTTCATCCTTTCACAGTCTCACTGTTTTCACTTTTGATGCTCTGAGCTCCATGTCAGCTCAGAGTCAGTGTGAGCCACAGGAAGGTCCTGGTGTGAACCCCTGTAGCTCTGGCAGGGAACATACTCATTTGTTCACAGTCTGGTTACCACAAGGTGGGCAATTATTTTGGGCAGAGGGCCGCTTACCTCGCAACCTGTTGAGGGCAACAAGGGTAGTCCCACCCTTTGGCAGGTGTCCCGCCCCCTGGTTATCATCTTGGGACTGGAAGTCCTGCCCCCTAACCCCTGACCTTTGCCATCAAAAGTTCCTTCCCTTCCCCACCCCCCTCCTCCCCAAAAGTGCTCCATTCAGCAAGGGGGGTTGCCATATCAAAACCAGAAAAATATTAAATTATATTCTAAAAATCAAACATCTACTACATTCATTAATTTGATTTCAAAAAAATATTTTGTCCTGATTTATATGTGTTTGTGTAGTATACATAAGGGCGATTGTATAATTGCTTAAAATGATGTCTTATTCTTGTATATTGTGGAGGGAGTGTGGGGGGTATGGGTGGGTGAGTATATGTTTGTGGGGGGGGCTGTGGGTGTGTGGGTATATAAGATGTGGGTGTATATGTGGGGTTTGTGGGGGTGGATAAGTGTGTGGGGGTGTATGTGGGATGGGGAGCATGCGGGTATGTGTGTGGACATGGGGTGTAGGTAGGAATGGGGTTGGTGGGGAGAGATCTGTGTGGGGGGAGGGTGGCTGAAGAGAGTTGCGGTATGTGTGGAGGGGGAGGGTTTGCACACAGCCCCCCTACAGCAGGCAGAGTCCTCGCCAGTGCTCTTCTAAGCTTGGCAATCCTGCTGCTCCTGACCCTGGGGCACAAGCACAGGCCCCATGCTCCCGCTCACTGCCATTTCCCCCTCTGGTCTGCCACCGCTGCCCTTCTCATGCCACTTCTCCCTGCCACTCGCTGCTCAGGCTGCACGGCTGAGACTGCAGGATGCAGCAGGAACTGGCCCAGCCGGCACCACCTGGAGCCAGCTGAGAATTGCAGGGGCTAGGCCAGCTTCCACTGAATCCTGCAGCCCGGCGCTGCAGCCAGGAACCACTGTGGTGGTCAGGAAAGTAACTGTTGCAATCCATGCATGTTGTGAGTACACATTGTTTATTCCAGCTTCTTTTTCTCCAGTGGATCTTTCCTGCCTGTGGACTTGTTCATGCATCATGATCATGAAGGACAGAGACTCCACCTCACACATGTGTGTGAATGCCACACTGGAAGGCTCTGAGCTGCCGCCCACTGCCATTGCTTGAAGCCTGGCACTTGAGGAAATGAGGTGCGTGCTGGTGTCCCTGTTATACGTTTGTAAATAACCTTTGTTTTTGCTTTGTCTTGTTGTTGAACTAATGGTATCCATCTTTGATGAGTTCTGGGATCTAGACATGGAAATGATGTGTATCTAGACAATGAGTGTAGTGTCCCTAGAAGACTCCCTGATGAACAGCCAGTTTCCCCTCCTTTTTCAGTATCCTACATGCATCTTGGAGGATAGGAAGCACCACTAGGAAGGACAAGCAGCCAGTGCATGGTGGAGTTCAGAGAATGGTAAGTGGAAAACTATGCTGTTCTTGAAGGCACCTAGGAGTCCTGATGGGGCTTTTTTAAACAATGCTCCTTTGCCTTTATTTTAAATGTCATACCTCAGGACTATGTTCTTGGAGCCAGGGTGTCATGCCAGGTTGTGGGCAGCCAGGTTTCTTGAGGAACAAAGTGCCAACTTGGGTCAGCAGGTGTGAGCAGAATCCAGGCACAGGCCAGGTCAGGAAGCCGGGAGGGCCGTCTGAGAACTGAGCCTGGGAGTCGGCTGGATCAGAAAGCCAGAGAATCACAGAGACCTCAGAGTTAGAGGGTGAACCAGGTCAAGTAGCAAGGAGATCAAGCAGAGAGCATATGTGAGCACAAGATGGAGGGAACAGCAAGGCAGACTGAGATCAGGCTGAGCCTTATTACACCGCCTGGGACACCGCTGTTCCTTGTTTAAATGGAGACAAGCAGAGATCAGCTGACCCCAACGGGCCGTTCTGGTGATGGGGCAGGCAGAGGGCTAGGTTCTGGTGGGGGGTTCCAGCTAGCCTTGCTTAGTCTGAATGGGCAGCTGCAGAGTGGCAGACTGGGATGTCAAGGCCCCCAGTTTGAGACCACAGCCTAATGCCAGGGCAGTATTATCACCACACCATAGTAAAGTAACTGTGTTAGTGTATGTAGTGTGTGCCTTCCTAATTTTTGTGTATTTATGGGGGGAGTTGGCAAGTGATATTTGGTGTTCTAAGCTTCCATAGGTGTCACTGAGGGGTAAAGGGGCAGACAGGGACAACACAAGAATGTCCTAGAAGGACCATCTGGAGAAGTGCCATCACCCTGGCTGTTCCTAGCAGTGCCACTAGTATGGCAAGGTTTTAAATCAAGGAACAGGTACAAAGACTAAAATGTAGAGAGAGCTGATGCCATCTCACTCATGCTGGGAATGCTTATGAAACATGGATGTATTACAGAGCCTTGATGACTGAACTGGTTCTGGGAACAGTAGTAAAGTCAGGAGTTTTACTGTACAGTCTTAACCTACCCTATATGTGACCACAGCTAGGACATATGGCCTCTGTGAAAAAGAAACAGAAGCAGGGCAACTATATCAATTGCTTAGTAGCATCCTATCCAGTTGGGTCTCCTGGTATCTCATGAGAGCTGTCTCATACTGTGTCAATAGTTATCTGTTGACTACCCAGGGAATTTCAGCGGCTTGATATAAAGGAAAAGCTGTTTGAGGGTGAATTTCAGAGCAGGTCATAATAAATGAGTTTAAATCCATATCTTAGGAGTGCAATTGATGATAAACTGCACATTCAGAATATGAATGTGCAGTCTCCTGAAGTCTGGAAAGCCACCATAATTACTAGAAGTATGCCCGCCTTTTAAACAAGCAAGCCCAAAGGGATGCCCGCCTTTTAAACAAGCAAGCCCAAAGAGATGCAGAAGGAATGTAAGTAAGTAATGCACATAAATGGTTAGAAGACAGCTGAGGTAAGCTTAATGGAAAAGAGAACCTGAGGTCAAATGCATACAACCTTATTCTTCTTCCCCTTCAATGTTTAATAAAAACCCTGACACTAAAAAGTTCAGAGCAGAGGGGATCACTCTGGTGGATGAGCCGTAGGCAGCACAGTTAATGTGTTGTGCCCTGACTAATCGAACTCCATGTAGGCAGCACATCTATAAACACATTTGCTTGTCAGAATGTTTTAACCTGGCATTTTACTGTCCACCTAGCTGGGATGCTAAGGCATCGGGCACCAATCTACCACTTGGAAAGGAGACTTATCTGGAATATGCTTTTCAGAGCTTGGCGACACCCTCAGAGCATAGAGTTCTCTGCAGAGTCCAGTGGCTGCTGTGACAGCTGTCCTCCAGCGGTGGCCGTAAAGCCCCTAGAGTTTCATCAGCCCTTGCTTTGTGGGCAAGCACGCCATCAGTTTCCTGCCATGCCTTGATGTCTTTTATTTTTGTACGAGGGAGGCTGCCCCAGGGCTTCCTAAATTGCTCTCTCAAAGGACCACCAGGTGCCCATAGTCACTGCCTTATGAGCCAGTTGCATGGCTCCAGTTTGCCCCTACACCATGCTCCATGCCTTGCAAATTACATCCTCATTGATGTTTTCTTCCACTTAGCCCCTCCTCTGGCATTCCTGGATCTTTGCTGGTCTCACACTCTCAGCCTCTCAATAGGCTCTTGGACCCTCACAGGTCCCACGATCTCAGCCCCTCATTCTGGGCTCTGGACCCCTCCCTGGGTCCCTAGGAACCTCCTCTTCCCCTTAGCTCCTCCCCAAACCTCCAGACTGCTTTAGGTGTTACCCTCCACTTAGATCTTTTGGAGCTGCAGCCATGCTGCTTAGGTGGTGCTCTCAGCAGGCTCCAAGATGTTGCTACTGGCTCCACTTGGGTCTGGGTTTATATGCTACCTAAGTACAGCCTTCCTCCAGGATCACATGACTCTATAATCCTCAGCTCTAGCCTGCCTGCTTCTTAAAATGGCAGGAGCACCAAGCCTCCTGCCACAGCTGCTACCTACATTCACGGTTTTGCCTTTCTTCATCTCCCCATTTTTTTCCAGCCCCCACCCCCACTTTCACCAAGCTCTCCCTGTCTCTCACCATGCCATTCCAGTTTCAAAATACCAGTAGCTTCATCATGAATAGGCCAGTTAGCTGCTTAGATTGTGGACAGACATCAACTGGGTGTAGACACAGTACACATTGAAACTAAAGTTGTGTTCATTGGCAGAGACTTGTTTCACCTGTAGCTGGAAATCAGTTCAACTTGCAGCACTTTGGCATTTAGTGGGTGAGCCAGCATAACTTAGGATGTACCTACCCAACTCCAGACAGTGCTGCACATACTTTCATTTCCACATGAAAACCATGTATGCCTGAAACTAAGAGCCTGAGAGCAGTGCTGGGTGTTGTGGCTCTGAGCACAAAAGTGGCTTTGTGACTTTTTTTTCAGTGTGGAACCTGCACAGAGGAAGCAAGAGGGCCAGGGGTGTTGCTCGCTGGCGTGGTCCAATCCAGCATAGACATGTCCTCCATTCCTGCTACCATGCTATAGTGTAGACATGCCTGAGCTAGTGCATTCATATTGAGGTGTATTCCACATGGACCAACTCATTGCCTTTCTCATTTTATTCCTCAAAGCTACATCCCAAACTCCATTTTTCACTGCCCTCTTTTCCCATTACTCCTTTTCCACCATGCCACCTGAGAGGGGTAAAGTCGGTTTGGGATCGGTAGCCATGTCTACACAACACACTGACTGTGCAGTAGTCTGATGCTATTGTGCACTAGCATCACATGATATGATGCTACTGCATGGTAGTATTAGGTTACCGTGCAGTAGCATCACAAAAAAGTCATTCATCACGTTCATTTAGTAGTAATGACTGGGTATTAGTGTCTCATTTAGACACAGTAAATGACAATAAAAGTAAGGCTGCTTCTCTTTTAAGTATAAAGAAGAGGAAGATGGGCTGGGTGAGTGCGAGAGTGCCAAAGCCCTCTGCTGAGGGGAACGAGGAGTGGGGATAGGAAGGGGGGGTGATTCTTTTAAGCAGAAAGATAAAATGCTGATGCTCCCCCAAGCAATTCTTGCGCTTCCTTTCAAGAAACATAAGAACAGCCACCCACAGGAACCTGAGCAACAAGGAGAAAATATAAACGAGGGAAATTTGCTGATGAGACAGATCTCGAAACAAAGAACACAATACAGCAAAGATCTTTGTAACTGCTACGTGTAGTCTCTGAACTGCCAAGCAGGAAAGAAAATATCACACTGGCAGAAAAGCCATACAGTGGAGAGAATGAAAGAGTCAGAGCAAGCACAAGTGCATAGGTACAGGTACAGGTTTCCACCCCTTTCATGTCATCTACCTCTTACTTCACAATGAGCTCTCTCTCTTCCTTCAGGTTTTCTGTTTTGGTTCCTTGTTCCACTACTGCACCCAAAATCTTTCGCTCTCTTTCACTCGCTTCTTCTGTTTTCCAGCCAGTCTTATCTTGTCTGTTTGCTGATCAGCTCCTGCTTCTGAACTTGCTGCCATTTTGGTGGCTTTACCATGTCTGAGAGCTTCAATATATAGATGTAAATTGGCCACTTACAGAGGTGACCAGCTTACATGATAAAGTGCCACACACTACCATTTTTAGATTTTCTAATATTAAAATCCTGTGGGTTAATCTTGTGACACCACCTTAACATTTATGCCCAAGGAAAGACATAGTATATTTAGGGCTCTTTTGCATGGGAAAAATGATTGGCATAACCATAGTGGAATAATTGTTGCACTGTAAATTGGCTGGTATAATTCTTCCATGTAGGCATCTATTTCCAGACAAAGGTGATCTTATTCTGGAAGTAATTCTGATTCAAACAAAGTACTATCATTATACAGTCTCTTTTATTCTGAAATATAGTATCTTTGTACCTAAATAGCTCTAGTGCAGTTTCTGCATGGAGACAACCCCTTAGATGCAATGATGCATACTGCCGTCACCAAGGTTTTTTTTCTATTCTTTTATTTTCTATTCTATTTTTATAAAAGAAAGGAGATGAAGGTGTTGGTTAGATCAGAGGTCTGGACCCCACTAGGCTGCAGGACCTGACAAGACTCCCCCTCTACCCTCCAAATGCAATAAACAAAACAGTCACCAAAGAAGCAGGGTGTTTTGTGGTCAGAACAGGATGGCATGAGGTAATAATCAAAGTGATATATCCTCTAAAGAAATAGGGAGCGAAGGCAGTAAAGACTGAGATAATCTGGGAACATATCAAACTGATTGAGCAGGATGCATCTCAACTTGTAAGTGGCTTCTTTACTTATTCAATCAATATTATTTATATGAGATGTATGAAGCCTGTAAAACTTTGGAATTGTAAATCCCTGCATATTTCCCCTTTGTCAGAGAACCTGATCCCCCAGATAGCATTGATTAAAGGCTCCTTTGCTATATTCACCATGTTATTTATTTACACCAGTTATAGCAGAACTTGAAGTGACAACCCTAGATGTAGCAGTACTTTTGCAGTAGTGGGGCACCATCCCCAAAACAGCAGCAGAAGGGAATGGATAATGTGAAATAGACAGGTGCAGTGTTTTAATGTTCTAAAATCTTGAATTCAACTTGACTTTCCTTCTAGTGTCTCTTGTACCTGCATCCCGAAGATCCTTGTCTACAAGCAAAGTGGCCGTTCTAGATCTTGGCTCTGTTGTGCAGTGTCCCTCTGATCATGAGGGAACCTATATTTACAGCTGGCCATTTCCAACTAACACTTGCCATCCCTTTGTTGTGGCAAGTGAACACTGAAAAAAACCATAGAATTTCCATCAGCTGCCCAAAATTCATCTGTTTCATTCAGCAGTGTCTTTCCCAAGAAATAAATAATTGTCAATTTTTTTGGGAGGGGAAGGGGGTGGTTAACTTAATAATAAATTTGCTTTTTTTCAAATTTGTGGACTTACTTTCATCTGATTGGTCAGATCTGGTGCAAGCCAACATTATTCTTGTGTATTTAATTACAGCCATGACACTACAAATTATGACAGACTTGTTTAAGTACCATCTCTTCTATTTTTATGTTTCAATCACCAGTGTCTATAAAACTATATTGCAACACTCTCAGTTTGAGTAGTAAAATTGAAAGTAACTACCTGTAGGACAAACAAATGCTTGGTCTGGAGCTTTGGTATGTCCATGAATTTAAGGTTAATGCAGCTAAAATCTAAAAATCATGGGACAAACTCAGCAGTGCAATAAATGGAAGTATTAATGTGACCATGATCAGTGTGCGTTCTCAGTCCTCCTGGGCTCAGTCTAGAGAGGATATGAATCTTGTTGCAGCTTCTTCTGACTGAAGATGCAGTGGCTCTTGCAGTCAGTTTAAGTTCCAGTGAAGGTCAAGATGGAGGCATCACTTTAGTTCCATACAGGGTCTAAGTAAAACAGTAGTTTAATCTTACATCTGTTTAGCATTTAGTGGCTATTTTAAATAAATACAATTGTCACAGACCTAGTATCCTATAAGGAGCAAATTCAGATTTGGTTTAAATTTCTGTAACTCCCAGAATCACCCACATCCGTCAGAATGTCTATGCCATTGTCGGTGGGCACCTATGCTCTCCATTGTGCTCTATCTGCCTGCCTCCACTCTGCTTGTACCAATCCTGCATGTAAATTGGTGAAATCCAGAGCCTGTGTAATCCTACAGGCAGCACAGGTGGCTCCTAGGAGGCAAACTGTAGGGAGCAAAAAACAGCACTTTGGACAGGCAGGACATCTGGGCAGCAAAATTTTGTTTGCCTAGGGTAGCAAAACATCCCGTTTCTGCTCTTGAGATCCCCACCTCCAATGTTATTGAAAGCAGGGTCCTCCAAGCAGATTCACTATGTAATATCTGGAATTGGAAGAGCAGGAGCAGATGAGAGGCCTGGTGGAGAGTGTCACTTTGAGGAATAGTGGGTGCATCTACACTTCATTAAGGCACCTTAGGTACCGTGCATTTAGTCTAGTATTTTCTTAATAAAGTACTAACTAAATGCACAGTACCTAAAGTTACTGTGTAGTGCACCAGTGCAAGGTTATTTAATAATGCTTACTGCACATTAGCCTGATAACACTGTGCAGTAAGGTATTAGCACAGGTTTTGCTGTGACATGCTATTACACAGTGTTATTAGGCCAATGCACAGTAAGCATCTTGTGGAGACGCGCCCAGTATAGATGTACCCTAACAGAATTGTCCCCATTAATATTAGGGGTACCATTTAATGCGTGCCCGCACAAACACCAGTGAGCTCCCAGTGTGCAGTTTATGCCACTATTCATATTTCCCATGAGTCGGTTCCACTGTCATTCATGAGCTTTGCACCTGCTTAGTCTACGATATGTTTGACCCAGAAGGTCATGCTAGAGCTGGTAATTGAAAGTGCTACAAGCAGAACTGAGACTGAGAGCTAGAAATACTCATCACAATTCTCGCTTCCTTCCTCACAGTTGCCTTTGGTTTGCTGGTGAGGTTCCTGGAGCAACTTCATCCTTTCACTTGCGATGACTTTAATATTCCTATCCTCTGTCAAAGTGCGGAACTATGGAAAGGAAACCATTCACTGAAGTAAATCCTGTAGCCAATGGAAAGTGCAAGTTTTCTGCCCCATTAGTTACAAATTAGTAATAAGATTGCTTCAGGTACTGCTTTTCCCATCTAACACAAGACTATGTTGTACATTGTAAAATAGATACTAAGGTACTAGAATTACCAAATAATCTAAATGGCAATTTTTAGTAACTGCTGACAGTCTTTAGGTTTAATTACCTTCATTAGCACTATCCTTAATGGCAGGTTTAACAAAGAGCTTTGCATTAGCACCAAAGAAATGCACATGATAAATTAAAAAAGGGGGAAAAAAACACAAAAATAAGAAGAAGAACTGGCACTGGGAAGGATAATAGCTTGAATTAAAAGTGTTCAGCTTTGTTTTGCATTATCTTTCTAAGGGAGTTTTCTATATACACTATACATAATGAAACAGTAATTTAGAATGCAATTTACTTTGAATATATCTTCAGTTGGCTAGAATAAATGAATAAGTGAAACAGTGTCTTCCCATAATCAGAGCTGGGAAACAGTTTGTAGTTTACTCTCACCAATTTTATGAACCTCTTACATTTATGCAAGGAACATACTAATTCTACAAGCACTGAGTCTTTGAATTCTATTGTCAGATATCTGTGTTCAAACTTCTCTTTGTGCTTCAAGGTTGTTGCACCAAGTTTTTCAATTCAGGCAGAATGTTACACAGCTACAGTAAAATTAGAGTAAGAGCTATAAAACCTGTAGCAATCAGAAACAGTCTGCTAACATATGTATCCCTTCTGAGAATGCTGTAGGCAAGCAGTTTAATAATATTTTTAACAGATCCAATTACATGTTACCAAGACATGCATCAGTATAATGCTGCGTTTGATTAATATGGAATGTAATGAGTGGTACAGTCTGCTCTTGTCTTCATGAGGAACAGTCAGAACAAACCTTGTGATTCAGGTTAAAATAGTTTTGTTTTATCAACTACAGACAGAAGAGGTGTGGTTTCCTTATGTTAGTTTCATGATTTGGGGCCTAACCTTGCCCACATTGGAATCCAATGTTAAAACCCCAAATGAACTCATTTTGGAATTGGTATATGCCCTTTGTTTAGTGTGGATTGTTACATTTTGACTAGCATTGTGAAATATTTTATCTCAGAACACATCAACTGAATCTTTGCAAATAGCTTGAACTACTCAAAATTCCTAACCCAATAAATCGTATCAATTCACACTTAAGCAGTCCTAATTGAAGTCAATGGGATTACTTCCATGCTTAAAGTACATGTTGAAGTGTTTTGCTGGATCTTGACTATAGTGCTCAGTACTTTGTAGAACCAAGCACCACAGCAACCCAAGGGTCCAAAGGCCCTATCAAAGTCTCCCAGAAATGTCCTGCATTCCAGAAGGTAAGTTTATTAGGGGGGTGTTTAATTACTGTTCAGAAAAAGGGGTGCATGTTTTATAAAAAAAAATCCAGCCACCACGGCCAAACACATGCACACAAAAGATCTGTTTTATTCAAAATTATGCACAAAATATTTAATTTGTATGATATACTCGGAACATTTTATTCATTTTGTTTTGATGGGGAAAATGCAGTCTCCTCTCCTCTCCATTTCTTAAAAATTCCTACCATTTTTCCTGAGCTGGAAAAAGATTACTGGAAAATAAGTTTCAATAAAAAAAAGGAAAGGGACTGAGGCTCTTCTCACTCCAATTTTTCCAGGCATTTGGAGTCTCAAGCCAACAACCAAGAGTGAGCCCAGCTGAACACCTGGGGTGACTGGAATCTCAGCATAAACTGGGAGAATATTCCAACTGTTCCTGTCAATTCTTTGTTTGGCTGTAATAGCCCTGTGCTACACACTGAAATGAATTCTGTTTCAGAGTGAACCCAAGCTCCACAGGCAATTTCCATCATTAAAAGTTCTCTCAAGTGTAAGCAGCTGGAGTTTCCACCCAGCTCTGAATGTTGCATATTATACACAATTCTGTCTTTTCTGAGGTTTGTATTTAATGGTAATTCAAATAGTGATGACAAAGTATAAGCATAATATTTGCTATTCTTTGGATCTGTTCTCAGACTTCCTGGGCATGTCTACATGTGCATTTATGTAGGCTTAATTTTACTGTGCAGTAAATTAATATGCAGTAACTAGGAATAGGCTAGCGTCTTCATGTGCAGGCATTAAGGTGTGTTAACGCTATGCGTGAGCTGACTTGGGATTAAAGTTAGTCCTGAGTCAGTCCACACACACAATGTTACTGTGCAGTAAGACATGTATTACTGCTCAGTAACTAATTGGGTGTAAATCCGATACCTGCAGGATGAAGGTATCAAATTTATGCTCAAGTCAGTGTAAGTCACCATTTACTGTGTATACTGTCCAGTAATTTTCGTTATTGCATAGTAAATGCTCACATGTAGATGCACCCGCTTTGTCTTGGCCCTTTGTTCCCTCTGCATCTGAGAGCAGCAATGCAACTGCCTCTTACCTGGGTTAGAGTTGACAAGATGCACCACACAGTGAGGATTACATAGTCTAGGATTCAAGTCCTTCTCATCAGAATGGCTTGACAGAGGTACGTCCAGAGCTGGCCTTAGGGAAATGGCACCCTGGGTGAACTTGTATTTTGAACCTCAGCGGCATTGCTGCAGGCAGAGGGGGGTAGGCAGGGGAACAGGATTGGAGCAGGTGGCACCTCACCCACACTGCCTGGCCTGGCTTCTCCTGATCAGCAACACCAGAGCCTCAGGGACACCAGCTCCCAAGCCACGGGCAGACAACGTTGCCCTGACCCGTATTCCCCACCCCAGCAGGCTGCTGTGGCTGGGCTGGGATGTGTCCTACTGCCACCTGATCCTGGCATGGGGCTGGGGCCACCCACGTAGAGACTGGCACAGGAGGGACTGGAGTGGAGCGGGGTGCTTACCTGCACTGTGCGCCAGAGAGTGGGGGCAGGCCAGTCTGGGTGTATGGAGCAGAGCCAGCTGCTGGGACAGGAAATTTTATGCAGGAGAGAAGCAGAAAGTTGGGAGTCAATCAGGAAGAAGTGAGCTGGCCTGGGCCACCACCTTCCACCAACCCCTCCCTACACTGTGCTGTGCTGGGATATCTGGACAGTGGAGGGAAGCGGTGCAGGGGCTCTGCCCCGCATAGCTGAGCTGGGGGTGCATGAGGGGACCCCATGGGGGCAGGGAGTGGTAGCTGGGCTCAGCTGGCTTCTGCTGGGCTGGGCTGGGCACTAATCCTCTGGCTTGGGGTGAGGATCAGCCAGGGTGGAGTGCAGCAGTAGGATGCCTTACTGACCACAGCAACTTGGTCAGTGGTTCAGTGCAAGAGCCAAACCTTCAAAGACAAGGCAATATAACACGAAGGTATTCCGCAAGGGATACAGGCAGAAATCCTTACACCAACCTCTAGGGTATCCATTGGGGAATACCTTCCTGTTATATTGCCTTGTCTTTGAAGGTTTGGCTCTTGCACTGAACCAGCACAAACAGTATGAGATCAGAAAAAAGGCACTTGTAATATGTAATGACTAGTAATATCCCTTTAAACTATAAAGAATGGAGTTTTGCTATTTCTAGTTAGATTTAAATTGCCAAGAATCCCATGAAATGTCCAGTAAACAGCCACTTACAGTCCCTCTCTATGTATCTCTGAATTTTTTTACTGATTTTAAATTTCTATCTAATTTTAATTTCCTGCATCGCTAAACTTAGCATTTCAGCACCTTGCAAACATTCAGATTAGACGTGTGTTTTCAAGGTATGTTTGAATGAAAATGCCATCTCTTTCTGAAATAAAAGTGGGTCAGCCTGACCTAGAAAGGCACAGGGAAATGAATCTTGTCCAATCTCTACCTTTATAGCTGAAAGCACTATATTGGCAATACTGAGCATATCACATTGCACAGCTTCATTCCCAATGTGGAGAAGGAGAGGTCCCCATTATAGCTGAAGACTATTTCTCCAGGTGTTGTTTAATTCAAGGGCAACAAGCATAAATGTGGGAATGGTTTCTAGCTCTCACTAAAAACATCAGAACTGTGCAAGGGATGAGGCCAATGCCTCTGCTAGAGAGTAGAGTTATCTATTGCTAACTTCCAAACAATGGTGTGGCGTCTCTCTGCTTTTACCACTGTAAGGAAAAATGGGGTAAGATGAGGTGGAAGGTGTCCATCTTGTCTGCTCTATGACCCTTTCACTTAGGGGGACCAGAAATACTTTGCACTCATTCATAACTGTAGCTCAAAAGAACATGCACATATAATCTGGCCTGATCCAAGCATTGCAGGTTCATTTGCAAATGTCTGTGTCTACCCATACACCTGCTCACTTGGTTACGGGATCCTTGAGGCTGGAGAGCTCTGTTGCTGCTTTGTCTGTGTAGCTTGGGTGAAGCAGACTAAGGAAACCCCCAGACCCGCACTCCTCACACCAGTGGAGCTTGGAGATGAATGTCTCCTCCCTGTGGAAGTGGGAGGGAAGTGACATTTTTTTTCTATCTGTTCACTCCCTTCCTCTCACCCGCCTAGGGATGGCAAGGAGCAAGATGTAAGTGAAGATTCCTCTGGCTACTCCTGTTCCTCCCTGTTTGAACAGGAGAGGTAAGAGAAAGCTCCATGCTGCTTCTGCTCCATCTTGAAAAGACAAGAGAGTTATATCCCTGCTGATTACTCAGAAAAAGAGTGAAAATTCTTCATACCATCCCTATTATAGCTTCTTCCTCCCCTCTCCTTCCCAGGCACCCCCCTCCTGAAGGGCCAGCAGATATTGTAGGCACACAGGC
Organism: Crocodylus porosus; assembly: GCF_001723895.1. Classification (NCBI taxonomy): domain Eukaryota; kingdom Metazoa; phylum Chordata; order Crocodylia; family Crocodylidae; genus Crocodylus; species Crocodylus porosus. The sequence goes on from NW_017728917.1 coordinate 25,287,374, forward strand.
CTGTTAATCAAACACTGAATTGTATGAGGTATGGGTTCCTCGTTCTTTCAGGTGGGTCCGAACAGAAGGCAGTGCGGCATTTTTTGGATTCTACCAAAAACGCGTGTCTACCTCTTAGATGTTTGATGCTGGACTTTTTGCCTTGTGTTCAAATAGTAAGAAAGTGGAATGAAAAGATTGAAAATGAAGGATTTTCTTCTTCTCATGTCTCTACACCACATTTAACCATTTTCTTACACATGCTTGTGCTTGGTTATTGTACTTTGCAAGGTCTTTCATTGTATGCGTGCCTTCAAGCAGTGAGCATTACAGCAGGTGTCGCAGAGTCTGAGGCTCTGTGCCACCGTCACAGGTGGTTGAACCAGTGGTATAGCCCCACTTCTTCATTAGTTCTTTGGAACATCTGACTCCAGTATGCAGGCAGTTAAGACATCACCACCTTTGCCGTGGTTTGTCAGCCCCCCGTGGTAAGGACTCAGCCGCTGGAATGTCCGTTTTTTTGCTGTCAGGCATTTTCTTCAGCCTCTCATTCCACATCTGTGGTCGTGTCATCCTGGGTGCGGCATTGAGAGCTCGGGTGCTGGTGAGGGAACTGCTGTGTGACTTCAGGCATTTGTGTGCTGTGGGATGGTTGTACAGCAGGTATCTCTCATCTTCAGTTTTTCTTGATCATTTTATCCTGCTGGCCACTGCTCTTCTGATGTCAGGCAGAGTGACACCAGCCAGCAGGTACACACTGTTTAGGTTGATAGGCTCGAGACGTCCTGTGATGCACGGGCAGTTGTTGTTCAGAATGGGGTCAAGGCACTGAGCGTGTATGGCTCTCTCCCATTCAGGGCATGCACGCTCGGCAGAGGCGAAGCTGAGAGCCAGAGCAGTAGTTCAGATGGCTGAGGGGCTAGCTCCCCATTGCGAGCTGGTGAACTTATGTATAATGTTGTTCCAGATGCACAGCTTTGCTTTTGTCTCCATGATGTGTTCTTTGTATGAGAGGGTTCAATCGAGAGTGACTCCAAGGTAAACTGGATTTGCACAGGGAATAGTGGGGCACCAGACCCTGTAATGCTGAACTAGTGGTTGGCCTCATGGTTTTTCAGATAGAAGTCACGTACTTGGGTTTTCGGTGGGTGGGCATGTAACTGATTTTCAGTGTAGTATGAGCTTAGGACAATTAGTGCTGATCACTTTAAAGATGGTTATAGTTGGCCAATTTGTAGGGTCAAAATCATGGTTTGGAGTGTTAGCAGGATTTACAGGTATTATCTGATGTGAACGCTTCTGATATGGCTCCCAAAATGGAGGATGAATCAGGCAGAAACAAAATGGGAGATTCTCTCTACACCTTAGTGTTTCAAATCAATCTTATTTCTGCCTGCAAGGCTGTTGATGACAGTTCTTGTTAATGGGATGCCTGGGATTTACTCAAGTTACATGCGTATTCCAGTGTCTCCACTGTATAGCAACAAGAAATAGCTCACATCTACTGCTTGTTTCCTAACAGCCCCATGATGTGTCACACCAAGTGGTGACAAGCATTTGCTTTGCTCATCATAGACCTTATTTTACTGACTATGCATAATATTTGCACACTGAATAATCCCTGTGCATGATGTGTTGTAAAATTTGTCCTTCCAGTTTTATTTTTAATCTCTTACTACTGATAGTGATTAGTGCCTATCTCTTAGGGAAGGCGGAAGTGTCTATACAAAGAAACATTTCTAACTCCACTGGCATCACACACCTCTGAAGAGAAACCTGTGGGATGTTTTCATCGGGGCAGCTCAGTAAACTGGGCAGAGCGGTTCACTTGGTCCTTACCTTTATGACTGTACCAGAACAAAGCTAGGGAGAATCAGATGAGACATTAAAGTTTATTTCCCATACAGCTTGCCTCTCCAGGCCTCATATTTAGCTCTGGTTTAAATACTGTTTAGTTCCCATTAGAAGCTGCCTTTGATTTGCTGCTGATCTCAACCCATGTGACCATAAATTATGTAAGTACTTCAAATGAAGGCCATAGGGCTACTCATGCAAATAAGGACTATTCATGTGAGTAAACAGTTAATAGATTCATAGATTGTAAGGGGCTGGAAGGGACCTCGCAAGATCATTGCAGCCCCCCTGCACTAGGAAGGAAAGGCAACTGGGGTCAAGGGACCCCAGTGAGGTGACTGTCCAGTCTCCTCTTGAAGATTTCCAGGGTAGGTGATTGCACCACCTCTGGAGGGAGCTTATTCCACAGTCTGGACACCCTAACTGTAAAGAAGTTTTTCCTAGTGTTAAGCCTGAAATGGTCTTCCCGGAGTTTGTGGCAATTACTCTTGATTTTCCCCAAGGGTGCTCTGGTGAACAGTTATTCACCAACCCCTTGATGTATTCCCCTGATGTAGCAGTAAGCTGCTACCAAGTCCCCTCTCAGCCTTCTCTTTTTTAGGCTGAACAGACCCGAGTCCCTCAGCCTTTCCTCAAATGGCTTGCCTTGCAAGTCTCTGATCATACAGGTGACTCTTCTCTGGACTCTCTCAAGCTTTTCCACATCCTTGTTGAAGTTTGGTGCCCAGAACTGGATGCAGTACTCCAGCTGTGGTCTCACCAATGCTGAGTAAAGCGGAAGAATCACTTCCTTGGTTTTGCTTGAGCTGCATCGGTTGATGCATGCCAGAGTATTGTTTGCCCTGCTGACTACAGCATCTCACTGACAACTCATGCTCACACTATAGTCTATTATTACCCATAGGGCCCTTTCAGTCATGGTGCTAGTCAGTTTGGCGCCACCGAGCCTGTAAGTGTGTTGGGGATTGTTCATCTGCAAGTGGAGCACTTTACACTTCTCAATGCTGAACTTCATGTGGTTCTGATCCACCCAACTTGCCAGCCTGTCTAGATCCGCCTGTATCTGCACCCTGTCTTCTAGCATGACCACATTCCCTTATAACTTGGTGTCATCCGCAAACTTAGCCAGTGAGCTCTTCACCCCACATCCAAGTCATTGATAAAGATGTTGAAAAGCACTGGACCAAGCACAGACCCCTGAGGGACACCACCGACCACTTCTTGTCAGGATAACACAGATCTGTTCATGAGAACCCTCTGGGTCCTACCCTGCAGCCAGCTTCCTACCCACATAACTGTCCAGCAGTTAAGCCTGCAATCCTCACATTTTCCCATGAGAACATCACGGGATACCAGGTCGAAGGCCTTTTGGAAGTCAAGGTATACAATGTCGACCTCCTCTCTCTCATCCAGGTGGTGAGTTACCTGGTCACAGAAGGAGATGAGATTGGTTAGACAAGGCCTGCCTGTGATGAAGCCACGCTGGCTGTTGTTCAGAATCCTACCTTCTGGGAGTGTATCACACACAGACTCCTTGATGAATGTTTCCAGGATTTTTCCTGGGATAGAAGTTAAGCTAATTGGCCTGTAGTGGCCCAGATCCTCTTTTCTCCCCTTCTTGAAGATGGTCACAACATTGGCCTTCTTCCTTTCTTCAGGGACCTCCCCTGAGTGCCACGAGTTTTGGAAGTTTTGCCAAAGGCCCCACAATGACTTCGGACAGCCCCTTCAGCACTCTTGGATGAAGTTCATCCAGTCCTGCTGACTTATAAATGTCTAACTTTTTTAACTGATCACACAACAGCTCATCATCAAGTTGCAGGGGTTGAACCCATTAGCATGCACAGTTCAGGGTCAAGTGTGAACTTTAAATGTAAAAGAAGCGTGCAGCTTTTCTATACCAAAGTCTACTGCAAAGCCTTGCTCCCCATTACTGAGAAAGGAGTCCATTTCTGCTGGTAACTCTGAGCAGTGGACAGGAAATGCTTATGGCAGGCCTGATGACATAGACAAGTTGTGAGATCTTTCACATCCATTCAGACTCAATATCCCAAATTACATTTCTGAGAAAACACTGCACCCTGCATCAGTATCTTTTCCCTTGAATTAACCACCATTTCTATTTGAGAGACAAGCTCAGGGATGAACTGGAGTGGAAATAATACCTTCAGATCCAGAATGTATGACAAAATGAACTTGATGACCCATTCAATTAACCCATCTCCCATTTGCCATCTCTCAGTGACTGAGCTAGTCTTGCTGTGGACACAAATCTGAGAGGAATGAATAAAAGCCCTGATTCTTTCTCATTTGTTTTTCTTTCCCTTGCAGTGCAGTTCTGTTCTGAAAAATAACTACAAAAAATGGCACCTTCTTTCTCGACAGATCTGTTCCCTGTGTGTGTAGAGCTACCTCTCCTGGCTTTGGTGACCAAAATAAGATTTTACTGTTTTTGCTTGTGTTTCCTGTTAGCACTGCGGAGCCAGCACTGCTGGGGGAAAGTGAATTCAATTATACTCTTTGTTCACCAGCAATAGAACTGCTTACTAACTTCCAATTTGTTACACCTGTGCTAACCCCTCGAAGGCAGTGAGACTGTGCAGATGTCACTGAGGACATAATTTGTAGGCAAGCAGTATACTTTGGGGCCTAATTTGGCCTGCAGAATCTTTGTTACTGGAAAGGGTGTATAGAAAGCCAAGAATCCTCTTGACTCCCAGATTGAGTTATAGGGCTGGCAGTTAGAACAAAAATCTGTAATTAGAAACCGGGCACATTTGAAATGGAAATCCATGAGAACTAACAGCTTTGGATCCCCACAATGTCATCCTACTGGTCACTGCAGAGCAGAACCAGGCTTCTAGGTAAATGTTCTGTGTGGTCATAGAGGAGATAAATGTAAGTTTTATGCATTCCCCTGAATTGCCCCTTTGTGTCTTTTAAACTATTCATTTTCTTTTACTACTGTTTGTAAACGAAAAGATAGTTTATCATTATTCCCTGATCATGCTGCTGAACAAACAACCTCTATTATGCTTAGGTGCACGTGTGTGTATACGGAGAGAGAGAAAATACAAAGGCTTTTTTGCAGTACTTGCATTACACACAGAATACATACAGAAAGAATAATATATGCACAGAAAGAATAAATAAGGTTTTGCCCTTTGCTTGCATTACTCACAGTTGGTGAAGCAGAATACATAAGACTTTATACTTTATTTACATAAAACACACACAGAGACACGCACACATGAAGAATGTACAAGGTTTTGCATTTTACTTGCTTTATTCAGTTGGTAAAGTCAGGACAGGATTATGATAGGAGGAATCTTGCTAAAGTTTTCTTTACATAAGCCTATGTTTTAGACTAGGTTATCTTCTCAAACTTGATCTGTATTCCTTATGACAGATTCCCCCTCCTCCCCCCCCCACCTTTTCAAGATGGCCCCATGTGGACATTTGCATTTAAAATCATCGGATTAAAGCAATTTCCCCTCTTTTCTTCAGGGTACACTTTGCTAGAACTAATACATTCATATTTAAAATAAGTGCTGAATATTTGAAACAGTTTTGCAAACACTCATAGGCAAAGGGTTTGTTTTCTCTTTTGTTCATCATTGCCATTATTAATAACTTCTTATCTCTTCTCAGACAAAGTAATCCTATTATAAGTTAACTATATCACCAAACATATTTTATTGTGTCGACAAGAGCCAAGCTGAGAAGCACAGATGGCAGGGGTTTTTTTGGTAGTTTCTTAGCAGGCTCCTACTTTGTCAGGTATTTTCTTAAGGGTAGATGGCAAATTTCCAGATAGCTGCACTGAGCAAGGTATTTGGGTTTCAACCATTTTCCTTTGGGCAACGGGTTGACCAAGGTGGAATGTACCATAGTCATTTTTTTTAAATTAAAAACTCATTCTTGGCATAATTAGAAGCTGGAAGAAGTCTTATGCTAAGTGGTTCTTTTTCATTTATTCCAGTGTCTCAAAATAACATTCATTTAAAGTGGAAATGATTACTTATGAGTTAACCTAAAAGTGGTTGGGTCTTTTTCAGTTTGTCTGTACCATGTCACTGCTTCCAAAAACTGATGAATAGCTCTAGGCAAGCCACATATACAGCTCAGGAAATATCACTAGATTTTCTATCACTCCTGGGTTAAGTGGTTCTTAATGAAGTGGGAAGGCAGCATGGTCTGGTGGCTAGGGCACTGGAGTGGGGCTGATGTGATGGGTTCCATTCCTGTGTTGACTGTGTCATCTTGGACAAGTGTCTGTAGTGCAAATAACAGGCAAGTTCCAAACTAGCAGTCAATTCCAGATATGACACCAGCAAGTTGCACCCGGGGCTTGGGTAATTTCTTACTACAGAATGGTTACAGTTTCTGTTTTGAGTTCAAGGTGACTGTGTGTATTGCATATGCTGCTAGTCTGAAAGTTTCTCTGTTATCCTCAAGACAAATTGTATAAGCCACAACATTTCAGACTGAGACTAGCCCATTTTGGATGTCATTTTACAAAATATTTGGGGACATTTTCCCTGTTCTTGTGTCACAATTGTTAACTGCTGCAATTGCTTGCTAGTATTCATAGCCTGTTTCCTCTCTGCAACATTCCCTTACTCAAACTTGCTATTCTTGGAACCCTGTTAGTTGAAATATGTTGAATATGCCAAGAAATGCAGCAGGAGTCCTGGATCTCATTTACCAAGATTTTATTAATAAATCCTTTGGCAATGTGCATACTAAACAAATCACAGGAAATGTGTTTCATCAAGAAGAATACATTAACCAAGCATTATTTGCAGAAAGGTCAATACCAGAAGTCTTTTGCCGTGGACCTTCTATCATATCCTGTCTTCCTCTTTTCCTAGAGACACAGCAGAAATGGCCCAGACCATGGGTATCAGTTATCATTATCATTAGCTCTGGCTTATATTTTCACCCTGGAAGGGCCTAAGGTGATGCCCCCTGCCCCCCTGGCCTCCCCCCCAGTGGCACAATCAGAGCAGAGACAAGCAGAGCCTGTGGTTGGGGCAGGGGTGGATGTGTGTTGCTTGCTGTGGCCTTTGGGCTCCTTGCCATACTGCACTCACCCCAGGAGTCTCATGCGGCTGTGCTGCCATGGTGAGGCACTCCCTGACCACCCAGCACCAATGTTGGGCACAACTCTGCACAGCTGTCCCTGCTGCTGATGGGCAGGCAAGGGGTGCCTTGCCATGGTGGTGTGGCTGGCATGGGGCTCCTGACAGAACAGCAAGGCGGGGAGCCTTGAGCCCAAAGCAAGCAGCCTGCATCTACCCCCACCCCATACACAAACCTGGGGGGGCACATGCCCCCCCATTCCTCCCTCCCCTCCTACTCTGGATGAGCTGCCAAGGGGCTCTGTTCTGCTCTGTGTGCCAGCCCTGGGCCCCATAGCCCCTGCCCCATTCCTTCTCTCACTATGGGGGCCTCAATTCGCTCCTCTCTCCCCACCACCACAGACTTACCTGCAGGCAGCTGAGGGTGCTGCTCTCCACTGCTGCCTGGGGCTGTATTCCTAGCTATGTGCATGTGTGGGTGCACACACATGCATGTGGCACCCCATGTCCCATGCCCTGCAGCGCCTTGCAGGATGGAACTTTGCCAGCCAGAAGGGGGAAATGCACCATTTCCCACATTTTTCCACAGTGAATGGAAAACCCAGATCCCTGCACAATATTGGGGATCTGGGACAAATGCTGTCCTGGAGTCATGTAGCCCCAAACCAGGACTTGATGTTCCCATTTTGGGTTTGTCCCACCCAATTCAGGGTGAGTAGTCACCCTACCCTCTTCCTGAGGTGGGGCAGGGCCCTTGGGCTCCCATGTACTCAGTGCCTATGATTATAATTATGGCATTTCTCTTAAGACCAGGAACAGCCAGAATGGGCCCAACATTGACCATAATGTTATCCTGTCTCCTCTCTACTCCTTCACTTAGTAGGTAGGAGAGCTTTCAGGACCATAGAGCCACAGCTCACACACCCTACAAGCTTTAAGCTCTCTCCAGTCCTAGACTTTGTTCTTAGTGAAATACACTTCTGTGCAGAGGGCCAGCAGAAAAATTATGCATCAAATATATCTTACTTAGACCTTCATGTTAGGATCTAAGTAGGACATTCATATTCCTTTTGTGCACAGAGCCGAGTTTTGTGTGCTAGGGATGCCTAGTACAGAAAGAAAGATATTGTTTATCATATGTTATTATATACATAATAAGAAGGTTGATGTTTACAAGTGCACCTAGTTATGAGATTCATAAAGGTCAAATATGCCCTGAAAAAGATTTGAGATAGAATACATATTACAATGGCCTGTGTCTCTGTCAACGTAATCAAGAAACAAGCACCAATTTCTCCTCTCCATAATGACCAGAAATTCAGTAATCAGGTGTTAGTGATTTCTAAAGGAACTGGAGACTCGAGTTCAAGAATTTTTTCAGTGAAACAGGTTTTCTTTGATTAACACTGAAATGTTCATAAACCTGTCTCAGCCTGGCAAACCTTCCAATGGCACCAGGCAGGCTTGCATGAACCCTACCTGATTCTTGCCATCTCATCTGAAAGGCTACTGAGGAATTCTGGTCTTATGACACCAGGGTACAGCCACCATGCACAATGTGCCAGAGTCAAACTCTCTGCTCTGGAGCTAAAATCTCCGGTAGCTCTGGAAGTCCTATTGCTATCCATAGATATCAGGAACAAGGAGACCAGCCGGCATTCCCTGAGAAAGGGCAATCATAAGCAGGCCATGGGCAAACAGATAGTGGCTGAGATAGTATCTTATGGGCGCAGCTGTGACTGGCATAAGTGCTATACCAAGACAAAGGCACTCAAGATGCAGTACAAGAGAGCCCATGATGCCAGCCATGTCTCAGGTGCTGGGGAGTGACATGGCTGTCACACATGCTGGTGATAAGGACTCCACTGAGCGGCACTTCATCACCGACTCCAGTAATAACAAAAAGACAGAGAGGGAGGATCATAGAAGTCGGGTCGGAAGGGACCTTATAGATCTTCAAGTCCGACCCCCTGCCAGGGCAGGAGAAAAAAACTGGGCTTAAATGATCCCAGCTAGGTAGGCATCAAGCCTCCTCTTAAAGACCCCCAGGGTAGCAGCCAGCACCACTTCCCTTGGAAGTTGGTTCCAGATCCTAGCCGCCCTAACTGTGAAGTAGTTCTTATGGATGTCTAATCTAAATCTACTCTCCAACAACTTGTGGCCGTTATTCCTTGTTATGCCAGGGGGCGCTAGAGGAAACAAGGTCTCTCCCAAACCCTTCTGGTCCCCCCTAGGGAGTTTAGAGACTGTCACCAGGTCCCCCCTCAGCCTTCTCTTGTGAAGGCTGAACAGGTTCAAGTCCCACAATCTCTCATTGTAGGGTCTGCCCTGTAGTCCCTACAATGTAGATCATGTGGGTGGCCGTCCTCTGGACCCTCTCAGTGTTGTCCACATCCCTCCTGAAGTGGGGTGCACAGAACTGGACACAGTAATCCAGCTGTGGCTTGACCAGTGTTGCACAGAGGGGAAGGATCACCTCCTTGTCCCTGCTAGAGATGCACCTGTGGATGCACAACAAGGTCTGGTTAGCTTTGCCAACCGTGACCTCGCATTGTCGGCCCATATTCATCTTGGAGTCAATAATGACTCCAAGATCCCTTTCTGCCTCCGTGCTCTCAAGAAGGGAGTTTCCCATCTTATAAGTGTGCTGCTGGTTACTACTGCCCAAGTGCAGCACCCTGCACTTGTCAGTATTGAAGCGCATCCTGTTTTTGCTAGCCCACCCCTGTAACCTATCCAAATCTTGCTGCAATCTTTCCCTCCCTACTCGTGTGCTCACCTCACCCCAACTTTTGGTATCATCAGTGAATTTAAACAGGGTGCTGTTCACCCCATCATCCAAATTGCTGATAAAGAGACTGAACAGCGTGGGCCCAAGGACCGAGCCCTCGGGGACTCCGCTGCCCACTTCTCCCCAAGTTGAATATTACCCATCCACCACTACCCTCTGAGTGCGACCCTTCAGCCAATCTGCAATCCATCTGACTGTGTAGGCATCAATGCCACAGTCACCCAATTTCTTATGCATGATGATGAGAAGCCTCCAGCCTTGGTCCTAACTGTATCCCAGGAACACCCAGGATGAAAAGAATGATAGTGGGGGACCTCTCTTCCTGTTCAGGACTCTTGAGCTGATGTACCAGCCACTGGGCCAAGATAGCTTGGATGCCACCGATGTGTAGATGCCAGGGCCTTCTAATTCTGGCATCTCCAATGTGGAGATGCCAGATGCCACCTAAGCATCCCTGCTGACCACAACCTTGCTGTTCTTGCACTGTTTCTGCTGGTGATCCAGCCCTCATTCTCTCAGCACCCAACACCCAGACCCTAAAGAGGATGTCTACATGGCTGGCCACCACTGCTGGTGAGTAGCAATGCATGGACACTTTGACAGCATTGCTAGACAACCTCCTTGCCACTATCTGCACATCAGCAGATGCCCACTGGCCAGTTGTCCCCCAGACATGGGGTTAGATGCACCCACTCATGCTGACCTATGATTCTGTAGTGATAGGTGGAAGGGAATTCAAAGCCTTTCAGCAGGGGGTGCTGTGTTTGATTCAATGTTGGGGCACAGTGACAACTCAAGGTGGGAGAAGGAGAGTGCAGCTGTGTCCTATGACAACAGGGGAGGGAAGCGCACACAGACCCTATTTTGGTCCACTGTAGGAGGCTGATAGTCTCTTTCTGTCTGCAGAGACTATCATGGTCCAGTTCCCTTCCTTCTTTCTATGTGGCAAGTTAGCCTCAGCTCCAAGTGTCTAGCATAGGATTTCATAACCCAGGGTGGGAGCAGGGAGGGTTCCCAAGCAGCAGGGAAAGTTGTCAGTTTCTTCTATTCAGTGTTAAGAGCACTCTGGGGACTCAGATGCTACAGACCTTGTGGATCCCCTGGTGCTCACATGACAGGCCCCAGCAATCTGTGACACCATGCAGCATGATGGAGTAATCCTTGATGTACTTTGCTCTACAGTGTACAGGGTATGCAACTACAACATAACTGTCATCAAAAGCCACAATGAAGATTGGAAAGGTTGTGTGGGAAAATCCACCTATTGCATCCTTCTGGTTGGAACCACAGTGCCAGCACCCTCTGAGTGGCATGGCATACTTCCCAAAGGGCTGCTTTACCTGAGACCTTACCCTTGGCAAAGCAGTTGGTGACACTGGAGACTAGTGGGGATTATCAGCTTCCACATGGCAATTGCCACCTGTTTCTCCATAGATGTGGGCATTTGCAGACTAGTGGCCTGTCACTGTGCTGAGCAGAGCCAGCTCAGCACAGATCCCAGTGAATGTAGCCCTGCTCCTCCTGAAGTTATGTTACCAGTGCTCACTTCCCAGATCCTCAGAAGCTAACTACTCCCACTGGTTGCTCTTCATGGTCCAGAAGCAGTGGCACATGGTTTGCAGGTGGTCGCAGAGAAAGCTGTCTTCCATGGTGCCCCATACCTCTTCTTGGACATGTTGTGTGTGGAAGTTCAGAGTATGTAGCACAGCCTGAAGGGTCACCTTTCAAGTGCCTGGGTCCTAGTGGCACAAGCTGCCATGCTGTAGCCCAGAATTTGGCAAGTGAGCTTGTAGACAGTGGAAATGCAAGGCTGACAATGCTTTGAGCAGGACAGGAGAAACCAGTACCTTGCAGCACTACTCAGCCAGGGATTGCAGGGCAAAAAGTCAACAGGCATCCGCATTCTGTGCCTGCTGGGCCTACACTGCCTGTGTATCTGAGGAGCCCTCCAAGGTAAAATGGACTGGGCCCATAGTGGCAGGGAGCATAAGCAAAAACCTAGGGATCAAACAGCCTATACTATAGATGCTGTTATCTCCGCTTGGGCCTAGGGAGGCTTCTGAGATGCAGGGGAGCAGGGGTGGCAGAGTGGGGGGGAGAAAGTATGCTAGGATCTCTGCTCTCCAGGCCCCTACCTGCAGAGTTGCACTACAGCATCAGCTTTTGCACCTTCTGCAGTATTTCCTCAGGCAGGGGCCTGTACATCTATACCAGTGGTTCTTAACCTTTCTGGACTCAAGGCACTCTCCTTGGCCTTGAGGCTCCCCTCCAGTACTTTTGTGAATTGAGTGGCATCCAATTTCAAAAACTAATATATAGATTACAGTACTGTATTCACTTCCTTGCAGAGAGGCCTGCCAATGGGAATGGGCAACCATCCAGGCAGAGACAAGTCTAAGCCTGCCTTATCTGCTTAGTTTAGCTGCTTATCTCTGTACCAGGGCACTAAGGTGTGCCTGCTCCGTTAAGGTTGAAGCAGCCTGGCCAGTAGGGGTGTGTGAAACGGGCCCTATTTGATTCGGATTTGGATTTGGATTTGGCCTGAATCGGGGACAGCGATTCGATTCGTTGATTCGGATCACTGTCCCTGATTCAATTCGACTGAATCCAAATTTGAAGATTCGATGCTGATTCAGAGAATCAGTGATCCAGCCATAGACACGGCTTTAAATGTTTTTTCTACATACCTCGAGGTACCTGGTACAGCTTGTGAACGCTGTGATTGTGGGGCGGATGGAGCGTCTGACAGGAGCGTGGGGGGGCCCCCCCATGTGCTCAGCGGTGAACCCGGAAGTGGACCAGAAGTACTTTTGATCCACTTCCAGGTCTGTCAGGAAGCACGCAGGTGCCCCCGCCCCAGACCCAGGAGGCACTAATCCCCGAGCTGGGGGGCTACACGGGGGCCCCCCCAAGTGCTTCCCAGAAGACTTGGAAGTGGATTGGAAGTGCTTCTGGTCCACTTCTAGGTCTGCTGCTGAGCACTCTGGGGCGTCCACCACGCTTCTGTGGGATGCTTCATGTGCCCCAGCATCTCAGCATTCACAAACCGCCTGCTACCTAGAGGCATGTAGAAAAAACATTTAAAGCTGTGTCTATGACTGAATTGCTGAATCTTTCCGAATCTCTCCAAATCGATTTGGAGTGCTCTGATTTGATTTGGAGAGATTAAAAGGTCTCCTGATTCAATTTGAATTCAGAGATTCAGCCACCAAATCAGGCCGAATCTCCGCCGAATCAAATTGGCGACCAAAGCTTTGCACAGCCCTACTGGCCAGGCAGCTCTGCAGGCTAAGCAGAGCTCCACAGCTGCAGGGAACAGCCTAAGGTGGTAATTGGGCAGCACTTGCAGGCATCACATGACTGGAAGGAGGCAGGATTTTGGGACACATAAGCCAGGGCTGGAATGAGCAGGGACACTCTCTCTCTGGCAACTGCCAGGGAAGGATCTCTTGCATGAGGAAGCTGCCTGAGAACTGGTGCTGCCTGCTTTGCTACCCAAGTGCTGCAAGACTTTAGGAACCTCCCAGGTGCTTTGGCTAGGAAGCATATTGCCCTAAAGGTGGAAGTTTGTCCCCTTAAAGGGGCATAGCTCTGTTGTCACTGATGATGTTTAAGTTATAGCATGGGGGTGTGTGTTTGTAGTGGAGGACTGGGAGGAGACTATAAGGGGAGGTTTGGGGGCCTCATTAGTGCCTGGAGCAAGGGACACACAATTTGGGTAGAGCCCTGTAATGGGCACAGAGAGAGAGAGGCACCAGGGGGGTACAGTTACAGGAGTGCAGAAAGCCCCTAACACCAGAGGGGCAGAGAAGTGAAAATAGTAATATAACACCTGAAAGACTTGGGACATGATATAGGGATGGTTGGAGTCATGTATTATACCCTTGGCATTAGGGCATAAAAGGGGCATCCTCCTGCCTAGAAACAACTTATTAATTATATCAAAATGGGTGGTGGATGAGACAGGTGGGTGGACTGTCCTTGACAGGCATGCGGGCTGACATAGTAATTGGCCTCAGGATGATGCTCTGTCTCCTAACACCTCTTGGCACCCTTGAAAAGATCTGAGGGTACCTGGCACCCTGTTTGAGAATTACTCATTTATATACAGTGCTGAAACATCCCCAATAAGGGGCACTTCATATTGCAGTGGGGTTCAGTGAGATGATTAGTAATGCTTTTCATTACCTTGTCATGCATCCACAGATGCATCTCGAGCAGGTCCAGGGAGGTGATCCTCCTCCTCTATGCGGCACTGGTCAGGCTGCAGCTGGAGTACTGCGTCCAGTTCTGGGGACTGCACTTCAGGAGGGATGTGGCCAGCACTGAGAGGGTCCAGAGGAGGGCCACTTGTATGGTCAAGGGGGCAGCAGGGCAAGCCCTATGAAGAGAGGCTAAAGGGCCTTAACCTATTCAGCCTCCACAAGAGAAGGGATCTGATGGCCATTTACAAATTCACCAGGAGGGACCAGTGGGAATTGGAGTAGGCCCTGTTCCCTCAGGCACCACCCAGGGTTACTAGGAATAACGGACACAAATTGTTAGAGAGAAGGTTCAGGCTGGACATCAGGAGACATTACTTTACAGTTCGGGCTGCCAGGCTGTGGAATGGGCTCCCAGGTGAGGTGGTGCGCTCTCCTACCTTGGGGGTCTTCAAGAGGAGGCTGAACACATATTTGGCTGGGGTGATATGACCCTGGCACCTGTTCCTGCCTGGGGCAGGGGGTCAGACCTGATGATCTGATTAGGGTCTCTTCTGACCCTAAGCACTGTGATACTATGATTACTAGTTTAACAGCAGAGTATAGGAAACTCAGTCATGGACATGGACCCTGTTGAGTTAGGCACTGTACAAACACAGAGCACCAAGACATAGCCCATGCAATAAAGAGCTTACAGAACAAGAGACAACAAGAGTACTGCGTGCAATTGTGGGTCCCGCAATTCAAGAGGGATGTGGACAACCTTGAGAGGGTCCAGAGGAGGGCCACTCATATGATTAGAGGCCTGCAGGGAAGGCCCTATGAGGGACTTTTCAGCCTCCACAAAAGAAGGCTGAGGGAGGATCTTGTGGTAGTGTATAAATTCACCGGGGCGGGGCACTGGGGAGTAGGAGATGCTCTGTTTACCGGGGCACCCCTTGGAATAACCAGGGACAATGGCCACAAGCTGACAGAGAGCGGATTTAGGTCGGACATTCGAAAGAACTTCTTCACAGTGAGGGTTGCCAGAATCTGGAATGGGTTTCCAAGGGTGGTGGTGCTCTCCTCTACCTTGGGGGTCTTCAAGAGGAGACTGGACAAGCACCTGGCTGGGGTCACATGACCCCAGCACTTTTTCCTGTCACGGGCAGTGGGTCGGACTTGATGACCCTTCCAACCCTCCCTTCCAACCCTCGCATCTATGAATCTAAGGGGAAATGGACCAAAAGACGGGGGACATCACACTGATCAGCCTCACTTAGTTTTTAGAAGTACCTTTTTCCAGAGTACCATGTCTGACAATGAAATGAAAGCCTACAGCATCCCGTGAGCATAGGATTCCAAAATACCAAATTACTAGATACCACAGGAAAGCCAAATCCCCTGGATTTACAAGTGCTCTCGTACTTTGTGACACTGGTTTTGTACATTTCTGATTTAAATAATGGCTTAGTTTTGAATTGCCTTTCAGATAGTATACATTTCCAAAAAGTGAATGACACATGGAGAAGCTTAATTACTGAAAGTCACAAATTAAGGGTCTGGAACAAAAAACATTTTTGTTTCTGGAGGCATTAATTAACAAATCAATTAGATGTACTTAATATCATTACAGTGCAATTTTCAGTGTGAGTGCTTTTCTATTAGTTTTTCAATCTTGCTAAAATGTAGTGGTGTGCCAGCAGTAAGAGGTGGTTGGTAAAGCAAAAACAAAAGCAAGGGAGCTGCCAAGTGTAAGACAAAAGAAAGTGACAATCTGAGCAGATGTGGTTAGTCCTCAGTCATTTATTCCCTTCTGTAGAACTGTGATAGAATTTGACAGGTGTCTAATTCACTGGATAATGAGCAATATAACAATGAGGAGAAAGAAGAACAGACATTAAGGGTTTAGAAAGTGGGGGAACTCCCAGAACCGTCAGCTTCCATTGTGAAACTCCTGGGCTTGATTCTCTGCTGCCTTATACCTTGTCTTGTACCTTGGCCTCATTGCAAAGTAACTGTGGAAAGTGACCGAGTCAGAAACAGCTGTGACGGCTTGGCTGGCAGTGACTTGGCCCAGGGGTTTTGAAAGGGCAAAAGATGATTGGAGGACTTGGGATTCCCTTTCTGCACCAATCGGGCCCCAGAGACTCACCCCCCATGTCCCCTGATTGGCCCCTTGGGTCACCTGGAGGGGGATAAAAGGGGCAGCGTGATTGACTCAGGAGAGACCAGCGAGGGCCAACAAGGAAGGAGTTTCACAGAGCTGAGCCAGCGGGGTAGGAGAAGTGCCTCAGAAGATCCTGAAAGAGCAGGACCTGCAGGCAGCAGCGGGACCTTCAGCAGCGCGGCGTGCGGCCGGTAGGAGAGGCTCCCCGCTGGGCTCCAGGATCCCCGGGGAGAGGCTGCAGCCGGCAGGAGAGGCTCCCCTGCTCCAGCAAGGATCTGAGCAGCGACCTGAGGGGTTCCCAGCTCTGCTTCCAGCTCCTCCACCCAGAGGCCAGGCAGCGTGACATGAGGCCGGCGCTCCGGGAAGGTCAAGACCCCTAGCAGGCTGAAGCAGTGCCACCAGTGGTGGCCGAGTGGCAGCGTTCCTGCCCACCATGTGGGAGCTCTGGTTTCCAGTCCCAGCTGAGGAGACTTGGGGTGAGTGAGCTAACAAGAAGCAAATCTTCTTGCAGTGGAAAGGGGCCATTGTGTTCTCCCCCTCCAGGTACCAAGGCCCTATATTTCTTTGACATTTTGCATTTTGTGCCTTTTTTATATTTCACCAACCCATATTGTTTGTTCTGCTGTTTGTGTTTTATGTTTTGTGAACCCTGTTTTTTTTGTCAGTGATCGTAAGTGTCTAACCTCTGTTGAATCCTGCCCCCTTGGGGCATTGTAGTGTCCACTATACCCTCTGATTTATGCCTGGTATGTTCCCAGTATTAAAAGGTATATGGTTAAGTCCCCATTGGTGGTCTGGCTCTGCTCTATAGGGGGAGGAGAGTCCCTACACCTCCCACAGCGCATGTGCACCTGCTTTGATCCCTTCAATTGGAGAGGGGGTACCTCTTGGCATACCGCCTGGGTTACACAGCCTTTTACAGACACTTCATGATCAGTTTGCATCAGTGTAAAACAGCTGTACTGTGTGCTGGGCAATAGAAAATCGGGCCAGCCTGCTAAAAGAGGGTTCTGCTAAGTCCATGCAGCCACTTAGAGTGTGAGGAACATGAAGCATGCTGCTGGGTAATACGTACATATTTCTACTTTTGAGGGGCCATAAATGATACTTTTGCCCAGTGCTACACTGTGGCCCTGAACTACATGAATGTGTCCATCCAATATGATGAATTGTAATTGTAAAATGCTGCCCTAAACTCCAGTGCTGCTCAGGTAGGCACAAATCTAACTTAAGAAAAAGGATGCTGCAGCCAGCTTCTTGATGGATGGTCCCTTTTCAGCTGTGCCTGGCAGAAACTGAGGACACGAGATAATCTGATCCCAAGTGTTTGATAGTGTTCAATGCGAATACAGTTCCTTTTCATTACACTTCATTCTTTAGGATCCAGTTTATTTTTTTCTGTTTTCTAGATTTCAGTGTTTGTTTTATATAGTGAAGCTACGGTCCCCATTTTGCTTGCTAAGGAAGCACAAGTCTTAATAATTAGACAGTTGTTTTTGTATGTCTGCTCTTAAAAGGGGAAAAAATTGGAGGTTTTAGTTGCATCATTACAGAATCATGCTGGGGGTGAGTGGGACTTTCTATTAGATCAGAACAACACGAGCCACCCATTAGTTTAATGGAGTCAGATAACTGTAATAACCTGTGCATGTAATTCTGTTTCTAACAGCAGGAAAAAATTGTGAGTCACATCTTTTGTTGTTCATCGATCACCTTTTTACTGACCTGGGCTTATAGCCATTTCAGAGAGAGAGACAATAAAAGTTGTGACTTTCAGGTTGTATACTAGAGCAATTTAGAGAAAGAGAAAATATTGAGGACTAGTGGAAAGGAAGTATGTGTGCTCAAGTTCATTATAGACATCTTTACAGGCAGGAACATAACTGCCAAAGAAGATCAGATCAGTGATTTATTTGCTTTGATCTCTCTTCTCTGAGAGTGGGTAGTTACTGAGGCTTCAGAGGAAAAGGCAAGGCCTGAAGAGGAAATTACAGAATCCCTCTCCTGTAAACCTCTGCCTTCTGGTCAGAGTTCAGCTTGTGCTCTGAAGTTTACAGTTTTGAGTCCTTGTCAAAGCTCTTTTTAAAGCAGGGGTATCAAACTCTCCTCCCCCATCCCTGTTAGGCTGAATCTGGACCATTAGGCTTCCTGCAATGGTTGGGCTGGTGGCAGCAAACAAGTGACAGCAATAGTGGGGTGAACAGCAGCAGCAGCAGGGTCAGCAGCAGTCGTGGCAGGGGTGAGTGGCTCTACATCGGTTGTTGTTTGTCCTACCGCCACCACGATATCCCCAACAGGGCCCACAGTCATGAATTATGTGGCACGCCCTGCTCCCCACTCACTCCAATGTCAAATTCCCAGACCCATCAGGGCCTGCACAGGCCAGAAGAGTTCAATCCACAGGCTGTATGTTTGACAACCCTGTTTTCAAGGATTATTAAACTCCCTAATACAGCTGTGGCTGTTTTTGTTGCTCAAGTGTACACATGCCACTTTGTAGAGGGAGGCATTGCACAAAGGAGAGGTGGTAGCATTCAGGGAGACTGGCATGTTCCCCCCTTGCTAGTGCACTGGGAACTTTTGCCAAAAGCCTGAAAATTGCACCCCTATCTTCACAAATATTCTAGTCACCTGCACACATCACCTACCCCCTCTACTTCATTTTCTTTGTTGTATTGGTGATTCAGGCCACCAAGCTTTCCTCTGCCATTGACACCCATGTTCCCCTAAGTGCTCAGTGCAGGACATCTGCATGAAGGACCTCACTCTGGACAACTGTACTTCTCTCGAGGAGATTCTCAGTCAAAGAATGAACAACTGGGCAGGTTAACAACAGATCTGGTTGAGACTGATAACAGCTGCCTTGGCAAGAAAGATCCAGAGTGGGCACTTGGTTTAGTCTTTCTGAGAATGTGACGTAGAACCTGGAGCATTAGCAGAGTTTCTGAAAGCAGCAGGTCTGAAAGCTTTAGAAAAGGTGTCCTAAATAGAAACTGTGTTAAGCTATACTGAAATAGTTACTGTGATGTCACTCATTTCCCTATGTGTGGTTTACCACTGGGTGTTGCTGTTTGTGGAAGATGGAGCCATGTAGACAGTTCTTGCTATGTGTGGACATGCAGCGGGGAGCAGCTCTCCCCAGCACTAAGCCAACACAGGACTGGGCACAATGTGGTGGGTGCAGAAGATGAGTGAAGTTGGTCACTATGAAATGTGCAGGGAAATAGCAGAGAGCCATCCTTTCCTACCATCCCCTTCACTCCAGAATGGGCCAGGTGCAGAGGCAAAGCTAGGTGGGGTGGACAAGGCTATACACCATCTTAAACCAAGGCACACAAGCTGTGTTCCATGACTGCACCAATACTGCTTCAGGGACACAAGCATTCTCTCCATGTTTTCAGTGACTTCACTGGAATGGGGCAGAGATGCACATTTGGGGATATTCTTTGGGGAGGATAACATCTGCACATATGTAGCCTCTGCGTTGACACTACTGTAATAATATGCCAAGGGGGCTAAAGATATGTTTACATGAGGAAAGCCTAAATAAAAAGTTAAAAATACCTCAAAGTATATTGTTCCAGATGTAGAAATTACCTTGGTGTTCTATAATATTTTCATGACAGTCAAGTGCAAATGCTGTTTTTATAACACTCTGGCTAAGTACTGACAGTCCAAAAGCCTGAGGCTGAATTGATTCAATCTTCGCAGATTAATCTAAACTCTGTAGATTGAACTGAGAAGCAAGTGAACAGACATTCATTTTTGATTCCAGAAATGCAGCCACATGCCAGCAGTAGCCCAGGTCAGAAGCCAGAGCATGCTAAAGCACGTCTTCCTGTTCTGCTGCAGCTAGTGTGGCCATCATAGAGGACAGTCTGGTTGTCCTCTGGCCTCTGTTGATACAAAACTGGATGCCTTTCTGTCCTCTATTTTTCTCTTGAAGAGAGAAACAGAGGACAGAAAGGCATTGGATTTTGTATCAATAGAGGACAGAGTAGCAAAAAATCAGAATGTCCTCTATGATGGCCACCATCAGCAGACAGCTTGGGCCAAAGCTATCCTGCCCACCCTGTGAGGGAAAGTATGTGAGGGAGGAGCAAAGCATCCTGGGATGCTGGGGAACAGTGAGTTAACTTGCATCTGGAGGGGGGATCTGGGACAGATAATAAACCAATGAAACATAAATCAGTTAAGTCTGATACTACATCCATCCAGGTTGATCTTAACTCAGTTTTGGTCATTTTGAAAGCAGTTTATGTGCACTGACCTTCTGTAATGTTACACATTTGAACCGGTTTCTGCTTACTTATACCAGTTTATGTATAATTTCTGTCCCTAGCTTTTGTGTTTGTTTCTGACCCTATGAGTCATGTAGTTCCTCTTCCCACCCACATACCCTGTTTTGCTTTTGCCTTGCTTGTCACTGAATACCTGTAATGCAGCACTGTGTTTTGCTGTCCTTATTTTCTTTGTTACATTCCTTTAACAAAGCTGAAGAAAGAAATATTAACCAATAAGCACTGAGGACTCGTGAAGCTAATCTTATACTTGCATTGTTACTTGGATTCTTTAAGAGTTGGCCTTTATGAAGAAAATTGATGTTGTAGACTATCTAGCAGAGGATTATTGACTAGACCAGCAGAGAATGTGATAAATCCATTGCATGAAGTGAAAAGGGACAAAAGGTTAAATAAAATGGCTTAATAACATGGCAATCACTAACGTTGCACAAAGGAGAAACGGCACTATAAAAATAACAAGGATTTACATAGTAAAGCTTAATTTGTAAAAATGGACAATGGGTAAGATCTTCAGTTTGTACAAATCTGCAGTCCACCACTGAAGTAACAAAAGTTATTTCAGCTTATACCCAGATGAGAATTTGGCTTAGTGTCTTTATATTTTGATAGTGTTTTTTAAAAGGTACTGGGCCATGTTTTTGTGAAACACTGAAATGCAGGATTTGCATTAGGGATTTTGTGGTCCCTAGAGCCCAGTTGTTGTGTGTGATTGTTATATTTTTTAATAATATTTCATGCTTGGATCAAGTCTCTAGGATTCTATATTCTCTGGATTTTAATAGACACTGCAGTAAGGACAATGTCCTTCTGTATTAGTGAACAACAGAATTAAATAATACAGCATTAGAGCTTGACTTTCTTCTGTTGTACATAATTGTGTAGAGAAGGGTGTAGGAAGTTTTTTCCTCCATACAAGAAAACTTGATGGAAGTGAAACTTGGGGTTCAAGAACCTGAAAAACAACAACAACAACAAATCAACATGTCTTTTTTATTTTGTTGACAAACCTCCAGATTGAAAGTTTTCCTATAATAAACTCCATCCTTTGGAAAAGCCATTTTCCATCAAAAATATTGCAGGGGCATATTTTTGACAAGTTCCACTTTTGTACTCACTTCATCCATGTACAGGGACTCTAAAACGTTCTGATTCCAATCAGGTTGTATTTTATGTCTATTTTATATTTGTTTTCTGGGGTGCATCCAGGAGGGTGCACTGATGCACTTGCACCCTGCTTTGATTTTTGCATCATCCAAAGTTTAAAATCAACTGCCTGCCAGTGGTAGCTATATTTCTAGTCAGGAAGCGCTGATGGAGTCAATTGACTTCATGGATCATTGTCATCTACCTGATCCCTTCTAAACTCTTCATTTCACAAGTGTAAATGACCCTGTCTTCTTAATGGTCTTGATGTTCCACCAGTCAAGCTATACTTTGTTCTGCAATTCTGCTGTCTATTAGCTGCTCCTGGCAATGAAGCTCCTATTTTACAGCCCTGAAAACTGTTCAACTCATTCTAACATGGGCAACTGGTGCCTCCTGAGTCGGGGGGCACTTGTCCCCCCCCAGCAGCCAGGCAACAACTGGGGGGAAGGGCCCCCACGGCCAGCTGCACTGAACTGAAAGGGCCAGGGGTGTGCCCAGAAGTGCCAGTGGTGCTCCTCCCGTTGTCTCCACTCCCCAGCCAGCACTGTCAGGGGGGACACCAGTATTCCCACCTGCCCCCCCCCCGCCCATTGCCTTAGCAGGGAATGCTGACCATCAGGGGGTGCACCAGTGCTTTCAGGGGGTACATTTGTACCCCCTACTCATTGCCACTGCATTCCAATGACGTTATATTTGTTTTTGCTTCAATTTTGAATAATGTAGCCCTAGGACCCTAGCATGCTAGTAAAGTTTCTAATTAATTTTTAACTGGAGAAAAATGTGGTGTTTTGTATGTGGTGATGAACTTCAGCATCTACACCCCATTTTCAAAATTTTGGATCCACCCATGCTTGTGTGGTGGGCTTGCCTGCAGCAGTCCCATGTTCCAGCTTCAGAGAGGGTTAAAGTGATTGGTGGGGCACTCCTCACCAATCAGGAAAGGCAAGTGGAGAGGCTTATCCCACACCTACCCAGGGGTGAGGCGAAGAGCCGGACCAGAGAGGGGACTAACTTCCTCTCTCTGATTGGTCCGTTTGCAATCTCAAGGTGGAACCTCTGAAAAGAATATAAAGGCAGCATGCCCAGCACATGAACGGCTGTGATGAGGTACAGAGAAGAGAGCTAAGGAGAGCTGGCCAGCGGGGTGGAGCGGTTGCCGCAGAAGAGCCCAAAGAGACTCACTGGACAAGAAGCGCCAAGCGGCCACAAGCTCCAGCCCACCATGCGGGGGCATGGTATCAGTGCAGAGTGCATGGAGGGTCCGGCAGTGGACCGAGACCTTGGAGCTGCATGCAGTGGCTCAGGTCCCCAACCCTGGCATGAGGCTGGGCACAGGCTGCACAGATCAGTGCATGGAGGGTCTGGCAGCAGACTAAGACCCAGGAACTGCATGTGGCAGCTTGGGTCCTCAGTCCTGGCATAGGGTCAGGCAAGTGGTGCATGGATTAGTGCGTGGAGGGTCCAGGAGCAGACCAAGAGCCCAGCACTGCACAAAGCAGCTTGGGTCTCCCACACTTTGCACAAGGCAGGGCCATCAGTGCACATGACTGTGCACAAGGCCATAAGCAGGCCAGCTGGGAGAGCCTCACGAAGCAGATGAGGCAGGCCCTGAAGCGGGTGGAAAAGCTGCACAGGGGGACAAGGAGAGCCTCCATGGGTGCCGGAAGTGTGAGTTGCCCGAGAAGGGAATTCCCACAAGGGAAAGAGGCCCTCTTGGTGGGGCAAACTGCTAGGAAACCACTGAAAGGGGTAAGGGAGAGGGATTAGGGATTAAGCCCCCACCCACTGGATTATTTAAGTAAGGTTGTAGGGTGCTGCAGAAACATCGGGGTGCTCTCATTTCTTTCTGGGGGGGGCCTCTGCCTCAGGTCACCAACATTACCCTGGTGCAGCTTGCTGCCCTTTTTCTTTTCCTATGGGCTCTGCACCTTATGCTTTGTAAACCTTGCACCCTATTAAAGTATAAGAATGTATAACGTTTGCTGAGACTTCCTTTTCTGATTACCTGTTCCCTCACCTGTATATGGAGCATTTGCATTGACTTGTACATATACTGCCTATAGTTCCTATATCCTCTGTATAGATGTCCTATTTTAACTTTCTTATTTCTTATTAAATGGTATATAGTTAAGTCCCAATATGTGCCCTGGCTCTCTTCTGTAAGGGAGGAGGATAGCTGCATCCAGCTGAGCAGCCACACCTCCCCAGTACCACTGCCCTGGTAACATTCCCTTCATTTGGAGAAGGGGTATATATGTTGAGTACCACCTGCGTTACATGTGTTTTAACCTTAAAGTTTAAGCAGTTTGGAAAGACGCTGGAAAACTGAGCTCTTTGATCCCGAAAGACTGCCTGGTTTGCGTAATGGCCTATAAGAAATTAGTTGACAGGGGAAAGCTTGAGAAACAAAAGAGAACAAATTCTGTTTTTTAGATGACGTATATAACTGCATTGAACAACTGGGGCCAGGTACTTCAAGAAAATCAATGATTTTTTTCACAGAACCAATAGGATTTCTTTGTTTGTTTTGGTTTTTGTTATGTGGGGTTTGGGAAACCAGCCAGTTTCTACTGGATTTCCACATACTTGGAAAAATGTTTAAACTCCAAAACTGTTTAGACTCTAATGAGTGTTATTAAACCCATTAAGCATGTAGAGAGAAAGCGCTATTACTGCTTATTTAATCCCAGGAAGGAAAAAGAAACTGAACCTGGGTACTGCTCTACAGGGACATCAACTGTGATCCAAGTACCTCTGTGTGAGTCAGGCAAGGGGACTGCACTAAGGTGAGTAACATGGAGCCCTATATTTGTCAGCATATGCCTGCCTGAGATTTTTTCCTTTAATAAAGAGAAGCCTCAGGAAAGGGTTGGAGGTAGAGGGATTCAAGGAATGAACCTGGAGAATATCCTTTGTATATTCTGTGTTTGTTCCTAGAGAAAAAAAATTTTTGTGGGTGATATCTTTGGGTGCCTGTAGACATGCAGGGACACTGCTCCAACACACTGTAATTACAGCACATCAGTGCAGACTTGATTAATTGAGTCTGCTGGAGAATGTTAACTAGCGTGCTCCAGTAGTCTCCATGTCTCATGTATTCAGTGTCCCAGTGCTTCAAAATGGCAGTGGGGGCACTTTAACTAAAGTTAATTTGACAAGCTTTAAAGTACCCCCACCACCATTTTGAACTGTGGGATGCTAAATGTACAAGACACTGTGAGTGTTTTAATTAAAGCGGCTCTCAGAGTCACTGTAATTACAAGTGCCTCTCCCCCACCATCAGAGCACATGTTAGGTAAGGCTGTGCGAAGCTTCAGTCCCTGATTTGATTCAGTGGAGATTCGGGCTAATTCGGTGGCCGAATCTCCAAAACCAAATCGAATCAAGAGACCCTTTAATCTCTTCTAATCGAATCGGAACCCTCCAAATCAATTTGGAGAGATTCAGAAAGATTCGGCGACTTGGACGCAAACACAGCTTTAAATGTTTCTTCTACATACCTCAAGGTACCAGTGCGACTTGTGAATACTGTGATGCTGGGGTGCATGGAGTGTCCCACAGAAGCACAGGGGGCTCCCCAGCATGCTCGGCAGCAAATGCAGAAGTGGACTAGATATACTTCTGGTCCACTTCTGGGTGTGCTGGGGGCCCCCCCTGCATCCTCCCCAGCTCGGCAACTGGTGCCTCCTGGGTCTAGGGAGGCACCCGGGGTCCCCCCACAGCTGATCACCAAGTCCCAGGGGAGCCCCACGTGCTCAGTGGCAGACCCGGAAGTGGACCAGAAGTAGCCACTTCCAGGTTTGCCACAAGCATGCAGGAGGACCCTCCCATTCTCCTGTGGGATGCTTCATCCACCCCAGCATTGCAGCATTCATGAGCCTTGCCTGGTACCTCAAGGTAGTAGAAAAAAATGTTTAAAGCTGTGTCTATGGCCGAATCGCTGATTCTCCTAATCAGCATCGACTCTTCAGATTTAGATTTAACCAAATCAAATCAGTGACAGTGATCCAAATCAATTAATTGAATCACTGTCCCCAATTTGGGCCAAATCCTAATCAAATACAACCCGTTTCGCACACCCCTAATGTAAGGTGCCCCTTTAGCCCGACTACATGATTGTGATAGTTAGACGAGCTTTCAGATTTAAAGCATTCTTCATCAGGTGTCTGTTCCTAAGAAGAAATATGGCATTAATGAAAGCATTTGCTGTAACAACCTTAGCTGTATCTTGGTGTAGTTTTTTTCCTCTGGGATTTAAATTTAAGAGCTTAAACGAAAGGTGAAATATAAAAACTGTAGAACTGGAGTCACTGGACCTATATGCCCTTGTCATCCTGGCAAAGCAACAAGAATCTGAAAGAGTCCATAGTTATACTACAGCATAATATTATGTTCTCCTGCTACTTTCATCCTCGTTTTCCTTTTGTAGATCAGTAAGCCTCACAGTTATACTAAGGTTCTGCCTTCTCTGACTGCTATCAATCTCTAATAATCTTTCCACTGTTACACACTTGCTAATAACTTTATATTATTTGGCCAATTTGTATCAGCTGACAATATGGCCAATGATTATATTATTATAGTTATGTTCATTAGTTCTTTATTTTTTGCTAAAATAATTTTTACATCACAATCGCAGCAAATTAGCATTTTTGCTAAAGCCTCCAAAGTAAATACTAGGCTTGTAAAACCTTAATTATGTTATTTCTCAGGCAGGTTTTCCTGGCTGCTGCTTTTACTGCAGTGCAATTATTGTTTCATTTGAGCTGTTGTGGAGTTGGCATCCAGATTCAATGGGCCAGACCTGCTCTTATTCACACAGCTCTAAATCCATAGTATCTCCACTGACTTAATGAAATTTGCTCTATATAAAGTACTCTATGCAAGTGTTGTGCACTTGCATAACAAGAGGTCTCCATGCAAAATGGTTCCATATTCCTTAGCTTAGTACAAAATGACTATGGACAGGAACAAAAAATAAAATTTCCTGATTTTATGCTGATTCAAGGGGCTATAACATATAAGCCCAACTATATGGAATCTAGGCTACTTGGTTTATACACTCAAATGCCAGGAGGACAGTCCTTTTATGGCAAGATGAAGAAACAGAAGAAGAAAATTGTTTCACAAAGAAAGTCTTGTTAAAGACTCCAGGCATCATCATCTTATTCTCATATTTATGCTTCATGGCAAGGAACACGATTTGCAGATTATGCTTGTATGTCGGTTTCCACAAAGTTTCTGTGGAAAAAATATGCATCTTCACTAGCCTCTTTCCTGGAAACAGCCTAAACATTTTGGCTAAAACTTTTCAGAATTACTCAGCCTGAGAAAGACACTAGGCACAGAATTTTTCCACTGGAACAATTAAAGTTTCCCAATGTTATAGGATCATAAGATCATAGGAAAGTAGCAATCTCATGAGGTCATCTGCTCCATCTGTCCTTGCTCAAGGCAGGATCATCCCTGCCTAAACCATCCCAGCCATGTGTTTGTCTAACTTGCTCTTGAAAATTTCCAGGGACAGAGATTTCACACTTCTTTTGGTAGCCTGTTCCAATGCTTGACCCCCCTCAGTCAGAAAGTTCCTCCTAATCTCCAACCTAAATTTCTCCTGCTAAAAGTTGAAGCTGTTGCCCCTAGAGCTACAGAGAAAAGCCCATCTCCATCCACTCTATAATCTCCTTTCAGGCATTTGGGCCTAGGTACAGACATTCAAAAAGTCTGAGGTGGAATCAGTCTAAGTTGTATGGTTTTCTGTAAGCAGCGCAGTTTAAGTTGGTAGCGAACAGAACACACATTAGCCCTTTAGGGATAGGGGGCAAATCTTAGACTGGTTTAAAAATGGCAGAACCCAGTCTCTGTGCTGAACTTTCATTCTGCTTCAGTATAAACCGGTTTTGTGTGCCAAACTTCTGTTCTGTTATGGGTATAGACTGGTTTCTGATCACTTATACTGGTAAAAGTATGTCTGTACCTGCTGTTGAAGAGTGTTAACACAGCCGCTCAGTCTTCTCCTCTCTCAGCTAAATAACCCTAATTCTTTAAGCCCTTCATAAGTCATTTTCCCCAGGCTTCTAATAGTTTTTGCTCCCCACTAGACTCTCTTGCAATCTGTTCACATCTTTCTTGAAGTGTGGCACCCAGTTATGAGCAACTGAAACCATGACCTAATTCAGGGAAATGTCAGAAGCTTTAGTAGGCAGTGCTATCAGACCCTTCCTATGACAGTGTTTTACAACCGTTTCACCTCACCTCTCCAGTAAATGTTGTGTCTCTGTGTGCTCCAACAGCTACTGACACACTTAAAATGCCCTGAAATCTTTAGCACAGTTAAGTCCAGTCTATGATGACGCTTGCAATATTTCATTTACACTAAGAACCAGTTTATTTTAAGTGGAAAAAAAATGTGGAGGCCATATAGTAGCATAATAAACTTATTTTTCTCAGGGACAATCAATTTAATTATTACCCACAGAAATTCGGATTGGATTCCAAGTGTATTGAATTAAAAGACAGGCTATCCAATCTATTCTTTTAAAAAGCCTGTCATTTCCTGTCACATAATGTCAGAGTGGTTTATAATGTGATGCACTATTCTGTGACACAGCATGGTTCCTGATATGACAAGATGACAGCTTTCCCATATTTTACTACCATAAAAGTGCTCTACAATTGCATTTAAGTGGAAAAGTCTATGAGGTTGTAGGAGGTTATCTGCATTTACTTAGAAATACAGTACCCTTTTTATAAGAGTTCCTGCATTAATATGGAGGACTGCAGTAAGAAAGGAGAATATTGGCACCTTGCAGCTAAGGGTTTCTGGTGCCTTCAATTAATATTCAGGGCCATATAAGAAGATCATTTACATTTTAATAGCAAACATATATGAAAACTGACATTAATTCTTCTAAAATGGTACTCAAATGGAACCCATAATAATTGGGATCTATGAAAATAGACTGCTAATGATCTGATTTGACAGAATGGCATAAATAATAATGATATTGAAGTTTAACTGAACTGTTTTGGCCAATGACGCCATTGTACAGTGGGATATTCAGACTTAGGATCAGATTCTATTGGATCTATTGGGCATAAGAAAACTTAGAGACCCATGTGTGATTCTTTTTCAGTCTGATCAAGTCCTTAAAATCCATTAATATGTCTGCTTTTGTAACATACCATTATCTAAATTAAAGCCGAGTCATAGATGAGGAGGACCCATTCACCTTTGCCATTAACTGCTTTTCAGGGACTTGAGCAGGAGGGAATAGAAACACACTTAAGTACTAAAGTCTACTTAAGTGGCTTTAAATGGACTAGAATCTGGCCTTAAGTGCAAGCATCTCAGTAAAGGTATGAGCAACATACTATAGGTAAGGACCTACCACAATTGGGGCAGCTGCTGTATGATTTCACAGTAAAACACATGGATGCCCCAGTGGGTGGGCGGGCAGGCAGGTAGGCAGTGCCAGACTGGACATTTGCAATGCAATGCAAAAAAAAAAGGGAAGGATTGGAGAGGTCAAGCTTCTTTGCAAGCTCCCAGGCTCACCCCTGACTAGCTCCTGGAATAAGACTAAATCAGGGACTGAGCCTCTGATTTGCTCCCTCTCCATACACCCACCTCCTTCCCCCTGTGCTTCAGGATGCCAGGGATTTCTGCAGTCTTCTGATTTGCAGCTCCCTTCTTTCTTTCTTTTTCCCCCCTTCCTTTTCCCCTGCTTGCTTGCTGATGTTGTGCCTTTTTGCAATCCCCATGCTTTTTTTGCAGGGACCAAACTTTTTCATGGGAACTGACTGAATTCATGGTTTCTGCGGGGGGGCGGAAATCGCAAAATCAAAAATTTGGTAAGTCAGGTCATGCAAAAATCTCTACCTCCCCAGAAATATGAATAGAGAGATTTTAAACAATAAAATTACTGATAAAACTATGGCAGTAGTTTTATGCGGCAGGTTCTAGCCCCTGAGGCAGCCGTGACACTCCCTGGTGCTCATGCAGCTCCTGCCTGGCTCACTCTCTAGTGTAGCCCTCCCTTGATTGCTCACCTGCCACATCTTGTTCCTATGGACAGTTAGGTAAGGGAGGCTGCCCACAGGCTTTAGAGTGAGCTTTAGTCTGAGCAAGTCCTCCAGGATCCCACTAGTCTCAGTTTGATCCTTAAGCACAGGAGGCCCCCTTGGCCTGTCCATGCCTCTGCAGGGCACCTGTAGCCTTAAGGGCTCATTGCATGGATCCATCTGCCCTTACACCATGCTCCATGCCTCAAAGGACTCTACTGTCACTTATCTTGTAAGGGTCTTGGCCTTATTGGCCTCCTCCCTTTGTGCTGTCTCTGGGCCTTTTAGCCCAGGCCCATGGTACTGGACCTGGCTTTTGGGTTCCAGCCTCCCTAGCTGTGGGTCCTGGATCCTGTTGGTCTCTGCCAGCAGCCCCTCCTGGACCTTTGGTCCCTCCTAGGCCCTTGCCCCACTTGAAATCTCCAGGATCCTCAACTCTGGCAGGCCCTGGATGAGCTGGCTTTGGCCCTTGCCTCAGAGCCACTGAGACCTCCAGGCTCCTCAGGTCTGGCAGTCTCTGGCTGTGGTCTCTTCTTCGCCTTTGGCCCCTCCTGGGCCTTGGCCCTGGCCCTGGCTTCAGGTCAGTTGAGACCTCAGGACTCCCCAGCTCTACTTGCCCCCTTTGAACTATGAGTTGCTGACCCTACTTCTAACCCCTCTCTGGGCTACCAGCTCTTTGAGTGGGCCTTGAGCCTGCCCTCAGCAGAGCTCAAGGCTAAACCACCAGTACAACTTAAATAAAAAGCAGCTCAGCCCTCTGGCAGACACCCAAACCCTTTCGGGGTTTAATGTAAAATAGAGGCCACCTGCCTGCATAAACAAGGTAATTCCCTCTGCCTCAGGTAACTTCCCCTGTCTCCAGGCCTGCAGAGTTGCTTGCCCAATTCTACTGTCAGTTCAGGCGCCCTGCTGTTCTGTTGCTAGGAGCTCCTACCTTCACAGCTCTCAGGGCTGGACTGCCCAACTAGGTCAGGCATAGGACTTGTATGGCTCAAGCGCAATCCTCTTCTAGTCAGGTAAGTCCCTAATCAGCTCCTCTTGCCACCTGCAAGCTGCCTCTCAGGCTGCTTGTCCTCTTAAAGGGTGACCAGTTGCCCTATCAGTCTGACTCTCTGATTTTCCTAGACTGTGCTTATAAAAGGTAAATCTAGTATCCAGAGGGTGTATATTGGCACAGCTTATTTGAAATCAATAGAGCTAATTCACACCAGCTGAGGATATGGGCCAAACTGCAAGCACAGAACAAGCCCATTAGAGCCAGAACAAGCCCATTAGAGGATAATGGCTCAGACCTCTTGACAAAGGAGGAGGAGCCAGCACACAGGAGCACTGCTCCTGATTGCTGGGCACAGTGCCATCCTTTCAGTCATCAGTGATGGCAAATCTACCACAACCTTTGGTGCCACATGCTGAACCAGGGATGGCCAACCTGTGGCACATGTCAGGTTGGGGAGGGAACAGGCAGCACAGCAGCAGATAGGACAGGAAGCAGAGAGCAGAACAGCAGATTCTGTAGGAGCCAGTGACGTACCATGGGTCTTCAGCACCTGGGGGCCAATGCTTGCATTTGCACTCCCCCATCATTCTCGTAGCAATACTTAGTCATGTTGCGCAAGAAGAACTCTGAAGGGCCCGGCCAGTGCCCTCTACCAGGCTGGTGCCCAGGAGCTCACCCCCACTCATCAGTATGCCACTAGCAGGAGCACAGGGCAGAAAGCAGAGCAATAGACCATGCAGAGGGCACAGGGCAGAAAGCAGAGAAACAAATTTAAACTGTAAACTAGCATCGCCGGGGGAGGGGGCCGCAGGAAGACAAGGAGACAGCACCTGAGCAAGACAGGTAACAAATGCTAGGAGTGCCCAGGTAAGAAACAGGGGTCCAAACAGACTCCCAAATCGGGGGGTGGCACATGCAGCTAGGCAGGGCCTTAAATGCCTATATACCAATGCTCGTAGTATGGGGAATAAGCAGGAGGAACTCACCCTCAGAATAGCCAGTTCATATCCAGATATAATAGGGCTTACGGAAACTGGAACGGGAATTCTCGGGCCAGCTTGCAGAGGCACTTAAGGCGAGGGATGTAGTTGTTGTGGGTGATTTAAATTACCCAGACATCTGCTGGGAGGAAGAGTCAGCCAGGTCAGACCTTTCCAGGAGGTTCCTGGCCGAGATACGGACCTCCGCTTAATTCAGGAGGTGCACAGTCCCACCAGAGGAAATGCCCTGTTGGACCTGGTCCTGGCCACAGACAATGACCTGGTAAGGAGCCTCCAGGTCCTTGACCACCTGGGTGATAGCGATCTTCGCTTGCTGGAATTCACCATCCAGCGCAGGGTGTCAAGGGTCAGCAGCAAGGCGGTAGCCCTAAACTTCAAGAGGGCCAACTTCAACGAGTTGAGGAGATTAGTGGGAGAGGCACTGGGGTTCTCAAAGGCAGGGAAACTCAGTGCCCAAGATGACTGGTCGTTCCTTAAGGAGACGATACTCAGGGCCCAAGGGCTGACCATCCCAACAAAAAGCAAGGGGGGCAAGAGTGCCCGAAAGCCCCCTGGCTCACCAAGAGTGTACGGGAATGCCTGATTGCCAAAAAGGTGGTGTACACCCGGTGGAAGGGGGTGCTATCTCCAAAGAGGAGTATACCTCCTCTGCTTGGGCCTGTAGGGGGGGCTGTCAGGAAAGCTAAGGCAGACATAGAGCTAGGACTAGCGTCCAAAATCAAAGATAACAAAAAGTCCTTTTTCAAATATATAGGGAGGATGAAGAAAGCACGGGGAAATGTGGGGCCCCTGCGAGATCCTCTGGGCAATCTGGTGGTTGTGCCAGAGGAGAAAGCAGACCTCTTTAACCAATTCTTCACCTCCGTTTTCTTGTGCAGGGACCGGGGCTTTCCCACTGTGATGCAAGACGGACTCAAGGGGAACTCCTCCAGACCTCAGGCTGGGGAGGACCGGGTGAGAGAGCTTCTGGAGGGGCTGGACGTGTTCAAATCAGCGGGTCCAGATGTTCTCCACCCCAGGGTGTTGAGGGAGCTAGCAGGGGTTATTGCAGGGCTCTTGGCATAGCTTTATGAGCTCTCATGGTGCTCGGGCCAGGTGCCGGATGATTGGAAGGTAGCCAATGTGGTCTCCATCTTTAAAAAAGGGAGGAAGGAGGACCCAGGCAACTATAGGCCTGTCAGTCTTACCTCAATCCTAGGGAAACTCTTTGAGAAGATCATCATGGAGCACATCTGCAATGGGCCGGCCTCAGAGATGATGCTTAAGGGCAACTAGCATGGTTTCATTAGGGGCAGGTCATGCTGGACCAACCTGATTGCCTTTTATGATCAGGTCACAAAAG
>NW_017728917.1:25320386-25330726 GCF_001723895.1 Crocodylus porosus
AGTAGGGAGGGAAAGACTGCAGCAAGACTTGGATAGGTTGTAGGGGTGGGCTAGCAAATACAGGATGCGCTTCAACACTGACAAGTGCAGGGTGCTGCACTTGAACAGTAGTAACTAGCAGCACACTTTCAAGAAGTGCATTTCCCATCTTAAAAGCACGGAAGCCGAACGGGATCTTGGAGTCATTATTGACTCCAAGATGAACATGGGCCGACAATGCGAGGTCACAGTTGGAAGGGCTAACCGCACCTTGTCGTGCATCCCCAGGTGCATCTCTAGCAGGGACAAGGTGATCCTCCCCCTCTATGCGACACTGGTCAGGCCACAGCTGGAATACTGCATCCAGTTCTGTGCACCCCACTTCAGGAGAGGTGTGGACAATGTTGAGAGGGTCGAGAGGAAGCCACCCGCATGATCTGGGGACAACAGGGCAGACCCTACAGTGAGAGACTGTGGGACCTGAACCTGTTCAGCCTTCACAAGAGAAGGCTGAGGGGGGACCTGGTGACAGTCTCTAAACTGAGTAGGGGGAACTAGAAGGGTTTGGGAGAGACCTTGTTTCCCCTAGCACCACCTGGCATAACAAGGAATAACGGCCACAAGTTGTTGGAGAGTAGGTTTAGATTAGACATCTGTAAGAACTACTTCATAGTCAGGGCAGCTAGGATCTGGAACCAACTTCCAAGGGAAGTGATG
Organism: Crocodylus porosus; assembly: GCF_001723895.1. NCBI lineage: Eukaryota > Metazoa > Chordata > Crocodylia > Crocodylidae > Crocodylus > Crocodylus porosus. The sequence continues at coordinate 25,321,083 of NW_017728917.1, forward strand.
CTGGCTCCTATCCTGGGGGTCTTTAAGAGAAGGCTTGATGCCTACCTAGCTGGGATCATTTAAGCCCGGTTTTTTCTTCTGCCCAGGCAGGGGGTTGGACTTGAAGATCTACAAGGTCCCTTCCAACCCTACTTCTGTGATTCTATGAATTAGGTAAGGGAAAGGGGTTGGAGTGGCACTTGGGAAGAGTGGAGGACTAAATTGGGACGTGCCTGCCAAAAAAGATTGATCCCCATTGTTTTATTGATTCATTTCCCTCAGTGTTAAAAATCTGCATCTTATTTTGCCCTCACTTTATCTAGCTTCCTCCATTTGACCTTGTTTTACCTTTGTCTGCTACATTGAAAAGTCCCTTGTCAAAGTTTTATTCCCCCCGCAGATTGTTGCCGTGTCGTGCTTCAACCTTCTCTCTGACAAGCTAAAAAACCAATTCTTTCACTTGAAGGTATATGTCCCAAAACTTTCATGTAACCCGGGTACACCCAGGGGTGTGCCCTGTCCGCAAGTGGAAGGGATGGGGTGGTCAGGCAAGAGTGCTGTGAGAGGCCTGCCACCTGGGGGCAGTTCCCTCTCTTCTCTATAGAGCCAGGCCAAGAAAAGTGCTTAACTATATACAAATTTATTGCTACACAAAAATAAATATGAATAAAAGACATTAAATATTTACAGTAGGATTAGTATGTGACACCATACACAATAACCTGCAATCAACATATGGTAGCACTTTGAGGGACTGCAAAACATAAACCGAGTGATTCATAGCATAGGCAATAATTAAGCCCCTTCATAGAATGAAGATTAACACTCTGGAACAGGTAAGTCAAAGCATCAACATAATAAATACATCAACTTAGATAAACCCAGGTAAGTTGAGGTAGCAATGCAATATTCTGATAATAGGCAGTAAACATATATAGGTAATGAAGACCGGTAAACCCATATAAACTCCCTTAACATGTACAGTATGAAGGAATCATCAACCACAAAATATGGGGGTGCACTCAGCGCCCCACAGGGTGTTCCCTGGAGCCTCTCCCCATTAGGGCCCTGGGATGTGGACATGTCCCCCAAAAAGGAAGAGAGTAGAGGCTACAGACCCTCCTCTTCCAAGGCAGCCTCCCCAGTGGGGCCCGCTTCCCCAGCAACTCATGCTCCCGCTCTGAAGCATATAGGGCTCGTCCTCTGGTGACCAGTCCCACAAGGGCCTCTCTCTGGTGGCGCTTCTGGCTTCTCTCAATAGCCTGGTGCCCTTCACCGGGCACCCAGAACACAAGTCCTTACTGGCTCTGGTTCCCCCAGCTTCACGCTGGGGGTCTTTCCCCTTCCCGGGCCCTGCTCTGGGCACTGGGGCTCTTTTAGTTCAATGCTGAGCCACCCTGCAGGGCTCCAGTTACTGGGCCTAGAGCCGGGGCTAACTTGAACAGCCTTGAGCTGCTCTCGAGGCTGACATTCCCTGCGCCACCCTGTGCACCGTGTGGGGCCTGAGCAGCCTCGAGCTACTCCCAGGGCCAGCTCTCCATGCCCTGACCTGCGCACCGTGTGAGGCCCAAGCAGGCTCAAGTTGCTCCCAGGGCTAGCTCTCCATGTGCTGATCCATGTACCATGCAACCAGCCGCTTGCCAGGTTTGCAGGCTCAAGCTGCCTGGAGCGGCTCGCAGAGCCTGAGCACCGTGTGCCAATCCGCGTGCTGTCAAGGCTCAGGCAGGGTCCCAAGGACGATCTTCCCCAGAGCTCCTCTCTCCTCACCATCCCTCACTGCATCTGCTTTCAGCATGCCAAGCACGCTCTCCTTTTATATACTTCAGGAGCTCTGCCCCTGAAGTCTGGCAGACCTGCCGCGCTGCAGTCCACAGTCTGGCCCGCAGAGTTCCTCTTCCCCTCTCTTCAGAAAAGGAGTGGTGCCTACTTCCCCCCACCCCCCAGTTTGTTTCTGATTGGTGGATTGGCTCCACCAATCGGAATTAAGGATTCTTGAGACCCTGGACACTTTGGATGAGTCTGTCACATTCATCATTCTTATGGTGCCATGGTGGCCCTCCAGAGTTCCCTTTCCAGCACTGCTAAAAGCTTCCTATGTGACCTTGGGCAAGGCTCTTCCCTTGCCCTCAAGCTCCTGTTCCTACTGCTTCAGGCTAAGTGCAGGTGTTCAAGAAGCCCACAGCAGAAGTGCTGTAACTTTCAAGCTTTACTCTAAGTGCCCCTGTATAGGTTGCGAGGAAGCAAAACACACATTAGCCCTTGGTGGGTGGAGGGGGGATAAGGGGTGTGTGGAAGGAGGGGCTCAGAGCCTGCCTGCATGGCCTGAGTGCAGGGGGTAGAGGGAGCTCTCGCATGCTTCCCAGCATATCCCACAGGCTCCCCAGGCTGCCAGAGAGTCCTGAGCAGAGTGAACCAGCCAAGCTACCTCTTATTAGCTGGTGGAGATATCAAGGCCACCTGCCTGGGCCTGATGCAGCAGTGGCTTGTCATGATATGCTCCCCTGTGACCATGAGCCACCCACATGCACACACAGCATGCCCTGCACCTGCCAAGTATGCGTGTGTCTGACACTTGGGTTTTGTGTGTATGATTGTATGATGTGTCCCTCAGATACCTGGGTTATATGTATGTGTGTGTGTCCCAGATCCCCGGGTTGTGTGTGTCCGTCTGGCCCAGATGCCATGTGTATGTGTGGTGTCGTGGATGCCTGGGATCTGTGTACGTGTGTGTCACCAAGCCATAGCTGCCTACCTGGCATGACTCAGGACATCTTGGTGGCCTGGGTGGGCCACGTCCATAATAGGGCAGTCACAGCCTATTCTTCCCACTCTAGTGTTCCAGTCCTCACTTAGTCTTGCTTGCTATGACTTTGATGGAACACTTTCAGGAGGTGATGTTCAGCCTAGGAGCAGTCCAACCCTCAATGAGAAAAGTAACTGATGCCACTGGTATCTTACACTGCTGAGCCCTCTGGATCAGCTATGAGGCCTTTAGGGCCTGAATGGGAGCTCCTCCAGCTGCTACACTCCTGCCTCAAACCTCTGTATGTATAGACTTCATGAAATCATAGACCCTCATAAGGGATCTGTGGTCACTCAACATCATTCTAAAGTCTCATTCGCACCCAGCCTTGTAGCTGAAATTGCTGGGCTTCACCCCAGGGATCCCTAGCAGTCCATTTTGGATGAGGGTAACAAAAGGTGAGCAGCTCAGCTGCTCTTCACCCATCCACTGCTCTGCATCCTCTGATGTCAGATCCCTGCCTAAGTTCCAGGGGCTTTTTAACGGCTCCAGCTAGTCCTCACCTCCAATCCAGGCTCATTTCTACTGTCCGCCTCCACTCCATCGTCTCTACAGAGGCAATGACTAGGCTTGCAGGTGCCAGCCAGCTGCCCAGTGTTATGAGATATGGCAGCCAGGCAGGAAGAAGACCCAGCAACTTTATCACATAAATCTGCTGAAAAGATGGGTCAATAGGGAAGCCCTATTTATTGCCACAGGCCCAGAGCAGCAGGAGTTCAGACCAGATATGGCTGACAGGTGGGCCAGAGGCCATATGGCAGGGACAACAGTTATCTGCACTCCAGCAGCGGCAGTTAATGCAGTTAGTGAAGTCCTTCCTGGAGGTGTTCACAACTTGCCATGAGAAGACCACCTTAATCGAGTACCAGATACAGATGCCACCAGGGCAGGTGATCTGAGAAGGATGGCAAAGGATCCCTCAAAAAACTACAAGAGGCGGTTCCGGCAGAGGTAGAGCAGATGCTGGCCGATGGGGTCATTAGGGAATCGTGGAGAGAATGGTGCAATCCTATTGTCATGGTCCCCAAAAAGGATCAAACTATACCCTGTGCCTCGAGTGGAGGATCTAGTGGAGAAAATAGGGGGGCATGCTTCATATCCACCCTTGATCTGTTGAAAGGTTACTGGCAAATACCAATGGAAGAACACTTCTGGGAGAAAACTGCATTTGCCACCCCATGGGGTTTATATGAATTCATGCACATGCTCTTTGGGCTACATGAGGCGGCCACAACACTCCAAAAACTGATGGACAAGGTGTTAGCCCCACACCAAGGCTACACAGTGGCCTACATAGATGACGTGGGAGTTTATTCACCGTCCTGGGAGAAGCACCTTAAAATTATACTCCCGGATCTACAGTCTGCGCGGCTAATGGCAAATACAAGGAAATGTGACCTAGGGCAAAAAGAGACCCAGTACTTAGGAGTTTCCATAGGAAGAAGGCAAATTCAGGCACTGGTAGGTGCAAACGCTATAGAAGTACCCAAGGCCACTGACAAAAAAACAAATGAGGTCCTTCTTGGGACTCACCAACTACTATCTGCGCGTGGTACCCAGGTTCTCAGACATTGTCAGAACTAACTAAGGATGCAGATCCAGGCAAGATCAACAGGACACCTGAGATAGAGCAGGCATTTCTCAGAATTAAAAATGCTCTATGCACCTAGCCAGTGGTGTACACACCAGACTTCACCAAATCATTTATATTACATATGGATGCCTCCAATGTGGCATTAGATGCAGTGCTGTCCCGGACAGGGGAGGCGGGGAAACATCTGGTGGCCTACATTAATCGAAAGCTACAGCCCTGGGTGCAGGCATATGCAGCAGTTGAGAAAGAGTGCCTAAAAGTGAAGAGGGCAATAGAAAGCTTTCGATACTATCTGGCAGGTTGTAAATTTACAGTGGTAATGCACCATTGCAATGGCTGAATAAAGTAAAGTCAGAAAACCGAAGGTTAATGCAATGGAGTCTGAGCTTACAGAATTTTAATTTTTTTACAGAATGTCGACTAGGGAGAGTACACCAGAATGACAACTTTTTCTCAAGGAAGGGTGAGGTGATAAACTCATCTACCTCAAGGCATAGTGGATCACGACCCAAGAAAGGTAGGGGGAGAATTATAACAGGGCCCTGCCCTGGGAGTTCGGGGGAGTCTGAACAGCTCCACACACCAGAAACACCTCTGCATACCCACCCCAGACCTGGGAGAACTCACTGGAGGCTGGGAAACTAGGTCGTGGGATGTAGTGAGTCCCTCAGCAAGGGTCCTTGGCCAAAGCCAGCAGCAAAAGTAAAACTGGTCAGCTCAAACATCTCCTGCTGTGATCTGCCCAGACTCAGCCTATTGCAGCCTACAGTTATCCTACCAGAAGTACAAGGCTCCTGATGGTGTTGCTTTTTGGGTCATCAGTACACACAGGCCTCTTCACCCTGTTGAGGTGGCAGTCCATGGAGAGGATTTATGACCCCATTAAATGAGATGTGCTCTTTTAAATACCAAAGACACCTGCTTCCAGGCTCTCTACCTGATGGCTGACGACACCATGGCAGACATAAAGAGCTGCCATGAAATCCAGCCCGGGTTGTCTAAACAAAACTAGTCTCTGTCCCAAGGAGGCACTGCATCAGGGTGACCACCCCCCTGGAGCTGCACAACTGTTTTGAATCCCTTACATCAGCAGACCCAGCCAAGCCATTGGCTCCAGCATGTGAGGATGGAGGGCCACCAGCAACAGATGCAGAGAAGATGCAGAGTAATCGTGGTGGGTGACTCCCTCCTGAGGTGGACTGAGGGAGTGATCTGTTACCCCAAGCCCCTAACCTATAAGGTTTGCTGCCTCCCTGGGGCTTGTGTCTGGGATGTGACTAAGAGAATCCCCAAACTCATCCAGCCCTCTGACTACCATCCCACACTACTCATTCACATGGGTACAAATGATACGGCATGGAATAATCCTGGCCAGGTCACGCATGAATAGAGGCCTTGATCCTCCGGCTCACGGGCCCCAGAGGGAAAGGTGCATCAGTGAGGTAAACAGAAGACTCCAGTGATGGTGTCACTGTGAAGGGTTAGGCTTGTCCACAGTTCATACTTCAGTGAGAGAGGTAGTGGATTGTTGGGAAGGGATGGCCTCCACCTCACCCGGAAAGAGAAGAAGGTCTTCTCAGCCAGAATGGTCAACTTACTCAACAGGGCTTTAAACTAAGATCATTGGGGGATGGGCCATCAATTAACAGTTCTAGCCAGGTCATGCCAACAACAGTAAAAATAACTTGGGTAGCCCAAGGGAGCCTACTCATATGACAGTCCAAGGAAAGGTCATGTCCTATCCTTGGGGGGTCACACTGTCAGAATGGACACAAAACACCCAGGGAACAGGAGATGGGCCCACAATTGATGTAGATCTGGTGAGGGAACACCTCGAGAGGCTAGACATCCATAAATCCATGGGCCCAGAGGGAATGTACCCAAGAGTCTTGAAGGAGCTGGCAGACATAGAACACCCTATGGTGAAGATATTTGAAAATTTGTGGTGTTCAGGTGAGGTTCCAGAAGACTGGAAAAGAGCCAACATGATCCCAATCTTCAAGAAAGGAAGGAAGGAGGAGCCAGGGAATTACAGGCCAATCAGTCTGACATCCATCCCTGGAAAGATCTTGGAGAAAGTCATCAAGGGATCCATCAGCAACAAGCTAACAGAAGGCAAACTTCTGAATACCAGCCAACATGGCTTTGTTACTGGTAGGTCTTGCCTGACCAACCTTGCTTCCTTGTATGACCAGGTGATGCATTGTCTGGACAAGGGAGATGAGGTTAATGTCATATATCTGGATTTCAAGAAATCCTTTGACTGAGTCTCCCATGATGTCCTCATGGTTAAGCTGGGGAGCTGTGGCCTCGACGCTCACACAGTCTGATGGCTGGGTAATTGGCTTCAGGGTTGGACCCAAAGAGTACTAGTTGAGGGGAGTGAATCAACATGGTACAAGGTGACCAGTGGCATCCCTCAGAGCTCAGTACTTGGGCCAGTACTCTCCAACATCTTCCTTAAGGATCTGGATTCAGGCGTCAGATCCGAGCTGGCAAAGTTCACGAATGATACTAAACTATGGGGAAAAGTGGTCACACTAGAAGACAGGCTGACCTGGACATGCTCACAAGGTGGACAGGCCAAAACCTGATAGTCTTCAACATAGAGAAGTGCAGGGTGCTCCACCTTGGGAGGAAAAACAAGTAGCATACTTATAGGCTCAGGAGTGCTACACTCACCAGCACCATGACCAAAAAAGACTTGGGGGTCTTGATTGACCACAAGATGAATATGAGCCCCCAATGCGATGCCACAGCTGGCAAAGCAAATCAAACTCTCCCCACAGAGGTGGTGCAAGCACCTATTCTGGACTCATTCAAAAGGTATCTGGATATTTATCTTGCTGGGATCATTTGACCCCAGCAGACTTCCTGCCTACAGCAGCAGGGCTGGACTCAGTGGTCTCATGAGGTCCCTTCCAGCCCCTACTGTGTATGAAATCTATGAATCTATGAAGAGCTGGTAGGGGAACAGAGAAACTGGTGCCTTGGTGAGTCTCCATGGTTCAGCTGGTGGGAGAGGGAGTCGGGGAGGGGGGAAGAGGGTGATTCACCCTCCCCCTATGCTCCAGCATTCACAACCTCCCCCATTCTGGTCCCAATCAGGATTGTGGGCTTCTTGGCCACAGTGGCCTAAGAAAGGGCTATGAACACAGGGGATGGCATGTGGCAGCCTTGGCTCCCCCTGCTGCCCCTTTCTTTCCCCCCCTTCTTCAACCTGGGGCTTTTGTTTCTCTTAGGACCTGAGTCCTTGTTATGGTCACATGTAGCTGGAGCAAACTGTACCATCATGGGCTACACCATGTCCTCATTCGTGGCCTGACTCATCAGAAGAAGTGCTAGGAGAACTGGCCTCAGGTCCTGCAGGTTGTATTAGCTTAGCAGCCACTATGCTGGTACTTGGGTGGGGCAGAGGGGGGACTGATGCATGCTCTGTGCCTCTGGGAGGGGCACCCAGACATGTGATAGGACTTGGTTCAGAACAGCCACAGCCCCTGTATGGGGAATGGTGTCACAAGGACTCCTTCCACTCCCTCTTTCACTGGGGTCCCTACAGGCCACTCCTCTAGAACACTCCTGGGTCCCATGGGCAGTGGGGATATCTGCCCTATTCTTGGTGAGGAAATGGGATAAGGCCCTTGTAGAATGGTGTGCTCTGCTCCACTCCCACAGACCACTTCCTAGCATCAAGCATGTGGTAATAATGCCTTCCCATCAATGTGGTCTTGGTGAAGCACTGCTCTCAGTCTCTCTTGTGTCCCCTCACCTGCATCTCCTGGGTGATGTGCTTGAAGACATCTCTGATTCAATATCCTATCTGGAACTGGATGTCCTCCTCATCCCAGATGGTGATGAGATCTTTTATTTCCCTGAACTGTCACATGCATTCTCTGTATTTGACTATTGGGGTGGATAGGTGGGGTTTATTCATGGTCCTTGGTGGTGCCCATTGGGGTCTTGGTGCCCATGGGTGGATGATGGTCTGGCTGTGAGAGGGTGAGTTGAAGCCTGGTAGGGTGGATAGATGGATGGAAGCAGCAGCAGATGTGCAAGAGTGCAGTTCCTGGTGTGTGGTTCTCGCTCTCACTTCAGGCTTGGGGCCCCTGCTCCTGCTTCACCTGGACTCAGCTGCTCAGGTAACCTTCATAATCTTGAATTGTCCAGGAGTCTTCGCTGATACCTCATGATTCTGGCAATGCCACACCCACCTGGGCTGTAAAATTCAAAGGTTTGAGGCCCATGTTGTGCCTCTCTGCTCACCTGGGCTTATTGAAGGTTCAGTGCCCACCCCAACCACATCCCCTCAACACTGAACTTCCTAGTTCATTGTCTACTACCTATCTGATTAGTGGGGAAGAAGAGGGGGAGTCAATCTTCACTAAATGAGAATGAAGGCAGGAGCCTTCCCTCTGAAAAAAAAATAAAAAAGGGATGACATATATTTAGGGCCCAACTCAGCCACTCTTACTTTACACCCTTATAACATGGAGGACTTTAGTGTAGTGTTATGTTATTAATTTTGACCCTAAATAGTACTTGCCAAATATTATTAAATTTCATTTTTTTTCATTTTTACTTTTTCGTTCTCCTTCCCTTAACTGGCACTGTATCAAGTCCTCGTTTTGAGGAGATTTTAATATAAATATATATGTCACAAGTGAGAAGGCACAGGGCAACACACTGTCAAGTGGTTGTTTTGTGTTATTACACATTCGTTTAAAAAAGGAAGGAGATTACAATGAGACAGATGTAAGGAGAGATCACCTTCTCTCATTACTTTCCTTCATCTGGAGTTGTAATCCTTCAAGAACAGACATAAGCAGTAGGGCTGTGCAAAGCTTTGGTCCCTGATTCAATTCAGTGGAGATTCAGCCTGATTCAGTGGCAGAATCTCCGAATCTGAATTGAATCAGAGGACCCTTTAATCTCTCCAAATCGAATCAGAACCCTCTGAATCGATTTGGAGAGATTTGGAAAGATTTGGAGATTTGGACACAGACACAGCTTTAAATGTTTTTTTCTACATACCTCTGGGTAGCAGGCAGCTTGTGAATGGTACAGAGCTGGGGTACATGTGATTTGTGGTGGCTCCCCATCATGCTTAGCACTACCGGTCCATTTCTGTGTCCATTGTGGAGCCTGTGGGCCCCCCCCTTCACCCTCTCCGGCTCAGCAACTAGTGCCTCCTGGGTCGGGGAAGGCACCTGGGTTACCCCTGTGGCCGGTGGGGGGGTGGTACAGGGCCATCCCCCTTCACGCTCCCCA
>NW_017728917.1:25331196-25346975 GCF_001723895.1 Crocodylus porosus
TGGGGGAGTCCCTGTTCCCCCGAGCACTCCCAGGAGTGACTAGAAATAATGGTCAGAAGCTGGCAGAAGGTAGATTCAGGCTAGACATCAGAAAGCGCTACTTCACTGTCAGGACAGCTAGGAACTGGAACCAACTTCCAAGCGAAGTGGTGCTGGCTCCTACCCTGGGGGTCTTTAAGAGAAGTCTGGATGAACACCTTGCCAAGGGTCATTTGACCCCAGTACTCTTTCCTGCCATGGCAGGGGGTCAGACTTGATGACCTACTACTACTAACTATGAAACTATGCACATAAACTGAATTTTTCCTTCCTTGGTGAACCCATAGCACCAGCGGGTGCACATACAGGGTCAGGGTCTTAGTACCAAAGGGGTGCAGCCAGAGGGGCGCAGCACCCATTGTGCCAGAGGAACGCAGCTTAGGGGGTGCAGAACCAAGCGCCTGGGAGAGAGACACAGAGTTAGGCATCCGAGAGAAAGGCACAAGAAGCCTCGGTGCCTGCATGTTGCAGAGAGACAGAATCCAGAGGGCTCAATGCCAGGAGTGTATAGAGTTGATGGTGGTAGTAACATCTACGAGGCATGGGACACGTGTAGGGAAGGTCAGAGCACGTATGTACTGCTCAGTATAGCTAAGTACACAAAACACAGCCTCCCACTTAATAAACAACTTAATTATTTACTAACAAAGCGTGACAAGTAAGATAGGTGGGCAGACTGTCCAAGACCAGGTGGGTAGGCTGACACAGAGGGCGGCGTCAGGACGGCCCCCCATCACAATAACTTTCAGAGTGTTATTAAAATATTTCAGGTAAGATTTTTCTTCTTAATTTACACCCATACATATAACTGGCTCTTATTCCTATTTTCCTTACAGGTGTATAGAGCTGAGCAGCTTCACTTGATAAGCCCTAGTTGGCTTCATTCATCCCTGAATATACTGTCTTTTCTCCCTTTCCCCAAACTGAAGGATTTTTGCATACTTGTAACAGCTCTCAATGATTATCCATCTGGGGGAGTGATTTTCCCAGCGAGTCAGAGCCCCCCCTCAGTTCTCCTGCAAACCCAGGCTCTGTGCTCCTGCCACGCCTCACCCAGGGCACTGTCATGGGCCCCAGACTCCTCCTCACTGCCACTTGCCCCCTGTCTGCCCCTGCTGCCCTTCTCCTGCCGCTTTCCTGTCTCCTCCTGCTTGCCGCTCCAATGCCATGTTCCAGCTGCTCCTGCGGTCCTGGTGCTGCAGCTGGGATGATGCCGGTGGGTGGGGGGTGGGAGGGAGTGGGGAAATTGCTGTGGCAGGCAGGGGGAATGGGCAATGAGGGGGTGTGCAAAATGCAGTGACAGCCTGGTGGGAGTGCAGGGCCTTTTAAAGGCCAGCACCAGCAGGGCCCAGAGCAGGGTGGCAGGAGCGTGGGACCACGCTGCCAAGTGTCTATGGAGCCCGGCTGTGCTGCTCAAGCAGGGAGAGGAAGGAACTAGCCTGGCTTCATAGAGCCCCTGCCAACCTGGCTCCACGCTTCTGCTGCCCCACTCTGAACCCCACCAGTGCTGGCCCTGGTGCACCAGCGTGGGCCCTGTGCTCCCACCCAGCTGTCGCTGAACTCTGCACCTGCTCGCTGCCCCTTCCCCGCACCTGCTGCAGCCATTTCCCTGCCCCCCGCCGCCTTCGCTGTGCTCCAGCACCATGTGGCTCCCAGCTGCAGTGCCAGGACCGCAGGAAGGGCCCTAGCTGACCCTGAGGACTGGGACAATAGGCCACAGTCCTCCCCTGCTTCCCTCCCCTCCTTTTTATTTGTATTTCCCTCGGCATGGGGAGGCAGGAACAGCCCCAGGCCAGAAGCCTGCAGAGGCTCTGGCTGGAGCTTGGGGTGGGGAGGCTGGAAGGGGGGTGGGGCCAGGCCAGACCTGCTTCTCCAGTCACTTAATCATGCCAGAGGCTCCCCCTGGGTCCTACTGCCCCTGGCTCTTGCCATCTTTGACAGGCAGGCAGGGGTAGATCAATTTTAATTTTCTAAATTTTTTAGAGGCCCTGCAGGTGGGTTAGAATGGCCTAGCAGGCCAGATTCAGTCTGCAGGCTGTATTTTGCCCACTCCTGTTATAGAATAAACAGTATAGTAGAAAAACCCAATCCTGCTTCACCTGAAATGAAGAGAAAATTACCCCAATTTCAGATTTAAGTGTTACTACATTTCAGCAACTTGCATGTGACTCAAGGACTGTGTGATAAATAACACTCGTCCCCCAGTTCACTGCACTATCCAGTAGACCACTTCAGAAAACACAGAATAGGAGCATTATTGCCTGTGTGAACACAATCAATATCTTGTAAAACTTTCAAACAATTTCTTGGCAAACAATGTATTGTCCTGGCCCTGTGAGTCCTGGCTCCACTGCCTGTCCTACAAACACACAATACCTCCAATTGGCTGGTAATGCTAGGGCACCAGCTAATTAGGCAATTTAAAATAACTGATTGACTCCCCCAGCATGCTTTGCAGCCCTGGGTTGGGCTGAGCTGGGCTGTGCTGCCTGTTCCAGTGAGCAGAGCTGGCCCTGCCCCTCTGCTCCCTAGCTGGAACACTGAGGGCTGCTAACTGCCCCACCTTCTCCCCCAGCAAACTGGGCTGGGATCTGGGGCAAGGGAGGGGGTGTAAACTCACCTTCTCCAGAGTACAGAACTTCCTTGCCTTGCTGGCTTACTTAGTACTGGCTGTAAGTGTGAACTACAAATCCCAGAGGCACCTGGAAGCAGGAAGAGGAAGTGATAAGCAACCCTGCAGAGTTCTGTATCTGTGATTGTGGATTGCAAATCCTAGAGACCTCAGGGGGAGCAGGAAGAGGAAGCAAGCACACAGCCCATGCTGGCTACATGCCAGAGAGCTATGTCTAGCACCTCCTGGCTTCTGGCTTGAACAACTGCAGGCAGATGGCTGCATTTCCTGAATCAAAAGTTAATTTGCTGTTCATTTGCTTTTTGGTTCAATCTTTGCAGCTTAGACTAACCTGCAAAGACTAAATCATTCAGCCTCGGGCTTTTTGACTGTCTGCACTTAGCCTAAGGCTTCAGGAGAGTGACCCTGTTTGTCTGGTGATTTCCAAAATTCTGAACAGATTTTAGGGACTCTACTGGATTCAGAAGGGAAAATTAAATCACTGCTTTTTTTGTAGGCAGGGGAAGAATTTCCTCTCCTCCCATTAAAGAATGTGAGCTGTTTCCTAAGGGGAACATCATAGACACTGTGTCCCAGAAAAGTGACAACTGAAAAATGGTAATTAATAAAACAAACAATGTGGGAGCTTGACAAAACCAGAATTCCTGGAGCTATCTGCCCTATGTATTTATTTGTGGGACTCCCAGCATCATACCTCAAACTCTGTAACAGACTGTCTGAACAGCTTTCAATCATGTGTATGTGGTTCAAAACCTTTACTCGAATGACCAGAATTATTAGAAATTGGCTTCAAGACAAGAGAACAGAGAAATACTCTCTGCTTTTTTATGGGCCATTGAATGCCTCCAAGGTCTCTGGATCTTCTTGTCTGTGAGCAGAACTCTTGGGTTTCTGATACTGTATTAAGCACAGGCAATGTAAGTGCTTCTCAGAATCTACATTTTACACATGCATTCGATTTCCCCAGACCATTTGGAAAGTAGTGATGCTACGTATTAGTATGTGTAGGTGTGCTGCTGTATATTTGGACATGTTCAAGTACATTTTTTACTTCCATTAGGGAACTTGTCCATTGCCAGAAATCAGTGCAGATGAATCTCACCTGCAATAAGAGAAATTCAGCAATAAGCAAGTTTCTTTGTGTAGATGGATCTATGCTACCCAGAGGGAGGATGTGGGCAGGCCTGGGGACAGAGGCATCACTGACTCTTATCAGTGACAGCTGAGAGACGGGGATGGCCTGACACTTGGACAGAGGAGTTGAGCTCTGGCCTAGCGTAGACCACTGCTCTGTGTGGCGGGGGGTGAGCGGGGTGCCACAATGCTCCTTGGGATGTTGGCAGAATGTGACCTACTGTGAGTTGCAATGGGATGTGGTACAGGTGTTTGTTATGGTGCTATAACATACAGTGCTGAAGTATGATACCACATCCATCCAGGGTTATTTTAGAATGGGATCCGCCATTTTGCTAGTGCTCTGTGTACCCTGTCTGTTTGGTTATGGCTGTAGAGTGCTTTCTGAGTGCCTACTGCACAGTAAGTGTAACTTATGTACCTGGTCTCCATTTTGTCAAATGGGGATCATGATCCTAGCTTGAGGGTGATTAGATAGTGCTGTAAGGGCCCATTTCTAGTTAGCTATAGACACACCAGGGAAGTGGTGATGCACAGGGGGTGCACGTGCACCCCCTGACTGGCCATGTTCATTGCTTAGGCGCTGGGCAGGAGGGGCAGGCGGGAGCACCAGTGCCCCACTGCAAGCACTGGGCGATCACTGCGATTGCTGCAGCTGCTTCTGGGAGTGGTTGTGGCCACTTCTGGGAGAAGCTGCAGTGATCAGCCGGTGCTTGCTTCCAGAAGCAGCTGCAGTCACTCCTGGAAGTGGCCGCAGTGATTGTCTGTTGTGAGATTGCCCGGTGGGGACTCCCTCCGGTTGGCAGGACTGGTCATGGGTGGGGGGGGCACATGCCCCCCTGACTAAGACAGTACTAGTTACCCAAGCACCAGGGAATAGAGGCAATGTCTTTTTCCTTGCATTTAAGACCCGATTTTTTTTTTTAAACAAACCTCAGTCTGATTTCCCTTTTTACACTTGATGTTTTACAGCAGGTTCAAGTAATCTGATGCCTGGTTGATCTCATTTACATAACTGCTGAGTATAAAAGAAAAGAGGCTGGGTTTAAAACCAAGGCTTTAATGAGTTAGCTAGCTTATTGCCAGTTTTCCTATGTACCATCAAAATGTAAATAATAGTTCTTTTACTTGAATTCAAGTTGAACTGAGTTTTGAGAGTTGTATTCAATTTAATTACTTTCCCCTGATCACTCTCAGTTCCTCTCTATCTTGATGGACAGGAAAATATGTCATCAGTGCAGTGGTTAGGGTCACAGAGAAGAATTTGATTGTTCTCTAAAGCTGCCCCACAACAAGACTTGTGATCAAACATAGCCAGTGCCCTGCTACCTTAGTATGGTACAACTTAGTATGGTTAGTACCTTAGCTCTTGTAAAGATGAGGGTTTGTGAACCAACTGGGGTACCAACCAGCCACATCAGACAACTGCCTCCTTAGAAGTAGAAACCATGTTAAAACAGCTGTGATGTTTATCTATGACTCAGCAGCCTGCTGCAGATTAAGTGAGCCATCCAAATGTGAACTGCTACTAGGTTCTACTGAATCTGAATATCTCCTAATTTCCAGTGATTTTTACCTTCACAATAACCCATGCGTGGTTAGGAAGTAGTATTACAGGTTTCCCTCAATTTATGCAAGTTCTGTATGTGTAGATTCGCTCTCATGCGATGACCCTTTTTATGCCAAAAATTCATTATATGTGAGGTAAATTCATGCTATGCGATAAGTGTCGTGGAAGCTACAGTCAGCTACTTAGTGCGGTGGATTGTGGGAATGAAGCACACCAAAATATAGTCTCCTGTGTGGATCAGTGCTCCTTGCTCACTGTCTGCAGCATACATTTCTGTAGTTGCCATCCCCATTATGGTAAGATTCACCACCACCCTATGCTTATTTGTATTGTCTGCTGTTGGGCAGTACCAGAATTGTTTTGTAAAAAGTGGTAGAAATGGGTCTGGGGGTCAATACAGTCAAGGGCTGGGAACATCTCTCTATATGTTACATTGCAAAGTGGGTTCCCTTTACGTGAATTCGAGTTATGCGCTGTTTTCCTGGAATGCCTGTACAGAATAAAGCGAGGGAAACCTGTATTTCATTTCATGAAGGTATTGCCTTTAGCTGACTTTCGCCCAGTTGCTCCATTTTTCTCTCCTGGAATACAGAAAATAGCATGAGACACTTTCTGTTTTTAAAGTTTCTTCTCCCAAGCCATCTAAGCAGGGACTGTGGGAGAACTCAAACAGTAGGCATGAGGACATATAAACGTTTGATTTACAGACTTTACTCTACCTGTAGCTAAATAGGCTTAAGTATCTAAGTGTGTTTTGTCTGCCTGAAAATCAATTAATGCATTTACTTCTGTTACACACCACCATCTTGCCCTTAAGATCGAGTCAGAGAAAAGCTGTGAGAAGGAGGAGCCACCAACCCTTTAAGTCTTTCATAGACTCAAGCATACTAGAATAGAATCACACTTAGATGCCCAAGTCCACTTTTGCAGCTAATAGATGGAATAAAATCTAGCCTTTGATATCTAGTTGCAAAAGAGCCTTAGCTCAGTGAAATATTTGGTAAATGTTATTGATACTGTCCATAGCACTCATTTGCCCACATTAAGTTAAATAATTGTGCAGGCTTTCAGGCTGTGCCAAAATATTTCTCTCTCAAAAGGCAAAATAAATAAATAAATAATTTTGAAGAAAATCTCAGCAACATTGATGCACTAAAGTGCTTTTGAAAGATTAGCAAGTTCCTGAGCATGGTGTTCTAATGTCCAATATAAATCAACACCATGCGGAGCATACTCAGCCATTTATAAAGGGAACAGTGTTAAATTGTTCAGCTTCTGCTGGGAGGTAAAGGAACCTGAAAAAGCTCTGATTCTTCTCTGAACTAACACCTTCCTTCCCTCTTTTCTCACGCCAGTACCCCTGAGAAACTGGTTTCTTGAAATAGAAAGTGTTTTAAAAACATGTTACAGGATTCTTCTCAACCCATGACTGTCCAGTTCACTTACCTTTGCTTCTATTCTTAGGCCAAAGAAGCCACATATTCTTACTTTTAATATTTTAATATTATTATTTATGTTACTTTCATTTTTGTAGGCTCCAACTGAGCCTCTGCATGAACTGGGCTGCATACTGTAGGAGCATATAGTAAGAGTCTCTTTCCTGAAGATGTAACATGTTAAAGAAAGAAGACAAACAGTGGGTGGGTGCGGAAACAGAGGCAAAAGGTTACACATCTGTCTTTGTTCCTTGCTGCCTGCCTGGATGGTTGCCTATTATTATCATACCACTTAAGCAGCTGGGATACATGAAATACTCTAGCGGCCATTAGGGCTATTTGTCTAATGTTCTAATGAAGTGCAGTGCTTTTCTTGGGTTTTGTAAAGACACTCCCAGACCTGACAACTTGGGCAGGGAATCATGTGAGACTTTTGCTGCTTCTAGTTTGGTTTGGTTTAGCCACCAGAGTAGACTTCCTTGCAGCATTTCAGTATTTCAAAAATATGCGGTCTGAGGCACTCAAAACTGCAAACCTCCTAAACAACAAAAATGACTTGGTGTTTGAAACTTCTAACAAATTTGACTTGCTAGTTTACTTAAAAATCATAGAATCATAGAAAATTAGGGTTCGAAGTGACCTCAGGAAGTCATCTAATCCACCCGCCTGCTCAACCAGGACCATCCCAAACTAGATCATTCCAGCAAATGCTTTATCAAGCCGGGCCTTAAAAACCTCCAGGGATGGAGAGTCCACCACCTCTCTCAGCAACCCATTCCAGTGCTTCACCACACTCCTAGTGAAAGGGTTTTCCCTTATATCCAACCTAAACTTCCCTTGCTGCAACTTGACCCCATTGCTCCTTGTTCTTTCATCTACCACCACTGAAAACAGTCCAGCTTCATCCTCTCTGGAACCCCCCTGCAGGTAGTTAAAGGCTGCCATTAAATCCTCTCTGTAGTCTCTTCTAAAGCAGCCCAGCTCTCTCAGAAGCTATATGCCCCAGTCTCATAATCATTTTTGTTGCCCTTTGCTGGACTTTCTCCAACTTGTCCACATCTTTTCTGTAATGGGGGGCCCAAAACTGGACACAGTACTCCAGATGAAGCCTCACCTGTGCTGAATAGAGTGGAATAATTACTTCCCTCAATCTGCTGGCAACACTCCTACTAATACAGCCCAGCATGGTGTTAGCCTTCTTGGCAACAAGGTCAGACTGTTGACTCATGTCCAGCTTATTGTCTACAGTAACCCCCAGGTCCTAGTCTGCAGAACTGCTGCTTAGCCAGTTGGTTCCAAGTCTATAGTGGTGCATGGGATTGTTCCATCCTAAGTGCAGGATTTCGCACTTGTTGTTGTTGAACCCCGTAAGATTTATTTTGGCCAAGTCCTCCAATTTGTCTAGGTCACTCTGAATCCTAGCTCTACCCTCCAATGTACCTACTCCCCCAGCTTGGTGTCCATAACTTTGCCAAGGGTGCAATCTATCCCCTCTTCCAGCTTGTTAATGAAGTTACTGAACAAAACCAGCACAAGGACTGACCCCTGGGCAATCCACTTGAAACCAGCTGCCAACTAGAAATCAAACCAGTGATCATGACCCACTGAGCCCAACAATCCAGCCAACTTTCTATCCACTTTATAGTCCTTTCATCCAACCCATACTTCCTTCACTTACTTGCAAGAATGCTGTGGGAGACCGTATCAAAAAGCCTTGCTAAAGTCAAAGTATATCACATCCATTGCTTTTCCCACATCCACAGACCCAGTCATTTCATCATAGAAGGCAATCAGGTTGGTCAGGCATGACTTGTGTTCGGTAAATCTACGCTGACTGTTCCTAATCACTTTCTTTCCCTCCAAATGCTTAGAAATAGACTCCTTGAGGACCTGTTCCATGATTTTTCCAGGGGCTTAGATGAGGCTGACTTGCCTTTAGTTCCCTGGATCCTCCTTCTTCCCTTTCTTAAAGATAGGCACTATATTTGCCATTTTCCGATTGTCTGGGATCTCCCCCAATCACCACAAGTTTTCAAACATAATAGCCAGTGGCTCTGCAAACACATCAGCCAACTTCCTCAACACCATTGGATGCACTGCATCCAGCCCCATAGACTGGGCTATGTGCAGCTTTTTAAAATAGTCCCTAACGTGTTCTTTTGCTACTGAGGGCTGCTCCCCTCCTCCCCAAACTGTGCTTCCCAGTGAAGTAGTCTGGGAGCTGACTTTGCCTGTGAAGACTGAGATAAAAAAGGCATCAAGTACTTCAGCTTTTTCCTCATCTGTCACTAGGCTGCCTCCCCCATTCAGAAACCCATACTTTCCCTGAACTTCCTCTTGTCCCTTCATGTCCCTTGCTAGCTGCAACTCAAGTTGCATTTTGGCCTTCCTGATTTCATTCCTGAATGCTTGAGTAATATTCTTTTTACCATCTTGTACCAGGTACACTTTTTCCAGAGCCTGACAAAGGGACTTTGATCCCGAAAACTTGCAGAATAGGACAATTTTCTTGCCATTTTCCAGTTGGTCTAATAAAAGGTATCATTTTGGAACCAAGAGTTCTAGTTTTGTGTATGTCTTTTTGTCTCAGACCAAGGCTACCAAGTACACTCCTAAGTAATATTCTTATACTCCTCCCTAGTTATCTGTCCAAGCTTCCACTTCTTGTAAACTTCCTTTTTATGTTTAAGTTCACTGAAGTGTTCTCTGCTAAGACTAGCTGGTTGCCTGTCGTATTTGCTATTCTTCCTGCATATTGGGATGGCTTGTTCCTATGCCCTCAGTAAGGTTTCTTTAAAATACAACCAGTTCTCTTGGACTCCTTCCCCTTCAGGCTGGCCTCTGAGGGAATCCTGCCCATCAGTTCCCTGAGGGAGTCAAAGTCTGCTTTACTGAAGTCGAGGGTCCTTACTCCGCTACTCTCCTTCCTTCCTTTCCTCAGGATCCTAAACTCAATGATCTCATGGTTACTGTTGCCCAACCTGCTATGCACTTCTACATCCTTCACCAATTCTTCCCTATTTGTGAACAGCAGTTCAAAGAGAGCATGGCCCAGAGTTGGTCTCTCCAACATTTGCACCAGGAAGTTGTCTCCAACGCTCTCCAAAACCTTCCTAGATTACTTGTACACTGCTATACTGCCCTCCCAGCATATGTCCGTGTGATTGAAGTCTTCCATAAGAATCGGAGCCTGTGATATGGAAACTTCCACTAGTTGGCTGAAGAAAGCTTCATCTACGTCATTCTCCTGGTCTAGTGGTCTACAGCAGACCCGCACAACAACATCACCCTTGTTGCTCTTCCCTCTAACCTTAACCCAGGGACTTTTAACAGGCCTATTCCCAGTTTCATACTGGAGCTCTGAGCCATCCTACAGCTCTTTTATATACAGCACAACTCCTTCTCCCCTGCCTGTCCTTCCTGAACAGTTTATACCCATCCATGACAGTGCCCCAATCATACGAGCTATCCCACCAGGTCTCTGTTATTCTAATCATGTCATAGTTTCTTAAGTGTATGTTTCCCAGGCTTCATACATTCGTGTACAGACACCTGAGGTGACTAGCCAATTGCCCTGCTTTCTCAGTAAGAATGAGGAGGCCTCCCCTGTTGCCCCCTCCTCCTTGTGCTTCCTCCAGGTCTCCTCCTTCCCCACTTAGCTCAGGGCTTTGATCTCTATTTCCCAGTGAGTTTAAAGCCCTCCTCACTAGGTTAACAAGCTTGTCTAAGACATGCTCTTCCCTCTCTTCTTCAGGTGGTTCTCATCTCTTCCTAGCAATCTTCTTGGAACAACATCCCATGTTTAAAGAAGGTGAATCCCTGCTGGTGACACCACCTATGCAGCCATGCATTAGGCAGTAAAGTGAATGTTTCAACTGCCTCTTCACCATGCCTCTGTATTCCCCTCCTGAGACAAGGGCTGCATCTTTTTACATGTTTGAAATACATCTATCACATTGCAGGTGGTATACAAACAATGCATAATAAGCAGAATGCCCCCCTTCCCTAATACATATATTTCTAGAAGAAAAGACTGCATGCTGTTTTCAGCCTGCTGTTAAAAGCTAACAATTCAGGGTAAATTTAGAAATAATTATGAGGCTTGAAATCTAACTTTAAACTTGCTAATTCCTAGGCAAATGTGAACAGGGAGCTTCCAGTTTTGTAAGTCACTATGCCAGGGAAGCTCAGAGGGTTTCCACTACAAGAAAGCTGAACCAGTGAGGTTCAGGGAATTTAGAAGTCCAACCCATCTGGATTCCACCTTCTTAAGCACTTTCTTCCACTTTAAGCCCATATACTGATATGGTCCATGTGGCAGGCCAGTAGGGGGTGCTCCTGGGTTGAGCCACCCACCTCACTGTGCCCAACCACCTTCCAGGCTCCGAGTGCCTCCCTGGGGGTGCCTCACATCTGGTTGACCCCCTTCCTGGAGCATACCCACTAGCCTGTGGTAAAAACTGCCACCACCCAGGGCTGGGCTTTATTCTGGCTCTGTGCACTGTGGGAAACACAGGCCTAGTAGCCCTCAAAGGTACTTGACTCACTTCAAGCACTTGGGGGTGCTTCTCTCAGTTGGAAGCACAAGTAGTGATCTCCCTTAGTCAGCCAAACCAAGGAGACCCCAAGGCATAATCTAGACCCACACCCAATAAGTCTCCCATGCTAGGTACAAAGGAGAACTTTATTGGTTACAAGGGGTAGGCTTGCAATAGGGTACAGGGTAGAGCAATAGCAGAAAAATCCCTTAGAGCAAACTGGCATGACTGAGTAGCCTTTGATCATGCATCTGAGTTACTGCAAGCTATATATCTAGTTAAATCTCAGGTAGCTTACTCACAAGTATCATCCAGAGGCAGGTAGAGATTCCCTCTGGAGGCAGGCAGTTCCTTGATCATGAGTTTTGAAAGAGAGAGAACAAATTTCAGATGGTTCAGCTCTTCTCTTTTTCTGAGTCTTCTTCATGGCAGCTGCCTTCTCCTCCTGGACAGTCCTTAACTTATATAGCCCTTATGACCTCATTTACCTGGTCCAATGGAGGCCAGCACCTGTTGGCTGTCAGCCAACCAATTTGAAATGAATCACTAGTTTCTGGCCAGACTGGCAGTTCCTAGCTCCCCAGGGAGTCCAAGCCCCTCACCGAGGTATGTGATGCCAGTCACGTAGGCAGGGGGAGCAGGTTCCCCCCTCCCAAGGAATGTATCCACCTCAGGTTACCTAAAGAGATAGGGTAAGGTGTGTCTACCTTCTGCAGGGCCCATATTAACCAAATTGTCACAGAGCAGAGTTTTTGGGGAGAAACAGAGGTGGCTTTCTGCCACAGTCCACATCTCTTTGTTTCTTTTTCTTGACCCTCCTTTTCAAGTGAGGAATCTGTAGCAAGGGCTTGGATTACACTGGTAAATCAACCATATGGAAAGCATATAGGTAAGACCAGCAGTTCAAAGATTGGTAGGCACTAGTGGGGTTTTTTATTATTATTTCATGATGGGGCTAGACCAGTGAGAAAAAGGAAGGAAGTGGGAGGTGTTGAGCTGTACACTGGGAGGTGTTGAGTTGTGAAAAAGCAATGACAGCATACTTCAGTCTTTCCAAGAAGAACCCTAAGAGCCAAAGCAGCTACTTCCAAAAGATTTTATCTAGGCCCAGTTTCATATTGTCCAGCTGCACGCAAAGGCAGAAGCCACACATTAAAGCCCCGAGCGCTGCTTTGAAAATTTGTCACACATTTTCAACCCAACCATTTAACTAAATTTTATTCTTCTTTCTTTATCTGCCAATTACATTTTATTGTAGTGATTTGGAAATTAGCTCTTTTAATATTTCATACTGTTAACAGTGCGAAGTTAACTTGATTCCATGTTTTATAGAGAAAAAGAGAAAAATGATCGCTTCACTGTGATGCGATATTTGCCAAATATGGACAAGATCCAATTCCCACTGAAGTCTGTAAGAGTCTTCCTGTTGAGTTTAATGGGAGTTGGAAGATGGCCTATATTAAAGGAATGGGGGGGGAAGCTGAAGTTTCCCTGCCCCACACAGACATGGTTTTGTTCATCTACAGCAGGGGCGGACAATTATTTCAGGTGGAGGGCCGCTTACCCAGTTTTGGCAGCCTGTTGAGGGCTGCATGGGTAGCCCCACCTCTTGACAGGTGCCCTGCCCCCTGGTCACCATCTTCAGACCAATGTCCCAATGTCTTGGGACCAATGTCCCAGGGTCAGCACCGGTGGGGCCCAAAGTGGGACACAGGTTGGCAGGGGTCTGTGAAGCTGGACTGGGTTGCACCAGCAGGGAGAGGGGGGAGCTGGCTCAGCTCCATAGAGCCCCTTCCAGCCGGGATCCCGTACTCCTGCCGCCCTGCTCTGGGTCCCACCAGCATTGGCCCTGGGACATCAGTGCAGGCCCCGTGCTCCTGCTGGCTCCTGTACCTGCTCACTCCCAGTGCCCCCCAGGCCCACAGTACAGGCAGGGGGCAGCCCACAGCCCCAACCTCCTGTTCCCTGGCAGGGAAGAAGCTGGTGCTGAGCGCAGGGAAAGGCAACCCCTTGCCCGCCCCATGGCTGGCACTCCCAACTGCAGATGCTCACAGTCCACATGGGGCTGTCTGGAGCAGGCACAGGCAGCCCCACATGGGCTGCTAGCAGCTGCAGTGCAGGTCACTGGCCACGGGGCGAGCGAGGGGCCACTTTTCCCCACGCTCAGCACCAGCTTGTAACCTGGCCCTGCGGCCAGCCTGGGCTCCGCGCCAACTCTGGGCTCACCCGTGGAGGCTGTGTGTGGTGACAGCAGCTGCAGCCCCCCCGCTTGCTGAGCCAGGCAGAGTTTGCTGCTGCTGCCAACCCGGAGCTTGCGCACTAGTCAGCCCACAGGCTGTGGTGGCTTTTCCCCCTGTACTCAGCTTTTCCCTCGGCCACTTTTCCCCAGTCTCGTTCCCTGCCTGGGGTCCTCCCCTGTCCCCCCCACCCTTGCCCCTTACCTGTAGTTCCGGTGCGGGGCAGCTGCATGGTCCCAGGCCAGAAGCCCCAGCTGGGGCTTCCAGCTGGGGGGGTGGGGGCGGTGAGGCCAGGTGGGCCTGCTGTTGTGGGAGCCCACCGGGCTTCCCCTGGGTCCTACTGCCCTTGGTTCCTGTCATTTTTTACAGGAACCAAGGGCAGATAAATATTAAATTTTGTAAATTTTTTAGGGGCCTCACAGGCCAGATAGAAGGCCGCATGGGCCAGATTTTGCCAACCCCTGATGTACAGCTTCCATCAAAATAATTTGGAATATACTAATAGATAATGGGTCCTGATCATAATATGCTGGTATAATATTGACAGAAATGGAACTAAGTTAATGCTGGTTAGGCAAAAAGAGAACCTGTCTTTCTCTATGGTTGATAGATATGTAAAGTTTCTAGAGAAAATGTCATGAAGTCTAAATAACTGGATATATGTTGCATGCAGTTCTCAATAGCTGGCATGAAGCCTGATATGGAGGGCTAAGAAAAGGTAATGATTTTGTCTAATAGGACAAAGCATCCTCATTTACTCATTTCCACCCTTAATTTAATCTGCTGTCAAGTGAAATTCCAGACTTGAAGCTATTTGAAGCTATAGAGAAGTTCCTAGCTAGGTACCAAAGGAAATAGAAGTGAATTTTAAGGAACTATTAAGACTAGATAAAATGCAGGGAAAGAAACTATCATTAGCCTCTTCATCCCATGCAACTGGAATTGACTAAGCACATCTAAGTGCTCTCAGGGATATTGTTCTTTTTGTTAGCTGTCAAATGTATCTCTTTGCTTCAGAATTTTCTCCTACTGTTCCTTTCCATGAATGCTCAAGAGGTGAGTAAGCACCTCTCTATTATCTGTGTTTTCAGATCACTTAATAGAATAAAAACTAGTATGCCTGGCACTGGATCCTCCTTCTCTAACCACCTCCCTTAGGTGAAATATTCTTTAGGAGCTGAGATATGTGAATTTGAATCTGGGTAAGAGTAACGTCCTATATGTCACTTGTTATCTTTCTGAGCATGAGATGCATTGGTTACATGGCTGTCGGTTCTGTACAGCTGCATGTGTAATACGTCACAAGGTCAGTTGTGACAAACTGCTGATATTCCTCCCAATGTTTCCCTGAAAAATGAAAACAATTGTGGGGAGGCAGGACCATAGTTTTTGCACCCCTGGTGTAACACAAAGTAGCCTGAAGCATGCAATTAGAGCCTGGGAATTACTGGAGTAAACCTAGAAAGAAGCCCTTATTTGCATGGGTGGGACCCACAGGGATTGCTACTAGGTGGAAGAGATAGACAGCTGGGGGGTAGGGGCACAATATCTTGGAGAGGGATGTTGGTGGGTGTTGGGGGTGGGACAGCTGGGAAGTTTCTGCTTGTTTCCTATGCTCCTTGTTAGCTTTCTTGTTTCCTTCAGCCACTCCCCCCACTTCCTTTGGTGTCCCACTTGCTGCCTCTGACCCCTGATTCTCTACAACACATCTCACCCTCATTAGCTGCTCCTGTTCTGTTACCCCATTGTCTCCTACACCACCTCCCTCCCACCCATTACCCCCTTCTCTTCCCTGCCTTGGCAAAGTTACTGCAGTTCAGCTTTCATTTTTTGTGGGATAAAACAGACATATGAAATAGCTTGAAACATGCTATGTTCTCCTGACCAATTTTTCAGCTGATATAATTGTTGTATCCATCTGTACCCAGAACTATGGCAGCACATGAAAGATCTTCATGAGCTATACAGAGATTATTAAACAAAGACCTCCTAATCCCCTTGCAGGTAGAAGAAGAACCTTTTGTAGAAGAAGAACCACATCTACCTTCTCAAGCTCATAAAAGGCCAAATTATCTTGCCCCATAACAAGCAATACAAAGCCACCTGGGAGACAGTGATCATCGCTTGCTGGAATTCACCATCCAGCGTAAGGTGGCAAAGGGCTGCAGCAAGGCAACAGCCCTAGACTTTAGG
>NW_017728917.1:25346986-25365553 GCF_001723895.1 Crocodylus porosus
GTCATCTGACCCCGGTGCTCTTTCCTGCCAAGGCAGGGGGTCGGACTAGATGATCTACCTAGGTCCCTTCTGACTCTAGCTACTATGAAACTATGAAGCAGAACCAACTGAGAAAGAGAAGGGTGGGAAGTTCAGCAAATTACCCTAGTAGAATTAGTCTAAATCACTCCATGAGGTTGGAACTCAAAGTTTTCCTACTCCAAGGTGGATGGTGAGTTCTGCTTCCAGAAATGCTACTGGGACCCCAAGAACCTAGACTATCTAGGTAAAAGTCCTATCCTTCTATGCTGGCCTTGGGACACCTTGCCCTTCCACTGGCTTCTGGGTGGTTCACCTACCTTGGAGCCACTCTGCCAGCAGTGGATGCCCCTTGTTGATCTTTCACACATAAGGGGTCCCAGAACATGGAGAAGGGTTGTGGACAAGCAAACTTCAAGCCTGGGACTCCATTAACTTTTCTAAAGGGATGATATCTGTGATTGGGCTCTGAGTCCCCTGTGCCTGCCCACTCCTCTCCAGTCAGAGGTGAAACTGCCCTAGAACCCCATTCCCTTCTGATGCCAGTTGCATTACTGTGACCACTAAATTGTGCTTGGATGCAAGTTTAAATATTGTGACTGAAAAAACAGAGACAGTAGCCTGCAGTATGCCTACAAATTCCAGTGGCTTGTTGGGGGTACACCAACACCATTGGAAAAAAAACAGGGCTTCACAAGGACTAGTTTGTAGGAGGCACCCCCTTCCCCTCTCTTTTTAACATAACATGTTCCATGGCTACAGTGAATTCTATTGCACAAAAGCTCTCCAAAGCAATATCACATTAGGTTTCTGTCAATCCTGATTTCTTTATTTTATTTTACCTAAATGGTAGAAATATAAACACTCTGAGAAACCTTCTTTAAGGCACCAGATATCTTCAGTCTTGTTGCCTTTAAAAGGTAAACTACCTCCTGTTGAGCAAGATAGATGACTCATTGTTGCTTTGCTTCTCTTCTGAACATCTTGACTGCTTCTTTCATATTCCAGATGTGCCATATTGGAACACCAACAACCAATTTAAATTAGGTTGAATACAAAAGACTCCTGCAGAACTTCTTTAGTGCATTCCCCATTTGCCTCTTTTATTGTAATGAATTAGCCAAAAAGAAAAGAGCTCTTTTGGGGGAAATAGTCACTTTGCTATTAGCTCTTAACATGAAAAATGAATTCCATCTCTTGGTTTTCTGTAGCTTTTTATTACGGATTGATGCCAGACCGAGAGCATATTTGCCATTACATTAAAAAACCCATCCAGCACAAACTGCTGTAATATTTACATTTGACATTTAATAATATTGACAAAGTATAATGATTTGTTTTTTTCAGTTCCTATATTTAATTTTTAGTGGGTAAATGCTGGTCTTACTGCTTTTTTATAACATACTACTAAACGATATCGTATCTGCTTGGGTTTGGAATCGAAATTTACCCTCTAGTTCAAGATATGCCCTTGCTGAGATTGCCTCCGCTACCCTACTAGTGTGAAGTTTGATTCCTAGCATCTCTTGACAAGCTAGTATGGGCAAGCAAAGGACTTTTGCTCTATTTCCTTTTCCTCTTCAAGGAGATCCATAAGGTTTGTCATTTGAACATTTTTGCTGCATTAAATCATATGCCAAATGTTGAACGCAGAGGTTAAACCTGCTGCAGAAGTTTCCACACAGTATTGGTGTCAAAAGCAAGGAAACAGATAGGCTGCAGACTGGGTACACTTTCAACATCCACTTTTCTGACTTCAGGCTGCCTGGTTTTGTCTAAATGTTTGCGAAGTCAATTTTCCACTTGCACAGAGCACTTGAGTGTTCACATAATAGTGTGAAGCTGGATCATCTTGAAGGCTAAACATCCCACAACCAGTAAACACCCTCATTCCAAACTACATTTACACCCACTGATTTGTCTTTGTAATCCACTCAGATAATAAAATCCTTGTGAGGCAGCAGTAGGTGATACATAAACATGCATAAGTACAGACAACCTGATATACATGTTTGAGTTCTGGAGAATATTACTGCTCCCTTAACAACTAATTACAGACAATATAGGGCAGATAGAAGGAAGACCCCATTTATTATGACCAACTTTTCTTCAGGTGTGTGATTGTATTGTATTACCTATTGCAGCCAGCTGAGATACTTTCATTTCACAGGAACTCCAGCACTGGTTTGCTATATAACACAACTGTTCGAGTTGGGTAAACTAAAATAGCTGAAGTTTACCTGGAATAGGGATGAAAGATCTCTCTTTTAGATATTTCTTTTATCGGAAAGCAACAGAAAAGGAAATATTGAATATCAAAGGATAAATGAATAAAGATTTCTTTGATCACACTCACAACACCAATGCAACTGAACTCACCTATGGACTCTCTCATTTGGTTAAGTGTTCCTTTTCCTATTCAGTCAAAGGCATCTATTTTATTTGAAGGGCATGTTTTACTTCCAGTACTCTGCAGCCTTCTGGCACTTTTTTTGTTCGTTTGCCTCTTTCTAACTCTGAAATCTAATTTAAGACAATGAAGCACCATTAAACACCACTGAGCTTAACATTCTGATTCAATGCTATTGGATACGTAAGCAAAGATTTTATTTGGCTCTTTTTAGTTTGAATGGCAGAAGCATGTATTATATATTTCTGGCAACTTTTCAGATTATGCGTATACATTTTTAAATATTTTCAATGTATGTTCATTTAGATTTAATACTTGGTCTGTAATTTCAATTCACCCTGAGCTGAGATTTTTGTGGGGAGTATAGGCAGTAGCTCTTTCCACCTTTAGGCAATCTGGGCTGGAGCAACATGTGGTAACAATAAGTCGGACATACTTTGTTGAGTAGAGTATTACAGGGTCTTGTCCAGTAGGTACAATAAACACGTCCCCTCTTGTAAGTGGCTTGTTTAGCCTATAACACCTCTTTATTATTTATGCAACACACTCTTCACGACCATCTAGCATACTACAGCTTTGTCGTGGTGGATTGTTTAGTGCACAGCACTGATAACAAAGTGTATGTTATGTAACTGGGGGCAGCATTTGGCCCAACATAACATAATAGATAAAGCAAAAGAAAGTAAAAAGAAAATGTTAGGCTTTGGACTTCTAAAGCTTTGAGATCTTGATATCACAGTCCTGAACATCATGTCTCGGATATGACTTTCCATTGCTAGCTAATTGGGAGTCAAGTTTACCTGGGCAAAATCTATTATTTATAATCTCATCCAGTTAATTGCTTACTAGTTTGTTACCCTCTAGGTGCTAGGTTTTTATAGGTAAGCCTGCAAGTGATTTCAGAGAGTAAATACATGTGTGCACACAAATAATTTATCTGCAGGCCTGCATGGCCAGTTAAGCTGTTCCCATGTACTGTAGTTTATTAACATAATGGCTCAGGCTTTAAATCAAAGTACACTTGGTGTTTTAGGTGGAAGTCTGGCTACATTATAATCAATGGGAGTTTTGCCAGGATTTTACCTGGCAAAACTTAAACCTCTTTTTCAGTTTTGTCATTTCTCCATAGAAAGGAAATATAATGACTGTGGTACTTCAACTGTACATGTGCTGAAGTGAAAAGTTTATCATTTTGACTGGGTGTCCTGTAACATGTTCAAAACATAGTATATTTTCAGGATATTTTCACTTATCATTCAACTGTGAACCTACAATATCTAGAAGGATCTGACACAATTATTATGCTGCTCTTTCACTTAGTATTGGATAAAAATTCAAGCACAGCAAGCAACAAAAAGATGGTGTTTTCTAGTGCCTGCACAGCCTAATTAAAACCTGTAATATCACCTAGAAAAGCTACATTGGAATGTTTGCACCTTATTTTACACCAATTTGCCCATTTCAATCTGGTTTACATTGGAGACAATCATTTGCAATACAGCTCAAAAGTAATATGAGAAAGGGGTCTCTCAGTTTTCCTTTTTTCCCCTCATTTCAATAGCAAGTACTAGATCTGGTCATCTTACTAGTTATTAATAATAGCAGTTAAAATATGGTCTCTCAATTTATGCCCCTATCTGGAATTTTCTAATACTGTTTTCTGTCCTTGTGATATTCTTTGAATAGCTTGGGCAAATAATAGTTAACATACGTTTTAGGTAGTTGTTTCAATATTTGGCTATTTTCTGTTCATAATATGTAGTTGATCAGCCAAGTTACATAGTGTAGAAAGGTAGATTCTGCTCCCTGACTGGATGATGAAAGCATTTGAAGCAGGTGAGTAATAAACAATGTATGACATTTGAGGCAGGCTTTTGAATTAAAACGCTTTTATGCTACAATTTATGAAATCCTGGGATTCACAAAGACTTTTGTGATTCCCAATGGTTGTATGAATCCTTGTGAATAATGAATAGCATAATTCCATGATTCATAGAAACTGAACTGGATACTTGTATTCAGGGCAGTATGTACATGTATGTTTGTAATTTACTATTTAATCTCTTTTAGTTGGTATTGACTGATACTGTTGTGGAGTTCTTTGTTGCATGCTTTATAATTCTTTTCTTCTCCACTGGTCTTGTATCTTGTTTTCTTTCTCCTACTTTCCACTGACAATGCTATTTCATGACTACATTGGAGTCTTGACAGATACCCAGTCTGGTCCAAGGAGTTCCTTCTGGCTAGTGAATTAAAAACACAACCTTCTTGGATTCTGGAGAAGAAAAATCATCTGGTCTGCTGAAATCCTTTGTTTTTACTAATCTATGCTTTCATTATACCTGACTGTAAAATATTTTGTCCATCATCTGCAACCATCTGCAAAGGCTTCATAGGTCTATACAGCCTTTAATCTTTCACTCATGCTCTGACATCTTTTAAGTAGATACTGACACACAGGCCCCATCCTTGAACTGCTCTGGCTATACTATATACCCACTTCATTTCTTGGATACTTGGTATGGTTTAGTACAGGGGTCCACAACCTATGGCTCTCAAAGCCTTTTGATCTGGTTCACAAACATAGGGGTTTGGCAGTTATTGCTTTCCCTGGGCTGGCAGGTGTGCTCTTTTCTCCTGCTGAAGCAGGGAAAAGCAGCAGTGGTGGCTGGAATCCTAGCACCTTCCATCCCACCACCTGACCTGCCTCTGACCTGAACTGAGTTGATCCAGCCTATGGATGTAAAAGATTGCTGTCTACTGGCTTAGTGAATGTGACCCGATTGAAGGACTTCAGTGACCAGGCTCAAGTAGGCTTTTAGAGCTTCTAATGCAGGAATGAGCTGAGCTTTCCTCTGAATAACCCTGTCAGGGAGTCCGCAGATGCATCTCTGCTGTACAACTAAGCACGTAGTTCTCAAAGGCTCATGAAGGGGAAGAACCTGTTGGTCAGGACTTAGTTCTGTGTTAGGGGTTGCAGGTACTCACTGGGCATGGTCACTGCAGTGCCTAAAGCATCTCAGACAAAGCTCTATATTTCATGCTGAGACATGGGGCTACAGAATACTTAATGTGGATTCTGTGTCTGCTGCAGAAGGGTACCTGTTTTATTTATGCACATGAAATTGTACCTGTCTTATGATGTCTGTGTCTGCCTTGGAAGCTATTTATTTGAGAATAGAGCCCTGGGTGAGTTGTAGCCAAAGTACACAATTCTTCTGAATAAGCCAAAGAAAGCTATTATGATGAGTCAGCTTGTAGAATTAAATGCTGTTCATACACTGCACAGCTGGCAGACTTGTCCCAGGAAGATTGCTGTTCCTTTTGATTTTTATTAAAGAGACACAATATTTTGTGATTAAATCAAATGGATGTGAGACTCTGGCTTAACAGTCCTTTTAAATATGATTTAATACACTAGTAATTCCAACAACAATGCACTCAAGTAATAGAGCAAGTTTTCTCTTCAAGCCAAATATTTAAGTCATAGTTTTTTCTAGTCACACTCTTATATACAGAAGGTTCTAACTAACGGTTATTACAGAAAACTGCCTGCATAAAACTGCCTGCATCAAGTGCAACTGTATTTTATACCAAGTAATAAACAGAGAGAAACTAGATCCAGTTGACTTATTCTAGCCACTAGCAAATGTATAGTCTGCACTTTCAGAAGTTGCTGATGTGTTTCTCTACAACTTGGGTCAGGAATATAATTCCTTCATTGCCTGCACTCATTAAGAAAAAGTTCCTGAGCTTTCACAGAATATCAGGGTGCATAAACTGAGCAGATACAAAACAAAAATTCAAAGGTGCTAATTATAGGAAGCAAAATCAGCAGGATTTGGCATATTGCCAAATCATACAGTATACATTGGCTAGCTCCAACTTTTGGGGGGGGGGGGTGTAAAATTAGCATAAATATCCCCAAAATCACTTTCTTTTTATCTGTTGAATTGAATTGACAAATCCTATGAGGAGGAAATGGCTTGTTCACAGAGTCTTTAGGAAGATGTGCTTGTTCTTGCTGATATAAACTTGAAATTTCAAGTGTATGCTCTTTTCTTTTTGCCCACTTTTCATTGCAAGCTGGGAAAAACCAGAAGAGGTAAATTCAGAAATATATTTTGTTGTCCTTTGTTAGAATCCATCTCTGTGAAAAACATTGAGTAGTTAAGATACTAAAAACCAAATTCAACTCTACTATCTGAAACCACAACTCCCTTTGCATTCATCAGCAATTACTCAAGGCAGATTTAGTCCATCCTGCAGAGCATTAAAAAATTTATCAGCAATTGCGGTTTACATTTATTTTTCCACATGCTTAAAATGACTTCACAAGTCTAAATAAGCTTTTTGTCTCTTCTCTATGATACAGGACTGAGAACCTCATGTGGACTGGTATATGTGTCCCATCATTTTTAGTCCACCTTGCATTTTCTAAAAATGCTCATAAAAAAGCTTGTGGGGACATAGCCCAAGCCCTTTAGCCCAAAAACTCTGACTCTGAAAGCTTCAAAGCACAGAAGCTCAGTTTGCTGCTGCCTATTGATAATGAAATGTGTCCCTGTTCAAGGTCACCCTGATTTCCTCTTTCTATTTTTTCTTACTGCCAGGCAGGTCATCCTCTGTAAGAAGCAAATCCTCTTGTCCTCTTACATAGTGCGAGCTGTTAACTTGTTGATTACACCATGATGCTGAGCACTTTGTGTTTCCCGTTGAAATTATCAGTGTTTAAAGGCAGCAAGATCTAGAGCAGATCTAGTTTCTAGGTGCCCTAGGCCTTAGATGTTATTGCTACCTGAGAGGACAATTCTTCCTCTCAGTCTTACACTTGTTTCCGCTACTTACCAAGCAACTGTCTCCTGTTTACGTCTTGACAAAATCATTCTAACCCAGTGCAATGGTCTTCTCCTCTGCAGCATCTATTCTGGGGAACAGGACTATGGTAGGCTTTTTTGGCCACATCTTATTTTAGATCATGGCTGAAAGCATTTCTTTTTCTCCTCCCTCCCCTCTCTGTTACTTACCTTTAGTCTCTCTGAATTCACCAAAGGGTCATGTTAAGGACATCTGGACTGCTCCTTGCAATTTCAAATCTAGCATAGATCCAAATTACATGAGATTAGAGGCAGTTTTCTGCTTCCAGATTGGGGGGGGAGGGGGGTGAAACCTGGTCCCACATTCTTGTTCCTTTCAGCTCTATCCATTGCTCCTACTTAGGCTTCAGCCTAAGAGACTTTCTATCTAATCTCCCTGACAGGTTCAATTATTTTTTTCAGTATCCCCCACTTAAGGATTCCTCCAGTTCAGCTACTGTTGCTAAGACCCCAACAGACATTTCCTACCTGTTCCAATTATCTTTTTCCCTTCCAAGTGAAACATCACTTGCTGTAACCCAGTTGTATGCATTTCTTCCCAAAACACCCATCATTGCTCCATCCTCCTATAAATTCTCTCCCACTAAAAAAAAACCCCTTGCTACTTCTTCCCTGCTCTGCTTACTCCTCTTCCTAACTCTTCTCCTGTACAAATCCCACGAGTCTCATTTAAACTCTAACTCCTAAAATCACCTCCCCCTTGCTACTCCCTCTGAAGAATTTCTTCCTTTCCTGAAAGAAGGTCAGTAAACCTGCAACTGCCTAGTCCAGGGATTTTCAACCTTTTTGTGTCAGTGTACCCCCAGAGGCTGGACACAGAGTGTGTGCGGGGGGGGCCATGCACAGCTGAATGCAGAGCGGCGGCAGCCGCCACGTGCAACCTTCCCCTGTGTTCGTTCAGCTAAGCAGGCAGTGCCCAACATGGCATACTGTGTGGCAGCACTCTGTATCCGCCTGCCTGTGCATACCCCCTAGGGCCTTCTCAAGCACCCCTGGGGATATGCATACCCCCAGTTGTCAACCGCAGCCTAGTCTATGGGCGACTGGGCCCTGTACTGATGCAGTGCTGATTTTTACTAGGGACCCACAGAAAGGTCTCATAAACATGACAGAGGAGTGGCTCTTATGTGACAAAGCTTCACCAAAGTCCACTGGGTAAGGATATAACCACCTTGGAGAGTGGTCAGTGATGTTTTTTAGCAGTGGGCTGGAATGACCCAGCTTGGGTCCAAGGAAGACTAATGCTAGGACCCAGGTGCTGCTGTCATTGTTTCTACTAACCAAAGAACAAGCAAATGTCTGCCCCACTGGAAGACAGTCAAAGTCCCCCAGTTCCACAGGCTGGATCTAAAGGCTCCATGGGCTGGATGTGGCCCATGGGCCGTAGATTGCTAATCCCTGACCTGGTATCCTCCCAGGCCTCTGAAGTGTCTGTTTGGGGTGGGGGGATGTAGCCTCCAGGATCCTCTCCTCAATTATTAGTTGGAGTAGGGGATTCAGGGTATCAAATAGGATGATGAGACTACACACTGGGTACAAGGGAAGACAGAGAGAGCAGAGAACCTACAAGAGAATGAAAGCAAACACCAAGGCTGGCTCACTGTCTGCATTGCAACAGAGAGGGAAGGTCATGGAACTGGGTGCTGAAAGAGGAGGAGAATGTGAACCTGGGAGGATGTTTTGCTGTTTACATGCTTCAGTCTAGGTAAAACTGAGGCTGGTTTGCAATATGTTCTTATGTTTATCCACAATGCTGCATAATATCATAATGCCACACTGCATGCACATTTGTAATGCTGGGATTTACATTTATTTTCTTTTCCTCTTTCCTAGAAGCAGTGCAAATACTATTTTAAGGGGGAAAGCAAATTAGCATGATTTGCTTATAATTATAATTTTCAGAAGTGAGCTGGGAAAGCTTAAAAAGTGTGACATAATCTAGGTTACTATAGGCATCAAATCCCAAACCAAACATGACTTTGAGGCTAGCTCTGCTCATCTGGAACTGTGCCATGTAACTCTCTACAACGCTTGCTGATACAGTTTGCATTGAATGACACTGTACAGACTCTTGTTCTGGAGAAAAAGGTAATTGTTTTCAAACTGTTTCATTTCTCATGTTGTAGGGAAAAATATTGGTAAATCCTGCCCTATCACATTCTGTTGTTCAGCCCTGTTACATCAGGAACAAATTTGGTTCTTCTTTAACTTAATGTTTTGAGACTCTGGTCTGATCTGAGTTTAACTGGTCACTTATTACTATACCTCTCGCATAAGTTATTTCACATGCATTTGATAGCAGCATTTGCAAGAAATCTACTGATTGAAGCTCTTGTATTATATCCAAACCCCTAATAACAACAGACTGTATCCTAGAAAGCAAGGTAAATAGGTTAGGAAAATCACATTTTTTGCTATAATAATGGGGTAGTGTTTCCCTTTTGTTACCACCTAGTCATTGAACTTGTGCATGTGCATGTGCATGCTACAGAATTCAAAGTTCTATTTTAATTCTAGCAGGGGTTGGGTAAGGAAGGAGCTATGAGAGGACTGAAAGTCAGGTGAAACCCCAGGAACAAAGATCCCTATGAAGCTGAAGTTGCCAGTCCTAGTATACATGTTCTTTTGCTCTAAAGGGCAGAGTGTAAAGGAGTTAGAACAGGGGTGGGAAAAATATGGCCTGTGGAGGGCTTTTTTCTGGCCTGCAGTGGGTTCCTTTGTCCCTCCTGGCCTAGGTGCCGTTGGACATGTGGTGTGTCCTGCTGTCCCCTGGCATGTCCTGCCATCCCCAGCAGGACTGGGGCAGCTGGGCAGCTGGACTGCCTTTCTAGGCAATCCAGGTGGTGGCTTCTTCCAGCTGCCACTGCCACTGGCGAGGACCTGCGCACAGCCCCAGCACCGGCCCACTCCACGTCCGCTCCAGTTTGCCCTGACAGAGCAGACTGTCGGGGAACAGGGCCCCAAGGTCACGGTGAGCCGGGGTGGCCATCGGGACGAACAGGTGGGATTTCTGGCGTGGAGTTTAGAGATGCAGACACGTAGTGGGTACAAACAAGGTGGGTTTATTTGACTTATGCTTTGATGCACAGATACGAGTTTCTTCAGTTACAGTGATGGAACACAATATGTAACGACGATGAACAACAGAAGGGGGTCTGTTGGCCCATGAGGTTCGCAACGAGCCCTTGCTTTCTACCACTGGAACTAGTCCAGTGATAGGTGTGGCTGCCCGTCGCTAGTCCCAGGGCTGGTCAACAGCTCATAAATGGGAAGACTAATGAACAAAAATAGCAGAACTGTAACACGGTGTGTTGACGCGTGACACCAGTTCAAAGTGAACAACGATGAATGGTCAAGATGATAAGCCGAGGTCAAGCCAGAGGACGGTGTAACGGGGATGCCAAGCCAAGCCGTAGTCGATCAGGAAACAGAGGTCAGTCTGGAATCAGGTGAGTATAAGCCGAGTTGTAGGGACGCAGTCAAAGATAAAACCGAAATAGTCCGTAACCAGGTTATCAGATATGAGTAATACGCAGGTAGGTCGCAATGTAAGGTTGACAGAGGAGCTGGGGAGTAGAATCCCAACCTCTCTCCTACTGGCAGTCCCTGCCTAAGCAGCCTCTGCGTTCGGATCAAGCAGCTTTCTCTATCTCCTAATACACCTACGACACACCAAAACCAACCACACGAACCACCAACCACAACCTAACGCCCACACCACTGGCAGGGGCCAGGACTCTTTTAAAGCAACTCCTCAGCCAATCAGGGTGCTTGACTGCTGGAATCTTCTGGTACCATTACCTCATGCTTCTTTAAACTGAGCACGTGTGATTCTGGTTTCTGTGTGGTGATTCCGCATGGGTGAGGCTGAAAAGTAGGTCGCCTGTGATTGACAGCTTTACAGGTCACCTAGGGGGCACATGCTGGGCACGCTGTGGAATTTTCCATAACTGTGAGCTGTCTGCGCATGTCTGGGGACTTAACTCCAGTGTTGCCAGCACTACTCAAGATTTTGCTCGGACACAGACCAGCTCCAAACCAGCCGGAACCCGTATGCAGCCCCAGCCTGACCTGCTCTGCACCTGCTCCAGACTTGCCCACCTGCACTGAGCAGCGGTGGCAGCAGCCAGGCAGAAGCTGCTGCTTACGTGGGGAAAAGTGGCCTCCCCTCCTCACTGCTGCTGGGCCCTTCTTGCTGTGGCTGCCTGGAGCCCATGCCCAGGCTCCCTGCCACTCCTCTATGCCACCATTGCTGCCACCTCCATGCTGTCCAGCAGGGTAGTGGTGGCAATGCAGAGGAGCAGCAGTGCATCCCAGGTCCAGGCCTGGGCAAGATGGGCCTGGCAGAAGCAATGTGGTGGTGAAGGGAGAGGGGGAGGCGATTTTCCCTTGCATAAGCAACAGCTTCTGCCTGGTTGCTGCTACTGCTCAGCATGGGTGGGAAAGTCCGGAGCAGGCAGAGGATGGTCTGGGCTGGGGCTGAATACAGGTTCCAGCTGGTCCAGAGCTGGTCCACTTGGCCAGGCCGAGCCCAGAGCAGGCACAAGGTGGACCAGAGTTGGGACTATGTGCACAGGTCCCCACCAGTGGCACCTGGAAGGAACCGCCACTGCTGCAGCCACTGCCACCTGGGCTGCATAGAAAGCAGGGTGCCCTGGGGACTGTGTGCTATTGGTGGTGGTGTGGGCTCCAGGCTGTTGCGGGGTTGGGGAGGGAGGTTGCTGACCGGCCTGTGGCAACTCCCCAGAACTACCTGTGTGACCCATGGGCAAAATTAATTGCCTGCCCCCAGGTTAGAATGTTAGAGTGGAATATGACTATATTAGAGAGATGGGAAGACATTTGAGGAGATGATTCTTCTCATGCTTATGGGGCTGAGTGCTCTCCCTTATCTCTCCCTTGTACATATTTACATATAAAAAGAGATATACATATAGATATATAGTTATGCACATTTTATACTTGCACATAATTTTTTTTTCTTTTAGGGCCCAATCCAAATCCCATTAAAGCTCACTCACTACACTGTACAGACAGATTGGACCTTTTGACTTTATGTCTGCTGTTGGCATGGACAGCCTGGTGACTATATGAGCAGAACGCTCCATAAAAAGGTTTGAGCTCCTCAGATTTCCTTGCTCTTTGCTTTTTGCCTTGTATTTATATTCAGCAAGTTTATGTATTGCTTCTCACAAGCCTCGGGCAGGATTAGACCCATTTATTTATGTAAGTACTGCAGTACAAAGTCATTGTGCTTTTTTCAGAAGAACAGCAGTTTACATTTTAACAATGTAAAATGTAAACTCACGTTTACAGAAGCTCACATTTTAACAATGTTCACATTTTAACAATGAAATATCTCAGTCTTTATAACCGATCTAGCACTTTCCAGAAATCTATTTGCTTCCTTTTCTATTTGGGTACGTAATTGCTGAGAGAGCTCTTTCAGAAAAGATGTGTATACAGTATATTCTGTTATTAAAACTGTGGCTTGTGGTTGATAGGAACTATGATTCTTTAAAAAAAATACAGTGAATAAGAAGCAAAAAAACAAAATGCTTAAAATAATTTAAACAAAATTTACTGAAAGGAAATGTTGTAAAATTTCTTAAGATAAACTGGGTTACCTAGGCCCTGAGACTATAAGGCTGTGCTTTAATGCAAGTTTCCACAGCTAGTAGATGCTAAATAAAAATCCCTGCACTGAGGGTCAATGGTTTCATCAAGTAGGTTTTGATAACTTCCAAAAATTATTATATACTTGTATTTCTATTTTACAGGCCTGGGGAGAGGTCTTGTTCCTGCCTGTTCCTGCTACCACTGAATTCAATGAGAATCATATCAGTGAATCCACAGAGAACATGTCTCAGTGTTTATGTATTTGCTTTTAAGGTAAAAGAGTCAATTCCTGCAGCAATTTTGGCCTGGAATGTGGCAGTCCTTATTTAAGCAAAGCTCCCTTTTGTTGCAGTGGGGTTTAAGTGAAGCTTGCCAAAACTGGGTCAATGGGGGAGCTTCTGCTTCCAGGGACCTCACTGGATCAAGCACTAAATCCTGAGCACCTTATATACACAAGTGGTAGCATTAAAGCCAGTGAGATTAGTTTTGGAGATTACGGCTCTGACTCTACAGCTGGTTTTACTGGTGTTATTCAAACATTAAACAAATAAACATGTTCCCAGAAACTGCCACCTGTTTAGAGTTTTGACAACTTTTTCACATTCAAGAAACAAAGCAGAATTTGCTCTGCAGCCAGAAAAGATCAGTGGTTTTAAAGTGTTGGCATATAACAGACAGGATTAGATTTCTGCTTCAGAACTGGCTATGTAAACCCACAGGATATGTCACTGAGATCAGACTGTGACACACGTGTCTTTAATTGTAGCCATCTAGTATATAAGGACCTACCTAACACCTGGATGAGAGAAAGAAATTTTCACAGCATGGTGGAGGCCTGAAAAGCAGAATTTGTGGTCATTTTGCAGTGACCCCACCCCTCAGCACTGACTGGTGGAGAGGGCCTGGGTCAGGAAGGACGAGGGGCAGCAACCATCTTGACTGCTGACTGCCCTTCGTGTTGCCCTGCCCCTTGGCACTGATGGATGGAAAGGCACAAGGGGGCAGCTGCTGTCTTAGCTGTTGCCCTTTGTGCCACCCTACCAGTTGGCACCTTCCCCTCTTGGATGGGCTGCAAGACTGTAGCAGCAACAAGGACGACTGGCTCCCACAGGGATTGTTTTTATTATCTTTTTTTGTTTGATTTCCTGGGAAATTGCAGCCTAGGCCATTTTGCACGATGATCTAATAATTTTTCATGGTTTCCATGAAAATTGTGAAATCACAATTTCAGTAGGTCCCTACTTATATACTCACCTACCTTCCATATCTCTGTGTAGTTTTACAGATATCTACCCATAGTTTAAGGGCCTTGATTTTTCAGAGGTACTGAATATCTATAGCTCTTGTTAACTTCAGCTGGAAGTACTCAGCACCACTGAAAATTAGAATGTGACTCTTTATTAATGAGAATGGACCGTAATGGGAGAAAAGGATATGTTAGAAAATTGTAATCTGGTATAAATGTGATAGAAACATTTAGGCCCTTCTCCTGACTTTATTGGGACCAGAATTTGGTTCATTAGACATTACAATCCTAAGAGCAATGATTATCCAAATCAGTGCAATATAGAAACATACTCTATAACACAGGTTAATTCCACATATATACATACATACACACATACATGCACATATGGCAATCTTCCAGAGTGTGTCTACCAACACACTTGCAGGTGATAAGATGGTCTTAATACTTACTCTGTTTAGCTAATTGAGTTTTTGTGAGACTTTTAATCAGCTAATGTCTGTGAAGCACTTTGACATCCTTAGATGGAATCTGCTGTAAAGTGATAATTATGTGAGTGGCAGAAGTCTATTCAGTGCAGTTTCTCCAAAGGCACTAACAGCTGTCTATAGCATAGAATCATAGAAAAGCTGGGTTTGGAAGGGACCTCTGGAGGTCATCTAGTCCAGTCTCCTGCCTGAGTTAGGATCGCCCCTATCCAAACCATCCCATACAAATCCTTGTCTGACCTATTAATGAAACTACATGGTCAACCCTATCACACAACTGCAAGGCATAGTGTCCTTACCCGCCACAGGTAAAGGAGGGGAACAACAATGGCAAATGTCTTGCTGCTGCAAAGGTGGTTAATATACACTCAGGAGATACCAGAAGGGAGGGCCATGCTCTCCACTACAGAGGAAGGCAAAACTCCCCACAATGGACATGTCTACATGAGATGCTTTAATGCACAGTGGACTATTCTACTGTGTACTAGTGAGTCATGGCCAAAACTGTGCTAATTCACAGTAGAATTAGTCTACTGTGCATTGTCACAAAAAAACCCAATCACCTTTGCTACTAAGCTTTATCACAGGCTAATGTGACTTTATGTAGTACCTCATGTTAGAAGTACTAAACTTAATGTGCAGTATCTAAGGCACATTCATGAGGCACCTGGTATGTACCAATATGACTGTGGGTGAAATTCCTTCTTTCTCTTAAATGTGGTAACCAGTCTGACCCTGAGCAGAAAGGCAAGAACCTCTAGCTAGGAACCTCTGGGTTTTAGTCCCAGCAGGAGCACTGACATGCTCCCGTCAAAATCCTCAGCTTTGGCTGCAGCCAACACCCAATGCTTGAGGAAGGCAAAAAAA
The DNA here is from genome assembly GCF_001723895.1 of Crocodylus porosus. Taxonomy (NCBI): domain Eukaryota; kingdom Metazoa; phylum Chordata; order Crocodylia; family Crocodylidae; genus Crocodylus; species Crocodylus porosus. The sequence goes on from NW_017728917.1 coordinate 25,362,512, forward strand.
AAAAAAAGCCCTGATACATGTAGCAATAGGAGAGGAAAGAAGTCCTTCCTGGTCCCATGCAGCAACTAGCAAAGCTGAAAAGCATTGGTAATATCCATAGGCATAGCTATTTCTAGATCATCCCTGACCAATGCTTATCCAACCTCTTCTTGAACACCACCAATGATGGAGATTACAGAATTTCCCAAGGCAGATATTTGAAGACTGCTATCCTGCCCCTTCTTAATGGTCTTTTCTGCAAGCTGAACATACCTGTTTCTTTCAACCTCATATGGCTTGCCTACCAAGCTCTTATAATTTTTGTTGTCTGCCTCTATACCCTCTATAACTTCTCCAGGAACTATAGCTCTCTTTGTGTTATACAGCCAGAGGAAATAAAGACCAGCTTCAGTGCAAAGCATCACAAGCTTTGGTACTTTGAAAAAGTCTAATTTTTCTCTAGCTCAGTTGAATCTTATTTTTTAAAATATATTTAATTGCAGATGTGGACATACCAGTCCTTTCTGTTTGTGCAGCTCTTTGTGCACTTGCTATTGGACTTGCAGTAAAGAATGCTTATTATCCTATTGCACGTCAAAGCTGTATTTTACTCCATTATATGCTGCCAAAACAACCTGGTCAGTGAAATTTGTTGTGCCATTTGTGGGTTTGATGTGTCATGTTATTTTGACTCTTCAATTCATTGCCATAGGCTATTGTTCTGGACAAAAATTGATCTCAAAGATAATGAGCAGATAAAATCACCAGAGTGAGTGTTAATGGCCATAGAGATTAGTGTGGGCCCCATTCCATATGCTCAGTAATATCAACCAAAGCTCTCTTACAGGAGCCTGCTGTTCATGCTACCACTTCTGCCTTGCCAGACAACACAGCCTGCTGAAGTGCAGTTTCCAAATCAGCTGCCAGTGCTAATGTCAGCAAATCAGTAAAATCATCAAATAACACTATGAGCCATCCTGATCCACTGACGGCAACTTTACTCTGTAAATAAACTACTAGTGGTAAAGGGAAATGTTAAGTCCTCTGCATAAAGGTAGTAGGTAAATGAATGTGTCTGTGCTCTACTAGATGGCATGTGCACTGTGACATATACCATTGGAGAAAGAAGTAGGAACAAGAGTGACTGCTGACTGTCTGCCCAGTTGGTTTAACTTAAAATTCTAGTAAAATAATAGAAGTTCCAAGACAGTATGTTTGTGCCAGTATGAGATTTGGATTTTGGACTGTACAGCTGAGTTTATAACAAAGGATACTTGCTAGAGAAATTAGACTGATCTGCACAACTTGGGGATCCTCTAATGCAATGGTCTCCAAACTTTTTTGATCGCGCACCCCTATCAGTAAAAAATTTTTGAGCACGCACCCCCAATATATGTATATTTATATAAATATAAATGTAAGTTCTAATATTTTCTTCCCGCACCTCAATGGATCGTCTTGCGCACCCCCTGGGGTGTGTGTACCCCACTTTGGAGACCACTGTTCTAATGGACTAATCTTCCAGCTGCTGGATCTGTGAAGTTTACAGCCATGTTGCGTTTGTACATTGAAACTAAGCATCCTTAGCAGGGCTGAGAATCTGAGCCAACGTGTCTGAGTGTATGTGTTACTTTGGACTAAGAATAACTTCTAGCACCTCACCCACCTCTTCCTTGAAAGATTCTGTAAGGAAGTTAATGAGCTTTGGGTCTTGCATTCAATCTGTACAATCCAGTGTTGTTCTCAGGCAAAGACTTCTGATTCTGCACTTGGTTTCAGAATAGCTTTACAAGTTAAGAGTCTGATACATCCTCAGTAGAAAAACATATCCAGTTGAAACCCATCCCACTGGCTAGGTAATGGCATTTCTCTAACAGCACTATATAAGGTTGTTGCAATTGTGTGGTGGAACAGATTGACAACTGTGGTTCCCTCTAAGATGTCTGGCAGTGGGAGCTGGGCTGCGTTGGGTATTTTCCAGAAAGACCTCCCCACATTGTAGTAACACTGTTGGAGCTGGCACTGATGTGATTCATTAGTGGTGAAGTTACACATTACACTTAGCCCATACTAAAAATCTCTGGATGGTGTCAAAGTTGGAAGGTGCTGGGAGCAGTTGCAGGTTAAGGATTAACAGTGTTTCTTGCCTGCCCCGCTCTGACCAGTGGCAATGCAGAGGTGCACCCCCTGGCAGGTGGGAGCACCAGTGCCCCCTCTCCCCCGCAAGCTCTGGCCAGGGATTGGGAGCGCTGAGACAACTTTGGGGAGTGCTGTGGCTGCTTCACAAATTGGCTGCAGGGGTACCCTCACCCCCCATCAGTGAGACTGGCTGCAGGGGCATGTGCCCCCTAACTAAGGTGGCACCAGTCACCCATGGTTCTGACTTGTCACTAGAGAGATGGTGAGCAGGGTGCTGTGGGTGGGAGGGGAGCTGGGAGTGGTGCATCCTGGGATGCTGGAAGACTACAAATTGCCCTTTTGATGTGTGTGGAGCAGACTGAAGTTACCTTAACCTGAGCTAGGTAGCACAGCCCAGAGTTAACCCTTGCATGGAGTGGTAGAATTTGAAATTCTCAGCGGGCACTTGGCATGGGTTAAGGAGCTTTAGCGCGTGGGCACTCACATTTTAAGTGCCCTTAAGATGGTCTACGCTGAGTGTGTCACTTCACCCTAGCGGAGAGGTGACCAGTTTGGTGACAGTCCCTTAGGGGCTCAGAGGTTTCCCGTTCCTGTCCCGGTCAGACCCTGACCACGTCCCTTCATCCTTCCAGCTGTGAAACCTTAACGGTGCGTCCCCTTTTGCTCTTCTCTAGGCCAGCTCAGGCAGCGGGCCGCAGGCGCCGCTCGAGCCGTGTCCGGCGCCCGGCCGGGGGACACGCACGTGCCTCCCGCCTGCGGCGCCATCCCCCTCCCTCAGGGCGGGAGCGGAATCCGCGTTTCCCTCCCGGCTGCCGGCGCGGGCGGCGGCCAGGTGGCCCGGTCTAGTCCCGGCCCGGCCGGATCCGCCGAGCACCGTGTCAGCCCGCCGGGGGCGGGGCCGGGCCGGGCCGGGGGCGGGCGCTG
>NW_017728917.1:25365871-25369662 GCF_001723895.1 Crocodylus porosus
GCCAGAGCCCCGGGGGCACCAGCAGGACGACGAGGTGGCGGCTGGCAGGTGCTGGCCCGGGGCTGGGTGCTGGGGGGGCTGGGTGCCACCCGCGCGCCCACTCTCCTAAGAAGCCGGGTTGCGCTCGTGGCTTTGCCTCCTGCGCTTTTGTGCAGTTAAAGCGGAGGGTGAGTTGCTGCTGGAGGCAGTGCAGCGGAACAGCCTGCGCCCTGGTCCAGAGGCCCCGAGGGACCCCTCTGGGGAGTGCCGTCTTTGCATGCAGGTGCTTCCGCTGAGCTGCCCCAGCAAAACTCCCAGCCCTTGGGCGCTGACTTCTGTGAGCCAGACTACTCCCTGGAGGCATTTGCCTGCACTTCTGAGCCATAGCTGCCACCTTGAAGATTTCATGTGCGTTGAGGAGTTTTAGATTATGTGAATCTCTGCAAGTGCCTTGGCCCTCATGCAGCTGCGGTTCCATGGTAATCATTTCATAATAGCCCTTTAGCAGTAGGCTCTTGTAACTGATGGTTGGAAAAGTTCATTTACGTTGGTGTAATTGTACTGAAAAGCTGTCAAGACTCTATTCAGATTAAAGGCTTTGAGAAGGATAAGGTGCTAAATCGACATAATATAGTTGGAAAGAAAAATGCAAGCTGATTGCTTGGGACTTGTAGGACGTGTTCACTACCAAGATGTTTTGGCAGAGCAGTGTTTCCATTTCCAATAATGATAGATAATGTTGCCTTTAGGAAAAAAAATTACTTCTAAATATTATACTAGTTTGATTAAAAGCTGAGTGAAAACAACTTTTGCTTTGGCTTACATTAAGTTTACTGGCCAGCATATGCTGTACTACTGTTTCTATTACCGGGCATCAAAGTATAATCGAATGTGGTTAACTGAGATACTAGGGAAGTACTGACTAAGGCCTGCTTTTGCAGCTCTTCTGCAGTCAAAAAACCACCAGTGCAAATTTGCTTTACTTGCTCTGCTGTAGCCTTGGTTTTGTTGTTGGAACAGTTTTGATCTATAGAAGTGTTTTGAAGAAACAAAAATAGCAGGAATTCACTGTCGTTTTTAGTCAACACATGCGGAGGAAGCTGGCTGCAACAGCTAACCTTACTAAACAGGTCATTCTAGCAATAATTTACTGCACTTTAAATATTATGTAGTGGAATTATCTTGTGATAAGAGGGGGTTTAATGTCCACTTGCTTGTATGCATGTATATAAAAGTAGCATGCAGTGGTGGCAGAGGTGACTTACAATGATAGACATATAGGACCCATGTAAAACTGAAAAATAATTTTGAAGGGGAAAGGAATAAATCTTCATAGTAATATTGTGTTCAGAGCTCTCTGCTCTTAAAATGAAATAATCTCTTGACAAGTACAGATAGACTGGGCAGAAAATGAAGCTGTCTCATTTTTCTTGAAACAACACTTTAATGGTATCCAAGTACGTGCATTGGAGTCGGTTTGGCCTTTGGATTCTGTCTCAGTCATCTAAAGTGGGGATGGAAGGTCTGGGCATCCTTCACTGCTCTGTGCTCCTGCTTAGGCATGTGTGTCGAAGGTCATGGTATGCACCACCCTGATCCTGAAGGATCAACGGTTGCCTGCCTACTACGTGCATTAAGATCATTTAGCGGGAATGGGGCTTAGCACTAATGGATCTTACTGGCCCTAAAACACATAAGGTATGCCTAACCCACCGACTGCAATGTAGTGTTTTGATACCTAAGCTAGTATTAAATGAGCTAACGTATATCAGAAGCTGTGCAGCTGCAGCAGCATAGAGCTTCAGAGAAAGGGATGAATTACTTGAGCTCTGCCAGTACAAAGTGGAGAAGCTGAGAAGGTGTTATCTTCCTCCCAACTCAAGGACTGGATTTGGGGCTACTGTCACCATCAGCCAGATGCCAACCTCTTCCAAAGCAGCAGTGCCTCATGCTGGTACTAAGGGTTTCTACTCAAGCCCCAAACTGAAGTCAATGAGACTGCTCAGGATAGGTGTTTGTCTAAGAGTTTTCTGGAGCAGGCCTAAATGTGGATCTGCAGCTTTTCCTCTGATCAGTTCCTGTTGTGGCCTACCATAGCTGTCATGAGGCAGGTACAGTAGGGTCTGTGCCCCAGAAGAATTTACAGACATGCCTGCTGGGCAGCGGGCACCTATGCAGCAGGTTTCCTTGTATCCTGTATGCAGGCCATACGTAATACAGAGGGCCTTGCTCTGGTCTTCTCTATCTATCCTAATTATAAATACCTATCATCGTCACATCAATATTTATTTAATAAGCTGGCTCTGACTTGATCTCTAATCCAGCAAGGGGGTTTAGATACACAACTAAAAATATGATGGGCTAGTTGTTGTCATATAAGTCTTATTGGGGAGACTTAAGATTTGAACATGTTATTTATGCAGCAATAACTGTAGGAGAGCTGACAAACTGAGTCCCTACAGGAAAACAGTTGTACAGTAGTGTATCTTTTTCCTGTTCCATGCTATTGGAGATCATTTTTCATATCACACGGGTGGCATGTCCCCATTGTAAATTTACAGGCCACAAATGATAAGGTAATAATAGTGATTTATGTTGAAAGACTCCCTCAGACATCTCTCTTGCAGTCAGTGAAAAGGATGATATGACATGCCTATTTGCATGAATACATTAATGAGGAAAAGTTAAAAGAAATTCATGTGCATAGCCTTACTCCTTTCAAGTCTCAGGAAATTCTTAGTTGTAAAGTTCAAATATGCAGTTTTTCTCATGCTGCCCCTCCTTCTCCCTTCCCTTTCCCACCGCCCTTTCTCTGTCCCGTGATCCCACCTTGACCTGAAACAGATTTAAATAGGGGGCTTGATGTCCCTTTTGGGACAGAATGTTTGTTAGCAGGCTGAAATCCTCAAAAATATACTTCAAACTAGAGCTGTGGAAACTACTCTATATTATATTTCTGGTTATAAGAGAAAATATGTGTTACCAGCAGTGAGTATGGCTGAAGGCCCACAGTAAAGAGATCAAAGTATTGTAGATACTGTTCTGGGGAAGCACAGCGTTATGGCACACACTGGGATGGCAGAGTCTTCAGTAAGGGATCATGGTGTGTGGAAAAGTGCAGCAAACTGTTTCAAGCACCTTTGAAGCTGAAACAAAGTATTTCCTCATCCCCAGCCCTCACTTGTTTAAACAACCACAGACAAATTACATTTTTCATATCACTCTGTGGCTTTTTGCCACTAGCAAGTTAAAGCTGTTGAGATAAATTGTTCTTGCCGTTCTATAGTTGTTTACACAGGGTAGATGCTTGGTGCTCATCTGTCCCATGCCACCTCAGCTTCCTTGTGCTGCTTTGGGAAAAAAACCAGCTGGAAATCTTATGCAGTTAACTACCTGGGGTGCGGTAGATCTGATGAATCTCCTGTTAACACGGGTTCATTAGCAGCAGGTCCTGTCAGACCAACCTGGTGGCCTTCTACAACCAGGTCACCAAATCCTTAGATGTAGGGGTAGCAGTGGACGTAGTCTTCCTGGATTTCCGGAAGGCCTTCGACACTGTCTCTCATCCCATTCTCATTAAGAAACTGGGGGACTATGGTGTTGACACCTACACAGTCAAATGGGTCGCCAACTGGCTGGAGGGTCGCACCCAGAGAGTGGTGGTGGATGGGTCATTTTTGACCTGAAGGGATGTGGGCAGTGGGGTCCCCCAGGGCTCGGTCCTCGGGCCCTCACTGTTCAACATCTTCTTCAGTGACTTGGACGAGGGGGTAAAAAGCACCCTGTTCAAATTTGCTGATGACACTAAGATG
>NW_017728917.1:25370285-25381105 GCF_001723895.1 Crocodylus porosus
GAAGTGGTGCTGGCTCCTACCCTGGGGGTCTTTAAGACAAGGCTAGACAGTCACCTTGCTGGGGTTGTTTGACCCCAGTACTCTTTCCTGCCATGGCGAGAGGTGGGACTTGATGATTTGCTCAGGTCCCTTCTGACCCTACTAACCTATGAAACCCCTGTCACGGGAGTGACATGCAGGGTTTGGTCAGTGAGATGGGCCTTGGCCAGAATACAAGCTTCTCTGTTGCCCCTCAGCTTCTAGAAAGCTCTTGGAGGGTAGTGTAGACAGACGTAATCTACAGCACCCCGGTCTGCTCTAAGTTATGTAAGGGAACAGGTGAGTGAAGGTTTGGAGGAAGGAAATAGAACGGTAGTGTGAAAAAGCCTTTTTTTCCTGATACCCCAGCTTGAAATATCATCCATGAGAACTTCGTAGCAGTAATTTGACTTTGTCATGGTCCCTCCCACATTTCTTCAGTTCATAGCCCTGATCTGGAATTTATAGCTCTTTCAGGGAACTTCTGTATGAAACCATGTGTAGGTGGGAAGTTGATGTGATAGCACTCAAAGCACATGGCCCAAAAACTTGCTGATGGCTTTTTCAGGCAGTTGGGGAAGCAAGCTTATCAGTGAAGACACTATAGACACTATGAGATTATGTGGCAGGCCTTCCAGGTGTTTATTTGAGAAGACCAAGGTAAGCATGTTTTTCCTCAAAGCCAGAAATAACAAAGCTCTGCACCAAGGTAGTAAAGAGTCTCTTGTCAGTGTTCCTTTGATTCCATAACACATTTGGATTTGCATTCTGAGGGATAAAATGACTCCAAGTTTTCCCATAATTTCAGTATTAATTGGGCAGAATAACAGCTGGAAATCTTATGCAGTTGGCTACCTCGGGTGTGGTAGATCCGATGCATCTCCTGTCATTCCTGTCACAGGGTTGACATGCAGGATTTGGTCAGCTACAGCTTGTAAGAACTGAATGGTAGTTTCTTCAGGTTTTTATGTTCAAAGAGAAATCTGTGATGTAAGACAAAAGAAAGGAAGGTTGCAGAATTTTCACTAATTGCAATGTGGGGTTTATCTTCTGTGTCACAAAAAGATAACCTCAGCCCTTAAACATTCACACCAAATATTATTGTAGCTTAGAGGGAAAAATTTTTGTGTGCGCCATAAAACCTAGAACAGGATAATACAAGAGGTAGAAAAGATTTATTAGGTCATTTAGTTCAGTCCGTGCCAATGCAAGATTGTTCCCTACAGTATTCTCCAGTGCTTTGTCCAGTCTAGTTTTAAATTACCCAGGTTAACAGATGAATTATGACTAGACATCTGAATTTCACCGAGGGATTGTACTGCTTGGTTTGAACCTGAAATACTGAGGTTTTAAAAAACTGAAATCAACAAGAAAGGCGTCTGGCTGTTTTTGCCTGGCCAGGGTGTTAAATTATCAGAATGCACTTGGCCCTCCCATTTGCACCATGCCAAAACAAGGCAATCCTCGGAGTTGCGTAAGAGGGCCCCACAATAATTCTGTTTTAGAGTCTAGATTAAATCTAACAGAAATCTTGCACTCCTTGCTCAGATAAGACTGCCTGATTTTGTTTTATGTGAAGGACCAAAGAATTCAGTAGATAAATTATTTAATCAGAACCAGCACACTTACATGGCAGTTTTTACATGAGAGTCTGAATTTTTACTCCTGTATTTTGATAAGCAATTGTGTTGTTCCACAGAACAGCCTCAACTTGCTAATAGATGAAGAAACTGGCACAGAAATTATTTGCAGCCTCACTGGAATCCTGCTTTATTGTGCAAGCTTTTCTATATTTTTGAAGACATCATAGACGCTGCTAAATGCATAGGTTATGAAGAGTAGAAATGAATCCTAATCAAGACTCAGTCATAAAATCCACTGGGGCTACGACAGGTTTGGTTACAGGTCAGGTCTACGCTGCAAAGTTTTGCTTGCAATAGCACCTAGGAGTGTGAAAAAGAAATTACACCCCTTTATCTGGTGTGACTTCCTTGCTCATTCCTGCTGTGGATGTAGCTTGACCAGCTCATAGTCAAATGAACCAAAATGGGTACATGTATTGAATGGTACTGTTAAGCATTTGCAGTGTCTTTCTCCAATTTTAGTAGTATCTGTTGGGATATTTGAATTCCTATCACAGGATCCAGTCCTGCTAGGTGGTTTGCATCTATGAACTCCACAAAAATCAAAGGGTTCTCAGCACCTCAGGATCACATGCAAAACAGCCTGTATAACCTAGAACCAATTCATTTTCTGTGAATGATGCTGTTCACAGTGCTGTATGCTTTGAAATTGTGGTACATGCTTCTGCATACATCTCTGTCTCTCTCTCTTTTACACATACACATGGATGTTCTAACTTGTCCCCTCCCCCCATCGACCGCCACCAAGGAGGAATAGGATCTAGAAGCCTGCAGTCTGACCTCAGCAGAGAAAGAATTATACAGTTATAACACTGCAGAGAAGATTAAGTGTGGCTGTTTGGGTACTTTCTCAGTACATGAGTGATTTCTATCACCATAATAAATTGCATATTATTGCTAACTCTTTAAGACTAGAGTCTAAAAAAATCAATTATTCACTGAATTTCTTGCTGAAAGTTGCAAATGCTGGGTCACAGTTCTTTAGTACACAGTCAGCAACCTGAAACAGAAGGTCAGCTAAAGAAAAGGTTTCAGACTTTATTATCTGAAAACAGAAGGAAGCATGCACAGGCCAGTATCTGGCCCAGGAGCAAAAATGCAGGCATGATTCTACTTTTCTTTGGTCTTGGTGGTTTGTTTCACTCCACTCAAGATGGGCATGTCTGGCCCTAGCAAGGCAGCTGAGAATTTGCCTAGCTTAGTGTGGCTGTACAAAATTGTCAAATCGGCTGATATACCAACTGCCATTTGACTGGGTCCTCCTGCATAGGGGACCTGTCAGGGCAGGTTACAGTCTGCCAGCACTCTGTTAACTCTCAGCTGGGGACCACAGCCAGGTAGAACAGCACTGGGTTACTATAATTTATCCTGGGGTTAGGGTTGAGAATTATGAGACCATAATAAGCTCCCTGATGGCCTTCTTCAGCCTGGGCAAATGCTAGATTTCATTCTTTGGTGACCGAGTCAAGAAATTGTAAAAGTAAATCTTCATTTCTTGTTGACCTTGGGTACCTAATTTTTTTGTATGTTCACCCCTAAGTTTTATTCTTTTAAAAAATAAACAAAGTGTTCACTTTGGGATAAATTGTTTGAAAATGGCAAAACAATCTGTTTTAATTTTTTTAATTAAATATTTTTACTTTTCATTTTAAACGGACTGTTTGCCATTTTCAAACAATTTATCCCGTTTTGGGACCTAAATTATTTGCCCACTTCAACCATAATTAGTGAGTAATTTTGGTCCCCTTGAAACTGCATATTTCAGTCAATTTCAATCAGTATCTCAGAACTTGAGAGCAAAGTCTGGCAAATTTGCCATGAAAGGGAAAGGCCAGCGGTAGAGGCAGAATCTCAGACAAGATGGACATCTACTCGGAGCTGTAACGTTAATTATTGTTTGCATGTTGCATAGACCACAATTAATGAAGCAGACCAGACAGTTATCATGAGCAGATAATCTAGACCTGCCCATGTGCTGAAGTTGGGGCAGCTACATTGACTCATATCAGCTGAGGATCTGACCCGTGATGACTAGGTACAGATGTTCAGAAGGCCAGAGCCGAACGGATCTAAATTATGTGGTTTTCTGTAAATGGCATAGTTTAAACTGGTAGCAAACAAAACATGCATTCACCCTTTGGAGGAGGGGAGGGGGGAGGGGACACATGAGAAATCTTAGACCAGGTGCCACCATTTGTAAACCAGTCTATGGCATGTCTACATGAGACACTAGCTGTGCAGTAGCTGAATAATACTGTGCACTAGCACATCACAGCACAAATAGTGCTAATACGCTACAGCACAGTATTGTTTGGCTATTGCACAGTAGCATCACATAAGACGTTCACTGGAGCTACTGCACACTTGCAGTGCATTTATTTAGTGCTTGATTATACAAGTACTAAATAAATGCACAGTAACCACTGCACAGTAGTGTCTCATGTAAACATGCCCTTTGTGCACCAAACTTCTGTTCTGTTACAGATATAGACCAGTTTTGTGTGCTGAACTTCTGGTCTGCTACAGGTATAGACTGGTTTCTGATCACTTATACTGGTAAAAGTGTTATGTCTGTACCTTGCCAATAAGTCAAATGCAGACTGAAGACTGGGAGCCAGTTTGAGCATAGCAGAGAACTTTAAATATGTGGGAGGGAAATTGCTTTGGAGGCTACTGTCATTTGGGCTGGCTGTCAGGCTAGAGTCTGTGCTAGGCCACTGTCCTTGCCTTCAGGAGGCTTCTACAATGGAGAAGGCAGGAAAGGAAGCCAAGGACAAGGCAACTGGCTTGCTGGAGACTCCTCCAGAAGGGCAGTTTGGGTAGTCTCCTCTTCCTTTACACTGCTGTTCATAAAGCCCAGGGGGGCAGTTAACCTGGCTTTTAGTGTATGTGTTTCTTTTAACAAAGAAATGTTTTTACAAATAAATTACAGTGAATAATAGATTCTATTCTGGGTTTGGGACAAGGCCCTCTTTGCTTCTCCATTAGTCAGCTGTTGAAGGCAGCATTTAAATTCCACCTCCTATATTGCAAATTAAATGAACCATTGAAACCAATGATAAAAATGGGAAACATCCTGATATTGTTATAGAAACATATTTTTATTCATTTCTCCACCATGTGTGCTTAGATAACTGTCTTCTGTTCTTCATGCTCTCCCCCAGGGCTACTGCATATCTTAAATCCTTAGCCTGTCATACACGATTAGCTCATAATTTCCCCCTGCTTCATACCCATGGCTTAAAGAGGATTAGCAGGCACATCAATTACAATTATGTGTATAAACATATATATCTATCAAGAATTTTATGGATTATATTCTGTCTGTTTTACAAATAAACTACTTTCCATTCCTATCCAGCTATTTTTCAAAGTTTATGTATCTGTGCCATTGTGTTTTAGGCTAGCGTTGTGCATTATAATGAAATATATGTAAACTGATTAATATATCAGGTGTGTTGGAATGGTACCAATCTTGTGAAGAGATAGCACCATTTTCTGATCAGATATCTGATGGCCCCAACACCTGTGAGTATTTAGCTGATGATCTGAACAAGCTATGCTTGGTTTGAAACCTTAGGTAATTTATGCTGACAGTCTCCATCTGTGAGGAAAGAAAGAGAAATCCAAATCCTCCTCTAGTCTTTTGATGTAGTGACATATAGAACTATCAAAAGAAACAAATTACTTGTATAATTACATTTCTTAACTTTTTTAAACTTCTAGGCTAGGGACAGACATTCAAAAAGCATGAGTCTGAATGGATTCAGTCTTTGCAGCTTAGTCTAAGCTTCAGAGATTGAACTGATTTGCAAATGGATAGACATTCACTTTTAATTCCAGAAATACAGGCACATGCCTGCAGTGGCTCGAGCCAGAAGCCTAGGGGTGCTAGAGCAGCCCTGCCTTCCCTTCCACAGTGCAGCTGAGCTGAGGGTTTGGGGGTAGGGAGAAGGCTGGCCAGGCCCTGGTAGACAAAGTGTGACTGAGGGTGGAGTTTAAACCTCAACCTTGAGCTACAGGGTTTGGAGGGTAGGGGAAGAGGGAACGTGGCCAGAAGGGGGCATGACCAGACCCTGTAGTGGAGGAGGAGGGGAGAGCTCTGCCTGTCACAGCAGCTCTCTGACAGCTGGGAGAAATCTGGGTACACAGCTCCACTACCTGGCCCCGGAGGGGGACTTTTCCCCCTCTTCCTCCCCCACCCCCTCTGCCACCTCCTTGCCCCCATAACCTTAACAGGGCCATGCCAGGATGGTTGCGGTCCCTGCCAGTGGGACAGGGAAGGGAGGTAGGGGAATAAACCCTATCCTGGGCACCATGACAGAGGGTGCTGTCCCCACCCCGCCACTGCTCTGGGGGTGTGGCCAGATGCCATCCTGGCATGGCCCAGTTAAGGCAAAGGGGGCAGGGAGGGGGTTAATTTCTCCCTCTGCCCCTTGTGCTCCTAGGGCCACAGCTGGGGTCTGCCAGCCCCGGCCACCCCTTCCACCTCTGTTGCTTGCTCGCCCACAGACAGGCAGACCCTGGGCTGTGTGGGGTGGGAAGGAGGGAAGAATTAACCCCCTCCCTGCTCACTTTGCCTTAATGGGGCCATGCTGGGACATGTCTAGCTACATCCCTGCCCCTGCTTGGGCTAGAGAGCAGGTGGGTGGGGCCAGCCCTGCTCTCTGGAGTAGAGAGCACAGCCCAGCCCAGGGCTGCAGAGCATGCTGGAATTCTGGAGGTCTCCGGTTTAACTTAAACCAGGAGAGGGTCTAGGACAGAAGTTCCATGAATTGGTTTGACCCAAATCGGTTAAATCTGATACTATATTCAACCAGGTTTATCTTAAACCAGTTATGGCCATTTTGCAACTGGTTTATGTGCACTGAACTTCTATTATGTTATAGGTTTAAACCAGTTTCTGATTACTTAAACTAGTTTATGTGTGATTTCTGTCCCTAGCCCTAGCGTACGTCTCTAAAGGAAGAGTAATAATGATGAAACATTTATTTGTTAAGGCATTTTGAATGATGGCTAGCAGGGACAGGAGTTATTCCCTCTCCCTCCAGTGTCCGCCAGAGGGGACAGGAGGGGGTTTATTCTGCTGCTCGGCAGCCACAGTGGTCGGGGCAGGCAGACCTGGCTGTGGTCCCCTGGGGGCAATGGGAGTAGAAGAGAGAATAACTCACATCCCTGCCACCTCTATCAGGAGCCAGGCTGGCCTACCACTACAGCAGCAAAGGGGGAGCCCCCAGAAGACCCAGTTTGGGTCCCTGCTGGTGGGACAGGGAGTGGGGAATTAAATCCCCCTCTGGCCAGTTCAGCTTGGACTGGCCACGACCTCCCCACAAGCTGAGGGCACACTCTAGTGTCCCAGGCTCCTGGCCTGAGCAACAGTAGGCATGTGCCCACATGTCTGCACTGTTACAAACTGGTTCAACCTAGGCAGGTTAGACTAACCTGTGAAGGTTGAATCAGTTCAGACTCAGGCTTTTTGAATGTCTGTCCCTAGCTCTAGAACCATGCTGTGGCTGCCATCCAGGCTCCATGCAGCTGAGTCAGCGCTGATGCTGCCCCGTGAGCCCCCAGGACCACAAGGCAAGGCTGCTGGGGCCAGCACAGGTGGGGCATACCCTGGGGCACAAAGCAGCAGTACAGTTACATGCCTCTGCTGTTTGTGCTGCGGCAAATGCATGCCCTGGTGTGTGGGGATGTGCCTTATATGGGAGCAATGAAAGATTCAACAAAGAATAATCATAATCATTTTATCCCCATTGAGAGTTGGCCTGTAATTCAACAAGATGTTAAAAAATTAAACCAGAGGCTAAAACCTGAGTTTTCATAAAGCAGTTGCAAATGTACTCTATATATACATAGCATACACTGATATTCTGGCAACTTTTGTTATTCTGAGATAATACATTACTTTTATTATGGATTAGGGAAAAGGTTAACATTTCTGGTCATTGTTGTTTCCATTAGAAAGTATGGCTTCTGCTTAGTGGGTCCCACATATCATTTTGGTCTGTCTGCAGAAATGCCATGGTTGACTGCACATGTTTAACGAATGAGAGGTTATATTCATGAGCATTGGAGGAAAATAATGATGGAAGTTAAAACTATTCAAGGTATAAAACTAGCTTGATGTCTTGTGAATTTAATCTCCACCAGAAAAGGTATTTCTAGGCCTTGCAAAACCTGGCTGGTAACTGGGGGAGAAAAAAGGGAACCTGCAGCACTGCTGCCTTTACTGTTAGAGTGGGGAAGGCAGGTACCTGGTCAGCTGTTGATGAAAGGATGCTGTGCGGAATACAGGAGAGGGGAGGATCCTTCAGTGATGTTTGGTTATCTTTTATGGTCTGGTCTGTTCATCCAGATCCCTGTAATTCATTCAAGATAAAACAGAATAATGATCCAGGGACTAAGGAAGTTGACCAAACAGAAAAAAAATGTTCTTTTTTTTCCTTTCCCTGTATTAATATTCCTGAATAAGGAAGATGGTTTTAGAGAAGAGTTGTGTACATATACTGCAGATTTGAGATCTACGCTGGATTTGGTAGTTTTCAACTGCAGCAGACTCTCTGTGCTTCCACTGATTGTGCTTCCACAGTGGTTTTGTTTTGTCCTTTTATAAAGAGAAAAGGCATTTAGTAAAATCAGATTAAGATCTAGCTTTGTATTTGAACCTTTCTAGATACCACAGTTGTTTAGATGGGTTGGGTTCAGGCATATGTCTGGCGATATGTGGTATTTTATAAGTAATCAATACCGTTTTCTTTTTTGTAAATGTTGATGATGCTGTTTGGTATACAAAACCCATTCCTAATTGGGCTTTTAAAATAGTACCCTCAGTGCTTGATCCTGCATTGCACAGTAAGGATGTCAAGACTGGGAAGGCTACTGACCCAGTGGTGGATACTCATTCTGTGCTAGTTTTGTATTGTGAAATGGTACATATATGTTTGGCCATTGTGCACATTTTACAGTGTCTTAAGTGCAAATGAAGATGAAAGGACTGGGAATGTTTCTAGTTTCAGATACACTTGTAATATAATCCTCTTTAGACTGTTTATTCTAGAGACGAAAATGCAAGCTATACACTTGATAGTGCGTGTAATTTATTTCTTACATTATCTCCTTTATAATGTATTGGAGAGATCAAAAGTCAATAACATGATTAAATGTTGCCCAGCGGCCGAGGGGATAAGAAGGTCACAGCTAGTGCAGCAATAATAGATCCAGTCACTAAAGTCATGAAAACAACAGTTGACGCCAGTTTCACTAGTGACTTTTATTTGAAAAAGATTTTGCTTAAAGACATAGTTTTAGTGAATTCCTCAGCTGCTATTTTTAACTGGGGAGTAACATTGCAGATGTAAGTAGATGAATGCTTCTAGGTTGCTTTGGTTTTAATGCATCTTCATAGATTCATAGATAAGGTTGGGAGGCTCCTAAGTAGATCTTCAAGTCTCACCCCCACCCTGGGCAGGAGAGAATACTGGGCTTATGTGACCCCAGCTAGGTAATTATCAAACCTCCTCTTAAAGACCCCAAGGTAGGAGCCAGCACCACTTCCCTTGGAAGTTGGTTTCAGATCCTAGCCGGCCTGAGTGTAAAGTAGTGCCTTCTAATGTCCACCCTGAACCTACTCTCAAACAACTTTTCAGTGGCTATTAACTGTATCGTTATCATCCTGTATCAACTCTCTTGATGCCTACCTGGCTGGACTCATTTGAGTCCAGTCTTTTTCTCCCGCCCAGGCGGGGGGGTCGGGCTTGAAGATCTACAAGGTCCTTTCCGACCCTACTTCTATGATTCTATGAGGTGCCCTAACTTAATTTTTCAATATTGCTAGTAAATATGTTAAGGAAATGCAGGAAACCTCTGTGATTACTTAACCAGAGATCTCTTCAAATATCTTGTATTTCTTTTCATTATTATTTCTCAGTTCTACTTATTAATAGAAAAATATTAAATGTTACCTTCCTGTTGAAATCTACAGACAAGGATATTCTCTGATGCAAACTGGAAAAAAATGAGCCATGGAATACAGTATAGTGACTAGAACCAAATCATCCTTTTAAAAAAGAAAGAAAGAAATAAGAATCAGCTCTCTCAGATCTTCCATTTCTTCAGACTCAAAGTAGGGGTATCACACATGTTGCCACCCAACATTTTACCATGTATCATTTGGATTTCTTCTGGACTAATACAGCATTCAGGCTGTGCAGAAAGAACTACTTCAGAAAATAGCTAAAATGGTCATTAGTGCTTAGTTCTGATGCTCACTGGGATCACTGTATTGAACAACCCAATACTAGGAATAGCTGTTGTATTTGTCCCTGGATAAGCTGTTTTTGTGTTTGTCCTGGGACAAAAATATCACCCTTCTAATTAAGGTTTAGTGAGTGGCTGAGTGCACTGCTGTTTTTCTGGTATTGATTCGATGACGCAATCCCAGGATAAACTGTTACTACTTCTTATCCAGGAAACATTTTTAGGATTTATCCTTAGACAATGGACATGGACATTTGTACAACTGTGCTTTGTCCTAGGTAAAATGGTTTATCCCAGAATGAATATGATGTTTGTTTGCAGCTCAAACATTAATAGAAAGATACTGGTATTGTTTGGAAAAGGTTAGATATTTCCAACAGAGATTAATCATTTAGGCTAAGTACAGGCAGTCATAAAGCCCCAGGCTGAATCGATTCAATCTTTGCAGGTTTCTCTAAACTGCATAGATTGAACTGATAGGCAAGAGTACTCGCGTTCGCTTTTGAAACCAGAAAGGCAGCCAGACCCCTGCAGTGGCCAATACTGGTAGCTGGGGGGCAGTAGATCACACCTCCCAGCCCGCTGGCCACTGCCAAAGGCCCTCAAATGCAGCTGAGCAGGGTTCATCCTTGATTGGCTGCCAAGCACCCACCCCCCAAAACCTTGTGCTCCCACCTCAGGCAGGAACAGTCTCTCCAGCTGGGGGCCGGCCAGATTCCTCAGCTTCAAAGGGGAGGCTCCACCGCTGGCAGGGTCCCCCAAGCCCTGTTCCTGGTGCAGACAGGGGATGTTCCACTTGTTACCAGACTTAATATTAGATTTCAGGGTGGGAGGGAGCCCCGCCCCCCGCCTGGCCGGCCCAATGCCAGACCCCCAGCTGGGTGCTGCCAGAAGTGGGGA
>NW_017728917.1:25381205-25397112 GCF_001723895.1 Crocodylus porosus
GCTCACAGTGGAGGATTGTCTCTGCCCACAGTGGGGGGTTGACTCCTGGGGTACTCCAGGAGCTGGGCTGGAGTACCCCAGCCACCCCCACTCCTCTGGCTCAGTGCTGAACCCCCAACCAGTTGTAGCCCAGTGCGGGGGGAGGAGGGGAACCACACAGTATGGGGCTTGACTTCCCATGCCTGCAGCCAGGTTGGCTGAGGAGGAGTCATGGCTAGGGCCTCCAGGTTCCTGGCTCTGGGCAGGCAGAATCAAGCCCCTGCTACAGAATTCCTCGTCCTCCCTCATGCCAGGTAGCATCCAGCATGGGTCCAGTGCCTGGGGTGGGGGGGCTCTCCCCTACCTCCTCAGTCAGAGAGGGGGCTCGGGTGGGGCAGACCCTTCTTGGCTAGAACAGACAGTACAGCCCAGGGCTGCAAAGCATCCTGGGATGCTGCAGGACTATGAGTTAACTTGACCTGGGAGGGGATCTGGGACAGAAGTTCCATAAACTGATTTGACCTAGATTAGTTATGTCTGATACTACATCCAACCAGGTTTATCTTAAACTAGTTTTGGACATTTTGAAAGCGGTTTAACTGCACGGCACTGCTGTTCTGTTACAGGTTTAAAGCTGTTTTGATCACTTATATTGGTTTATGTGTAACTTCTGTCCCTAGCCTTAGTTCAGATCTAAATCTACATCTCACCATGCTCAGAGTTCTGGAATATTTCAGTTTAGGGTTTTGGTTTGGCCTATTACAGTGAAAACGCTCAAACTTAGCAGCAAAGGCTTGTCTTGTCTCTGGTCTTTTTGCTGCTTTTCCTAGCAGAAAATTCTGAAAGTAAACTTAACCCCCTGCTACCTGCTGGGTGGGGAGTCCTGTATGCCAAAAACAGCAGAGAGAGTGTAGTACAGTTTTGGCAATTCCTCCCCACACAAACAATGTACTAGGTGGCGCTCAGTGAAACCCACAGGGGACAGATCCGGGTTTCTATTTTCCCTGCCTCAAAGGTGGTTGAATTTGTGGTTTTGTTTTGATCCACTGAGCTTTGGGTTGGCTGCAAAAATCATCTCTGGATTGGGATCATCTCTCACGGCTGGGAAGTGTTTGAACTTGGAGTTGTTTGCAGCCTTTAATCCATTCTTAAATATGACAGTGGCTTCAATTTACTGAGAGAGAAATAGCCTTTCTGTGGACACAAAACTTATTCCAAATTGGGTTGACACTAGTTAGAGAACAGCATATAAATAGGGTTAGGTGTTTGACCTGGTCAAATAAAATTTGGTCAGTTGACCAGTCAAATATCAATAAAAACTTGTAAAAATTTTTTTACAATAGGTAAAAATAGGCCCAAATACTATATTGAAAAGGAGAGATTTTCCATTAAGAAATGTGTATAAAAATAAAAAATCATGTTTCTGTTAAGAAAACTGCAACAAAATGTAGTTAATTGTTACAATCTTTGACCCGTCAAATATATGCAGTCAATTGACAGGCTTGCCAACCCTACATAAAAGTCCACAGTTCTTCATGTGTGGTAAAACCAAATATTTTGTGCCATATTAATTGAACAGTTTGTCTCAAAACATAACAGGGAATGACTCAGACATTTTTGCTAGAGTAAGACCACAAATTAAAGTAAAAATAGTCTTGCTTTGATGCATGCTGTGGGTGAAATTGCTTGTATACACCCTCCCATTTTCACCCCATGTTATTTATTTCTTTTCCCTGGGTGTATTTATTATCACTGAGCCTCCCCTCATTATATGCAGCCCCTATTGCTCTAATCTCTCAAGGTTGCTTTGCAGCTTGCCTTGATTTTAGCTTGTGCACCAGCTTGACCACAGTTTACTTTAAACCAAAGAAACACCTGACAATAGAATACAGGAACTGACTGCAGAGTGCAGACATGTGCTTGTTGCATTAAATTTGATTGGTTTAAAAGACCTGTAGAAACCGCAAGAAAGAGTCTTGTACAGGTCCGTGGCAAAGATGAAGGAAAATTGCTTCCAAACTTGCAGGTGCTTCCACACTGATGGTAGCAAATCAGTAGGTGCTTGGTTTGTTTCACTGACAAGTCTTGCAGAACAACTGCATTTGTGGCTAATTATATGGTAAATAATTTGCTGAAAGAAAATAATGCTCTTTCATCTGTTCAGAAGACAGCCTAGCTCTGTTTTGTGCATCAGTACTGCTGTTGAACGGATTTAAAGGGGAAGAACACTCAGACATGGAAGTAGACACCACCATTTTTAAAAGGCGCTTTCCTCAAATACCTCTTTCTGTTTAAGGTTAGTCTCTATCATCAGCGAGAAAACTTGTTTTAAAGGTGGCGTTTTCAGTAGTGCTCCAAGTTAGCCTAATGGTTATGTGGCTGGAAATCAGGCTTTGATTTTTTTCCCTGAGGGGAATTTGACTTTTGTGCGAACACAGAACCTAAAATATATTGGCAGAAAACAGAAATATTTGATTTGGAAATGCTGCCTCAGCACCAGCTGGAAGATGTAGTTGCAGAGCCTCATGGTTTCATCCTCAGCGGTAAAGAAGGTTTTCTGGTTATAGTATGGCCATGGACAGGTGTTCATTTAGCTGAAATTCTTACCTCTAGAAAAATAGGCTGGGAGCTGGAGTTTATGTGTATTCCTGCCCCCTAGTTGAAGAGTGGGGCACTGGAGGGCTGCTCCTTGGGGCATCCCTGCCCTTGGGAGTGCACTGGTTGACAACCTGCCCTCTCCCCAGCCTGGGAAGGGGGAAGGCTGTCAATTAGCAGTTAGCAGCTGCTGAAGATGAGACCCTGGAGAGTGCCCTTCCATCCCACCAGTCAGCGTGGTGAGTAGGAGGTCATTGTCCCAGGTTCCTCTGCAAGAGAGTAGCCTCTACTCCATGCACTCCTCTGGGTGGAACCTGAAGGTGTGGCAGGGTGCTGGACCACAGCTGCAGGGCTCCCCGAGCTTGGGGAGCTGCCTGTGGCCCCCTACACTGTAATGGGCACCTGGAGAAGTACAGAAGGGACCAGGGGGACATTCTTCTTGAGGACAACCCTCCGGGGGCTCTGGGAAGGTTCCTGCTGCAGGAGAATGCCTCTCCGCTCCAGCTGATCAGCTGATTGGAAACGAGTGGGCGTTTTCCATGCAGGGTTCCCACAGGGCTTGATTCTGGATGGACTGTCAGGGAGCCAGTGCTCTCCCTCCTGACCTCTCTCTCCCATGGAGGGAGGGAAGGAGAGCAGAGGGCTGTGGGATACTAATTATTCTTCACAGCCTACAGAACTGGGCAGCTGTTCAAGTTCGATTAAGAGGAGGAAGATCTGCCTTGTAGGTAACAGAGCTAACTTTTTAGGAAAGAGCCAATTCTTTCACAAGAAAACGTCTGAACAGTTGTACACCTTTTGTGCTGGGAGAAAGGCTTTTCCTTTGGCACAGATGGAACTCCTGTTTGTGCCCTGTATTTCTCATGACAGACTATGGTCTCCACTTGGGGTGAGGGTTTACTGTTCCTTTAGGGGAGGCTCGTTCCATTGAGCACTACAGAAAAAGTGTGGTTGGGGAGCCTGGACTGAACAGCTGCCCAGTCCAGTAAGAGCTTGGACTGCTTTGCTTGTTTTTCATGTAAATCTGTGCATATTCTAGCACTTGCTGTAAATCAGGGCATATTAGTGTCATCAAACTTAGAGCTCCAGCTGACTCATAAGCTTAAAAAAAACAGAATTTCAAAAATACTTGTGTAGTGTTGTTGGCCCTGGGCCATTATCAACCATTACCCACTCTCTTGGAAGTGCATGTACTTTTTATGGCTTTTCAGATACTTAGTCTTAAGCACAACACACACAGAACAGTAAAATAGAAAAGGTTAGGGTATTCAGTTGCTAAGATGCTGACATGTGCTTTTATTAGAAACTGTTGAAGCAAGCCATTATTATATAATTAAGTAACAGAAAGGCTTCATAGGTGATGCGCAACTAGATGGCTATAACACAGCTTAAAAGCTGTTAAAATGCTCTTTAGTGCGGCACAGGTTTGAATTTCCTGTCTGGTTTATTGCATTGTTTGTATCACTTTTAGTACTGATTTCCTGAAAAATTATGTACATGCCTATTCTTTCAAGTTGGAGTCAGGGCTTTTGAGAGCAGCTAAATGTGGCAGCAGAACCCAGTACAACTGAGAATGTAGCCCTGATGTGCTGACAACTATCATGACAGGAAGTGACGATATTGTCATGGGCTAGGGACAGAAATTACACACAAACCCGTGACCAGAAACCAGTTCAACTCTGTAACTTAACAGAAGTTCAGTGAACATAAACCGCTTTCAGTGTCTGAAACCGGTTTAAGATAAACCTGGATGGATGTAGTATCAGACTTAACTGATTTATGTTAAATTGGTTTATTGACCTTCTGTCCCAGATCCCCCCCAGATTCAAGTTAATTCACAGTTCCCCAACATCCTAGGATGTTTTGCACCTCCCCTGCAGCCTTCCCCACCCCCGCAGAATGGGCAGGTTAGCTTTGGCCCAAGCTGTCTGCCCTGGGCCACTGCAGGCCTGTGGCTGCATTTCCAAAATCAAAAGTGAATGTCTGTTCACTTGCTTATCAGTTCAATCTATGCAGCTTAGACTAACCTGCAAAGATTGAATTGATTAAGTCTTGGGCTTTTTGACTGTCTGTACTTAGCCACAAGGGTGTTGCCAGTGATGTGCAGCAGTTGTTGTGAAGCAAGATGCTGTTTATTTCATTCAGTGGCTCAATTCCAACTGCCCCTGCTTCAGATGAGCCTCTTAACAAATTAAGTCTTTACACAAGTGGTCTCCAACCTTTTTAAATAGGTGATCACTTTTGGAATTGAAAAGGAACCCAAGATCTACCCTTTGCTGCCGCCCCCCATCCTCTACCCAGAAGGTAAGTCTGTAGGGTGGGAAGGGTGGGGGACAGATTGAGGCAGAGGGAGAAAAAATTATTTGGAGGCAGGTCTCCCCAGCAGATAAGTCTGTGGGGGAAGGGGTAGGAGGAGGGGAAAGAGCTGTGGGAGGGCAGGGCAGATCAAGGCCCTGGCCCTAACCCCACTCCCTCCCTCAATGCAAGTACCTTGATCTATCCCCTGCAACAGCAGTGAGGAAGGGAGAGTGGGGCTGGAGCAGGGGAAGGCCCTCCACAGCTGGGGTGGGGTGAGATGGAGCCATGAGCAGCTTGTCTAGGGAGTGTAGAGAGGGGGGACACCTTGGGAGGGCACAGGGGGGTGCGTGCCCCTGGAATTGCTTGTGGTGGGGTGGGCTGCAGCTGCAGGCTGGGACCGGGATGTTCCTGGTGGAGGCTGGGGCCATGCTGCAGTCGGGCCAGGCAGTGGTCGCACTGGTAGTGGAGCTACGGGGGGGAGGGTGCAGCTACCCGAAAATTTGCTTTAGCTTGGCCAACCACCCTCCCAGTGCTGCCACCACCTGGCCCAACTGCAGCACAGCCCAGCACTGCCTCCCAGCCTACAGCAGCAGCCTGCCCTTCCCCATGCAGATCCAGGCCACATAGCTGGCTCCCATGCCCTTGGGGAGGGGCTGGGCCTGGGAGGTGGTGCCTGGCTGTTCATGGTGGAGGCTGAGGCTGTGCTGTGGTAGGGCCAGGCAGCGGTTGTGCTGGGAGGAGGGTTGGGGGAGCTACAGCGAATGTTTGGGTGGCTGTAGCCCCCCGTAGCCCTGCTCCCAGCACCACCACTGCCCGGCCCGATCGCAGCACAGCCCCAGCCTCCTCCAGGAACAGCCCTGCTCCAGCCCACAGTTGCAGCCTGCCCCATGCAATTCAGGGGGTATGTGCCCCCTGTACCCTTCTGGGGTAAGTGTCCCCCCCATGCCCCCTGGATGAGCCACTTGTGGCTTCATCCCACCCCACCCCGCCTGGCCCAGCTGTGCGTGGCTTGCCCCTGCTCCAGCCCCACTCCCTCTCACTGCTGCTGCCTGCACTGCCCCCATTTGGGGGTTGCGCATGCCCCACCCCTGATCTGTATGTGGTGGAGGCAACTCCCATTGTGGGTTGGGCTTTGCACCCCAAGCCCCAACTGCTGGTGTTGGGCCACTCCCAGGGTTCGGGGTGCAAAGCCCAGCTTACAGTGGTAGCTGCCTCCACTAGGCACAGATGGGGAGGTGCGTGCCCGCCAGGGCCTCTGCTGGGGTGCACACAGCGACAGGAGCCCCATCCCCCCTGCCCCTGGATGAGCCGCCTGGGCTTGATCCTTCCACCGTCTGCCTGGCTGGGGTCCCCTCACCTGACTGCTCCTGCACTCTGTCCCTCACCACAGGGGCCTTGATCTGGCCCCCACCCCTTTCTTTTCCCCACCGACTGACCTGCCTGGCTAGGGGGCAGGTGGTGTGCACATGCATGCTCAACGCCCCCCCCCCCCTCCCAGTCCGGGATTGACTGCAAGAGGCTCCGGGCTTGACTGGTCGATCCCAGTCAACTGGTTGGTGACCAGTGCTTTATGCTGTATACATGTGGCACATCTCTTTTGTGAAGCCTGGTGGGGGTTCAATGAGTTTCTGAGATTTAGGAATACCAATTTCCAGAAAAGAGTCTTGTGAAAATTTGGCTTTCAGAAATAATGTTATCAATATATTTATTGTCCTCAAGGTTTGCAGAGCCTAATACTCTTTTGGGCATCTGGCTATTGCATTATGTTTTAGTTTGTTAAAAGTCGGCAATTAAAAATAAAAACACTATGGCCATATGCATAATGGGGATTATGAGACAAAGCCAAGGATCACCAATAATGCATGGTGATCATGATCAACTATTTTAGGTTGTAATTTGTGCAGTTCGTTTAAAAAAAAAATTCAGCTTGCACCTCTGCAAAATGTTAGCTTCTTATCTGCTTATTTCTTCTATCGAGTGTAAGGGGAAGGTGCCCAAGAAATATTTTTATGTGAAAATATTTTCATATTGAACACTTATTTTTGTTTTCTTATCAGCAAAACAGAAATTCACAGCTTGCTGACAATGAAATCATATGGTAACTGTTTATGACAAATGGATATTGCTGTGCTGATAATCCTAGTTGTGCATGAAATTTTTGCATTTATTTTATTTCTTTTTTTTCAGTTTATTGTGTAGTTTTCAGTGTTTGGGAATTATACACTTAGCTACTACTGAAAGCCATGTGGTTTGCGTAAATTAGAGTTCACAGATCGTGCCTCATATAGTTTTCATTCTGGGACATTTGCATGCTTGTCATGTGAAATGATCTGGGTTTGTTTGTTGTTTTGTTTTGTTTTGTTTGCTACTGGGTGACGGACCTAGGTCAACAGCCCCCTGTCCCCTGCAGCAGCGTCCTAGCCTTGACTGCTACCCGCAAGAGGCAGCAGCTGCTGCTGCGGTTGCAACAGGAAGTGGAGCATGGAGTCCCCCCCACTCCATGGATGGCATAGTCAGAGCAGAGCCTGTTGGGCGGGGAGAGGCAGGTGTGGGCTGCCCACTGTGGGCTTGGGATCCTTGCCCTGCTGCCATCTCCCCCCGGGGCCACCGGGGCCCAGTAGGTGGGACCTGGCGCAGCAAGGCAGAGTGGGGAAGGGCAGAGACGCTCAGTGCCGCTGCTGTGAGCTCTGCGCTGCTCTTGTAAGGTGCCCTCTGCTTGCCCAGCAGCAGTGGGATGGTGGTGCAGGGTTGTGACCCTTGCTGCTGCCAAGCATGTAGAAAGTGCCTTGCTATGGCAGACAGGGCTCACAGCAGCAGCACCGAGCTTCTTCACCTAGTCCTGCTCTGGCTTGCTGTGCTAGGTCCTGCCCGCTGGGCCATGGAGACCCTGGGGGAAGGCAGCAGGGCAGGGAGCCTAAGTCTGCAGCAGGCAGCCCACACCCACCCTGCACATGAATCTGGGGGGGGACATGCCCTCCCTGCCCCCTCCTCTCGATGAGTGACCTATGGCCCCATCCTGCTCCCCGTCTGGGCCCTGTAGCCACACATGGTTCCAGGCCCCAATTCCCAAACACCGCCCATGCTGGCATCAGCCCCCGCCCTAACCACTTCCATCCCTCCCTCACAATGAGGGCCTCAATCCTCCCTCTCCACCTGCCAGGCTTGTGTGTGGGAGCTGCTCTCCAGACTGCCTGGCAGCCATGTGTATATGTGCACATGCACAAGACTCCCCCTGCCTGACTGCCTTTCTCCTACTCCCCCCAGCCTCTTGCAGGCTGGAACTCTGCCAGCCTGCAAGGAGAGAAACCCACAGTTTCCTCGTTTTTCTCATTTAAAAGGAGAAAATCTGGGTTTTACCATGTTTTTCCATTGCAAACAGAAAACCCGAATCCCTGGTCGTCAGGTGTGTTCTGTTCAAACATTTTCTAGTTCTGAAAAACTTTATCTTAACACTCATGAACATAGTTTCATAGCTGGTAGGGTCGGAAGGGACCTGAGCAGATCATCGAGTCCGACCCCCTGCCATGGCAGAAAAGAGTACTGGGTCAAACGACCCCGGCGAGGTATTCATCCAGCCTCCTCTTAAACACCCCCAGGGTAGAAGCCAGCACCACTTCCCTTGGAAGTTGGTTCCAGATCCTCCTCCAGATCCCCAGATCTAATCTAATACCTTTAAAGCTGCCCTGACAGTGAAGTAGTGCCTCTTGATACCTAGCCTAAATCTACCTTCTGCCAGCTTGTGACTGTTATTTCTTGTCACTTCTGGTAGTGCTCAAGGGAACAGTGACTCCCTCGATGCCTGCTGGTCTCCCCTGACCAGTTTGTAAACGGCCACTAGATCCCCCCTCAGCCCTCTCTTGTGGAGGCTGAACAGGTTCAGGTCCATTAACCTCTCCTTGTAGGGCCTGCCCTGACTCCTGATCATGTGAGTGGCCCTCCTCTGGACCCTCTCCATGTTGTCCACATCCCTCCTGACATGTGATGCCCAGAACTGGATGCAGTACTCCATCTGCGGCCTGACCAGTGCCACAGAGAGGGGGAGGATCACCTCCTTGGACCTGCTTGAGGTGCATCTGTGGATGCATGACAAGGTGCGGTTGGCCTTCCTGACTGCGTCCCCACACTGCTGGCCCATGTTCATCTTGGCATCAATGATGACTCCAAGATCCTTTTCTGCCTCTGCACTGACAAGAAGGGAGTTCCTCAGCCTGTAGATATGGTGCTGGTTCTTCCTCCCCAGGTGCAATATCCTGCACTTGTCAGTGTTGAAACCCATCCTGTTCTCATCTGTCCACCCCTGTAACCTGACTAGGTCTGATTGCAGCCTATTCCTCCCTTCTAGCATGCCCACATCCCCCCACATCTTAGTGTCATCAGCAAATTTGAACAGGGTGCTTTTTACACCCTTATCCAAGTTGCTGATGAAGATGTTAAACACTGCAGGCCCAAAGACCGAGCCCTGCAGAACCCCACTGCCCACATACCTCCAGGTTGAAAATGAGCCGTCCACCACCACTCTCTGTGTGCGGCCTTCCAGCCAGTTGGCAACCCATTTGACTGTATGTGTTCATGTCACAGTCCCCTAGTTTCTTAATGACAATGGGGTGAGAGACAGTGTTGAAGGCCTTCCTAAAGCCCAGAAAGACTATGTCCACTGGTACATCTTTGTCTAAGGATTTTGTGACCTGGTCATAGAAGGCCACCAGGTTGGTCTGACAGGACTTGCCTCTAATGAACCCATGTTGGTTGCCCCTAAGTATAATCTCCCCTGAGATTCCACATTGTGGAAGTTTAGATTCAGGTGCAAGCTTTGCCTAACAAATATTTATAGGCTGGCTGTACAGCTGCTAGCTGTATTTAAGTTCAGGAGATGTCTTAGTGGGAAATATCAGTGTGGACCCTAAAATGATTCTTTAATTGTAATGGATCTAGTCAGATAAACTTGCCTGTGGAGCTAGAAAGCATCTGTTTACCCAAATACAAGGTTAGAATCTTACCTAAACAATCATTTGTCTATAGACAGATAAGCAAGGTTAAAATAGTAGGAGTGTCTTTGGGGAAAGATAAGAGTATAGATTCTTAGCATGAGCTAATATTAAATCTACATAGGACCAATATAATATGAAAGAGAGGAACATAAAATAAGAATTAGTGAAGGAAAAAAGGATAAATTGGAGACAAGTGTAACATATAAAGCTTGAATGTGGACCTGGATTTCCTCAAGGTTCTAGGATGTTCTGATCCTGGTTTTCAGTTTTGACCTCTCTCTAGATAAAATAAGAGCTAAACTGAAAATTATTCTCAGTTTCAGATTTTGGTAAATCCAGACACGTGTTTTGGCAATGCTCTGTTAAAAAATAAGATTGTAAGAAGGGCTGGGAGGTGTTCTAGCTGCCAGTGGAGGGTTCAGGATTGATTGAGAGTGTGGTCAGGGGGTAGAAAGGTAAGAAAGGTTTATTGACTCAGTATACTACGTGTAATCGTGTTTTTGTTAAGACAGATAATGACAGCCAATAATAATTTGCATTGGCAACTTATTGGCAGTCCCCTTTGCCTGATGTACAACAAGTTTTTCTTTCTACAAAGCTTAGCAAAGTCAGGTGTTCTTGATTAGTGCTGTCCGAGAGGTACTGGGAAGGACCCTGGTATTCAGTCTTTGGGCTCTTTGAGATCTACGGGCCTAGTGACTTAGGTTAACAGCTAATTAATCTTTTTTACAGAGCTGTATCTTCCTTTGAAATGTTTTTTGGGTGTGCCAGCCGATTTATACTTTCTGAGCTGTGCTGATAAGTTACAGCCATTCAGATTCTTTTTACTTCAACTGTCTTTAGACTAACCAATAGCAGTACAAGCCTATTTTTTTTGATAAGGTTAATTTTAACTATGCCACAGGGCGTTACCACTTTAAGGCTTTGCTAATTTTACTAGGCCTTACTTTATATAAGGCCTTAAACTTGTACATCTTAAACTTTAATTAGGCTTTTAGCAACAACATATAGCTTAATATCAAGTAAATGACAGAAAAACACTTAGTCTAATTTGTATAGAGCTTTTAGCAAGCACCTTTATTACACAGACATAATTTTTAGCTCTTACACTTTACTTTTTGTTTGTTGGATCACTATGATAGCTACAGTTGAGATGCTAAAACTACATGCACTACATTAGGGAATGGGGAGGGGTCTTTAAATTTAATTTGCATAGCATGAACAGATTCATGACGACAATGGTTAAAACACCATTAAGCTGTTGCCACTAGGGCAATGCAGAATACTACAACGCTTAAGATGGTTAGCCACGTAGTTGAGGTGATATCTGGTGACACACAAATAGTGCAGATCACATTATACCATTTACATGGCTTGGGCACGTTGACAGCCAAACTGATGATTTGTCCACCCTCTTGAGTGCTTTGCTGAGCCTTTGCCTCAAGGCTTTGCAGCTTATTTTTTATTTTATTCTAGTTTTTTAACTGTGGCATCTGATACCCATGAAGTGGATATTTTAAAGTTGAGAGGTATAGTCTCAGAGGAAATGTCTGGCTATTTTAGGGCAATAGTACAGTTACTTAATTGCAGCAGAGCAATGGCTCCACTTTCAGCTCCTAAGCAACACGAATTGCACAAAGTCCAGGTGGTACCATTTTTATACAGCAAATGACATGGTCCTTTTTAGCGAACATGTTGCCCTATTGTTACATATGACACATTAGGTAACTTGTATACGCAGGTCATGTTAGGTGGACTGAGTGGCCAGCCTAGGGTCCCTAATCTAATTAAGGTGCTACTAATTTGATCCAAGGGGGACTGTGCCACATACCAAGGGCCTTTGGGGGTAACTTTCCCATATGGGGCGATTGTAGATTCCAGTCCTAAAGGCATTTTTCTTCTAGCCCCGTGCTTAGCAAATAAGCAGTGGTTTAGTTTCTGTCTTTTACCCCCTGCACCAGGAATGAACACTTTTTCTTTATTATAGCCTTTTTAAGTGGTAATCCAGGTACTTTGGTAGGGGTTGTTTTATTTTCTTAAATGTTGCATTCCATGATGCTCTAAGCCAGGGGGCCATTCTTTATTTTTAATGTTGTTTATTACCTGGGAAGAATGCATATTTAATGATAACTGAACTTGCACACAAGCAGTACCCAAAGTTTGATTTTTGTTTACTTTAAAAGCAGTGTTCGTCATGGCCTGGGCAAGACAGGCTGTCTTTAATTCTACATTAGTTAGCAATTTGTCTGCAGTACTTAATTGTATTTGTGGAACGGAAAATGATTGGTTACTTTTACTTAAGTAACCCTTCAGCTATGCGGGCTCCTGCTGAACAGTTTGGAACAGTAGCTTGGACATACCATTGTTTTGGCTTGAACAATACCTGGGCACTGAACAATGAAACGTTTAGGAGGGTTGGGATTTTAATCTGTGACCTTTACCAGGGTGCAGTGTTGGGGCCTCTCGTGATGGAACGGCCAGAGATAGTAGTGAACATTTTGGTTTTTTACAGATTACATTTATTCTTCCTTCCTTGGGAGCTTGTAACTATGCTTTACCTTCCAGAGAGCCAGAGAGTTCTTACTGTTGCTTATGGGGACAATGCTGTAGCGGATTGATGAAATGGCACTGCCCTGGCAGAACTATACCACTAATTTGCTTAAGGAACCCCACTGGTACAAAAGGATGGGGATAAGTGATGGAGACTTGCCGATAAAGCCTCCTTTTAGTTGTATTAAAGTGGGTACTATTTTACCACACCTTTGTATGGGTATGATTTATAAACCATGTAATAATGCTGGAGAGTGTTGTCAGCCATAGGAATGGGAGGGGGCAGATTCTCCCATAAACGCAGTGACTCAAGAGGCTGAATAATGCAGAATGCACTATTGGGGGTACAAACTCAGGGATGTTGAGCTCAATGGGGTTTTTCTCAGGAAGTATGTAACAACAAACCCCCAAATGAGTGAAACTACAAAAATTACCTCCCCTTCCACAGTTAGCCATTCTAGCCTTCTGGTAGGGAATGTACCCAAGATGATAACTGGTGCCACAGGTGCACTGACAGTTATCACCTTGCCAGTTCATTATCTTGTTTTTTTTACTTAGCGACTGGGAGTTGATTTGCTCCGGGGTGGCAGGTTTCTTTTAGTATGGATACTGCAGCTGAACCATGTGCAGGTTATCTGAGCTTGTGTTTGGGGGATGCTCTTCAGGGTTAGGCCATTCCTTGAGGTCTTCAGGAGCAAGTTTATTAATATCTGGGTAATAAGAAGGATAGAAGACATGCCCTACCCAGGAAACGCAATAAGGCATTAATAAAAAGTACAGTTATAATAGTTCACCACTTTATGGTGCCAGTCAATTTAGACCAGTGACAGAGCAGGACTTGCCTTTAGTGGCAGGCTTAATTAGGAATGGTTATGGCTGCATTTATGGACAGATCCGATCTGTAGGAATAAGATAACAAGGAGCTTGGCTCCTGTTAGATGAATTTGACTTAAATATCCACCATGTAGCATGCATACTTTTTGCTAATAGTGTCCTTTTTTATTTATTTCCTTGAGGGTGCTTTACTACCACCTGATCTCTTGCCTGGAGCTTCTTTGGGTCACCACCCCTAGGTCGCTGTACTGCTGGCTCATGGGGACTACCCAGTCTAAAGGGCTGTTGCATGGGGCTACTTCCTGGATGGGGTCAGTTATTGGCCCAATTGATAGCTCGATCCAGGTGCCAGTCCCAGGCCTTAGGAGCCAGGCCAGCGGACAACTGCAGATTGCATTTAGGATGCCATTGGCTCGCTCTACTAATTCATTAGACTGCAGATAGTATGGGATGTGATATGTCTATAACATGCTATGTTTCATGGTTCAGTCATACACAAGATGATTGTGGAAGTGAGGGCCATTATCACTCTGTAGTTCTATAGGTGGTGGATACCCAGCTAGCAGAGTGTTCAGTTCTGCATAAGTATCTTGGGCTGTAGCTCTTGCTGAGGCACGGGCGAACGTTATTCTTGTGGCAACTTTTACAGTTACAAACACGTACTGTTGCTTTCAGGAAATTTGAGGGAGTGGGCCTATGATATTACATTGCCATACCTGCCACACTACTTTTCCTTCACGTAATGACAACAGGACAGTCAGGCAAGGTTTTGGTCCCATTTTGACCTGGCGTCAGGTGATGCATGCGTAAACTATTTCTTGTGCTTCTTTTTCAGTTATATGAATGTCCTAAGACGCATTCAGGCAGGTGGTTTCATCGCACCTGGGGCGCCCGTGTTGTCAATGTAGCCATTTTGCGGCTCATTCTCCAGGTGTACAGTGGGAGGAGGAACTGGGTAATGATGGACTAGCTGCTTTATTTTTTTTCTTTAATATACAGGGTTTCAGCACCCTCTTCTCTTGGTAGCTGATTAACTTGCCTATTTTACTTTGCCTCCAGGCCTTTTCCTGCTTTATTTTCATGTGCTGCACTTACATGTTGGATGTGTAGAGGAAGCTTATCTTGGGCTAACTTTTATAAGGTCTCCTATTTCTTGTGGCTCCAAATGTCTTGTTTTTGTCTTTTAAAGGGGTGGCCATTTAGTACATCCTTTTACTACTATCCAGGAGTTGCTATAAATATAAATGGACATGGACCTTTTACTAACTTCCACACAGCCATGCCAAGCACTGCTTTGAGCTCGGCATGCTGCGTGCTTTTTCCAAGGCCTACTTGCTTGCCATCTCGAATCCTTAAGGCAGCTACTCTCCAGGCATGACCTCGAGCAGACCCACTTGTAAACCAGACTTTAACATTGGCTGAGGTCTGTATTTCAGGTGAGAAGAGAAGTGCTTTTTTGGTGGGTGAAGGTTCACTGCAGCTTGTTTGGGGTTACTCATTGGACCTGGCTCAAGATGTAATAAATCCACCTTTGGACCGTGTTGTCTTGGACTCTCCCCCCATGTGACAGCTGGCAATCTGACAGAGCCATTCCGAGAACAGGTATTGGAGTAGTGATAACTCTGGGTAATTTTTCTCTTAGTGCTTCTATGGCTTCCAGGACAGCTGTTGCTGCACACAATGTCTGTTCTAAGAGAGTATACTTTGCTTCTGCCCCTCTCCAGCCTCGGCTCCAGAATCCAAGGAGTTTTCCTTCAGCTGCCAAGGACTCCTTCTGCCGCAGGCTTCCAGTGTGGTCCTCCTTCCAAGACACCTATATGGAGCCAAAACTCTCCTTTGGGATATCGTGCTGCTAGGGAGGCATGAACCATTACTGCTTTTTTAAGGGCTCATAAGGCATATTTATGCTTAGGACCCGGTTCAATTTAGTTCTCTTTTTACATAGTGTATTAGCTCATCCCTTGTATAACCTAAACTCAGGAATGTGCATATGCCAAAAATTGAGTGTTCCCAATTGGGCTTGCAGTTTTTTTACATTAGTGGGAATCAGGGTCTCTACTATACTTCTCAGCCCTTCAGTTGGTATTGTGGGCCCCCCATTTTGCTATTATATTTCTAGAAATTCATACTGGGGCCCTACTTCTTGGATTTCCTGTTCAGACAGCGTGAATCCAAAGGTACGCACTTTTCCTTTTAATGATTCAAAGGCCTTGGTGGCAGCCTCTCTGTCCTGACTGCCCACTATGACCGCATTTATATACTGCCACATGCGTACGTCGGGGTACTTTTCTTGGACCTCATGAATTATTGTAGCTAAAATCCCGTGAGCCAGGGTGGGGCTGTGTATCCACCCCTGGGGCAACATGGTGTAGGTATACTGCTGACCTGTCCACGTGACCTGTCCACGTGAAAGCAAACACTGGCCAGTGATTTTCATGGATGGGAATAGCAAAAAACATGTCCTTGATATCAACGGATCTGTGGGAGCTCGATGCCGAATTATATTGGA
This sequence comes from Crocodylus porosus, assembly GCF_001723895.1. Classification (NCBI taxonomy): domain Eukaryota; kingdom Metazoa; phylum Chordata; order Crocodylia; family Crocodylidae; genus Crocodylus; species Crocodylus porosus. Next base: position 25,396,959 of record NW_017728917.1, read on the forward strand.
CTGAATTAAGCACAGGCTCAGACCTGTTCAATTTAAAACTTTTATTGTTTCACAAAGTCATAAACTAAAGGAGGTCTGTTGGTTCACGAGGTTCCCAAATCAAGCCCTTGCTCTCTAACCCGGAGGCTAGGTGCGGCTGCCTGATTCAGTAGTC
>NW_017728917.1:25397352-25463590 GCF_001723895.1 Crocodylus porosus
AGTATTTTCATCTAAGGGTCAGAAAGTGATTACCAGAATGTCAATCGCTGACTCCTCAACCTCCTTGAAGCATTCTGGGAGTTTTAGTGCATTTTTTTTAATGCTAGGCCTTGCTTAGCATAAGCACTCTCTTACAGGATCCCATCCATGCAGGCCCATAACACCGGATCTTTCTGTTAAGGCAGGTAGTGACGGGACGGCAGCCATCAAGGGATCAGTATTAGCATTCAAAGCTCGAAAGTCAATAGTCAGTTGCCACCCTCCATTTGGCTTGCACACTGGCCACTCTGTTGTTGTATGGAGAGTGGGTTCAGATAATAGTTCAGACATATGGGGGCAGTTCAGCACCAGGCTCATTATCAATCTCTTCCTCTCCATCATTCTCTCCCCCTTGATCTTCCCAGAGCTCAACTTTTGGTTTCTCCCCATAAAGACACTGCTGTACCTTGTGGAAGGATGGCTCCACAGCGTGTGCCAACTGCACCCTCTTAGGGAGGGAAGCGGCCATGCACACTATCATAATTTTTCCTTCCCTCCATTCTAAAGTCTCCAAGTGGTTCTGAGCAGCTCTTGTCGCCTCACACGCCACTCTGTTGGAATCTTTCACATCGTTTAACTCCTTACTCATCTAGGTGACCTTTTCCTGGAGCTGGGCATTCTCTTTGGCCCCTAACCGCAGGCATGTGGCCAGCAGCCATGACAGGCTTATCCCGGGCAGCATTTATGTCCCAGCTGCCAGCAGAGGGTTTGGGATTGATTGAGAGTGTGGTCGGGGGGTGGGGGGGTAGAAAGGTAAGAAAGTTTTATTGACTTAACAAAAACATGATTATGCGTAGTATACTAAGACAGATAATGACAGACCATATTAATTTGCGTCTGCAACTTATCAGCAGTCTCCTCTGATGCCTGATATACGATAAGTTTTGCTTTCCACAAAGGTCAGCAAAGTCAGGCATCCCTGATCAGCACTGTCCGATCACAGGCCCACTGATGCAGGTCAGCAGCTAATTAATCCCTTTCACAGAGCTGTATCTTCCTTCTAAATGATTTTCGGGTGTGCCATAGCCAATTTATACTTTCTGAGCTGTGCTGATAAGTTACAGCCATTCAGATTTTTTTTACTTCAGCTGTCTTTAGACTAACCAATAGCAGTACAAGCCTTACATTCTTTTGATAAGGTTAATTTTAACTACACTACAGGGCCTTACAACTTCAAGGTTTTACTAAATTTACTAGGCCTTACTTTATATAAGGCCTTAAACTTGTACATCTTAAACTTTAATTAGGCTTTTAGCAACAACATATAACTTAATATCTAAACAAATGACAGAAAAACACTTAGTCTAATCTTCACAGATTATAGAGCCTTCAGCAAGCACCTTTATCACACAGACATACTTTTCAGCTGTCACAGGAGGGACCTCCCACGGTCATCTAGTTCAGGCCCCTGCTCAAGGTAGGGTCATCCCAGCCAAGCGCCTATATTCAATCTGCTCTTGAAAATTTCCAGGGATGGAGATTCCACAGCTTCTCTTGATAGTCTGTTTCAATGTTTGACCAGCCTCGTAGTCAGAAAGTTCTTCCTAATCTCCAAGCCTTTCAGAGTAGAGAAGCCACAGCAAAGTCCTCCAGCATCCCATGGCATTTTGTTCTGCCCCTCTCCAGCCTTAGGAAGACTGTACGCTGCTCACTGGGCACTGTTGCTCCAGCCAGGCAGGAAACAGAACATGACCCTTTCATAATCCCACATTGTTCTGCAGGGAAATGCAGGCTGACCCTAAGCAGCCTGGGTCAACCAGTCAGGACTGCCCTGTACATTGATGTCACCTGTCTCTGAGCCTGAGGAGAAAACTGAGATGTGTTCATAGGGGCCCCTGGCTGCACTATGTCTTCACTGCAAGTTTTCTGCTCTTCAGGGGCTCAGCATTCAAATGTCTGTTGAGGTGTCTCTGACTAAGTTTGTTTACCAGGAAAACAAACTTGGAAGAATTCTTCCAGATCATTTAAACATGTATACAGCTAATATCTGCAACTCCACCCATTTCGGCATTCTCCACAAATTTGCTCATCATGCACTCAGTACTGTCATCCAAAGCATTAATGAAGATGTTAATACCAGACCCAGGACAGGCTCCTGGGGAACCCCACTTGATGTCTCCTCCCAGAGTGATGTTGAGCCACTAATGACTACTTCTTGAGCAGGTTGATCCAACCAATCACATTTTGACCTTATGGTACTTCCATGTAGTCTGTATTTTCCTTATCTTTTTAATGATAATAGTATAGGAGACGATGTCAAAGACGAGGTTAAGTTCAGGTCAAGGTACATTACTCATCTCCCCACATCCACAGAGCCTGTCATCCTATCATAGAAGGAAATCAGATTGGTTAGGCATGATTTGCCTTTGGTGAATCCATGCTGACTGTTCATAATCGCCTTGTTTTCCTTTTGGTGCTGTAGAATTAATTCTTTGAGGCGCTGCTCCATGATCTTTCCAGGTGTCAGGGTCAGGCTGGCTGGTCTGTAATTCCCTGGCTCCCTCTTGTTCGCTTTCTTAAAGATGGGCACTATATTTTCTCTTTTCCTGTCAACAAGGATCTTGCCCAACCTCCATGAGTTCTCAAAGAGGCTGATGGCTCTGAAATGAACTCAGTCAATTCCTTCAGTACTCTAGGGTGCATCCCATCCAGTCCTACTGACTTGAAGGCATCTAGCTTCTCCTAAATAATCCTTAACCTGTTTTAGCATTACTCTAAGCTTTTTGACTCCTTCCCTGTCTTTGCTGCCAACTGTGTTCATTATTTGGTAGCTGCCTTTGTTTGTGAAAACTGAAAAAAATAAAAGCATGAAATACTTCAGTCTTCTCTGTGTCATCCACAGCTCTATTGCTTTCTGCCTTCTGTAAGAGATCTACAGTTTTTTTGGTCTTTCTACTCTTGATATACTTGGAGAATCTGTTTTTATTGCCTTTTACATCCCTTGCCAATTACGTCTCAAATCATGCCTTAGCCATCCTAATTTTGCCCCTGCATGCCTGTGTGATATTTGGTATATTCTTCTCTAGTATTGTGACCAAATTGCTACTTTCTGTAGTATTCCTTTTTGAGTTTCAACTCCTTGAAGAGATTGCTCTCTAGCCAGATTGGTCTCCTGTTGCACATCCCATTCATCTGTGTTATCAGGATAGCTTGCTTTTGCATCCTTAATAATTAGTGGAGCTAAGATTTTTCTGAATGAAGCAAGAATTAACCAGGATTCTGAAATTTCACATGAGTGCTGTGTAGTATTTCCAGTCTGACCGAAGTGGAAAAAAAACAACATTAAATGCTTTGTACAAAAACTTGACCTCGCAAGATTTCTAGTTTGGTTATAAGACCGCAGAGGTTTGAGTGGTTTAAGTTTCAGATAGGCATTTGAACTTTTGGATGTTTGTTTAAGCTCACTAATTTACCCTTTGATGGTTTGTCCCTCATTAGATGTTGTCCAGAGAAGTCATTGAAGTCCTTTTGACAACTTCACTAAATGTAGGAATGATGATGCTATTACAGCCCTGAGGCATAAGGAAATACATAGCTTAGTGGGACATAAGTTGAAGAGAACATTTTTAGACACTTTAAGTAAAAGAAATATTTTAAAGTATATTTTAGCGCAGGAAAGGGTATGAACGAGGTAATTGGAATAGATGTTTTAATTACTCCTACATATATCATTATGGGAGATGATAATGCAAGAAAAAGCAGGAAGCAATTTAACTAGCTACAGAAGCATAAATTATTCAAAGTCAACAAATGGATTAATTTTAAATACATCTGGAAGGAAAGAATCAAATGGCAAATTGTTCTTTGGAGAAGAGTTATTGAAGGTCAACAGTCAAGTGTACCAAAAAGCTCTTATGAAGGCTGCTTTGTACTGCTAAACAAATATCCTTTGGACCACATTTGACTTTCATTTACTCTTAGCATCTCTCATTGATACCAGCATCACTGATGACAATGCTAACCATTTGTATGACTAAGACATGCTATTTGCGCTGGTAGTTTACAAATCAAATGTATGAAATGCTACACTCTGGACTGGAGATCTTTTATGGATATGATAACTGCTATGCAGAAAACGTTTAAAATGAAATCATAGTGTCTGCTTTAAGCCTAAACAAGAGGGGGCACAGTTTATGTATCAGACATGGATCAGTGATCAGGTACTGGGAAAAAGTAGAGTAGGATTTAGGATTCTCTAGAAAATATTTCTTCTTGTGGTTGCTGATTATTGTAATAAAGTACATAGTTGAAACTGCTTTCAGAGCAAACAAAAAGGATCTAAACAGACTTTGAGAGACAGTTTGTCAAGTCAGGTTTTCAGTACATATTTACATAGTAGACTGGAACAGTAGTCATCCCTGTGACTTTTGTTTGTTTTTTGTGGATTTTAAGGGCAGAAATTGAGGGCAGGAAAAGAGTTGTAGCTTCTTATCTGTTATTTCATAGAGGAAGCTTAATATTAATTAAACACAGGACCATATTATGCAAGAGGTACATCTTTGTTCTACACACATTAAATGTTCAGGATTAGATGGGTATTATTTAACTATTCTCATGCTACTGGACATTTATATTAAGGAAGAATCAAATTGCAAATAAATAAGAGCCCTATCCTGTTCCCATGGAAATCAATAGTAAATTTCCACTGACTTTAGACCAGGATTTTGTGCTAAATACATAAATAGGGACTGGAAGACGCAGGTATGTCCAATAAAATAGGATTGCTATAAACACACAAACCTGGTAAACTTCCTAAATAAAGAGTTGTTTAAAAAAAAAAAAGAAAAAAAATCTTAGTAACTGTAGACCTCTGTCTGCTTCTAACCAGTGCAAGAAAACATCCTTATTTGTATTTCTGCTTATGACTATGGTTAAAACCTCCAGTCTTTTAAATCATGGTGCAGGTGCATTCAAGTAATTGCAGGAACAACTGAATAGTCCCATATGCTAACACTGGAAAAAGAGACACAGTATTATTTGGTAAAGATAAATATGAAAAATAAAGATATATTGGGTTTATATTAGCTCAGACGTACAAGGATGGGGAAAAAAATCACTCGTCTTTTTGGATGTTTCAGAACGCTGTATTTATTTATTTTTTTTAATGACTGATCAGTGAAAAACTATGTTAAAATCAGTTGGAAAATCAGTGTTAAATAAGACATCTCATGGCGACAACCAGTATATAGAGTTGCTAACCAAAACAGGTAACCAATGCAGGCAGCATTCAGTTATTCCAGAGAGAATGTGGATCTAATGAATTTGAAACAATAAGAAAATAGGGAAATCATGTAGGGGAAAGAATTGTTTGTTTGTTTGTTTGTTTGTTTTAATGTAAAAAAAATTAGGTATAATGCATTGTATCCTTGAGCTTTGATGTACAAAGTTCTTTCCTGACACACAAATTAAAAAAATGACAATACTAAAGTCTCAAAAGAAAACATGAATGCTAGCAATTTGATAGCACTGAATAACCTACTACATAGACATTCCTCATTGTGTATTGAATATCTTTGTGAGAAAATGTCACACAGCAGAGTGGAATTCCCACGTGGGCAGAAGGCCGGCCAAAGGCTGGGCACGTTGTGCATCCTGGTTAAATCCTGGACATAGCTTTTAAATGGGATTTGCAGCAGTCAGTGCCTTTGTGCTGGTTTTCCTGAGAGGTGAATTTGTCTTACAGAAACTAGCAGCATCTTTTGACTGTTGACTTAGCTTGGGTCTCGTAAACCTTTATTTCAGTGGACCTGAGATTTGGTCTTAAATTTATGTAATTCTGGTTTCTTTTTCTCCTGTCCCCCTCCCCCTTCATCTGCAGGCCAGTGTAGCCAGATATTCCCCCCTCAGCTCGGTACGTTACAAATAATTCATGGCAACGGCACCACAGTTGGGACAGTGATCACATTCCAGTGTTCTGCTGAACACCAGCTTGAAGGACAGGGAGTCGTCACCTGCATTTGGAAAGGAAACAGTGCTCAGTGGACAGCAGGAGTTCCCTCGTGCAAGCGTAAGGATTATTCCAAAAAAATTTCTATCGCCTAAGCTGAGTTAGTCCTAGGTTTTTTGATTTATAGTCCTAAGTCTTTGGAAGATGTAGGGTTCTGTGCACAGAAGAGACTTTGAATTTCCTTTAGGGCTGAAATGTGTGGAATGCAATTAAACACCATTCATTACAACATAGGAAAAACTCGTAGTCAGACTCATGCCTGGTCTTACAGCCATGCCTTCAGTAGAGTTACACAAGGGATACATTTTTCCCTTACAAGGTATCTTTCAGCCAATACTACTCCTTATTTATTATACAGTGGATAGTAATTTTATAAGAAATAGGCCCAAAGCAAAATTCTGGATCTCAATGCCTCTGAACTTTGGAGTGTTTAAAATTCAGAATGGTCTCAAGACCAGTGCATTGGACCTTGTCTAATTTTAGAATCCCTGTTACATGGAATATTTTGCTATGCACTTGAGATTCCTATTCCAGGTAGGCAAGCTTATATCTGACTAATGGGCTTCCATAAGAGAAAGTAACAGATAAGAATGCTTGCTTTTAAAAAGCTGTGCAAATATACAGCTATCTCTGGAATTCAGTGGACACATTTCTAAGACTGGCATTTTTGGTGATGCAAAAAGTAACTTTCCTTTGGTAAGGAAGACATAGTGCTCAACCTGGACTAGCTGAGGCTATAGTGCCACATCAAAACTTCTCTATCTTTAGAATATATTTTTCCTACTCCCATGACAATTACAAATATCCCCAGTGTTCAACTGAAGACTTTTTGCTGCTTCCAGGATCCTGTCCTGCTGATTGCTAAAAGAGAAAGTGACCTGATGTGCAAAATAAAATACAGTTATACGGAACTAACCTTCTCAGAATAGGCTTCTTTACATCTGTGTTTCTTTTCCAGTATTTGTTTTTGCCAATCTAGTCCTTGTTAACACTTGATTAATAGAATCTTGTACATCATTGCATTTTTAACAGACTGACGAAGTTGTGCTTTTAAGGTACTGTGAAGCTAACAGCATCATGTTTGATTAACTTAAGTGGTAGGATAGTTGTGATCAATTCATTAGTAACTTATAAACAGTAGATTTTTAAATAGTCCACTTTGAGACAACCTTGGTTTGAAATTAAGCCAAGATACCTGGAACATTTTAATGCATACTGACATGAAAAATTTCATTGCATTATTATTAGCAAGACAGTGAAACGAGTAGATCTCAGCACATTTTAATAGGAATGTGAAAGCTAAATTTAATAAGGTGTTTGCGTTGGAAACCTGTTTCTATATTTGCTTTCCTGCAGCCATATCGAAGTATGAGACTTTTGGATTTAAAGTAGCAGTGATTGCCTCCATTGTAAGCTGTGCCATCATTCTGCTGATGTCTATGGCTTTTCTAACTTGTTGTCTCATCAAGTGTGTTAAGAAAAGTGAAAGGAGGAGAACTGAAAGGTATGTGCACATCCACAAAACCTTGCAAAAATAGCATAAATCCCAAGATGAGAGAGATTTGTGTGTCTAAGGCAGTTAAATGGCCCCTGTTGCCATATTATCTGAGTACCTCCCAGTTTTGTAAATGTCTTCATCCTCGTGACACTCAGTGAGGTAATAATCTGTTTGGAGGAGGGGGAACTGAGACCCAACGAAAGGCTAAGGCCCAGATATTTAAAGGTATATTAGTGCCTAATTCCCTTGACATCAGTGAGGGTTAGGTGTCACATAGCAAGGGTATGGTGGAGTGAGAAACTGAACCTGGGTCTTTCAAGTCCTAGTAACTGTGCCATTCTTCTTCTTCTCCTTGGGTTTTCTTTTCCATGGGATGACTGAGGATTTCCCCTACCCCTTTGTTCTCCTTTGCTTTATCTTCAGTTCTTATTAAAATGTGCAGGGATTCTTTATGGCTAGGGAAAGACATTCAAAAAGCCTGAGCCTGAATTGATTCAATCTTTGCAGGTTAGTCTAACCTGGCTAGGCTGACCTGGTTTGTAATGGCACAGACATCCACTCTCAACTGAGGAAATTCAGGCACATGCCTGCAGTAGCTCAGGCTAGAAGCTGGGGGTACTAGAGCAGCCCTCCTTTCCCTGCTATAGTGCTGAGCTGAGGGGGGTATGGCCAGGCCCCAGCAGTATGCTCTGATTAGGGAGGGGTTTCCCCCTCCCACACTTCTTGATAACAGAGCATTTATCAGCTGTTATCAGCATTTAGCACCCCATCAGAAAACAAAGCCTCTCATTAGTTCAAGTTCTTCTTAAGGAACTTTTTTCAAGGAAGGGAACATTCCAAGGAGGGTTGATTAGCTCTAAAAAGCCCTAAGCTGACACTGTCCTGTCTGCCTTACACAAACACTGATCGGCATTAGCTAGCATACCACATTCTGGCTATGGTCCATGCTATGGGAGAGAAGAGGGAGGGATTCCTGCTTGAACAGCAAGGGGGTGGAGCGGCAGGGGAAGCCAGGCATATGCTGCTGTGCCTGCTAGTCCCTGCTAGAGCTCCAGCGTGGGAGCAGAGGGGAGGAGCAGAGAGCCCAGCCCAGACAGCATGCTGGGATGCTGGGGGACTCTCTGATCTAACTTAAACCAGGAAGGGGGTCTGGGACAAACATTGCATAAACCAGATTGATCCAAATCAATTTAGTCTGATGCTACATTCAACCAGGTGTATCTCAAACCTCTTCCAGCCATTTTCAAACTGGTTTATGTGCACTGAATGTCTGTTCTGTTACGGGTTTAAACCAGTTTCTGATCACTTAAAACAGTTTATGTGTTATGTCTGTCCCCAGCTTACCAGACAATGTTGTAACACTTATACTGTGTGTTTCAAAACCTGGCTGTGAAAAAGGGATGGGGTGATCAGATAGAGCTTTAAGCTACGTCTGATTTTTGTACTGTTCTCAATAGGATACAGTTCTGTCTCATCATATATCTCACCTTCTGCAGAAAGCAAAGGTTTACACATATGTGAGGAGAGAGAGAGTTAGCTCCTCTACTGCGGCTGACATCATCCCTCTGACTATCTCTTTCTCCTAACTTGTATATTTCATTCTCATGTCTGTGCTCTTCCTTTACACCTGCCCAGAGCTCAGCTGGATACCTCCATCTATCTCCAAGGAGCTGTTATGGTACCTGCCGTAGGCAGCCAGGCAGCTTCGTCACCTTCATTCCTGACACTCCCCTGCTGGATTCAAACCTGGAAAAAAGGGTGTAGACTGGATGAGGCAGTTGATGTGCATAGAAGAGGTGGAGACCCGTACATGGAGGTCCTAGTGCTGGTCTCAGATGTGTGAAAACCAGAATTTCCATCTCACAGGAAATTCTTCGCTTCTAATTTTTGGTTTTGTGCTAAACAGAAGCTACAAAGAAATCTGCAAGTTCCTGTGAAATTAAATTTAAGTCTGACCTTTTAAAATGGATATTATAATTTGCAATATAAAAGAAAATCCTTTTGTGATTGAAAAGTCATTTCAAAATGACGTAGTAGCCAGTTTGATTCTTATAAGATCCTCTTCCTTTAAGTACTTTTATTTTTAGTGAATTTTGTCAAAATTGGCCATTCCTATAGAATGTTTAGCTAGTGATGGATCAGCATTTTCAGACAGAAAAATATTCTGCTTGGACACTTTTAAGCCAGCCCTAGTAAAACCATCAACATCTAAGAGGAATCCTCCTCCCTGGATCCTCTCAGTTTGTGCCCTTCCCTGTCCCAAACCTCTATGCCTTTCCCCCACAACTATATGCCTAACTACTCAGAAAACTGCATTCAACTGCTTTGAAACCATATCACCAAAAAATATTTATTGAGTTCAGGCTAGTTTGATGCCATTTTCTTGTGATGCCACGAGGGGGCTCTCAGATCAGGTCCTAATCTCATTCTCTGCTCCTGTAACTTGAGCAAGCTTGGGAACTGGGAATAGTTTGGTTTAACCCCATAGGGAGAGAACAGCTTGCAGCAAGCTATAGAACCATCTCTCTGAGCGGAGAGTGGTAATGATGGGTCTTGGCGAGAGGTTTTCTAGACAGAAAACAAGTTAGGGCAGGAAAAAGATTGGAAGGAAGGGAAACAAAGGGAGGAGACCTCAGAAAATCCTCACATCTTTAGTAGTAATAACTTGGCCCCTTGTGGCCTAGATCTTGTAGGAGTCAATGGCGAAGCTGCCATTTTCTTCAGTCAGCAGAGCGTTGCATCCTGAAAGAACAGGGTGTGAACAACAGAGAATAGGCATTGCCAATTTAGCAATTTTATTGCAATCCTCGTAGTATTTAATGTTCTTTCTTAAAGCCCCAGCTTAATGTGAGCATCTCAGGCACTGTTTAAAAATAACAAAACTAAGATTTGAATCCCCTTGGGTAATAAAAAATTTTGCAAACATGCCCCAAGTATGTTCTAAAGGGTTAGAATCTGGAGGGCAAATAAAACAATCTTCATTTTTCCTCAGTTTCATCATTTTTCTATGGATATCATGATTAAGACCAGATTGATTTTTTTGAACACTTGGGGGAGAGGCAATATTTCAAAAATGACCCAGGAGACATTTTTCTGAATAGAATAAATTTTATTTTTCTATAAAGCGCCAGCAGCCTGGTAACATCAGCACTTTAAAAAAAGCCAGCGCCTGGTGTCTGAACATAGGTAATTCCTTTTGATGCCAATAGCATTTATCTGTGAAGAGATGCAACTTCATGCTATAAATACAACTTACTATAAGCTAAAATTCAGAGAAGCTTCCTTGCTGCAGTTTCTTTACTTTCTCGTAAAAATTGCTCAGGGTCTGATGATTTTTATAGATTTGGGGGGTTAAATCTTAACAAGTAACATTGATGTTTTAAAAATAATATTTATCCTGTCTAAAGTCCTAAATTTAGAAAATCTCCTTTTCCAGGCAAGCACTTACTTAAGTCTGGACTGAGACATGCCCTTAAAGTTTAGCACATGTTTCAGTGGCTTCCTCATAGGGATAATGTGAAACTTGTTTTTTAAGTACTTTTCTGGATTGAGGTTTTAGTCAAGTAAGAGTTAAAATACTGTAGTAATGCCAGAGCTATCTATTTTCAACTTTTCTGTGTTTACAGGGATATGCAGCTGTGGTACCAGCTCAGAACTGAAGAACTGGAAAACATGCAAGCTGCATATTTTGGTTTTAAAGGCAGAAATAATAACAATAATAAAAAGCTCAGGAAAAAAACAGTATTTGATGATGGGGCTAACATGGCATATGACAACCAAGGCTTCTGCAGGTGAGAGTATTAAAATGAAGTATGCTGGGTTTCTGAATGCACTTGATGAATGGGTGTTAGAAAGAAGATTAGCGGAAAATAATTTTAAAATTGTCTCATAAGAATAAAATGATAAACTGTATTGGCGGGTGATATCCTGGCAATTGAACTGTTCCACTGTACATCATGTTTGCAGTTTGTGCTGTATGGGTTGCATCCAGCAAGATGCTGGGCACTCCAGTAATGAGCTGCACATTCCTGGGATATTGTGTACAGCCTCAGCTTGCATTAAAACCCCAGGTTTGTCCTTGAACTTGCTCTTTTTATGGTAATTAATAATGTTGCAAGAAAAGCTATTCATACAGCTTGAAAACCTAAGTATGACCTTGAACTCTGCCAGTGATTTTCTGACCTGTGTTTATACCGCTGCTCTGGTCTACGCAAAAAACTGAAATCGGGTTTTTAAAAATGCACAGAAATGTGTGTTAATATGATTTTTGTCTCCCTATACCTTTACTATCCTTTGATATTGCTCAGCCGTCAAAGACTACAATGTACATTACAACTCTGGCTTGCTTTTCTTTCACTGCCCACTTTACAGACTTTGAAAACAGTGGTAGCTATAATTCTACTGGTTACCTATTTAAAAAAATGTTATGTAAACCACCTTCTGTACCACAGTGGAAATGGTATTCAAATGGTTCATTTAAACAAAAGTCTAGTGGCTGTTTAATCAATTTTTAGCTTTGGGTGGTTTCTGAAAGACTTAAAGCTAATTATATGGTGATTATATCCTAAAATGGTTTTCAAAAGGATTAAGAACCAGCTTTTTTTTTAATTTTGACTACTCCAACTATCTGTGCTGGAGTGTTAAAAGTCACTACCTGTTTTTTAAATGTTTGAAAAACCTGTATCAATACACAGTTGTTAAATACAAAGTTTATTGCTCCTCTAGAGCTGCAAGTACTTTAGAAGTTCTTATCTAAACCATTTCAATGAAGTAGAAACTGTTTACCAAATGCTGTACATCCATCCTTAACTGACTATATCAAGGAATATGTACTGGTAATTCATTTGGATAAGCAAATCTTCAGATAAACAGCTTCTATTTGATAAGGAGGTTGAAGTCTTTAAACTTTGTTGGGAAAGTGAGGTGAAGGGACAGGGACAGTAAGGAAGCTTACAAACTTTTCTTTTTCCTGTGTAGAAAATGTATATGCTGAAAGCAAATATTAGAAGATATTGCCTACTTTTGTATAGCAGAGTGGTGGATATGATGATGTAAAGGTGATGTGATTCCAGTGTAGTCATTCAGATATAACAAAAATCAGTCCAACCTCAGAAGCTGTAAGAGAATATTCAGTTTTGAGGTAGAAGTCTAGCTGTTGAGCATGGCCACTTATGTTCAGAGAAGCTGTTTCCTTAATAGGAGTTTGAAAGCATTTGACTGAATTTGAGCAATTATGAAACCACCTGAGACACTGCTGAAGTTATTCCAAGGATGAACTCAATCCTGTAACAATATTCCCTCAACAAACTTCTACATAAATGCTGATTGTAATACATTTATATTCACTGTTACATAAAACTTTATTAAAGCTGTAGATGTCTACAGTTTAATTATATTAACTGAATCTATGTGCCTTGATAGATATAGTGTGGGAATTGTCTTAATGCATTATGTAGCAAATGAATTTTGAAGATGACAAATGATATGCCAACTTTGTCCATTACTTTTAAAGTTTATGATATGTTATATAATGAATTATCCTGCAGATCTAGCTTATTGTTAACAGCTTGAATGTATAGAGGTAAATGTAAACTGAAGCTGTCTGATGTACTATGCAGTTAGAAGACTCAATGATGGCGAGTTGTGTACTGGCTTTCCCCCTGGTTTCTAACATTTCTTGTCCCATATACAAGAAACACACTAGTAACTTACATTTTGGAGGATTTTTTTTTTGCTTTGGAGTTGTACATTGACCATTCAAACCAAAGTACAAGAAACTGTTAAAACGACACAGTAAAAATCAGTGCAACCAAAGTCTGTATTTTTCACACAATTTACATCATTTCTTGAGAATGTCCTCTGCCTGCACCTTATTGATCCAATGTTTCTAACAAAGAACCATGCTTTAAAGTAATACAGTTTGTTGTTTATTTCTTTTCCTTGATCTTTTTAGTGAAATAATGCATGTTATTTTAACCCATTGTAGTTTGCAGTTTCATCACTTTTTCCCTATGATAGGCTTTAGTTGCTTTATTCCAGTTAACTAAGGAAAGCTGTAATTGAATTGTAATTGCATGTGTAATTGAACCAGAAAATCTGAGAGATGAAGCATGATTTTATCTGTGGGGAGAATGTTGACTATGATGACTACCTTTTCACCTGCTACTTAAGTTTTCAGGGGAATGAATGACCACACACACACACCTTGATAACCCCAGTGCAACTTTATCTCACCATTATAAGCTTTTTTTTTCTTATAGAAGTGTTCATCGGACATAAGTTTCCATTTTTAATTGAAATAGTTTTAAAAGATGATTCTATATTTAGATCTGTCAATTTCAGGAAATTTCACTTTGTCAATTTTAAGGGGGGAAAAAGCAATTCTATCAGACGGAGCAGAGATTTGTTACGGTTCATAGTTCGAGGAGTCAGGATTAAAAGCTCTCATTTAACCTGGTGATAGCAAAGCTTTCTTGTTCTGTGAGAACAAGAAGTAAATGTGGTAACTGTGGAATTGTGTTAATATTTAGTTTCATTATCAGAAGCTGAATTGTAATGGCAACTGTTGTGTGTGTGTATATATAAAGAGCTGCGTTCTGACCTTGCATGCACATGAGTAAGTCTTACTGAAGTGATGAGACGTAAATGTGCACACAACTGAGACCAAATTTAATTCACTGTGGTGAACAATTGCCATCTGTGCCAGCCTGCTGCTGTTGAAAGACAGCAGCAGCACAGAGTTTACAAATACTCACTGAAACAAAGTATCATGTCTGTATGCTCCAGCCTTGGCAATATGACCAGTCTTTCCTAAGGAGTACTGACTTGCGCCTGAAACATTAACCATCACTTACTTACAGGACAAGCTTGCTTCCAAGAAGGGCTGAGCAGAGAGTGTGGTAAGCAGAATATAGAACTAATTGCGTAGTGACAAGGGGGTTGAAAGAGATGCTGTGGTTTCCGGGAAGTTAAGAGTTTATACAGGGGAAATGACTGGACAAGCCACTGTGGAATAGTGCTTTGTATGACCACTTTTACTATAGAATAAGAGCATCCAAACAGGGAGCTATTCTGTTTTAAATTCTTACCTGGGGTAGGAAAGGATTTTCCTGTTCTGTGTACCTTCATGAGATATTAAATCTTTTTCTCTTCTGTGCTGGCATGAAACCAAGACCTTTTGAAATAAGGTGCCAAAAGAAAGATAGAGAACTCCAGAGCAGAAGAGCAAAGGGGCTTGTATTTTGCACATTCCTTCAGGGTGTGACAGTTCCCAAGTTCAAGTTTCTTCTCTGTTTGACGTGGATCTGCCATATCCCATGCCCAACCACCCGACTAGGCTGTTTTCTGTTAAAGAAAAGATCTCTCTCACCAGAGATTACACTCAAAACCTGCAAAAAATTTCTTGAAATAGCAGTTTCATTCCACCTTACCGTACCAAAAATGGATTGATGAATCAGTATGCTTCAGTGAAAAAACTGTTTATTTGTTTTATTGGCCAAGATTGTCCTTCCTTCCATTAAACCTACCTCATTCTGGAACACCTTTCTTGTGTTGCTGTCAAATGAACTTTCCTCCTTTTGTCCATAACTGAGCATGCCTCTCAACTCTTTTAGATATGCTACCAAAGTCTTTGCAGGCTACATGCTCCACATGGGCATACTTAATGCTGAATATCTGCAAAGGAAAGGTTAATGAAAGCTGATCTTCCCCTTGCCAGGTACCAAAGATACTGGAAAGATTAGAAAGCATGTCAATGAGAGATCAGATAAAAGTAATGAGACTCAAGAGAAGTGGAGCCACAACCCCTGCATAGGTAGAAACTTACGTTCACTTACAGATGTGAGGTAGATACAGCTGGTGTTCAGCTAAATACTCACCAGAGATGGCAGGAGACAGTTAGGTGGGCCTTGGGTTTTCAGCCTGCAGAAATATATCAAAGTTTCCTTTGCTTATTTATGATTCATAAACTGAACTAATGCTCTCCTTATCCCTTTAAATAATTCTAGTCATGCTCTGAGGAATTCATGAGGATGCAAATAAGAAAAATATGCGCAAACCGGCATTATCATAGGAAATTACAAGGTGGAGCTAAGATACACAGCACACCATTTTCCCGTGCATATGAAAGCAGTGAATAAACTCAGGACACCCTGTTGTTCCTTTCTCACCACAAGAGCATGCAATAAGCTGGCCTCAGCATTGGAAAAACATTTAAAATTAGTAGTGGGAGAATGTGAAAAGATTTGGAATCCAGCTTGCTGTAGCATCCAAATTATGAAGTGAAATATCCAGACTAACAGAAGTTACCATTTCCCTCAATCTCAGTACAATCCTTTTCACAATACCAGGCCCTGCAATGGACCCTTCCTTGAGAAAGGAATGTGCTGTTGCCCTTGCAAGCAGGATTGGTGGCTTCCTGTACTGAAGATACCAGCAGATCAATTCCTTTGGAGCATATGTCTGTTGTCTCTCTCCTGCATTCAGTCTTGAGGGAACAAGTACAAATCACTTCTGCCTGACTTTTGGAATGAAAGCATTTGGGTCAGCTAACCCAGCTGACCAGACCCAAAGATCTGTTATGTGATTAAATCTTTCAGTCTAGTTCAAAAATGCATCCCATATAACTATATTGAAATCGGTCGTGAAAGAATTAAGAGAAAGTCCTGCATTTTTGTTGGAACATAGAATTATTTCTTCCTTTCCCTCTCCTTGCCCCCCCCCCCCCCCCAAAAAAAACAAAAACAACTCAGAAAGGCACATTTGGTTTGTTTGAGTTTAAAGTGGATTATTTTGCATAGCTCTGGAGCTAATTAGTTAGCAGAACTGAGTGCAGGAGTGAGTCAAGTGGAAAAGCCCATGTCTTGGAATACATTTGAGAACCCTTCTTTAGATACCAATTGTAACTGGTATGCATTACCAAGCACAATCTCTTTAGAAGGGCAACAGATTGGTGCACTCCCACAGGAGTTATTTTTAGTGCCTGCGTCTGAAAGCTCATGAAATTGGGTACTGGATCCTTTCTAATAATATGCAAGATGTCAATCATTGTGCATTAGCAGCCTACAAAGGTAACAGTAATTAAGCAAAATCTAATAAAAAATATTTCCAAGTGAAATGAGTTCATTTCTTCATATTGTCTTCATAGACATTTAGGAGAGGTGACCTAATTTTGGGGAAAGTGTATAACAAGTGATGAAGCAAAACCAGTAAGATGAACTCCTGACATTTTGCTTATACAGAAATCCCAGATGTATGTTTGTATATGTATGTTTTATATATGTAGTGGTTATAAAGGGCTATGTTCATTCCTAACCATGTGTAAATACACAGATCAGAAGCAGAGTTATATGAATGTGCACTTCAACTTCTGGCAGGCTTGTTGGAAATCATTTTCTGGAGAACACCTGTGCTTCCTGTTCCACCACAAGCTGCAACACTATGGCCTTGGGTAAGGGGACCTTTGGGAAGTCTAAGGGAAAGAGGGGACACAATATGCAGCCACAGTCCTCTTCCTCTTCTACACCCCAAACCTACTCCCTCAGGTGTCTTTTCCCTTCTGTTCACATTAGCAGGGGAGATTATAAAGCCAAAGGAGAAACTACTAAATTAAAAGGGCAGCATGCTTCAGTGATCCTCATGGAAGCAGGTTCGTGTGGTGCAAGTTTGTACCAATGAGAGAGAAGAAAGCATGGGAAGAAACTCTCATGCTACAAGACAGGCTGTTCTAAAGTTCTGCTAATAAGAACAAAACAAGTAGAGCATAAAAAGTAAATACAAAGCAAGCACAAAAACTCAGCAGCCGAAGGTTGTAGAGCCAGAAGATGTATCACTGGATAAACCAAATAAAGAGAAAATATTCTTCAGTTGTGGTTTACTGCCAGCTTGTAAGAGATCCCCAAAGGCCAGTCTGTCCTGAGAAAATTCTAGAAATGCTACCAAGTGGTGCAGGAATGAACACTGCAGCTGTATTTTTCCCCACAACTGTTGATTTACGGGGTAGAAGTAATGATGCTGCGGGTATGGGTGAAAATTCATCTGCCTTCTAAGGGTCAGGTTTGCTTCCATTTTGTTAGTGCTAGGCCTCTGCCCAGGTTAAATTCCCTTTGTGCTGGCCTCATGGGAAAACAGGGTAGTTCCCTCTTGTAACGAAAGCTTCTGGCAGTGGAAAGCCAATGTAGCTGGCTCATTGATCACATGGGGAATAAGTTAGATGCCGGAGTGTGGCCTGAGCCGCTGCTGTTAGTACCTTCAGTGCAGTGTTTCCCAAACGGCTGATACCTGGAGCACACTTTTCTGGCTTAAATTGGTTGCACACTTCACTTTTATACCTGAAAAGTGTGTGTGTGGTGGGGAGGGGGTGTCAAATATTTCTAAATTCAGAAAAGATACTGAGTGGGACACAGAGGCTAAAAAAGTTGAGAATTACTGATGCCATTTACCTGGTGCCATTTAAGGTGATGGGGAAAGGACCTCACTCTGCTGTACCCTGTTCACTGTCTGCCCCCTCCTGTCATCTGGTCTGTGTCTCAGGGGCAGAGGCAGCCCTGCTCTCCTCTCTGGCCCACAGCCCTGGGAGCATGGAAGGAGAAGAGAGGGCAGCCAGGCTGCAAAGTATGGCTTCATGCACATCTACCCACTTGCAGCAGAGCACACTGCTGGGAGCTTGGGGCTGCCTGGGGTTGGGGAAGGTTGCAGGAGTCACAGCAGTCCCCAGAGGAGCAAGTGCAGGCATTGCTGGAGTAGTTGATGTAGGTGTAGGGTGCTGGATGGGAGAGGGGAGAGTATTTACTTCCTCACACAGTGGGGATCTCACGGCACACTCCCATTGCTCCCAGAGAGCAGTAGTGTGCCACAGCATGTCCTTTAAGAATCACTGCTCCAGTGGCTGAACTAGGTTGTATGCAGCCACCTCTGCCATTCCTGACCTTGGCATATCTGTGAATGAAATCTATATGGCTGTTAGGATCCATCCCTGTACTCAGGCTCTTGCGGCCTTTAGAGAAAATGCTCATTAGACTCCAGTTGTTTGTAAAGCTGAGTTCCCAGGCAGTCTGTTTTGGGGTGTCTGGAAAAAGAGCCCAGTCATTTTTTTTGTTTGCTTGTGGTGCTTTCACGTTAGCTGCCTGGGTACAATTTTACATCAGTGATTGCAGTGAAGATTTTATAGCCACAAAGGTGAGGAGGTTCCAGGTTTTGATTCCCATGGCGCTGGTGACTCAGCCACATTTCACTTCCATTAAAGTATAGAGATCAACCATGAACGGTTCAGTCCAAAAAAAACCCTTTATCCACTCCCTGCTGTTTTCATGTAGTGCTCAGATTTCCGGATTCCCATAACTTTGGACCATTTGTCTGCACAGGTACTACTCTTTGCCACTGTAAAATCTAGGATACTAGGCTAGATGGACCTGTGGACTAACCAAGTTTGGCACTTCTTATAGTTCTTACACAAGGCATCACACTGACTCACACCAAGGCTGCATGAAGAAGTGCAGACCTGGAAGCAGTGGTGATGAAACAAGTTTTGGTATCACCAATATGTTTAATATTCCTGTATATGAAATTCACAATGAGATGGCTATAAATATTATTTTTTTCAATGCATAATATGCATTTAGGCAGGCAAGGGTAGATGTGATATCTTTTATTAAACCAACTGCGTAGTCAGAAAAAAGTTCTTTGCAACCTTCTTCAGGCATAGGGAATCTTTGCTGTTCTGAGACTCCAAGGAATGAAAGGACATTCCGTGTGACAGGATGTCAGTGAGAATGTAAATAGGTAGAAATTAGGAAAACAAAGTTATAACATACCATCCTTCCCTGGAACCTACACAGAAAATCCTCAAACAGTTGCAACCCATATTAGAAGGCCCAATTCTTAGAGATCTTTCCAGAACCACCCATCCTAGCCTTTAAACAAGCACGGAGCCCTGCTAACCTCACCAGAAACAAACTCCCTATGACCCAAACTATACCTAGTGGATCCAGACTATGCCAGGACAAGAAATGCAAAACCTGCCAACACCTCTCTACCATTCCCACAATAGCCACACCCCACAACAGAACCATCGCCCTTCCTGGATCTGACACCTACACCTCCAGAAATGTTATAGATCTCATCCAGTGCACCAAATGCCCTGGTGGAAAATATGCAGGAGAAACCAATCAACAACTGCACCCCAGAGTGAATGCATACCAAAAATCTACCAAAGACCAGAATACCCAACTACCTGTGGATGCACGCATCTCACAAGACAATCACCACCTCTCTATTCTTAGTTCTAACTTCAAAGGGAACTTATAAAACACCTTTCATAGATGAGCCTACAAACTTCATAAATCTACCGGATACAAAAAATCATGGACTCAGTACAGACATTGGATTTATGCATAGGTGGCAGAAGGTCAGGGCTAATGGGGCTTAGCCCCCATAAACACAGGGCAGCAGTGGCAGTGCAGAGGACTGCAGGGCAGCCCTGCTGTAAGCGCTGGGTGGCTGCAGTGGGGGGAAGAGGTGTGCACAGACAGACATGTAGCCACAGCCTGCAGAGGTGGCCAGCAATGCAGTGCCCAGCAGATAACTTTATGAAGGGGAAAGGGTGAGGGGGGGGCAGATTGAGGCCCCCGTGGTGAGTGGGGTAGGGGCTGAGGCAAATGGGGTCCCAGGGCCGGGGTGGGTGGTGGGATGGCTCATCCAAGAGCACGGGAGCGGGGGAGAGGAAGGGCTCCCACCGCTGTGCACCCCAAGGGAAGCACAGGAGACATATGCCTCCTGGATTTATGCATGGGGCATTGCAGAGGAATGCTGGGCACTGCCCCTGCTGCCAGTGTTTGGGAGCTGCAGGTAATGCCATGTGCCTTCCACTGCTGGGTGGGCAGGGGATGGGGTGCAGGTGCAGCTTGTACACAGAAGGCACATGGCATCGCATGGTTCCTGGGTAATGGTAGTGTGGAGCAGAGCCCAGTCCACAGTAGCAGCCTACTTCTGTGACACCCTGCATACAAATCCAAAGGACATGTGCCCTCTGTGCCTCCCCCAGGTTGTGCACAATGGCGGGAGCACTCCTGGACGAGTCGACCGGGCTCAGACTGCCTCAGGGCCCCATTCTTCCAAGCTCCAGCCCCTGCCCCTCTTCCTCCCTCACTGTGGAGGCCTTGATCTGCCCCCCACACCTCTTCCCCCTTCATCCCTCACTGTGGAGGCCTTGATCTGCCCCCCACATCTCTTCCCCCTTCATAGGCTTACCTGGTGGGTGGTTTATGTGTGTGTGTAAGTATCATTTTAAGTTTTACTTGGCTCTCCCCCAGTAATATTTCTCCCTCTGTCTATGGATTTATGATGTATTATACCTGCCTGACATCTGATTCACCAAGTACCTGCCAGCCCTGATCTTTTACACTCCCCCCCGCCCCCTCTTTCTTTCCTCTCCTCCTTTTCTACCTGTTTTCTTCCTAATTTCCAGCTATTTACTTTTTCGCAGACAGCCTCTTTTCTGCCTTGGAAAACTACTACAGTAGAGTCTTCCTTACTTACCTTTGGCTTTTTCCCTCCCTTGTTTCCCACCCCCCTCCACTCTCCCCCTTCCCTCTTCTACCTTTTGTTTTCTTAATTTCTACCTATTTACATTCTCACTGACATCCTGTCACACTTTTATCTTCTTTCATTCCTTGGAGTCTCAGAACAGCAAAAACTCCCTGTGCCTGAAGAAGGGTGATTGTGCCTAAAAGCTTGCAAAGAACTTTTTCCAACTACTCAGTTGATCTAATAAAAGATATTGCATCTACCCAAAGAATCTTGCCTGCCTATGTCCTTAGACTAACATGGCTACAATAAAAAATCCAGTAATATGCATTCATGCATAACTCTTCCTTCCACCCTACCAAAAACAGGATAAAATTGTACAAAAGAGGTTTTAACATAAAACCAATTGAATTTTGGTCAAGTTGTATTACAGTGATTTCTTTCGTTACGTTGCTTCAGTGTATAATAGTTAAACGGGGGGGAAGGGAAATATGTACACTATAAAATATGGTATCATGTGAGTAGCTTAATACAATTGCATGCAAGTAAATACATAATAATGGAAATTAATTTCCCTTTTAAAGAGGCAGTAGCATTTTCCGTGTCAAAGATGACACGGAAATGTCACTTTCCCTGCCTTCCTGGCCCCACGCTGCTCCAGCACCACAAGGCTCCTGGCTGCATCGCCAGAGCATGTGGCTGCGCTGGGTGTGTGTGTTCATAGGGTGAGTCCCACACCTCCCCCACACCAGACACATGCACCCACACCCCACCTTGCACTGCCATACATGCAGTACCCATACCCACACCCCCTCACAGACCCCAGTCACCCTCTCCCCCTACACAGCTCCCCACAAACCCCATACCCACCACACCCCACATATCCACACACACCCACATGCTTTCTCCCCCATACCTATCCACCCCCTGCAGATACACCCACACCTCCCCCACACCCCACATACCCACCCCCCACAAACCTACCCCATCTCCCCACAATATACAAGAGTAAGACTTCATTTTAAGCTATTATATACAAGACAAAATATTTTTTGAAATCAAATTAATGAATGTTTTCGATGTTCGCTTTTTAGAATATAATTTGGTATTTTTCTGGTTCCAAGATGGCAAAACCCCTTACTGAAAGGAGTACTTCTGGGGCAAAGGGAGGGACTTCTGGTGGCAAAGGTCAGGGGTTAGGAGGTGAAACTTCCAGTCGCAAGATGGCGACCAGGGGGTGGGGCACCTATCAAGGGACAGGGCTATCCATGCAACCCTTGAAAGCTCACCAAATCTCAGTATGTGGCCCTTCACCTGAAATAATTGCCTACCCTTGCTATATATCATGTGATCATTCCCTTCCCTGCTTTGCATATGAGAGCTGCTTTCATGGAACAGGCCATTTCTGGTCCACTGGTGTTATGATAAAGAGGAAATTTACAGTTGAGAATTTAAGCTGCAGTACAGAGGCCACAATAATGATGCTCCCTTCATGTTAAGCCTGTTGTTACTATTATATTACTAAGGTTTGGGACATCCTATACTGGGGCTTGGCAACCTTCTTAGAGTGGTGGCTGAAATAACATAACTTGGTCTGAGGCAAGCTGATTTTTTTTACTTGGTTACTGCAGCTTCACTGCTGATGCACACACCGCGGAATCCTTCCACTGCTGAAATGCCATGGAATTGCCCTGCCTCCAGAATGCTGCTGATATGTGGGTTTTGAGGCAGGAGAAATCACTTGCATGGATGTGCAGGGCTAGGAAGCAGACTTCCTCTTCTTCCCCTATGCAAAGTCCACAGAAAGGTGCCATCTGTGGAGTACATGGGTCCTTTCCCTGGCACAAATAGTCACACAGTAGGTCAGTGAGAGGGAGGATTACATCCCCTTCCCTCCCCTTTCCACTCTCTGGAGCTCTCCAGGCACTCTGGCAGAAAATAGGCTGTGGGTCAATGGCTAAATTCCTTAGTATGACTCCAATTGGAATTGAAAATCAATCTGATCCAACTCAATTATTTCTGGGCTAACTGGGGAAAAAAAGAGTGTGCACCTTTAGCTCATACTGGGAAAGGCTGAAAATATATATGATGGTGCTGAGGTGATATTGTTCCTGTTATGATACAGAAAAATATGCAAGGCACGAATTCCTGTGGGTGGTATTTTTTTATTGGACCAACTGCACAATTGGGATAGATATAGCCAAACTAACTATCCCAACCATGCAGTTCATCCAATAAAAGATAACACCCACAAGAATTTTTGCCCTTCAAAAATATGCATAGCATTCTCCTCTCTATTTCATGTCAGTTCCTCCTTATGGTTAGGCAAAGTGTCATGGCTTGATCATGGTTAGGCAAAGAGTCATGGTTTGAGCATAGAACTAAGAATCAGAACCATGGCTCTGAACTGACTTTCAACTCAAGTACCCTGTCTGCCTCTCTCTTCCAGCTGTATCTAAGATAGCTAAGGTATTTGCATCTACTGTATATATGTTTGTAAAGCATTTAGAATGTGATGGGTTCCCCTTTAAGAGCTAGATGTATATTTGGTAAATTTTATTTGTTTTTATAGTATTTCTTTGTACATGCCTTTATAATTTATTGGGACTAACTCAATGCACATATGCACATGCATATGTGCTTTCATTAAAGTTTTCGTAATGGCTCTGCTCTTACCACTGGGTATCATACACAGACACTAGACACTAAACAAGCAAAAAGTTCCACCCATTCCTATTGCAAATCCCTTTTCAAAGCCACTGCCAACATCAGACAGGAAATCTAGGTGCATACAGTGCAGGAGTTCTCTCACTGCAAGGAGGCCCTATTTGAATTATTATCCCCTTTGCGCTAGGAACAATTCTCTGTTTGCAAAAAGAAGAATTTTTAAAATTCTTTTAAAGCCCACTGACACACATGACTGTATATTACCCTTCTCTCCTGCTGGAGGCTGAGTCGTTACTTCTCCCAACAGTTACACCAGCTCTATTGACTACATTGGTATAAATGAGAGCTTTGTTTTATGATGTGCAAACTCTACATACAGGTGCCATCTGTGGAGTAAATGGGTCATTTCCTTGGCACAAATTGTTCCAGAGTAGGCCAGTGGGAACAGGGCTACGTCCCCTTCCCTCCCCTTTCTACTCTTTCAAGTTGGCCAGGTACTCTGGCAGAAAGAAGGCTGTGGGACTGGCCAAATCTTTCTATTTAACATCTTTTTTTATTTAACATTGTTATAGAAAGAGAATACAACCCTCCCTTCCCTTCTCCAAAAGAAAAAAACCCCTCTTTGCATCTTTCCTTGCCACATTTAAAGTCAAACAAGCTTCCAGCTTACCAGATGCTGTAAGTAAATGTAAATACAAGCTAGCTGTTTTGACCTCAGGTCACAGTAAGATGCTTTTAAATATTCCAGCTGGAACAGGAGTGAGGAACGTTAAAGTACTAAGGGTGTGTCTGCATGTTACTGAATAGTCATATTGCTACAGCATTGTGCTTTAGTGTTTCCTTTTGGAAGTACTAAAGCACAGTGCAGTAACCACCTGTATCGCGCCATGAGTGCAGCGTGCGGTTAGATTTTGTTGCTACTTCGCTGTAGTGGCACATTAAAATGGGGGAGCATGCTGCTATGGCGAAGTAGCTGCCAATCATGTGTAGGCTCACATGATCACTATGTCACTGTAACATGCCATACTATGATGTAGCGTGTCCCTACGGCAACATAGGACGATGTGTAGACGCACCCTAAGAGCACAGAAGTGGTTAGACATGTTAATCAGAATTCAGGCAAAGGCAAGGCAACTAAAGTATTATAGCATCTGATGAAGAAAGTTGTTGCCTACTAAAGCTCATGCTTCTCTGAACCAGTTAGTATAGGGCATCACTCTGCCCTGCCTTCTTCCTAAAGTAATAAAAGGGAACACTTGGGTTATGTTGTTTGCATCAGTGGACAAATGTCAAACTGAAATCTGTGTTACATAAATAACACAAAATTCAGAGGAGACTAGCTCCACTCAGTTCACATTGATGTAGTTTCTGTTAATCTAGGCTAACGCCTTCAGTCTGCTCAGGGGAAATTGAGGGCACTGACAGAAGTGACATTTTGTCATGCAGTCACCCTCTTGAAGTGGCCTACAGCCATTCTGCTTTACAGAAGGGCTTCAGAGAGCTTTAAAAGGTCCTGATCCCACCTAAATAACCTTGTCTGCCTATGTCCTTAGACTAATGTAGCTACAACCTATACACCTGAAACATGGAGCATACTGAATTTTGCCATTTGAAATGGAAATTACACAACATGAAAAAGAAAGAAGCCAGAGACAACAGCAACATATAGTTTCTAAGCCTATGCAAGAAACACAACATCATTCCCAGAGGACTAAACATCTACAGTCCTCTGACTACTACACACAACTCCGAATATGCTTCACAACTTTGCAGGAAAACTTCAGGGAAACTTAGAAATCAAAGATGATTTCTAAACCATCAGATAGGACATCTCACAATAGAAAAAATTAAAGCCTGACTGCTATATTGACTGCTTCTGGGAAAGAATGAACAAGAAATAATCAACAACACATGCCACCATAACATCTGTCCCTCTCAGAGAGAAGGGCCATAGAATCCCTAAGATCTGACCACCAAATAGTAATAAAACCAGTGGATAAAGGAGGAGCTATAGTAATCCTTATCTGTGAAGACTACATAAAGGAAGCAAACAGACAACTCTCTGACACCACCTACTACAAAAAACTAGATGATTCTACTCCCCTTTTCACCTTGAAACTCAAAACTACCATCAAATCATTTCCATCAGAACTACCAGAAAAAATATAAACTTGATCCCCTTACTACCCAACCCAGGGACTTTTTACATGCTCCCTAAAATCTACAAACAAGGAAACCCTGGCAGACCTGTTGTATCCAACCATGGAACCCTCACTAAGGAAATATCAGGTTTTGTCTAATCAATCCTCAAACCTCTTGTCACCTGAAGAGCAAGTTTTGTCCAAGACACAACAGACTTTTTACAAAAACTTAAAAAAATAGACCACCTTCCCAGTAACACCCTTCTAACCACCATGGACATTACCAGCCTATATACCAACATCCCACACCAGGATGACAGTCAAGCCTGCTTTACATATCTACAACAGCAAGATTACAACTCAGAGTACAGACCCAAGATATTACTATACTTATACACTTCATCCTCACACACAGCAACTTTACTTTCAATAGCCAACACTTCCTTCAGGCACAGCTATAGGCACCAAAATGGCCCCACCCTGTATCAAGATTTTCATGAGCCATCTGAAAGAAAAATTCCTTAAGGACTCTGTGGCAGGAAAGATTTAACCTGGCAGGGTGAGGAGCAGAGCCAGTGGGACACCACACCAGAACAGGAGCACGGTGAAAGTGAAATTGCTGCGGGAGAAGATGCTACGGTAAAAGAAAAAAAGGAAAAAGAACGGCAGAGCTGGGAGGAGTTGGAGCTGGCTCCTGCATCGATGTGGGCATGGTTTATGGCAGCGTGACAAGGCCAATTTGCTGGCTGGCCCCCTGAGGCTAGGAAAAAAGGCCTGGTGGAAGAGCAGCTGGTGGAGCTGGAAATAAGTTCCCTGATGCGCCCAGGGCGGTGGGATATAGAACAGAGCCCCATGAGAGGGACATGGTGGCTTCCCCAGGAAGGGGCTTTCCAAAACAGGCAGAGCCAGACAAGGCTCAGGGACTTACCTGAAGAAGCACCATGGATGTCAGACATCTCTAGCCCAGATTGGATCCCAACGGGACCTGAAGGGACAAGAAGAGATGGACATCTGAGCTGTGGCAAGTATAAAGCTAAGAGAGAGGGGGAGACGCTGGGGAGCAAGGTAACCCGAAGTCTGGAAGATGCTTAGGCAGGACAAAGTATGGTTGGGGAAAACTCAGATGAGATAACATCCCAATCCGACCATCATAAATTCAGAGGGCCGAAACACCACAGTTCATACTGTATCAGCTCTAGTAATCTGGAAACAACATCTTTGGTTAGCATTAGGTGGGGTGTAGGGGAGGCAGAGTCCCAAGTAGGAAGGACAATCGGGAAGATTGAAGGAAGGTACCAGGAAGGGCAGGACAAACCATCTTTCTCCCAATCAAAATAATTTATTCCAGCAAGACATGGCAGGAGAGACCCTCTGGGCAACTTTCCAAAATCTAACCCAGTAACAAGCCTGTCTCTTCCTTAAGCAACGGCAAAACCAGAAAAGGCCCTACAGACATGACACACAGGTGAACAGCACAGTAGGCTACAAATTAATGCATTGGCCAGGAACACTGAAGAAAGGGTGACCCTGGAGGCCAGTGCCCAGATGGAAGGAAACCTAACACCCCAGATAGAATTGTTAGGTCAGATGTTGCACATGGTAACTAAGGTATTAGAAGTTCAGCAGCAGCGGGCATTGCAACAGCATAAATGGATGCAAAGGAACTGGACTACATTTCAGATGCATAGAATGACTCACGAGGATGATGCTGAAGCCTACATTGAATTCTTTGAACATACAGCCATACAAATGGGGCTAGACAGGCTGTAGTGAACAAGCCAACTAGGATCCCTCGTCATAGGCAAAGCCCAAGCTGCATCCTGGGCTCTCCATAGGGAGGAGGCCTATGATTATGAAAAAGTAAAGGTGGCAATATTACACCGCTTGGAGCTCACACCTGAGCATTATTGCAGAATATTCCGAGCTCAGAAGGGGAAGGAGGACTGCAAACCCAGGAATCTCATGCAACTCTTAAAGAACCTCCTGAATAAGTGGATACTTCCGGAGAAGGTAGATTGGGCTACCTTAGCCGACCAAATTTTATTAGAACAATTCGTGAAGGACTTGGATGATGAAACCCAATTGTGGGTATGCCAGCATCTACCCAGGACGGCTGAAGAAGCGTTAAGAGTCGCTGAGGCCTTTGTGCCATCTGAAGTAGAGCATTTCAAAGAAAAGGCCTATAAGAGCTTGGGAGCCATCAGCAAGAGGGATGAGGAGCCCTGGCAGGGGCCAACACGGTATTTGAGGTGTGGTGATATGTTACTGGTATAGGAAATCAGGTCAGGTTTCCAGGGAATGCACCCTAGGCCTTCAAGAAAGGTGGAAATTGGTGGGAGAGAGTACAGGGCTGACAGAACGACTTGAAGTGAGCAAACCCATTGAAAAGATGGACTGTAGCTTTGGATGCAGTGAAGAAATAGCAGTGTGGAATAGACCCACGGTAGCAGGAAAACCAATCCAGGCAACCCTAGATACAGGCTGTTCCCAGACTCTAGTCAGGGCTGGGCTAATACCTAGATATGTTATTGATTGGTGCCGAACTGTGAGCATGAGCTGTATCCTTAGAAAAAC
Organism: Crocodylus porosus; assembly: GCF_001723895.1. Classification (NCBI taxonomy): domain Eukaryota; kingdom Metazoa; phylum Chordata; order Crocodylia; family Crocodylidae; genus Crocodylus; species Crocodylus porosus. Next base: position 25,425,740 of record NW_017728917.1, read on the forward strand.
TGAACAGTACAAAAGAGGCTTTGTTGATGTAAGGATCACCAACCACAAGGGTAGGATGCAAGTGGGATTTGCACCTGAATTGGATGGTCAAATGATCGTAGGGCAAGACTGGCCACCCCGTATGAAGTTTTAGAGAAAATCCAGAGGGATGAATTGAGACGGAAAGGCTGGCCCTGGGTTGAGGGTTGGATAGCCAAAGAAGAAGCAACTTCCTTAGGAGAAGACGACTTGATAAGTCTCAGGCGTGGATCCATGGGACCCCAGGTCCGGACTGCACAAGGAGAAGACAAGGAGTTCCAGAGGATTTGGGTGGAGGAAGTGGCTCATATCAAAGATGAAGTAGCCTGACCAGAACTTGATGTAAGTGACCCTCATTTCGAGATACATAATGGCTTATTGTACAGGGTTAAGAAGTGCCCAGTCTGGGGTGAATGACCCCGGCAGTTAATGGTGCCCTGTATTTTCCGTAGCTGCGTGTGGGGATTGGTGCACACCACTCCCATGGGAGGCCGTTTTTGGAGAGATAAGACACTCACCAAGATTGAGCAATAGTTTTTTTTGGCCAGGTATGAGGGAGGAAGTTGCATGATGTTGTGAGGCCTGCCCAGAATGTCAGAGAGTCCAAGAAAGGTGGCCACCATGTGCACCATTACAGGTGATGCCTCTTATTGACAGTCCCTTTGATAGAATAGCATTAAATTTCATGGGTCCCCTTACAAAGTGCTGTGCCGGATACCAATATATACGGGTCATAGTAGACTATGCAGCACATTACCCAGAGGCAATATCTTTAAGGTTGGCAATGGCTCCCCAAATTGTGGAGGAACTACTGAAGTGGATATCCCAGGTGGGATTTCCCAAAAGAAATAATTATGGATCAAGGTATGAACTTTATGTCCGAGATTATTAAAGCCATGTGTCAAGTATTGAAAATATGGCAGTTGCGTACATCTGTTTATCATCCACAGACCAGGTCTGATGGAATGCCTAAATGGGACAATCAAACGGTTATTTACAAGGGGAACCATCATCCGAGAAAGATGGAGGCCCATTCCTCATCATCTACAAGCTAGAGTACATCAGGAAATACAAAAAATGCTAACACAAAGGGTCATTGTACCCTCTTGCAGTCCATGGCGGAGTCCTATGATAACAGTACCCGAAACTGATGGGTCCCTACAAATATGCATAGACTTCAGGAGAGTTAATGAACTTGCTAGATTTGATGCATTCCCTATGCCACATGTAGAGAAACTTCTGGAGAGAATATGCCAAGCTCATTATATTTCTACAATTGATCTGTTAAAAGGGAACTGGCAAATACCCATGGCTGCCAAGGACCAACAGAAAACTGCCTTTGGTATACCCTGGGGTTTATTTTAATTTACGAGGATACCGTTTGGCCTCCATGGGGCTGTGGCTACATTTCAGTGCCTCATGGACCACATTCTTGCCCAGGATACGATGTATGCTGTCACCTATATTGACGACAATTATCTACTCTCAATCCTGGGTTCAACATTTGCGACATTTTGAAAACAGTGCTGTGAGAGCTACACCAGTTACAGATGACAGCTAACCCCAAGAAGTGCTCACTGTGGATGCAAGAAACCAATTACTTAGGATTTAGGGTCAGACAGCCTTTGGCCAGCAAGATAGCTACGATAGAAAACTATTTACAACCCCAGACCAAGAGGCAGATGAGATCATTCCTGGGTTTGGCTAACAGAAGATTTATTCCCCATTTTACAGAAAAAGCAACAGCATTAAGGGATGCAATAAGAAGAAAGGTCCAGGGTTTGATAAGGTGGCTTCCCCAAATGCAAGGAGCCTTTAAAGCTATCAAAAGAGCCCTGTGTAATGATGTGGTAGTTGTAACACCTGACTTTTGTTATCCTGCAGATGGATGCATCTGAAACTGCCATAGGAGTGATGTTGTGTCAGGACCAAGAGGGAGTCAAGCGACCGATTGCCTTTGCTAGTAAAAAAATTAAATACCACTAAAACAAGGTATTCTAGTATTGAGAGGGAGACTAGCAATAAAGTGGGCAATAAACTACTTTGGTATTATTTAATGGGAAAAGAATTTAAACTAGTTACTGATCATGCTCCTTTACAATGCTAAATAAGTCCATGATGATGCGCGAATCATGCACTGGGCATTGTCTCTACAGCCTTTTAAATTCTACGTCAGTTATAGGCCTGGAGTGACCAATAAAGTTGTGGATATTTTATCAAGGTATAATGAAAATGAGGCGGCAACGACAGATCCATGGAAGACCACTACCAAAATTATTGATGATCAGAACCAAAAACCTGTTTTGCCACAAGGCAGCTTACGCTGGGGAATGTGTGGTAGGAAAGACTTACCCTGACAGGGCAAGGAGCGGAGCCGGCGGGACGCCATGCCAGAACAGAAGCGTGGCAAAAGTGAAACTGCAGCAGGAGAAGACGCCACAGTAAAAGGAAAAAAAAAAGAGGAAAAAGAACAGCAGAGCTGGGCGGAGGTGGAGGCAGCTCCTGCGTCAGTGTGGGCATGCTTTATGACAGCATGCTGGGGCTGATTTTCTGGCCAGCCCCTGAGACTGAGATAAAAGGCCCAGTGGAAGAACAGCTGGGGGAGCCAGATTGGATCCAGACAGGACCTGAATGGACAAGAAGAGATGGATGTCTGAGCTGTGGCAAGTATAAAACCAAGAGAGAGGGAGAGATGCCAGGGAGCAAGGTAACTTGGAGTCTCTAAGACGCTTAGGCAGAACCATGTATGGTTGGGGAAAACTCAAGACGAGATAATATCCCAATCCAACCATCATGAAATCAGAGGGCTGAAACACCACAGTTACCACTCTAGTAATCCAGAAACAACATCTTTGGTTGGCGTTAGGTGGGGTGCAGAGGAGGCAGAGTCCCAAGTAGAAAGGACAATCGGGAAGACTGAAGGAAGGTACCAGGAAGGTCAGGAAAAACCACCTTCCTCCCAATCAAAATAATTTATTCCAGCAAGACATGGCAGGAGAGACCCTCTGGGGAACATTCCAACATCTAACCCAGTAACAAACCTGTCTCTTCCTTAAGCAACAGCAAAACCAGAAAAGGCCCTACGGACATGACACACGGGTTAATGGCATGGTAGGCTACAGACTGCACCATCAAACCCTTGCTATACTTAAGATACATTGATAACATCTTCATCATTTGGACTGAAAACTTGCAATCTCTAATTGATTTCCATCAGAAATTCAGCAAGCATCACCTCTCCATCAGACTGTCTCTGGAATACTCCAACCCCAACATTTCCTTTTTAGACATGATGGTCACTATCCGGAATGGTAAAAGACAGACACCAGATACAAGAAACCCACGGACCAACACACATATCTGAACAGAACCAGCAATCACTCTAAACACACCAAGAAAGCTATAATGTACAGCTAGGCCCTTCAATACCACCAACGTTGCACCAAAGAGAACACCTGGGATCATCACCTCACAAATCTCAAAAGGGCATTCACTCGAGAAGGACACTTCTCCAGAGAGAGAGATTGCACTTTTGAAAGAGCCACCCAGATACCATGTGAAGAATTGCTTCAGTATAGAAGAGAACCCCCCATGAATCTCTCACCGCTGGTTATGACATATCATCCCTCCCTGGAACCTATATGGAAAATCCTAAAACAATTGCAACCTGTACTAGAAGATGACCCAATTTTTAAAGTAATCTTTCCAGCACCACCCATCTTAGCCTTCAAACAAGCACCAAACCTCACCAACCTTATCACCAGAAGCAAACTTCCTAGGGCCCAAAACATACCAAATGGATCCAGACCATTCCATGACAAGAAATGTAAAATCTGCCGACACACCTCCACAACAGAACAATCACCATTCGTCTATCTGACACCCGCACCTCTAGAAATCTAATATATCTCATCCAATGCACCAAATGCCCTGATGGGAAATATGTAGGAGAAATCAAACATCAACTGTGTACCAGAATGAACACACATCGAAAATCTATCAGAGACAAGAATATCTAATTACCTGTAGGGACACACTTCTCACAAGAAAACCACTCTCTCTCCAATCTCTCAGTTCTAATCTTCAAAGGGAATTTACAAAACACAGTCAAACTTATGAACTTCACTTCATCAGTCTACTGGATACAAAAAAATCATGGACTAAATATAGATATTGGATTTGTGACACATTATAACCTGCCTAAAATCAGACACCTCAGGTAAACCCTCTACTTTGTACCAGCTATATTCATTCCCTTCCCCTACCCTCCTGTTTCTAATTCCCCTGCTAACATTCATTCATCTCTCTGTGCATTCATTCTCTTTCTCACACCACCCCCATCTGTCTCTCACCAATTGGCCACCTCCATTTACAGTTTAACTGACTGGCTTTCTTGCATACTCCATCCAGGAAGAACATAGACTATCTGAAGACATTTCCTTTGCCTGATGAAGGGTAATTTCACCCAAAAGCTTATAAAGAAGTATTTTTCCAACTACTTGAGTTGGTCTAATAAAAGGTATCAGATTTACCCAAATAACCTCATCTGCCTATGTCCTTAGATCAACAAGGCTACAACCTATACCTCCAAAGGGGAATGCCTTCATTAAGTTGTGTCAGCCCATACCAGGAGCAGGGCTTGCCTGACACAGCCCAGCGCTGCTCCCGGCTCTGTCTTCAGAATGGGAGGGGGAGAAGGGAAGGGAGGGAGTTCTCTCTGGGGTTTGCCCAGTCTCTGCTGGCGGGTGGGGTGAGTGGATTGGAGCCCCCACTTCCTCCCTCCCATGAAAAGCATATGCCCTAGGCAGCATAAGGTGCCCTATTTTACTTCTGCCAGTAACTGCTTCCTTTTTTTGTAGACACATTGCAGTCTTCTTTTTTTCAGTCTGAAGTCTCAAGAGTATGTGATCATATCCACCTGATCTGAACACCCTGGGAGCCGTGGGGGGTGTCAAAGTGTGGATGCCCTCTGGTCAGTATCACCTCAACCCAGGTCCAGCCTCCTGAGTGATTTGGAAATCAGACAGTCAAGGAATGTGGGAAGTGGATTGAAATGGTAATGCACTGATAGGCAAGAGAAAGGAATACTACCTAGCCCTGTGTATCCAGATGTTAGCTTGTGGTTGGATTGTTCAAAGAAAGATGAATGCCTGTTTTCTGGAATGCTACATATTTGTGTATCATGGCACATCTCCACAATCGTTTGGGCTGAGAGTGAATAAAGGCTATGTGATTTCTATTTTTTCCCCCGCTCACTGGTGACCCAGAAGCAGCTTGGTCTGGTGCACAGATCCTGTACACCAGGATCTGTAAGTACAAATGGGGAATGCTAATCTTATGTCCTTATGCAGGTGGTGATCTGCAACCAATGTTCTGCAGCTGCACACAGAGCAGTGTTGAATCTTGTATTTTGTAGTACTGTGTTTGTGCTGAATAAACAGGCTTTACACGCCCACTGTACTTCCTGCCAGTAATGTATTTATTTCCTCTCCTGATACCCTGAGTTACTGAAGCGGAAGGGTGTGTGTGTGCAGAGGCAGGGTGGGGTATTCTGAGAAACTACTCCCATTTCCAAAGTACATCAGAGAGCTTTTCTGAAGTTCTTGAAGTGGTTTACTGGTGGCAAATCAAAGTGATGCCTGCTTGAAAACCAGTTTGAAATCTTTCTCGTCAGTATACAGAACCATTTTTATCATTTCCTTGAACTTATGAAAGTATGCAGCACCCTCCCCGAAAGCCTCTGTGCAGACATAGCATTTTGATAGGCAGTTAGCACCTCAGGCACAAACACAATTGTGAGGCCCAGGTGCTCACTGGGAAGTTCACAGGTTTCAGCTCTTCCCCATCTGCATGGAAGAGGGGAGTTCTGTCTATGGCACTGTTTACAGTATGACTCTTTATAGCAGGGCTGGGCAATTATTTTGGGTGGAGGGCCACTTACTGAGTTTTGACAAGCCATTGAGGGCCGCATGACAGGTAGCCAGGGGCAGATAACTATTCATTTTCTAAATTTTTTAGGGGCCTCGCAGGTGGGATAGACTGTCCTGGCAGGCCGTATTTGGCCCGCTGGCCTCATTCTGCCCACTCCTGGTTTATAGACTCCCCTCTGCCTGTTGCTCTGTCTCCATCTAGCAAAGTCTTGCTGGGAATTTGAAGGCAATGGAGCTGAAGCTACTGTGATGTCTGGTGCAGTCTCCTCAGCCCATGAAATGTCCTAATAGGAACTAACAGTGGCAGCCTTTACCCAGGCACATTCCTTTTCATGGCTGCAGTTGAACAGTCACAAAGGCTTCATGTGTCAATATTTGAGTGAAAGCAGAGTGGGGTCTGAGGAATTCTCTACATGTCAACCATGCCATTCAGCCTGTCCCCATATGGGGAAGTAAATAGATTACTACTGGCAAACGACTACTTCGTAGCAGTCTATTTGCATCCAAATCAGGCCTTGTACCCAGATCCCCTGTTAACCTTGCCACTGCCACTCCTTGTTGCTCAATTTCCAAGCCCTGCAGGCAAAATGTCATGGCCCTGTGTGCTGAATCTGGCCAGCACAGTGGACATTTATACAAATACATTTGTTTGCTCCAACGTACCAGAGATTGAGCATGTTGGAGCAGACTCAATTAATCGAAGCTGCTCCACACACAAATTGACGTGCCCGGCCCTGCGTTGCATACGTTTGTATAAATAGCAAAATATGTGTGAGCACTGAGAAAATGGCAGTGGTGTGCTTTTGAACTAAAACACTTTTGATGTGTTTTAGTTCAAAAGTGCACCACCATCATTTTCTCAGGTTCATGCACATTTCACTGCTTATAGAAATGCACGTGCCACAGTGCTGGGCACTTTTTAAAAGCACCTGGCACTGCGGCACAAATGCCCAGTGGTACCAATTTCATATGCACAGGGATGGAGCAGCAGGTTTGATCTGGTAAACAAGAGGCTGGGGCTGGGCCTGAGGCCATAGGCCTGATCTGGCATGGGCAGGGCTGGGACTGGGGCCAGAACTAGGATGATGGGCCAGATCTGGCACATGTGGGGCCAGGACCAAATCCAGTGCATGTTGGATTGGACCCATGGACTCTATCTGGCCTATGGACAAACCCAGCACTACTCACCTGGGCTACAGGGCTGAAAGTTTGAGTACCACTGCATTAAAAGTTTACAGTCCCAACTGAAATAGCTGTAAGAGCACAATTTCAAAGTGTAGATTAGGCTCCCTGTGGTGTGATTTTAGCTTGTAGACTTATCCAAACTAGCTCATGTGGACATCAATAAGTCTAGCCCCAAGAGCACAGGATTCTGTTATGCAATGTTTCATTCGGCATTTCATGATGCCTCTAATCTCAATGCTCCCCAGCTAGATGCTAGCTTTCCTATTGGCCCAGTAAGGCACATGAGCCTTGCAGCACACTCTGAAGATCAACAAATTCAGGTTCGTTGAGAGTAGGAAAGGGGGGATGAATTCCATAAGGAGAATGCCCAGGTAGCAGTCCTCTTTCCACATTATGCTGAGGGGAGTCCAACTCGTGTGTCTCTGCCAGTCACAATTTCCTTAGGATGAGTGGACAAAAGGCCATTGAAGGGTTTAATACAGTCCTACTCCAAAGAGAACTGGCAACTACTACACATTACAGAGCCCCTAACTCACCAATTAACTAAGCAGGCAGAAGGAAGCCTTTTCCACTCATCCCAGCACCCAAATGATTTCAGTAATTTTCTCTGGAGATTGAAATTAAATGTGGGAACTCTTTTTTTATGAAAAATGAACAAACTAATTACCTCTGCCCCATTCCCAAATAAACCAGCATCACCACAAGTCTTCTCAGAGTCTGCTTTAGCTTTAAAGAGATGCAATCATTGCTGGCAACGTTTAATGACAGAGAAAATGAGTCCATATGTTACAGTAGAAATTGTTTGCTGAATGCTTGATGTACAGAAATAACGGAAGAGGAAACTTCTGAATGTTTGCTAAAGCAAGTGAAACCAAAATGACTATTTCCTTCTTACTTACAGATTCCAGGAAGAATGGACTAGAGACATTACAGTTTCTGCTCATTACAGAGAAACTGACCATCAGCCTAAGTTCAACAAAACTGCACCCACTAAAATATTAGTAACAGGACATAAGACTGCGGTACCTACAGTGAAGACAATTCATATTGTTGAAGTCTATGGACATGATGAGGAAATTTATAAAAATCCTAATTCACGTTTACCTGGATAGCCAATATCAGAAACAGCATTATTTGTTGGACCAAAATGAAATAAGTATAGAAATATGTGCCTTAAAGACTACATAGAAAGCTACTTAATTATTCATATAAATCTGAACATTTTGTATATCTAAAGATTGTTATTTAAAAGAATGCTTCCAGGTTTAATATCAGTAAAATAATCAATGTTGACATAAGTAGCCATTCCCTACAATGTGCTAAATATTGTGATCAAGGCAAAAAATATCATTTTCCTGTTCATACAGTAGAAAGAAATGGCAGCAGTTTGTATATTTGATTCATGCACCATCATAACAACTGCATATTCACATGACTGTAACCTTATTTTAACTTGTGTTCTTTTTGTAAACATGTCAAAAAGGAAAAAAAATGTATTTTTGCATACCAGTATGACAAAATTACAATAAAGATGCCTTTTTAATTAAAGACATTGCCACTTTATTGAAGAGTGGCATTGCTATTTAATTCTTCCATGTTATTTTCATGCAGGATTTCTCTGTTCCTGATTAGAAAAAGTTTGTGTAGGTTACAGCATTGAACATGAGAACAAAAACATCTGTTGCAGAAGAGAAAGAACTGGAAGTGAGTCTGTGTGAACCTAGCTGAAGATCTAGCTGTAGTTGCAGCCTGCTAGTAAATGGTTCTCTTGATGCAGAGATCATTTAGTTTTAGGAACATGGCATCCTCTCATGCTGCTAACCAGCACACTGCACTTGGGACATTTTCTTCCTTTTTCAGTTTGAAATAGTTCACTGCTGTATTCAAGTACGGTTCTTATTTGTTCTCTTATCATCAGATAAATAATAGGAATTGTTACCACATTCTGGTCCTTAAGAAATTGTTATGCAAGATGACTCCTACCAATGCACTGAATTGTGTACCTCCTTAATGGTTCATTTCAGTGTACCATCATGATCTGCACATTTTCATTGTTTTGAAAGACTTCTAGCCATTTTCACCAGTTCAGGATGGACTTTTTAAATATTTGAACATTGAACTACTCGCCTCCTCTACCTGCCACCCCACACTGATAGACAGGCTCGGTGGGCTAACTGAATCTTCAAACAAGATCTCCATTGTGTCATCACTTATCACCAGGATGATGGGGCTTATCCTCTCCCTTTTTTTGACTTTGTCTACAATTATTCCAATCACATATTGAGTCACTCAGCCCACTTATCTGTCAATTACGGATTTCATCCCTAATTCCATCTATTTTATTTAAGGTCTGCCAGTTTCCTGAAGCCACTAGCCTCATCCAGCCTCTACCTCACATCCAGTAAGAACTGGAGGGGCATCTTAAATGCCAGCAAAAAGACCTATGCTGTCAGGAACTACTCAAGTTTCATGCTGTTGCTTTCAAGCTATGTTTACCCAAGTCTGTGAAAAGGCAGCTGGTCTTCTGTGTCTTGCTGTTAAAACTTCATCAATGACCATTTTCTGAGATCATCTAACTTCTAATTCTGGTTCAAGAGCATGAAGAATTTTACATGTGAAAAAATGCATGACTCCAGACTGGTCTGAGGAAAAGTCATGGACCTGGTTAAATGGGAGAGTTATGAGCCAATGCTGATTTAGGAAACTCACCAACTATATCCACAGGCTTGGTCTGCACAGGAAATTTCAGCAGGCCTACACTGAGAAGGCTGAGGCAAACAGCACTCTTCCAAGCAGAATAGCCATATCATGAAAATTAACCGCACCCCTCTCCCTGATTGTTATAGTACCTAAGCCATTGCATACTAGCTATATTAGAGCTCTGCAAAAGACAAGTGGAGTCTGCTCAATGTGACATCTACTTGAACAGCTCTCCATCAACTTGCTTGATTATGGCATTTTCCTCAGTAAGGTTCTTGTCTCTGACATACCTGAGATTATGTTAATTTAAGCATGTACATATCATCCTTGTTGAATCAGCCCTTTAAAAACTCGTAGCTGAGATGTAAAGCTGAGGAGACATGCGTTACGCTCATGTCCTGTTGTCCTGTGGGTGTTTCCTGCCTGGATATTGTGGAGCACGTTCAATTTCCATTGACTTTATTGCAAGTTAAGAATACCCAGCAGGGAGTTCTCATACCCTTGTGGTCCTTATTGTCAATTTAGCCATAATGCTCATCTGATTTTCAGCTGTTTCATAGCTGTGCTTCCAAGCTCCTGAGTGACTGGAATAAAGCTAGTTGGGAATTTCCAGGTATACTTTTTCTGTTGGGAAATGTTGATTCCTCAGAACCAGGTTGGAAACAAGCAGTCTCTTTTTTTAGTCTCACCTGTTGAAACTGTTCCATTTTATATACAGTTATTTATTAAAAAAGGGGTTTGGACATGAGTCACTCTCAAGCTAGGTGAATACCTTGATCACCAGAGTGGTAGCAGTGGTTTGGGTGGGAGGTGTGGGGTTAGGTTCTTTTTCTCTCGTTTTTTTATGAAAAATTCCAAAAAATATCTAGTTTGTCTCCATATGGAACAGGAACTTGTATTAAATAGGACTGTGCGAAGCTGATTCAGTTTGGGAAGAGATTCAGCCTGATTTGGTGGCCAAATCTAAATCAAATCAGGGGACCAATAAAAAGGTCCAAATTTATTCAAAGCTCTCCGAATCTTTGGAAAGGTTCAGAGAGCTTTGATGATTTGGGCAATCCCCACCTGCTACAGCAGGGAGCTGAAGCTGGACTCAGAGCTGATAAATATGGGTGGGGGAGGGGACCATGGGGGACCCCTGCCAGGCCCCATCCCCTGCCTGCTCCCCCCTCCCTTGTCCACTTCCTCAGCCCCAACCCATGGCTCCCAGCTCTTTAAAAATAAGTCCTGACTCACTGGGTGCTGTCAGGCAGGGGGTGATCCCTGCTGTCCCCCCACTGCCCCACACTGTGTGGGGGACTCTGCACAAGCCCCACTCCCACTCCCCCAGCTCCTCCCATAGCTGCCCCATCTGCCCCTTTAAGAAAAAGAAAACCGGGTCTCACCAGCTCCTGCAGCAGCCTTGGGGCTTTGGGGGGCTCATGGAAGAGCCCCCCACATGGCATGAGGCAGTGGAGATCACCCTCCACACTGGGCAGAAGCCGGTGAGTTTGGGCTTTTGGGTTTTGTTTTGTTTTTTCCTTAAAGGGCTGGAGCTGGGGCAGGCAGGGCAGCTGTGTGTGGGGGGAGCTGGGACAGTGGTGGGGGGTTGGGGGCTCGTGCAGAGTCTCCCCCATACAGCGTGGGGCAGTGGGGATCACCCTCTGCCAGGCAGGGGCCAGTAAGTGCAGGCTTTTTTTTCCAAAGAGCCAGGAGCTGGTGCAGGTGGGGCAGCCATTGCTGAGCTGGGAGAGTGGGTAGGGGATGGGCCTGGGTGATTCAGCAGGAGCCGAATCTCCAAATCAAATTCATCTGAATTGATTCGGGACAGTGATTCAAATCACCGAATCAAAAAACTGCCCCCCGAATCGACCGAATCCAGAGCGAATACTAGCCACTTTGCACAGGCTTAGTATTAAACCTTGAAGAGTTTTGTGATATTTCTTCACAGCTCTGCTTATGAACACACATCCTATTTTCAGATGTGACTTACTGTTAGAAAGCAATCTACCCTTGGCAGCAGCACCTGGTATCAGTGGCATCAGCTGCAAGGGTTAAGCTAACTGCCTGCAGAATAGACTGGGCTTAGTATATAAATTCAGGCCCTCCGCTTGGGCTTTTGCTGCTCAATGTCTCACACCCTGCAGCAGCTCCTAGCTTTGCTCCAATCCTTGATCCTGCCTTACCTCTACCTTGGACTCTAGTACCTTACTCCTGCTTACCCTGTCGTGTGTTCTGAGCTCTCTGACCTGACCTGACCTGACTTGACCTAGACTACAGACTTGGATATCACTACAGGCTAGGAACATAATTTGGACTCCCTGGTTCTGATCTCTTTTGTTCAGTCTCAGCCCCTGATCTGCATTCCTCACAGATACAGGTACTAATTTAATGCCATGCTACTCAAGACTGCTTATGCCCTAGTCCCTGGACTTAGGCTCATAATGGGTGTATGGACAGGAGAAGATGGGATTTAGTTTGTACTAAGCTCTTGTTCTACCTTTCTGTTCTACAGTGTATTAATCCACTGGTCAATAGTTAATGTACACAAATATTTAGTTGGGCATATCTATATTGTGTACTGCTTTGTTAGTCTTCCATGTGCCATGCCAAACTTGCATCCCACCAGAACAAATCTATCTATAACTGTATGTCCTCTGCTGGAACAAATGTCACCTCTCTGCCCTAATCCTTGCACAAATCCAGGATCAGTCCATTTGCTATTGTCTCCAGGAGTCTTGCAACACCAACGCACTACAGCTGGTATAGCTGCACTTCAGCCCTGTATCGTACTTTATGTATGCACTGACGTTCTGGATCTATGGAGATATGAATATTTACAAGGCTATCACCAAAGGTTTAGCAAAGTGGCAAATGAGCTGCCTTGGAATGCAGACACAAAAGAAAGGATTTGAAATCTACAGGCAAGGTAACCAGAAACAAAAATTTGGGCAGGGTTCAAGCCACCTTATGCCATGTTATGGGGAGGTGAGTAAGGCTTTGTTATGGAAGAAGCTGCTGTTTCTGCAGGCGGCAATAAGACCGTTGAGGGCAACTGGGACTCTGAGACCTGCATGGATTCTGTTGAAGATGTGCCTGATGGTCAGGACCAGTTCAGGCACATCTTCAGGCACAGGACCAGTATATCTGAGAGCCTAAATTAAGATAGGAACGCAAGACAAAGGTACTTGTTTATATGTCTGTCCTGTTAGCCTGGATAAGTATCTTTCTTTTGACTCACTAGATCCACTTATTATATTGTTTGTACTATGTACTGTGGCATGCACTTAGGTCTTTGGGGTTTTTTTCCTGGTACATCCTGGGCACAATATCTGGAGAAGATGCAGACCTGTCAGAGTTCTACTCCTGCCACCGTACACTCAAAACGGCAATTGCATTAGTGATGGAGGGAAATCTGTTCCAACTCAGTTTTGAAAGTCCTGTCCACACAACTGAGCTGTCACCTACTTTCACACTACCTCTCACTCTGGCCCATCTCCCTTTTTCAGCCTCCTGTCAGTAAACCACTGGGCTGTCCTCATACTCAGTATGAAGATCATGCTGGGGCCAAATGGAAAACAACATACCTGGATGGGAATGGAACAGTTCAGTTTATTTCAACCACCCATCCACATTTCACCATTTCTCTTCCTCAGTTTCCCCTGCCCCACTCCTGTTGTGGCAGCTCTATCTTGGCTTCCCGTATGTTCAAAATGGCAAAACCTGCCCTGCTATCAAGATTAAATTAAGAAAAAGACCCTTAGAATCAAAATGTTCATTAAGTACAGTGCAAGCTAAAAGTGTTGTTAATTACCATGTCTCCATGGCATATTGATCAATGAGGGTGCAGGTTTCAAAGCATATTGCAAGGTACTCTTTTAAAAAAAAAAAATAAAAAAAAAATTATGCCTACAAAATATCTTACAAAAGGCTATGATTTTTTTCTAGGACAAAACTTGTCATTTCAGCAGTAAATACATTCTCTTTAAAAAAAATAAGTGAAAACAAAGAGCTGGAGATCATAAGTCCCATATAAGGAAAGAGGCAGCATATTTTTAACATGTAAGGCTCTGGACAGTCATAGCAAAACTCACTGCAAACTTTGTGTGCATTTCCAGAGACTAATATCACATTAAATGTACAGAAAGCATGGGGTGAGGCTCTAGTAATACAAGGCTGATCTCCTTTGTTGCTCGTTCTGAAATATTTAGTCATGTCCCTGTGGGACCACTCTGAATAGCATCAACTTACATCTTCCTAAAAGGGTACATCCTCCAGCACAATGACTATGCAATTTAGAAACACCAATTCATTCAAGGCTGTAACAAAACTCCCAAGGATTGGTAGGCCTTATAAGTAGTCCAGTGCCACCTGAATAGCACCACACAGCTCCACATACCATGCCTACAGGCTCTGCTACATTTTCAAATTAAAGCTGGATAGAAACCAGCTATCAAGTTGTTCTACGCTTTCAAGTGCTAACTTTATAGCTGGTTGGCTCTTTATAGCTGGATAGTCATTTTATTGTGTGATAATTACTTTGTGTGTGTGGCTTGTCTAAACTTATTGTGTGATTGACTAGTTAATTGTGTAATATGTGTAACACGTAGCAGGTGCCTTAAAGCTGACTGGCTGGTTAGTTACTGATAGTGGTAGGTGAGGGGTAGTGAATTTCTGGAGGACAATAACCACACACTTTTAACATAGGTCTCACATTGACATGCTACAGCTCTGGAGTCAGGTCTGCATAGCTCTCCAGAAAAATGCCCTCTCTCACTTTGTTTTTGCAGCCACTATTGCATTTCCCATGTCTGGAGTGCAGTCATCTTCCATCAGCAGGTGCTTGTTTCCTAAGCTCTAGACTTGAGGCTGCACTGAGACAGGTGAGGTCTTTGCAATATTGCCAAAAACCCCTGCAGAGCTGCTTGGTACCTTTGTAAATGTACCGCAAAATTGAAACTGTTTGGCAGTGAGGTATCAACAACAGCTGCACAAGCCTTTGTACTGTCACAATAACAAATTGCCATAGCCTGTAGTCCTGGTTTGTCCATGCAGGCCAATAACAATTTGAAAATGGTTCCAGCTGGTCAAAAAGAGGGGGGATTTTGGGATAATGGGATACAGTCCCAGAATCATACTTGCTTAGGCTGGCTTGCGTTATAGAGCCAGCAAGGGGTCATGGAGGAAAAACTACACAATGTGGCAGGTCTGAGAGCGGAACAAAAGAGCATTATAGTAGCCACCCACAAGGCGCCTAATCGGGATGGATTTGTGTTGTGAAGTAGAAGTCAGCTGGCTGTGTGGACCTAGCTACAGCATCCTATTATATAGCCCCATCTTAGCTTCACTAAAATCTCCCCCTTGTAGATAAGCCCTATGTTGTGTAGATACTTCCAAAATTTTACCTGGATTCTAGTTTTAGGAACGCATCAAAAGGCTTATCAATGAGCTTGATTTCAGTCCAAATCCATACAGGTTCTTCATTTTCTTTCCAAGTTGGAGTTGTGGAAGGTCACACCTTAGCTACTAGCTATAAGGTCACAACATGAGGACACTACATCAACAATAGCAGCAGCAATTTCACTAGGCTCAAAAGCCTATGGGTTGAATCCCGCCATCTTAATTTCAAGCTGTCCTTTAAATTTTCCTTAACTGTGGGGGGTGTCTTTTTGAGGAATGCTGAGTAGAAATGGGAGTTGTCTTAAAAGAAATTTAAAAAGGAAGGGGAGAACTACCATAGGAGATTAATTTATTGACTAAATAAGGCAAGCTTTAAACTTGGTTTGAAGGGGCCCAGTGACCACAGGTGAGTTTTTTAAAAAAAAAAAAGGTGGCCTGAAGTCAGAGGGCTAGAATCTGAGTGTGAGAGCAGGAAGGACTGGGAAACCACAATGGGGTTATGGAAGAGACATGAAAGAGAATAAAGGGGCAACTTGAACACTACTAAGATATTTGTTGCAGTATGGCATATGAAAAGGAAGAACTTGATGTCTAGGTACAAAACCAAAAGCACAGCTTAGAGCTGTGAGAGAGACAAGCAGCAAGATCAGAGTATTGGTATATAATGGTACAACCTGTTTGGGAAGAATAGAGAGGGACAGCCAGGAGGATGTATTGCACTGTGTTTCAAGACCCCAAGGACCTGCTGTTCTGAAACTCAGGAAGTGGTTTGTGGAATATTTCTGGGTGAATTAAAAAAAGGGGGGGAAAAAGAATAGGAGTGATGTGATGGTAGGGCTCATAGAGCACCTCATTAGGAGAAAATGGTCCTGGATAAAGCTTTAGAGCAATCAACAGGAGCAACTGGGGATGTGATAGTTATGTTCTGTAGGACTTAGAAAGCAATATAGAAAGAAGAACCTAGTCCTTAAAGTGTTGGAATATGTTGCAGTCAACTTTCTGTTTCAGAAAGTAAAAGAAGTTAGTAGGGTAGTAGCTATTTTAGATTTGATTCTGTCAACAGTAAACTGGTTAATTCACCAAGGGGATAATTAGCAACTATAGCTTAATTCACTGTTTTTTCAAGTTCCCTGCCAGTATCCCCATTTCCACCCCCCTTCTCCCAGTTATTAACTCTTGATAGCTGATCAGTACTGGATAATTCGCCATTATTTGCATTCCCTTGGAGTGGTGAATTAACCAGTTTAATGGGGAGGATCGATGATGGTCTAAGGTGGAAAGAAATGTGGAGAAAAATGATCAGCATCCACTATTCTAGGCAAAGGAAAGAGTGGGAGCAGCAGAAGTAAGGAAAAGGGACTTCAAGAAAGCAGATGTAAGCAAATCAGGGGATTATAGGCTGGGTCTCCTGGGAATATTCCTGGAAGGATAAATGAGTGCTGGCAGTTACTGAAAGAGGCTTATCAAAAGCACAACAGCAGACTACTCCAGTGCAGAGAGACAGCAGGAAACATAGTAATGACTGCAACAGGAGCTCTTTAATGACTGGAAAATCAAAAAGAAATCTTTCAAGAAGTAGAAGCAAGACTGGCTGGCTATAAAGGAGTAACACAAGGATGTAGGAATAAAATCAGATGGGCTAAATCACAAAATGAGTTACATCTAGCAAGGAACATAAACTATACAAAGAAAAGGTTTTATATGTATATTAGAGGGAAAAGGATGGCAAAGGAAAGCACAGGCCCTTTACTTAATGGAGGAAAACAAGAAATGAGGCAAAGCTGAATTTTTCAGTCTTCAAAAAAGGTTATCTGTGACCAAATATTTAACAGCTCTGTTCAATATTTTCATTAATGAATTGGTTGATGAAATAAGAACACCTCTAAAGAATATTGGTAACACCTAACTAATACAATTCAGGCAGATTCTGACCCCATCCAAGCACTTTGTGAGAGAGGATCAGAACTGAAAATGATTTTGGAGATCATTAGCCATCTAGAGGCCCTACACTAACAAGGTAAAATCCAATAAAGACAAGTGCAAAGTTCTAAACTTACGAAGGAAAAGTCAATTGCACAAATGTAAAATAGGAGATAACTGGCAAAACAGCAGTACAGCACTAAAGGATATGGGAATTACAGTGGTTCACAAATTGAACATGAGTCAAACAAAAGAATGCGGTTGCAAAAGAAGTTAAATGTCACTCAGTTTAACAAGAACATTGTGTGTAAGACACAAAAGGTAATTACTGTGCTGTCTATAGCACTGATGAGGCCTCAGGTAAAATGCTGTCTTGCTTAGGGTACCATCCTGTGAGAGAGAGAGAGACAAATGGGTTAGAATTCAAGGGAGAACAGATGGAATGATGGGAGGTTTAGAAAGCATGATCTATGTTTTATGAGGAAAGGTTGAAGGACTTGGGTTTGTTTAGTTTAGAAAAGCCAGGGTTAAGGGCAGACATGCTAGCAGCTTCCGATACCTAAATGGCTGGTATGCATCAATTGTTCCTCATGCTTGGTGGAGGTAGAACAAAAAGGAATCCACTTTACTTTGTGACAAAGAAGTTTTGGGTTGGATATTAGGAAAGTTTTCTAACTATAAACATAGCGAAACACTGAACCAGGATACCTACAGAGATCATGCAATCTTTGGAAGTTTTAAGAAATAGGCGAGACAACCACTTGTTGGGGGTGGTGTTGGTCAGTGGTTCTCAACCTTTCTGGACTGCAGGCACCCCTCACTGAACTCAAGTCACTTCACATTTTTTTGTGAATTGAATGGCACCAAATTTCAAGAACTAATTTATATATTGCAGTGCTTGCTTCCTTACCCAGGAACTGGGCAATAGAGGTAGAGGATTGTCCAGGCAGGGACAAGCCTGAGCTGGACTTATCTACTTAACTTACCTGCTTATTTCCTCACACCTTACTTATTTCACACCTTGAGCACCCTTCAAAAGATCTGGTTGCACTGGTTAAGAATCACTAGTCTTGGTATATTTGATCCTACTTTAGTGCAGGCTATCAGACTACAAAATCTTATGAGTTCCCTTTCAGGCCTATGTTTCTATGATTCCATGAATAAACTGAATATGAATATTCTTTGAGTAAGGATTTCAGGAGCTCACTGTAATTTTAACTTTATCACATGACTCTCAAATGCTTTATTAAGATTTCAAACTTCATGTGGGGAAATAGATTCACTTGTACTTTCAACAAAATGCACAAGACAAGAAGGGAAAAGGAAATATAATTGCCAGGTTCTACAAATGAGACTGTTATTAGGTTTGTTTTCGATGGAGAAAATATAACCCTTAAGATGAAAGCCATTGATAGACAAAACTGCAGAGAAGCCAGACAGATTATGTATGTAAGAGCTAGAACTTTGCATTACTACTACTTATTTAAGCAACATAGCACAATAGGCAGGTAAATTATAACAAGATAAAGAAACTACACCTATGGTGTTGTGTAAGACTTGTGATTTTGTTTCCTTTGGGAGTGTGCTTAGTTTATGATAAGTATACCCCCTGGAGTTGGTTTTATTGCTCATGTAAAAATTATTTATCATCAGAAGGCAAATGAGTGCCGTGCAGAAAGAAGATGAAAGCTGTTGAGAATATCAAGCAGACATTTTAAAAAGCTTGTTTATCCAGCTAATGAGTTCAAGTGGATTCATCTGCTGGTCTTTTGTTATACAGAGCAACCCTCAAAGGGCATTTCACATTGACTTGTGTATATTTTTAATGAACAAATGGCTTGCACTTAAAACAACCACACTGCTAGTAAACATAAAGAAAATAGAAGTATGTATGCAGCCTAGTCTTTTAAACTGTTTAATTGCTGCACATCACACCATGATAGGATAATTCTTCACAGATAAAACAGTGACAGATGAACAGTGTTTTCATTTGCAATCATTTACCAGTGCTATTCCTTCACTCAGAATATTTCAAAAGTGTGTTGCTATTGCAAGCGAGAACTACAGAGATGGTGGGCATACTGTTCTGGTCTGCTGTTAAACTCAGCCTCTATGCAGAAAGCTAAAAAGATAGTTTCAAGTTCTTAGGCAAATACAGGTGTGGTCTGAAACCAGCTAGTAGATCCGTCGCCATGGGAAGCAAGATATCTTTTGATAGCTGTTGCATTTATTGTTTATAAATCAGATTTGTTCTTCTCTGAGTCAAAAGGACAAGGAATTATTTTCCATGCTACAAATTGGATGGGCTAGAACCTGTGAAGTGGGGGGAATCAAAAGCACTCAGGGCACTGACAGACATGCAGCTTCCTGCTCTCATTCATGGCCCTTCACAGAAAGTGCCATGAGTGGGAGTGACCCCCTTCTGCCCAGGGCTGGATTAACGCATAGGCAAACTAGGCACATGCCTAGGGCCCTGAGCTGTGGGGAACTCTGATCCTTCCCTCTGTGGCAGCAATGCAAATGACCCGGTCCACCTTCCCTTCCCTTCCCTTCCACCTGCCTTGCTGCTGTGGCAGCTGCTTCCTAGCAGTGGCTCTGAGCCCCACTCCCTGCAGGCAGCAGGCCTGGGGTGGGAAGTGGGGGGGTCTCAACCAGCCTGGGGCCCACAAGTTGTTTGCCTAGGGTCCTATAAAAGTTAATCTGGCCCTGCTCCTACCGACTGTTGTCTGGGAGCATTGAGGCATGGAAGAGTTGAGCTCCACTTCAGAGCCAATCCGGGAGGAGTTGCCTGTCAGCAGACTCTCTCCCCTAGCCCCACTCAGCTGTGTCTGCAGGATGAGAGGGGGGAGAAGGGAGAGCAGGGAGCTCTGGGTTGGTGTTTGTCCAGCCTGAGTTGGAGGGAGAGTATGTGGAGTGGAGCCCCCATGTTGGGGGACCCTCAAATCCATGGTGGGGGCTGCAATCCATTTCCCCACCCCCCCAGCTCAGGCTGGGCAAACTGCAGTTCAGAGCTCCCTCCCCCTACCTTCTCCCCCTCTCTTCCTATAGACAGCACAGAGGGGCAGGGGTTGGGCTGATTAGGCACAGGGACAGACAGAAGTTAATGAAGGTGCTCCACTTTGAAGTGCCTTCATCTGAACCCTCATTACTTGAGGGTTAATTTATCATGCAATCAGACACTTTTAAAGCGCTTCGCAGCTGTGTGCTTGTCACAGCAGAGTTGTAGAGCACTTTCAAGGGGCTGATCACATGACAAATGTCACTTCTGTCAGCACCCTCAGTACTTTGCAGGATGAAGCTCCTACAGAGCTCCTGCCCGTAGCCAAAGGAAATACCCAGTTGCATTTTGGGGGCAGCACAACATGCAGCATTTGGCTCTTCTGACTTTATCACAAGTCTCACGATATTTGTTGTCATTTTTTTTAAAGCTGCAATGCCTTGAGTCAGATGGGTGCATAAGAATCTTTACTTAAAAATAAATAGGTGTCCAAACCTTGTAGTAACAAAGAAAAACTCAAGCCCTGAAGGCTCCAATATCACCAAGTAAATAAAAAGAAAGCTAAATGAATTATTTTAAAAAAAAAACAAATAAACAAACATGATTTCAATCAGGGGGCCTGGCAGATCATTTTGCGCACTTGGGGTTGACAAACCTTCATATGTGTTGGAACCAGTCAATTGAATCAGAACAAAAGAGGCCGCCTTTACCAGCTTGCTCTCCTCTGGGGGAGTAAACTGCTTGATTAATTACAGAATAGCCAGTAAAGAATGGACATTTCCTTCTGGGAGCTTTGTAAATGAGTATTTGGTGGCTTGCTGTTTCCCTTGAATGACCTGTTCTTGTGTTCTCACTAGGGAAGAATTAAAAGATACCATTTTGACTGCATGCTTTGTTTTGCCATTCTGAAGCTATTAAGTACTGTACTCCTTGGTATGTATTAGCATAATTCAAAGTTTATTTGGAGCAGGCTATATCTGAATGAGGGAGAGAGAGATCTTTATAGGATACAGGCAGGAGAAAAACCTACAAAATCTAAGCAACTGTAAGGACATGGCTGAGATATAAGTGAAGGAGGCAGGCATAAAAAAGACAGGGAGAGATCAGAGCACCCGTATGATTATGGGATACGCTGAATATCAGAACAGGGAACTGCAAGGATGCTTCTGTGCAAGGGACCTTTTTGCATTTTGATTTTTTTGCAAAATCAAATCATCTTGCTCCTGGAAGAACTCAAGCAATGATGACCTCTGGGATGAGCAAATGAATAAAGGCATCACTTCTATTACAATCAGATGCAAATGGCTTGCATTAGGTTTCTTGTCACAATGATATAAAGCACATCTTTGTAATAGTTTTAATTTAGAGGCTGCCTTAATTGAATCAGCAACTTGAAAGAACTGAGAAGGAGGTCTGGTGGCATGCTTCCTTGTAGCCCCTGAGATTTAATAAAAGTGGATAGGCCACCAAGAAGTTGTTAATTTAGCTATAGTACACACTGCGCTTCATTCAAAGATTTATTGTCTTTTTGAGGGAAAATCCAAGAGAGAGCCTTATATAGTGTTCATCCACATGCCCTATGAGGTTCAGTGGTCTCTCTAGAATCCAAACTTTAATCATATACTAGGTACGTAATATATAGTTTATGGTTGCAAAGAAATTCTTCTGAACGTGAGGAGAGTACAAACAATGTTATGGTAGGGGATAGGGATTCTTAGGCAATAGCTATAAAAGAAATCAGAACTCTCCTCCTTCACCTCAGTGGAACGGTACCTCAGAAGATAGTTTTTAGAGAACAATAGCATCATGGTTAGGAGTTTATTTTACAGGTATAGGAGAGTTAAATGTTTTATATCAGGATGTTGTGGGGTGGGAAGTGGGGGGGAGGGGTACATTGGGAAATGAGACCAGAAATCCAATTATATGTAGAGTCCAAGAGAAATTATTAAGGCTTGTCTGAAGTTAACTTCATGGCCCATTTTAGCTCACCTGATTTCTGCTATTCATGTATGTATAGCAACCCAGAGAAAAAAAGATAATCTCCAAAGGAGATGATCCAGACTTCCAGCCAGTCATGCCACAGAAGAGACCCAAAGGCAGTGACTGACAAGGATTAAGGTCAGGTTTCTCCAAGATATTTATTTTATTAAATTCAACATTGTTATGTGCTGTCAATAACTTCTCATTTCATACTTTTCTATTAGCACATCCGAATCTATGGAAAGAAGTGAACATGTTACGTGCTTTTATTTTGCTATACCACCTGTCTCTGTCCTCCTTAGAGCAGTGAGAAACAAGAAGAAGATCAGGGAAGGGCCAGGATCAGAGCCATTCTGGAGCAAGAGGAGTAGCTAAAGGGGGCTAGGGAGAGCTCAGGTTGCAGGGACTGTGAATCCTGTGAGCAGCAACAATGCTCTAGGCTCTGGAAAAAAGGAACAAGCTGGCTTCAGGGAAGGAAGGAGCAGCAGGAACAGGGTAGTAAGCTCAAGGACTCCAGAAAGGAAGGGAAGTGGCAGACATAGGTGGAAATGTGAGCTGGGAATGAAAAAGGACCTGGGGCTGTTTCCGCATGGTTTCTTAGCACAGGGCCTTCTGTGTTTAAGGTCAGATTCTTTCAGAATTATTCCTTGTGCAACAGCAACAGTTCTGTGCAAACTCTGGTTTGCCAAATCCTGTCCTCTCTTAGTCCATGCCACTTACCTGCCTGCTTATTTTGTTCCCAATCATGTTATTCTTTTCTTAAAGTCCTGGTGGGAGGAGACATGATTTATAGAACCTGTAAGTCCTTGTATCATTATTTCACTGACTGGAGTTGTTTCTAATGTCACTTGTTGACTGGAACAGGAGGGAGCTGATGGGAACTCCAGTGATGCTCCTTACCTAGACAGCTATGCCAGCCTGGTTCTCCACTGCTTTATACCAGTGTATGCCTTGCATTAAAGAAATTGCACCGATATCAACCTTGTGTAACACAGTGCAGAATTGGGCCCTCAAAATTAATTTGAACCAGAATGTGTCTGTCCATTGAAGCTGCAAAGCCTTAAGCCCAGACATGGACAAGTATTTGTGGGATTGGTGCCTTGCTTGGTGATCCCCTCAGAAAGCATGGTGCAATGGGTTCCAATCCATTTCCAGAAACTGGTTTTAATTTCTAAAGCCCTTTTGTGGCTTGGGTCTTCATCTCTCTTTGTCTTTCCGTGACTGTGGAGACCAGCAGTGGCACCCACAATAATGGGCCAAATATTTCCAAACAAGAAGACAGAGATGAAAAGCCCTTGCTCTCTCTGTTGATCCAGCTGAGTCTGAGTGTGTGCCCATTGGGACTCTCAGCTGGTCTCATCCTTGAATGGAAGGATTGTTGATGACAGAGTTAAGGTCCAAATGCAGCCTTTCTCAAGTCTGAAGTGTTCACCTGGGAGCTGGGTTTGCTTTTAACAGAGAAATATACCAGGAACAAATTTGAATCTGAAACAAAACTTTAGAATCTGGATGTGTTTGGATCAAGATTTTATTTTGGCTCATCTCTTGTAAATAAACAGTGAAGGAAGATCATAATAGGAATGGCATGATCTGTATAAAATACAGTCCCAAGTACTCCCAATATAAAGGATCTTGGGACCCTTGCTTTCTTGTTGTGAGCCTGTTAAAATCAATGACAAAACTCTGATTGACTTCTCCCCTTGAAGTAATTTCCTTCACTGGCATTTTCTTAGCTCAGCACACAAGAGAGGCCTCTGCTGGTCACATAAAACCATACGTGGCTCCTGCTGATTTTACTTTCACTTTATTAACTTAGTGACCTTTGTTCATCAAAGCTGGGTGGCAACTTTTTCAGCCGTCTGTTTTACATATTTCGGAGGAAACAAAAACATTGTGAAACCTATGGATGATGCTCTACAGGACATGTAAGTGATACACATTTAAGTGGGTATATTTCATTAAATCACTGATGCAGCAACACAGCGTCCTGAATAAATAAAGGAGTGGCAAGTGCTTGGTTGCTTGATGAATGGCTTGTTGCTTGATGAAGTCTGAGATTTCTTCTTGGGGTCTGTTTTGCAAATTGCTAGCTAAAACTTCGAGCAGGGAGTTTTCATGTGATACTATCCTTTAAATAGCTGTAGTGCTTATTCTGTTTTCCTAGCAGAAAGAAAAATTACGTTAAAGAAACTTCCTGCGCTGCAGGGATTTAATTTATTCCTAACGTGATCTAGCCCTTCACAGCCTGGGAGGAAAAAAAGAAGGAAATCATGCAGTTGTGGTTTAATACTTACCAGATAGTTTGAAGCATGTTCTCATTCTGATTCCAGGTGACAGGGGCAAAATTAAATAAAATAATCAAATTCAAGAAGCATAACTGCATCACTGGAGGGGGGAAAAACAGTAATCTCTCCAGAATAGCTAGTTGGAAAATGGGTCTGCTTGTCCTTTAAACAGATACTATGGAAAATAGAGCATGTTGTTTGGCAGGTCATTTGGATTGTTCGCCAAATTAAGAGATAAAAATCAAAGATGAATCGCAGCCCTGGAAAATAATTGGACTTCCCTTCACTGCCTGCCATCAGCAGGGAGCAAGTGATTTGCAAATTGCAGCTCTTGATAAATTTTGAAAATAAGCATTATTCACTTCATAGGCTCTAATGGCTTTGTAGTGGCACTTGCACTAATACTGCAAATGCATACTCCATATCTGCTTATGCTCTTTGAATGTCATAGATCTGGCTCTGGGAGGGGTTAACAGTGCCTTGCTTCTGCCAAATATGTGCCACATCACAGTTCCACCCATCTGTATCTAGGCTTGCCTCTATCTGGCATATGACTCATTTTAACTGACCAATGCAAACTACATCCCTAATATAGCTCACTAACATTTTACATTTTAGTAGCTGTGATTAGCTATACAAAAACTCATGCATGCTTCTAAGCTGAAATGGCAGACTGTAAACAGCATGGACAATGTACTATATGCAGGATGGGAAGAAAGGATGTATTTACCTTGATTACTGTCATCCTTTTTGTTGGCATGGCAGTCAAAATACCTACAACCGGGTCTTGCAATATTATAGCAATAGATGCTGCTTATATTTTTTAAAGTTCTGTTCTTTCCATTTCACCCAGGATGTTTTGAAATTTTGAAGGATATTTCAAACTGATTTGGAAACTTCTATGTGCACACTGAAGTTGGCATAATTGCAGTTTGAATTCTATTAGTGATATTTTTTTAATCCTGCTTTCAGCAGACTTAGTGTTATGAATACAAAACATTATGGCAGGCATTTAATTGTGTGAAACCATAATAAAATCAAAGCCTATGATTATGTTATGATACTATGTAATAGGGCTGTGCGAGGCTTCGAGTGCTGATTTGATTCGGAGGAGATTTGGCCCAATTTGGCGGCTGAATCTCAAATCCTAATTGAATCAGGGGGTCACTTAAAAGGTCCAAATCAACTTGAAGCTCTTTGGATTGATTCAGAAAAGATTCAGAGAGCTTCAGTGATTCGGGAAGTCCCCGTTGGCTGCAGCAGGGAGCTGTAACCGGACTTCAAGCTGGTAAGTAGGGGGCGGGGGAGGGGAGGCTGGAGGAGGGGGGAGGGGACCCCTGCCTGCCTGCTCTCCCAATCCCCCTGAGCACCCTGACCCCTGCCCACTCCCCCAGACCCCTCCCATGGCTGCCCTACTCGCCCCAGCTCCTGGGTGTTTAAAAAAAGCCCCCACTGCATGGGGGGCTCTGCCATGAGCCCCCATCCCTCACATGCTCTCCCAGCCTCCCCCCCACCATAGCTGCCTCTCCCGCCCCAGCTCCGAACCGTTTAAGAAAAACCACAAAAACCCCCAAACTCACCAGCTGCTGCAGTGGTTTCAGGGCTTCTGGGGGTTTGTGACAGAGCCCCCTACACAGTGTGGGGCAGTGGGGGACAGCAGAGATTGTGCCCCCCTCCGGCCTGGCAGGAGCTGGTGAGTGAGGACTTTTTTTTTTTTTTTTTTAAAGGGCCAGGAGCTGCGGTGGGTGGGGCATCCATGGGGCCGGGCTGGAAAAACATGCAGAGGATGGGGGCCTCATGGCAGCATGGGGTAGTGGGGGGCAGCAGGGATTGCCCCCCACCTGGCAGCACCCGGTGAGTGCCAGGCTTTTTTTTTATTCTTGCTTTTTTTTTCTTTTTTTCAAAGAGCCGGGACCTGGGGCCGGGCTGAGCTGGGAGAGCGGGTGAGGAATGGGGCCTGTGTGATTCAGTTGATTCAGCAGCAGCCAGATCGCCAAATCAGATTCAGCTGAATCGATTCAGGATGGTGATTTGAATCACTGAATTGAATCACTGTCCCCTGAATCGGCCGAATCCAAAGCAAATACTAGCCACTTCACACAGGCCTACTATGCAGCGCCTAATGCCATAAAGTTTGAACATATATATGCAATCCCTCCTAAAAATTGCTGTATAGGGATCATGAAATCACTTTCTTCTAGTCAGAATCTATTTATGCTGCTACTGAAATCAGCATCAAAACCCGCATTTGATCCAGACAGGATCAACACCAATGTGCGCTGTCACAATTAAGAGCAAAATGAAATCTGGATTTTTCAAATCCATGTTTATATAATTAAAAATAAGGATTTCTTTAGTTAGGTGGTGTATATTCATGACACCTACACTTCTGTTTGACTCCCAAGCAAACCCATCAACAACTTTATAATATTTCACAATATTTTAAATATAAAAATATTTAAATGAAACTTTTCTACAATGTTGCATTTCTAAAACAAAAAGAAACAGAAATAGTTTAGCAAATGCTGTATTATACATTATACATTATAATACAGAGATGTTGAGGTAAGGAACAAGATTTTTTCAAAAGTGCTTAATGATTTTTTTTGTTTTGTATGTTTCCATTTTTCTACTGTTGACACTTTATGAGGACTTGACTTTCAGAAGTGCTGTCATTCACTCCTAAAATCAATTACTCGAAAAGCAGGTTGAAGTGTCTGGTACATTGAACTGCAACTCCTCTCTCTGGTAGACGTGTGTGCCACAATAAAAAGCTCCTTTCTTACCTGAGAAGCGAAGACACGTTAGAGAGTGAGGGAGAGAAAATCAAAAGCTGGAAAGTGATTCTGAAGGAGTCTTCCAACAATCAGGGCTGGTCCAACCATTAGGTGAACTAGCTGGTTGCCTAGGGTACCAAAATTTGGGGCGCGCCAAAATTATATGCAGAACAAAATAACAGGAACATCATTCTAAATAACAGCCCTGGCTGGCTACAGCTCCAGCTTGGTCTAGGACCTGTGGTTTGTTAAGGGGAGAAAGACCTCTGAAAAGATCTCAGAGGAAAGATCACTAGAATCGACCACCATCACAGCTAGAACTCCTGGTTACCTCCACACAGCTACATCAAGGGATTCGACATGGCTTTAAGTGCACCTCATGGCTCTCTTGTACTCCCCTCGCAGCTCCTACTTTTTCAACTCTCACACAGACTTATGACGAGCATAGCACTGGTAACGTCATCCTAAAAGATATATTGGAAGTGGCGGGGGCACCGAGGCACGCAGTACACCTAGGGCACCAATTACCCTTGGACCGGTCCTGCTGACAATCCTGTGTCCATTGCACAAATCTTGCGCAAGCAGCTA
This sequence comes from Crocodylus porosus, assembly GCF_001723895.1. Classification (NCBI taxonomy): domain Eukaryota; kingdom Metazoa; phylum Chordata; order Crocodylia; family Crocodylidae; genus Crocodylus; species Crocodylus porosus. The sequence continues at coordinate 25,453,500 of NW_017728917.1, forward strand.
GTCTGGGTATTGGGCATCCCTTTAGGAGCTGAGTTAGGATCTGTGGGGGGAGTACTTATTTTTCTTACAAGACCATGAAACATCAGTAAAGCCATTCACACCAACTACTCAATTCTCAGGCCAGATGCAGACCTAGAGGTACCTGCAGTTAACTTCATAGAGGGATCCTTATAGTGGCAAAGCTCTTTCCAGCTCCATGGCAGTGTAGTGGAATGTGAACTCTGTAGCTCAGAATTTGGGTTGGAACGGAATTCAGGAGGTCATTTAGTCCAACCATCTGCACAAAGCGTGACCATCCTTAACTAGCTCATCCAAGCCAAAGCTTTGTCTAGCTGGGTCTTGGAAACTTCCAAGGATGAAGATTCCACAACCTTTCTGGGTAACCTGCTCCAGTACTTCACTATCCTCCTAGTGATAAAGTTTTTCCTGATATATAATCTAAACTTCCCTTGCTGCACCTTGAGACCATTGCTCCTTGTTCTGTCATCTGTCACCACTGAGATCAGTGTAGCTCCATCCTCTTTGGAACCACCCTCATATGTCCCAGCCCCATAACCATTTCCGTTGCCCTCTAATTTGTCCTTTTTCTTTCTGTAGTGGGGGGCCCAAAATCGGATACAGTACTCCAGATGTGCCCTCACCAGTGCTGAATACAAGGGAATTATCACTTCCCTTGTTCTGCTAGAGATGTGAAACCAAATCCAGAATTTTGTCCTTCCTTAAAGGTGTCCTTCTATCCAGCAAGAATCTCTCACAATGGGCAGTTCAGAAGTTAAGAAGGGAAGATGGGTATGAATCTTATTCTCCAATATAAACGTGCCAAACACTGAGAAATGTAAAGTTTGCAACTTGGAGTTGTGTTGACCATGAGTTGTTTCTAATGCAAAGAAAGGCCTGGAAGACAAACCTGGTGCAGTTCATTTAGTTTACTGATTAAGGACTATACAGACTGTAACCAGTGGTAGCATAAATGATACTGACATATACTCCTTGGTTTATTGTAGTGCTACATCAGTTGAAATGGTACAAGCTCTGCATATCATTTCATATATCCCTCTTTGTCTGGCTTGTTTGCAATATACAGGTTCATAGGATTCAGGTAACCCAAATCTGCTTTTCTTAAAAGCGGAAGTATAAAAAACACTAGTGTATCAGACATGCAAATCAGCATAGCTGATATTTTTCAATCGTCTGGCAATCTTGAAAGAGGAAATATAAAAATAAAAACAATGCCAGTCATCTATGACAGAATCAGAAGAAAATCCTTATTAAGCAAGTTATTTAAATATTTTGTAAAACTACGGGTGAGACAATTCAGCTAAACCTCTTCATGTAGGTGATTCAGGATCATGGGATTCTTGTTCACAACTTGTATAGCACAAAGAAGGCTATACAAAATTATATAAAAATATATATATAAAGACATAAGAAATGCTATAGTGGGTCAGACTAGTGGTCCAGGAACCTGTACCCAACAGTGGCTGGAGTGGATGCTCTGGGGGGAACGTAGAAGTACAGGGCAGGTTTAGTGTAATCTATCCTCTGTCAAACCCTCCCTGCTGTCCACCATCTTTGTTTTTTTGAGGTGCCAAAGGACACCCCTATCCGAATGAATGAAAATAGGTACTTAAATATGTATCATTCTTTAATATGTAACAACCTAATCATGGCAGTACCTAGCTTTAGTAAAAATATTTCTTTTGGTCATGTACAAGCAGTTTGGACCCTGGTAGCCTGAAGAACATAAGTATATCGGAGGTCTACATCAGGGTTTGGGGGAGCATCTATTCACTAAGGTCCGCCAGGGGAGGACAAAAAATAATGGGCTCAAGCTGATTGAAGATCAATTAGGGCTAGACATAAGGAAAAACTTCTTTACAAGCTGAATGCCGAGGGTTTGGAACAGCCTTCCCCCAGAAGTGGTACAGTTACCCACCCTGGTGATCTTCCTAAAACCATCTTGATGCCCATCTTGCTGGGATCATTTGATCTCAGCAGTCTTTCCTGCCCACATGCAGGGGAGCTGGACTCAGTGATCTGTAAGGTCCCTTCCAGCCCCTAACAACTATGAATTCTCAAGCTGGCCACTCCTGTATTTAGCTGTGGACCGCAACTGCTTACAACTGCTCGTAGTAATGCAAACAAAATATACTGCATAAAGCAATGGGACCAATCCAAGGCCACTGAGTTCCACTTATTCCAGTGGTATTTGGATCTTTCAGCTCCCCATAGCAAGAGGGAGGCCTGCTGATACAATGCCACAAGCACAGTTTGTATTCAGGTCCTGATGGTCATATTACTTTTAGCACGTAAATATTAGGGGAGTGCGACGTGGGTCCTGTTTCATTTGGATTTGGATTCGGCCCGAATCAGGGACAGTAATTCAACTGTTGGCCATAGGCACAGCTTTAAATGTTTTTTTTCTATGTACCTCAAGGTACCAGCGTGGCTCGTGAATGCTGCAATGATGGAGCATCCCACAGGAGTGCGGCGAGGCCCTCCATGTGCTCGGCAGCAGTCCACTTCCACTGGAGAGCATGCAGAGGGGCCCTTCTGTGTCCCCCCCGGCTCAGCTGTGGGGGGATCCTGGGTGGCCCCCAGACCCAGGAGGCACCAGTCACTGAGTTGGGGAGGTGGTGTGGGGGGGCCAGCACACTCCCCAGCATGCTCCCCAACAGACCCGAAAGTGGACCAGAAGTGCTTCTGGTCCACTTCTGGGTTTGCTGCCAAGCGCACTGGGGAGCCCCCCCTGCCCCAGCATCACAGCATTGACCTGGTACTTAAAGGTATTTAAAAAAAACATTTAAAGCTGTGTCTATGTCCAAACTGCCAAATCTCTCCAAACTGATTTGGAGGGTTCCAATTTGATTTAGAGAGATTAAAGGGTCCTCTGATTCAATTCGGTTTCGGAGATTGGGCCACCAGATCGAATCAGAGACTGAAGCTTCACACAGCCCTAGTAAATAGGTCAAATGCTATTAAATGCATCAGTTAGGAAGGCCATAAGCAGCACAACCCATTTTACTTTCATGTCACCAGACAGAAGATTAGAAGTGTGAGGGGGAAAAAAAGATGGTGACAGGACCACAGAAAGACTACTTCTTGGCTGCTTCTTGGGTTCTCTCTTAATGGGCAAACACAAATAAAAGCTTCCCAGACAACTGTCAGGTCCTAATCTCTCAGAGTATGTGAGCGAACATTTTATTATATCTAGTTTTGCCATTGCAATGGTATAGTCTTCTCAGTCGTTCTGGGTAAAGTTGTCCATTCTTCATATACTGTGAAATTTCTGTCATGTTAACTAGTGTTAACCCATGCTGTAGTTTTCCTTTAAGGGCATCTTGCCACTAGCTTTTTTGCAGGTATGTTATTTAAGAAAGCCGGTTGATTATGAAAATAAATGTTATTAAATTGCTATTTGTAAAGAGTAAACAGGCTTCAGAGCCTCGCAGAATACTGAGATAACTTGCAGATATCATTGGGTGCCCCTCAGACCTTTATGCTATTTAACATAAGGGACTAAATGTCTTGAGGCATAGAGGAAGAAGTCTGTGGTCATATCTGCCTGTTTTAACTCCTTTCTTTATCTATAAATATATTTTTTTCTCTTTTTGACACAAGCCATCACTTTAAAAGCTTTCCTGTAAAACACGCTGGAAATCTTCATTTTCAGAATGTTACATTTTCTTGACCTAGGTTTGACAATTAGAAGTACACAGCAGTAAGCAATGTATCTCATTCTTGATCACAGTGAGTAAACCTGAGCCCTGGCATTGCTTTTTTGGAAAACTTGTTTTTAAGTATGTCAGTTTTTCCTTTCCACTTTGCTGATTAATTAAATGGTCCTGGTATTTTGTGCTAAAGGGAACTTTTAAATGACACAGATTTCCTCATGCTTGCTGGTTCATAAAGCTAATATATCCATATTTAATTAGGAGCTTCATTTGAAGCTCATTCTTTTAATTTAGAGATGTTAGTCCTTTCTCCTTAGATTTGAAAATCTAGCTGTCAAATTTGTCTTACATGTCCTTGTTGCACATAAATAAAGCTACTTCCCTAACTACATGATTAAAACAAATTGTGTATGCAAATATAACTTACGCACACAAAATAGAAAAATACAGAAATTGTGTTCTGAACACTTAAATTATGTGTGGAAAATAAAATAATGTTATTACAAATTGCACAATTAATTGCTTAAAACAGTGATTAATTTTGCAATACAAAATTTATACTCTAAATGAACAAATTAAATGGCCTGTAAAACTTATTTATATATAAATTTAAAGATTTAACTTTTCACTACCGTCAAGAGAACTGAAAATGTATGTCAGATGCAGAGAGAAAATTCTATTTAAACAGCCTAAATAATTAATTACTTGGCAAATTAGTCTTCTACGTGCCAGTCCTTTAGATTACTGCGAAATTATGCCTTTGTGAAGGTTTGTGCGTTCTCTCCAACAGAGTGGCAAGCCATGAGATTTCCCTCCGTAGACATGGCTAGTGCTCTTTTCAAAGTTAAGCTACATTAGTTGGTGTCATCCTTGTCTAGGTCTCTCTGAAGCCTAGCCCTACCCTCCAGCATATCTACTCTTTCCCTTATCTTGGTGCCAACTGCAAACTTGCTGAGGTGCGCCGTGCGCCATCTTCCAGGCCATTGATGAAGATAGTGAACAAAAGCCATCTCACTGCTTCCCAATTCACTTTTTGTTGGGAAGCTCTGAAGGGAAGTAGTACAAATCTAGCATTGGGTAATGTGTATTTTGCCTCCTACAAGGTAAAGCATGGGATCTTTGGAAGTGTGTGCTATAAAATAGTGTGAATATGACCATTGCTAGTGGAGTTAAAGAATTAACTCCCACAGTTGTGATCTAAGCCTTAGAAGCTGGGAGATCTGAAATCCTTCTATGCTTACAAATGTGAACTCTCTGGCTGTGGCTTTATTCATTGCATCATATTACAGTATACTGTATCTCTGATAACACCATTCTACCTAGCTGTGAATTCTACCTATCCTGTGGACCCAAAGAAATCTCATGAGGTTCAATAAGGAGAAGTGCAAAATCCTACATTTAGGATGGAACAATCCCATGTGCCAGTACAGGTTGGGGGCTGACTGGTTAGGCAGCAGCTCTGCAGAAAAGGACCTGAGGGACCTGAACAATAAGCTGAATATGAGCCAACAGTGTGCCCTTGTTGCCAAGAAGGCTAATGGCACACTGGGCTGCATTGGTAAGATTGTTGCCAGCAGATCAAGGGAAGTGATTATTCCCCTCTATTTGGCACTGGTGAGGGCACATCTGGATTCCTGTGTCCAGTTTGGGGCTCCCCAGTACAGAAAGGATGCGGGAAAATTGGAGAGAGTCCAGCGGAGGGCAACAAACATGGTTATGGGACTGGGGCACACGATTTCTGAGGAGAGGCTGAGGGAACTGGGTTTATTTAGTCTGGAAAAGAGAAGACTGAGGGGATTTAATAGCAGCCTTCAACTTCCTGAACTGGGGCCTCCAAAGAGGATGGAACTAGACAAGGGGGCAGGCAATTATTTTGGCTGGAGGGCAGCTTAATGAGTTTAGGTGAGCTGTTGAGGGCTGCAAGGGTAGCCCCTCCCCTTGACAGGTGCCCTGCCCCTAGTTGGCATCTTGGGACTAGAAATCCTGTCCCTAACCCCTGACCTTTGCCACTGGAAGTCCTTCCCCTTACCCCCTGAAGTACTCCTTTTGGGACATGGAGTTGCTTTCTTGGAATCAGAAAAAAAACAAATCATATACTAGAAGTCAAACATCTACCATAACAGATTTTACTTTTACTTCAAAAATATTTTTATCGTGATTAATTTGTGTTTGCGCCCAGCAACCACGGTTCACCACATTGCGCATGCCTGGCCCGGCCTGGCTGCGGGTTTTGTCTGCACTCAGGCAGAGGCCCCTGGGCCCAGGCCCAGCTGGCTCGTACATTTGTCCACCTATGACCCCCTCCTGCCTCCCCTGCTCCCTGCTGCCACATGCAGTTGCCAGGACACCCCTGGGAAGAGGGGACAGAGCTCCCCTCCACTTCTGGTGGAGTCCCATGAGCAGCACATGGTGGGAGGGAACAGGGAAGGCTGCCAGCTTCATCACACAGGACTTCCCCCAGTCCTCGGAGCCGCACTTGAGCCCTGTGTGATAGAGGCAGGCTGGCCTGGGCCTGCTCCTTGCTGCCATTTGCAGCTCCAAGAACTGGCTGGAGCCACACACTGCTGGGTGGCAGTGCCTGTGAGGGCCATGAGCTCTCCAAGGGCCCACTGCCAGCAGCAGGGCTGTGCACCACGGGGAGAGTGTGTGTGTGTGGGCGGGGGGGGCACACCTCCGTCTACACTCCCTCATACCCACAACCTGCCCACCCAAGCTCCATGCTCCCACTGGCCCTTTGGGAGCAGGTTTTGGGCTCTACACTCCTGATAGCCCCAGCCCCATGCTCCGCACTCCTGCCCAGCTACAGTTTTCCTCCCACCACTGCCATTCCCTACATGAACCCTGAGCAAGCGCTGCAGCAGGGACAGGAGGAGGAGCCGCTGGAGGCTGAGGAAGCCGAACAGGTCCCTTGGTGGCTGTAGAATGGCAGCAGTGGTCCTGCCTGGCAACTGTGCGTGCTGACCGTGAGGCCCTCCTGCGTACAAGGGTAGGAGCAAGGTGTGCAGGCTGGACAGGGTACAATTAATCGTGGGTGCACGTGGGCTGGATGAAATTGACTGGTGGGCCAGATGCACCCTGCGGCTGTATTTTGCCCACCCCTGAGTTAGACTGTTCTCAGTGGTGGCAGATGAGAGAAGGAGCAATGGCCTCAAAAGCACCAAGGGAAGTTTAAGTTAGATATTAGGAAAAACTTCTCACTAGGAGAGTAGTAAAACACTGGAACAGGTTACCTAGTGAGCTGGTGGAATCTCCATCCTTGGAAGTTTTTAAGATCCAGCTAGATAAACCTTGTGTGGGATGATCTAGCTGGGGCTGGTCCTGCTTTGAGCAAGGGGTTGGACTAGATGACCTCCAACACCAATTTTCTGTGATTCTATGACTGCGGTGTCAGAGCAAGTAGATGAACTGTGACATCCCAAGGGACCCAAGGTTTGATGGCACATCAAAATGGATTTAGGGGAGAGCACAGGAAAAAAGGCAAAAATTCTTTTTTAGGCAACGGGCATCTGTTACGGTTGCGGAGGAGGATTTAATACTCCAGCCCTAGACTGGAAGATTAATCCTCCAGCCCTGGTTCAGACCAAACTGCCATTTATCCAACAGACCAGTGGGGGCCAACCTTTTTGGCAGGCATGCCAAAAATTAGGCCTGCACCTTCCCCAAGTGCCACTCATATCCCTTTTCCCTGGCTTATCTACTGCTTTGTTTTCTGCTCCTTGCCTGAACTACTCCTCTGCTTTCTGCTCCCTTCCCTGTGCTCCCTATTGAGTTTGCTGCTCTGCTTTCTGTTCCTTGCCCTATCTGTTGCTGTGCTACCTGCCCCCTCCCCAGTCTGCCCCATGCCACACATAGAGGTTGCCCAGCCACTTGCAGCACCTGTGCCCATAGGTGGCAGAAGGGGGGCTAATGCAGGGCAGCAGTAGGGCCACAAGACAGCCCGGCCATGGGCTTCCAGCACCTGCAGAAGTCAGGGGGAGGGAGTGGTGGCAGAGCTGGCGCAGGTGCTGCATAGCCAGCGGGGCACGGGACTGAGCTGTGAGTGGTGTGGCTCCTGCTGCTATGCGTACCCTAGGAGGCACAGGAACCATGTGCCCACAGATCTGCATGGGGCAGGGTGGGCTGCCACTTTCGGCTTTGACCAGGGCAGCGCTTGGCTCTTCCCCAGAGTAGTCACCCCAAAATTTGCCATAGTCTCCCAACCCTCCCTCCCGGCACCGCCACTTAGCCCCTAAATTTCTCTCCCTTTATCTATGCCTGTGCCACAGGTTGGCCTCTCCTGCAATAAACTACAAAACAAGAGACTTCATGCTTATGCCTGTTCTTTAAAGATAGTTATAAATGAAACAGCCACCAGTTCTCCTCAGCACCAGTGAAAATAATCAGTGCTTTGTATCTCTTGTATGTATAAACACACACAAAATAGATCTTTGTTTTGTTTCACAACTCAAGGCTTTATAAGCAGATCAGCTTCCCACACAGAATGCCTTTGATTGAGGCTAGCTCCAAAATAAATGTCAGTAGTCCTTCAGGTGAAATAGTAGGATTGGCATCATATGTCCATGCCAGAGGTACAGTGCACAAATGATAAGAACTATAGATTAACTTATCTAAAAAAATAAAGTGTTACTGATGTTGATTAGCATAGTAAGTTAATTATTAAACCCCAAGACCAAGAAATTGGTCTACACACAACTAAACAGGCAAAACAGCAGATTAGGTTGTTGGAAAGTTTGCCAGATTATTTTCCTGTTAATCAAGTTTCCAGGAAGGTCAGCTCATCCGAATGACCACGTATAAGGGCCACATTTTCAGGAGTTAAGCATGTTGAGATTTGAGTTCTTAAAATTTTAACCTTGTATGTCACAACGAGATGCTCGGCACTTTTGGAAGCCTTACATTCATTGTTTGCAGGATTGGTACATCCTGAAGCTGGTCTGGGTGATCTGTGTGGTAGGAGGGGTATGGGATTGCTGGAACTCACTCACCTCAGGGTGGGCACCATAAGCAGGGAGAATGATTCAGCAAACACTCGGAGCTAGTAAGAATGACCAAAGGCACAACGGAAACCTTTGAAGGGCAACCACTGCATATTTTCATTTTTCCAGCTTAGATCAATGCAAAATGTAAATGAGCAATGCATTTGTGAAATCCTTAGATTTTGAAAAGATTAGTACATCTCTAAGTGCTTTGCTGAATAGTATTATAGTGTTTTACTGTTGTAACTGTTATGCTGCAGGAGAAAGTAAGAAGCAAGGTTTATTTGGTAGTATCTTTTTATTACACCAACTTCATAGCTGAGAGTTGCTTGAGAAGCTTTTGGGTCACCTAAAATATTGCTGCTTGAGTTGGATAGGGATAGGAAATAGGCAGGCAGTTCTCTGCCATGGGAATCTTTCTAGGGCACCTTGCATTCTAGGGGGAAGGTGGACAAGCTGCTGGTCCATGCACCTTAGTGGTCACTTGATTCAAGGTGTGCTTCTCCTAGTGAATATGGCTTACTGGCATGGGGAGTCTCATGAAGTCAGCAGGACTATTTGGGCCCCTCCAGATGTATTTGTAAAGGAGCATTCCACATCAGATCCCATCACAACCTTGCTGGTACACGGGGATCCTGATCCCTGGCTCCCCCTACACCCATAAGGAGCAAGCTTCTGTCAGCTGACCAGGGCTCCCAGCTATGGGATGCATGTGGCCACCTGGTCAGTTAATGGTGTGCTAGGGACCATTAGCAATGCATAGGGGTGCACATGGGTGCATGTGCACCCTGAGATTGGCCGCTGTTGATACTGCTGCTGGTGCCTACAGGCAGTCACCAATTGCCCCCACTGGCGGTGTGTGCGGGTGGTTACTGATTGTTGCTTGCCACCCCCCAGCATCTGCGGGTGGTTGCAGTCGCTACCCTGCCACCAACGCTGCTGCCTACACAATGCATAGGGGGAGCATGGGGTGGGGGGCATGTGCCCCCCACCCCAAGATTGGCCCTTTCTGTCCAGGGCACCGGGGTGCCAAGAGAAGCGCTGGCAGCACTTCCGTTTGCTACCTGCGCTTCTGGGATGGGTGATCTGCCACTGGGGGACCCCACTAGGTTGGCGATCGACCACTGGTGCCCCCAGGCTACGGACCAGGGCCAAAGTTATTCCACGTTTTGTGGAATAATCTTGTGGCTTCTGGCATGATAAAAGGAGAGATCACTCAGCTGACCGTGGGGCTGGTCACAGGTTATGGCCAGTTAACCAGGCCTGAAGCCCAACATGTGCCAGCGGCCCGCGTGGGTTTCACCCGGGGCTGCAGGACGGCGCTGTTGCCGTGCCCGGACCTGGCGCTTCAGGTGTGTGCGCTGCCATGACTGGCTCTGGGCCCGGGGCCGGTGACGCCCTGCCCGGCCCCGACCCGCGGCCTCCCCTGGCCCTGCGCTGC
>NW_017728917.1:25463690-25502027 GCF_001723895.1 Crocodylus porosus
GGGCGCGCGCTGCCTGTCCCCGGTCGCGGCGCGTGGTCCGAGGCTCGGCCCAGTTGGGAGGTGGGCGCTGGCAGAGGCGGGAGCCGCCGGCCCGGAGCTGCGCGGCCCGGCAGGGCCTGTCCCGGGGCCCTGCCGGCGTGCCCCGGGAGCAAAGACTTGGTTCCTTCTGGTCCCAGACGCGGTCCCGGGGTTATCCGGGCGTGGGGGTGCCTGTCCCGGTCTGGCCCCTCCAGGGCGGCTCCTGCCTTCCCGTCCCGGCGCCGCCGACCCCGGCTTTCCGCTCGGAGCACTTGGCGTTGCGCATTTGTGTTTCTTTCCCCAGCCATCCGAGACATTGGGCTCCCCGTTTTCTTTTCTTTTTCTGATCCTAAAATTAGGCTCGGACCGAGTCCCTCCGGTCTTCCCTAGGGATGACAGCACAAGGTTTTGCCTGTGAGACAGTGCCAGGACCGGGGTCGTCAAGAGAGATTTTTCGGTAGAAAAATCACCGGGTTGCGAGGAATGGTGCATAGCCCAGTTACATGATTTACAGTTTGATAGTGTTATTTCGTGGATCAAGGAGGGCTTGCATTCCTTTACTAGAGGTGCTCATTCACTTATGGGGTGTATAAAAAAAACTTTTACTAACTGCAAAAACAGTCAGGCCACCTTAAGTGCAGAAACTTTAAAGATGGGATTAATTAGGTTGTGAGTCATAGCTTGCTTCTGAGTCATCATCAGATTTTATGTAAAACCAGTATTTATGTTGAAATTTGTAGAACGGAAGTACTGCATAACACAAAATATTTTTGTAAAGTAGATCCTGAATGCTAATTTGAACTGCTTTATACTGGCTTAAGATACTTTTTTTAAACTACACTCAAATCTGAATAATGAAACACCGTAGTCAGTCATACAGTCGGGCACAGCAGCATACAGGCCTTTGTCTGGCTGCATAGAGCAATACGTTCCACAGCTTCAGTCCTAACGTCTAGTCGTGAGCATGAAGTGCTGTATAGCACTCATATAATCCCACAGAAACCAGCCAGGAAGTGGCATGTATATAGACAGAAGACTTCTGCAAGCCTGTTAATGTTACAGCTGATTTTTATTGCTTAGCATAATTAGTCTTTTCAGCATATCTGTGCCAATCCAATCCGAGTCATTGACCCATTGAGGGTGCACATCAAAACACTTCCTGTTTCCTTGATGGGCTAAATAATCATTGTGTCCTTGATAGGAGGGTTCTGGAACTGATAACACATACAACAATAGATAGCACATTTAAGGATCAAATGCTTTTATATTTATGTGTAGTGCAGTTCCAACCAACTTTAATGTTTAAATTGTTATTTCAGGTAAAGATTGGTTAGTAGTTTTGCTGCAGAAAACTTAAATTACAATCTGTCAGTTGCTTGGCTGACAAATTTGGTAGTTTCAGACCAGTTGATGTGGATAGATGTCTACTAAAAAAAAAAAAAAAAGCTCAGAAATCTAAGCAGAAAGGTCAAGGATTAAATGAGAACAAAAATTCACTTTTCATCCTTAGGCAGGATTTTTTCAGCTTTATCCTGAGGAAGAGTAGTGAAGGGCTTGCGTAGTTGTATGCTTATGGTTAACCACATGCCTTTAATTTCTAATTGCTTGTTTAACTCTGAAGAGATTATGTAACTTACTAAGCACTTTATTAGAGTCATAATTGGAGGAGATTTAGAATAAGTCTTTTAGGGAACATTAGGTATAGTGGTTATCATTAAAACCTAGTGAATTGGTGTTTGCATATTATTAAAGCGAAGGAAGATTTCTGAGTTATTTGGAGGCATATAATATGCACCTCATCTTATCTGCTTCTTCCAGGTGTGTTTCCCACTAGGTATCCTCTGTTGTTATGCCTTCATTCTCCTTAAACTCCTGTCTATTATTTTCTCTTCTGAAATGCTGCCTGTCATATTACACATTCATGACACTTCTGCCTTTTCCTCTCCCCAGTTCTCAGTGCCTGAACTATCTTTCCCACATAGTCTTCAGCTATCTGGTTATATACCTAAACTACCTGTGTCCATCCCTGCCTAATTTCTCCTTTATGTCATTTTGGCCTGTTGTTCATTTCTTATATGATCTTTCTTACTGACCTTAGCATCCTCATTTGTATCACCCATGGCTTGGACAATTGTCTTTGGATTGCCTACTACTGTGATCTATATGACAGCAGTGGCCTTGTCACGGTCTTGTAGATTTTATCTTTAGATGAACCGGTATCTTCCAATCCCAGAAACACTCCATTTACTTCCCTCCATCTTGTCTATGGTTTGTTTGTACTGTTCTTAATTCACTCCTCTCTTTCTCCACTTCATTTCATGCTGGACCACAGATACTTAAAATTGTGCCAGATAACTATATACTGGCTGTCTTGTGCCACAGGTGTGCAGTCCTCATTATTGCCCCAGGCATACACTTTTTTTTCCTTCCTGATATGTAGACTATGCATTTCAGCATGTGGCTTCACCTGTCCAAGTTGTTCTGCCTATTTTCTGCTTTCTCATCATCTGTGAACACATGCATCAAGGGACATCCTTTTGAATGGCCTTAATGAGTGTATGTAACAGGTGCATTTCCAAGTTGTGTTGTTGAACCTCTGTACATATCTGTACACAGACTTCTAGTAGTGCATTTGCACTCCAAGCTGACTAATAAAACAAAAAAGGTCAAGTTCTGGGAGGTGATCAGTAGCATGCTGCAAAAGTTTGCCAAGAATGAAAGAGTTGTCATAGGAGTAGACCTTAATGGCCATATGGGAGGGATTGGGACATTTGTAGTTGCTACTAGGGGACACGTGATGAAGACGATACTATCAGGTGGTAGGAGTGAATTATTTTGCTATTGTGAATAACTTCTTCATTAAGAAAGATGGACATATTAAATCCTACACTGGAATGGGCATGTACAGAGGAGTCCAGAAGAATATGTGGGAAAAGAAGTTACCAGAATGGCACTATCAGGGAGAAGGGGAAGAGGAAGACTAAAGATGAGATGGAGAGGGATATGAAAGGGAAGGAGTTGGAAGAAAAAGGTACATATGATCGAAGCCAGTGGAGAGTCAGGATCCGCAATAGCAACCCTGTTTAGGCAGGACAAGCGAGGGAAGAAGACAAATCCTATGAAAGTGAAGGTACAGCGTGTGTCTGACTGACTATTTCCTGGTCTCATAATGACTTGGGGCAGGGGAAGAAGTAAAAGGACTGTAGGGCTATTTCTGGAGAGCATCTTACCAAACAGTACAGATTGGTAGTTATGGAAATATATGTATGCACACAGAGTAGTTAAAGAACAGATCAATCAAATAGTAGAACCTGTAAGAGAAAAACAGCCAAGAGTTCAAATACAGAGTTCTGAAAAGGTAAAGGAAGGAAAAAGTTACCGGCGAATTGCAGGAAGATATGTTTGAATGCATTAACAAATGCTCAAAAGAGGTTGTGGCATGTTTCACCAGGAGCCATGCATCCAGAGAAAGCTGTGATGGTGATGCAATGAGAAACAGGCACTGGCCAGGAGAAGGAAGAAATCCAAAGTATGGCAGAAAGGCAGAGATTGAAAAGACTATGAGAAATTAAAATAGCTGAAAAGGAAGCCAAGAAAGGAATGTCAGAACCCAAGACCAAGCTTTGTAAGATTTGTATAATAGACAATAAACAAAGGAAGGTGAAAAAGATGTCTACTGACTGACTGACTGGTAAGGGATCAAGAGGGGAAATCAGAGAACTTGGGAAAGTGCAGTGCATAAGACAAGGAAGACAAGATACTGACAGAGCCAGGAATGATAAAGGACAAGTGGAACAATTATTTTGAGACTAATAACATATTTAATCAAATATAAGACAAGGTTTTTCCCGCCAATGAACATGGGGGTGGGGGAAGCACCTAGTCTTACATTTGTATACAAGGAAACCTCACTAAATACATTGTCTGTCATTAAACTGCTGTCAAAAGCAGCATGTTCTCAGTAATGGAAACCAACTAAAAAGATGATTAAGGCAGCCAGCTGAGCATGACTATAAAATATGGCCTATGTGAGGCAAACATACTAATGAGAATGAATCTACCACAAGGCTAGACTAGTACAGCCCATCTGAATAAGATATATGGTAGTCAGGGCTGTCCCTGGGGGCAAATCAGGGCAACTGCCGCGGGCCCTGTGCTTTGCGGGGGCCCCACAGAACAGAGCAGAGCAGCAGCTCCTCATCCAGCTGCTCGCCACCCCCCTGCCGACGTGCCGTGGCAGCAGCAGCTTCAGATCCAGGACCCAGACTGGAGCAGGGGTGGGGCCCCGCATGGGCTGATTTGCCCTGGGCCCCGCACCCTGCTTGGGTCAGCTTTGGTGGTAGTGCCCATTGCACTGAGTCTCCCTCAGCACTAACTTTTTTTTCAAATCATGGTGAGCCTTTACATTGAATATATTTTAGCTGCTTCATTTCAGCCGATGAGCTGCACCTTTCTTTCCCATTTCCAATTATTCCTGTTTTTTTAAAACAGCCTTAAATATCTGGGAGACATCACCAAACGGCCCCAAAGAGCTTGCCCCAAATCCCTCCGTTGCCTCCTCTCTCAGCCTGTCACATATGATTAGTGTGGCCCCACTCTCTGAGATGGAGCCAGACCAGGTTGCTCTGTGCCTCATCTGCTTATACATTTTTGGAGGATCCCAGGACTTGTGACTAGGAAACCCAGTTCCAGTCTGAATTGTGGGGAGGGGCTAATTAGCACCCCTCCTTTGTGTGGGGTATCTGGAGTACATGCATATACTGAGCAGTGCTGAGCTGTAGGGTCACCATGGCTTGAAATGCCGTTGTCACTGCGGGGGTCCAGCTGAATAAACTACACAGTAAACCATGAGACTTTTGGCTTTGGACTAACAGATTCAAGGGAAACCTCCAATAATTCTACATCTGGAGAATTATAACAAATTTATAAATTATCCATATATAGAATCTAATTATTGGGGGTGTCATCTTATAATGAGGGTCATTTTCTATTTGAGCAAATATGGTAAGAACATGGAAGGGGCTTCCTGGGCCATCAGATCTGGTCCCCTGCATTCGCAGACATTTGTTAAGCAGAGGAATCCCTCAGATAGCCATTTCAAACTGTCACCTATAACAAGGAGGGACAAATTCTGACTCATGGGTGAAAGATAATCTAAGGCAGGGATGCAAAGTAATTCTGGTAAATCAAGCAGATTCTGGTCAAATGGGTAGTTAAGAAAGAAGTAATGTATGCCTTTGAAATGAAAAATCAGTTGCAAGGCCAGATGGGTTATCAAGAGCAGCATAGAAAAGTTGGAGATGTGGAAATGTAGGTTTTCTCACCGATTTTTTTTTTTTTTTTTAACTCCCATGATTATAACCTTGATGTTACTATGCTTATGCACTGTCAATGACCTTGAGAGTGATACTGCCTGAAGTTTTGTACTCCTGGCAGGGTTACCAGTGTTGGCAAGGTTGAGAGCGAGGTTTCCAGATTAATAGCATTCTACAAATGAAAATAAGAGTCTTCAGTGGTGGAGCAAGCAAATGAGGCAAGAAAATTTCATGCTGGCTGCAGAGATAGATGAAGGCTGCAGCAGACTAGAAACCTTTGGTTGCTTAGGTTTTTGTAGACATTGCATAAAGGCTTCCGTCCTTTGAAGTACTGTGTGGTCGCTGATGTGCCATCAGCATCCCCATTAAAAGAAAACACATGCAGATGTCTTCCCTCAATAGCAAGTCATATGGCATCTTGCAGTGAGGGGAGACGGGGTGCAGGTGCTGGTAATTAGTGGAAGCTCCTTATAACCAACCTACATGAGCGTAATGTACTTGAAACTAAGAAAGGTGTGCAATTTGGCAGGTGCAATTATGATCGTATCGGAGGGGGCTAGAAAAAGTGGCCCAAAAGGTCTGTCTTATTTCACCCGACTGGAAGATGGTATCCAGTGGGAACTATATTTGCAACGCAAACCAAATCATGAAGTTTGCAACCTGGAATGTCCGTACTATAATGGACAATCCTAACAGTGACTGACAGGAGTGAAGGACCACATTTGTGGCCAGAGAACTTGTATGATTTGATAGACACATTTCTGCACTTAGTGAGACTAAACATGCAGAAAAGGGGTAGCTCACAGAGCATGGTGGAGGCTACATCTTTTGGGAAGAAGGAAAAGATGAAAAAGATAGACATATCCACAGCACTGGTTTTGCTATCAAGCAAGATTTTTCCTCAGGTGCCAGAATGTCCAGTTGGCATCAAAGAGAAGCTCATAACCTTTTGTGTTCAGGTGACCAACAGACAGCATACAATAGTCATCAGTGCATATGCCCTGACTCTTGATGGAGATGACAAAACAAAAGACTTTTATTCTGAACTTGACTAAATCCTGTCATCTGTCCCCAAACAAGTGGTGAGCCACAGAGTCCCAGCTGCATGCCATGTCAACACCTGCTTCACCCCCCTCTCTACTGCATGCCTGCACAGGCCCTCTTTACCCTTAGCACTTCTCTGCACTCCCTTTACACCACTATACTGTATGCTCCCCCACCCTATTGTACCATAGACTAGCATGCCCCAAGACTCTCACCCAGCTTCCCGAGTTGTGCTGTGGGCACTGCTGTACCATCCTTGGGCAGGGTGAGGAAGCAAAACCCAAGGGAGAAAGGGTGGGGCTGGAGACTCCAGCCACCATTGCAGTTGGAGCAATGTGGAGAGAGTCTGTTGGGCATAGTTGTGGGGACCACAGTTTTAACCTCTCACAGGCTTCGAGTTGCGCAGTCCTGCACTAAGGTACTGAGTGCTCTAATTTCATGTTTGTAGTAATGGGAGCTGAGGATCCCAGCATCTCAAAGGACGTGCTCAGCTCCTCAAAATATAGTATCACAGGGGAAGAAGGATCTGCCAGTGTGAGCTATATAGTTCTGATGTCCTGTAAAACCCCTACAGCATGCAGGTTTGGAGAACAAAAACATCCTAGTAGTTCTGCTTATGTTCCCATAATAGAACAATTTTGCAAGAACACTGCCAAGGGGTACTTTGGAATCATCTCCTCCACCCCATCGTGACCTCCTTCTTGCAGGCCATATAGAAGACAACAGTCTTACTCAGATGTGCAGGTAAAGGCATGATTGGATGCCACATGTGGGTGGCAGGAGGTGCAATTGTAGGATTGCACGTTAGATCCAATTGTGCCTTATTGCCAGTGTAGGGGGAACCCAATCCTGGGCTTCCCTTGCATCAGTAAGAAGCAGGCACCCATTGCTTTGCTGAGGGGGCTTCTAGCTGCGGGGACCCCCAAGAGGCTCTACAGGGCTCTGGGTCCCGGCTGTGCCTCAAGCGCAGAAATACAGCTGTTGTTGTTAGAAATATAATTGCCTGTTTTGAAAGAGGAATAGATATTTGCCACTGTGTGAAAAGTTATGGTGGAAATAATGTTTTGCCTGAAGGCTAAAAATTATGAGCATGATGCATAGTACGGGACTGTTGCTTCTTTTGTTAGTGTATAGCAACTGACATGCATTTTTTCCACATTTTAGGAGCTAGTGGAAACAAACACCTGATGATTTCTCTCTGATCTGCCTTAATTATATTTTTGGAAATGTACTTTAATTTCTTTTTTCCTCTTTGCCCAAGATTCAGATTCTAGCTAAAAATGTAACATGCATTGACTGTGTACATATGGCCTTCAGATGTTGGGGATGGCACAAGTTGTTGTCAGGGACCTGTTTGAAGTGTGTTGTGTGATCCCTGTGCACAAATCAGTAGCCTGAAATTAAGCTACTTTGTTTTCATCCCCATCGTTTATAGCAGTGGTGACCAGCTTATCCAAGCCCACAGGCTAGTTGAGTGGACTAGGGCCAGTCTATGGCCGTATTCTGGCACATGGGGCTCCACAGGGCAACAAAATTTATTAGGAGCCTGGGAGACAGAGGGTGAAGGAACTAGGGTTATTTAGCTTGGAGAAGAGAAGACAGGGGTATTCAATAACAGTCTTCAAATACCTGAAGTGTGATTATACTGCAGATAGAGATAGGATTTTCTCTATGACTGTAGGGGATAGAAGTAGGAGCAGCAGCCTCAAGCTGCAGTAGAGGAAATTTAGTTTGGAGCTAAGATCTGTTAAAGCAGTTCCTCTTTTCAAAATGTTGCTCACCCTTGTTCTAGTACAACGCCTGCATAAATGAATCATAGAAAGTAAGGGCTAGAAGGGACCTCAAAAGATTATTGAGTCCAATGCCCCCGCTGTGGGCAGGAATACTGCTGAGTCTGACCAGCAAGGTGTCTGACCAGTCTCCTCTTGAAGACTTACAAGGTTGGGGACTGCACCGCCTCCTTGGGAAGTCTTCGTCAGATTCTGGTCTCCCTTACCAAAAAGAAGTTTTTCCTGACGTCCACCCTGAAACCATCCTCTCACGGTTTATGGCTATTGCTTCTTGTCCTCCCCTGGGGCACCCTGGTGAACTGTGCACTTTTCTTAAACCATCCCAGACAGGTGCCTACCCAGCCTCCTCTTGAAAAATTCTGAGCCTAGGCATCTTGGTCCATTGTCCTAATATTCTTACAGGGTAGAAGTTCCTTCCTTGAGTTTCTTTCTTGGATCCAGTCTAAATCAGGTTTCATAGAATCAAATGAGTCGGAAGGGACCTAGACAGATCATTTAGTCCGACCCCTGCCATGGGCAGGAAGGAGCACTGGGGGTGGCAGGGGTCATAAGGAAATCAGAGTTCCCCCTGTTCCCTTAGCTCACCAGGACTCAGGTCCAGGCCTCTCACTCCCCACCCACAGCCCCTTGGTCCTTGCTGATGCCCTCATGCCCCACCCACAGCCCCCTGGCCCTGTTGGTGCCCCTCACTCCTCACCCCCAGTCTGCTGGGCCTGGCTGGTGCCACTCACTTCTCCCTCCAGCCCTGACCAGCCCTGCTGGTGCCCCTTGTCCTCTACCCATGTCCCCCTGCCTCCCCAGCCCTGATGGAGGGGGCCCCAATTGCCAGGGCTACAGCCAGGGACCTGGGTCCGCAACCCCCTGCCCCTTGCAGTAGTGCCCAAGCCCCAGCTGCCACCCCCAGAAGGCAGCAGCTGCTGCAGCCTGAGCAGGGAGCCCGGCTCCCCCTCCCCCATGGGCAGCATGGGGTTGTGCCCCTCACTGCTTCAGGGTGGGCAGGGGGCACCTCGCCAGGGCAGTGCAGGACTCACAGTGGCTGCAGCAATCTTACTCGCCTGACCCCACCCTGCTGCCAGGCTGTGGAGGCCCCAGGGGAGAGCAGCAGGGTGGGGAGCCAGAGCCTGCAGTGGACAGCCTGCCCCAACCCCACACACAGGTCTGGTGGGCACTGGTCCCTCCTGCCCCTTCGGGAGCATGCACAGTGATGGGGAGCCACCCCACCTGTCCTCCCCCTGGATGAGCTGCCCATGGCCTTGTTCCTCTCCCTGCTGAGGCCCTGTGGCCACATGTTGTGGCACCCTGCCCCAAGTCCCACGCATTACCCTGCTGGGCAGCAACCCCAGCCCAGCTCAATTCCCTCCCCCCCTTACTTGTGGAACCTATTATCCTAGCGGCCATGTGCCTGTACATGCAGGCACCCCCTCTTTCCGCTCCCCCCAGCCCCTTGCAGGCTGGAACTCTGCCAGCCGCCAGAGAGCTCTTTGCGAAGAGCAGAAGCCACATGTTTTTCTGTTCAAATTAAAAAATCTGTGCTTTTCTTGGGTAAAAGGGAAATGGAAATCCTGGCTCACTGGTTATAACAAAGAGGAAGTATACAAAAACAGAGCTTAGTTTATTAAACTTTTGATCGCTCAGGTTGGCCCCACTAATTTGATAGGGTCAGTCACATGAGTAAGGTTTAGAGCAGATGTTGCATAATTCGTAACAAGTAAGTACTAATTTCTCTTTCTGTGTATCTATAATTTAAAAATTGTTCATTTCTGCTGGGGAGAAGCATCAAAGCCTTCATGGACTAAGTAGTGAAACTGCTGTAAAGCTATTTAAAATAACTCAGGTAATGCCAAGATAATATTGTACCCTAAATTAATATTGCCTTCCAGCTGGGTTGCTGACCTACCTTCTAAACTTCCCTTGATGAAGGCTGTGGGTGCAGACAATTGAACCGTTCAAAAAATGTCACTGATTGAGAACTGTTTCACAATAATGTGAAGTACTGAGGCTTCACCCAAGGGGCGGGAGTTTGCCTGGTGGTGGTTGAATGGGGGAGTGCTTGCTCCCATGCTTTGGGAGTCCTCCAGGGGTCTGAACTGTGGCTGGGGGCATTGTCACTTTTCTGCTTTCCCTTAAAATCATAGAAAATTAGGTCTAGAATGGATCTCAGGAGGTAATCTAGTCCAACCTCCTGCTCAAGGTAGGACCAGCCCCAATCAGATCATCCCAGCAAAGGCTTTGTCTAGCCAGGTCTTAAAAACCTCCAAGGGTGGAGATTCCACAACTGTTTCCTAAACACAAGTTTAATAAACTTCAGTAAGCCTACATATGACTGAATTCTGCAATGCACTTGCCTGACTTCGTGGTATGGTGAGTGGAGTGTTTGGATCCATGGGGCTGAGGGTCTACAACTGAGCTAGTTGTTAAAAGATAGGTTTCACTGAAAAGCAGTGCAGGGTTGTTTATTGATTTTAAAAGTGCCCACAAAAAGAGAAATAAAGGGGTTGGGGGGGTGCAGGAGAGTTTTGGTTTTATAGCAGAGTGGTCAGTTGCAGCAGCATGTGGGGGGTGGGGGATGAGGAGCAATGCAGTGTGGGATGCCTGGAGGACTCACCAGACATGCATCACAGAACATTTGGGGTCCACACACAACACTGAACTGGTTTACAGTGGAAAGGTTCAAAATAGTACTTGATTTTCCAGGTACACATTTTTTTAACCATTCTAAATGAACTTGAACCATTTTAACAGGGATGCATGTCTATCCACTTAAGGCTTACGTTTAAACTATTAAACTATTATAAATGTTATACATAGGGACCTACCAAATTCCAAATTAACGATTTTACAATTTTCATGGAAACAGTAGATTTGGTAGGTCCCCCTTGAAAAAGCTTGATCCCCATGAAAAAGCAGGAAAATAGGGGGAAGGTAGGGAAAGGCAGCTGCAGAGGCGGGAAGCATGGGTGGGGGTTGTTACAGCGTATAGCGTTTAGTACCTGTAATAATAGGTTTTAACTCAATGTGCAGTAACCGGTGCTACTAAACAGTAGAACCAGTGCACTTTTTTTAGTAATGCTAATGTGTAGTAGACTAATTCTACTGCGCATTAGCACGGCTTTTGCCATGATGTGCTAATGTGCAGTAGAATTAGTCTGCTGCGCATTAAGCATCACATGTAGACACACCCTGTTTCTCCCAGATTCATGCTTGTCACTCCTTGTGGGGAGTAAGTGGAGCTCAGTTGTGCCTCAGCAGGTGGATCCCATGGCCCGAGAAAACTTGGGGCCTGCATGGGGTTATTTCCTTTGTGGTATTTGTGGAGCTTTCCCAGAGGAATGGTGGGGGCAGAAAAACACTTTAAGAGACAGGAATGAGATCAGTCACTACTTCTGCATTATTCTTTTAATGACTAGGATTTAAATAAATCATGCCTATCTAGCATGTTTGAAATATTGTGCCCAATCCCAACCTAAAAAATAGAGGGATTTGCAAGGGCGTATGGAGTGTGAGTAGGTAGAACAGTACTGGGAAACTGAGTAACAGGGAGCAAACTGCTAGGCCTGCGCAAATAGGGAAGTATTCGATTTGAATTTGGCTGATTTGGAGGACAGTGATTTGATTCAGATTGCTGTTCCGAAATTATTTGGCTGAATCTACTTCGGAAGATTTGGCGCTGAGTTGGAGAGATTTGTTAATTCGGCCATAGACCATAATGGGGAATCACTGAAATACCTGTAACTTTGTCATTTTTTGACAGATTTGGATGAAAACAGCAGGGATGGTAGCCCCTTCTGAGAGCATGAGGCAGACCTCAAGTTTCAAGGACAGAAGTGCAGGGTTTTCTGGGAAACTGCACCTCAAAGTGCTGACAAGCAAAACTTGTGACGTGTGATTTTGTATGTGTGTTAAGGCACAGCAGGGTGAAAACAGCAGGGATGGTAGACTACAACAGGGGGTCTTCCCAGGGCTCAGACAGAAACAGCTCACAAAAGGGACAGAAAGGCTGCAGGCAGAAGCTTATATGCTGTTTCTTTGTCCCTCCCCCAGAGCACTGTGATTGGAAGGGGGCTCGGAAAGATCACAGTCATTGGCCAGCTATAGATGTCAGTCTTCCCCCTCCCCCCGCTCTCCCTCCCTCTTAGTTTCTGTTCCCCTGAAAGACTGCCTTCTGAATTTCCAAATCTTTTCCAAATCAATTCAGAGGGGTTTTTTTGGTCTCCTGATTCAATTCAGATTTGGTGATTCGGCCTCTGAATTGGGCTGAATCTTCTCTGAATCAAATTGGCAACCGAAGCTTTGTGCACCCCTACAAACTACCTCTATTTTAAAATGGTCCTTTTGACACACATCACAGACAAAAAACAAAGCAACCAAAATCCCTTCATAAATAGGAGTCTGAGCCAGGGATAACATTGATCTCTGGCAAGGATAGTTCAGTCGCATTCAGAGAGTTCTGAGTTCTTGGAGGCAAAAGCGACTAGAAACACAATCTGAAACATCTTCTGTCTGCTTTATTTAGAGGAGGAGAAAGCAGAGCTCCTCTGGAGATCCCAGAGATGCTTACACCACATAATATAATCTACGCTGCACAAAATGTGGGATTTTCAAATGTCAGCAGAAAGCCCTAGCTGAGGATAGTGATTGTTTAGTGACTTACTGATAAGGACTCTGATGATAGGGAGTATTTTAGTCTGCTCAGAATGTGATCTTAACTTAAATGTGACCTTCCATTGATGTGACCTCGTTTGACAGGTAGATTCACTGTTAATACACTACTGCATATTGTCTATGTGGTAGATAGCAATCACTGAGAAAGGAGGAAAAAAAGAGGGATGAGATTACTTGGTGTTTCAGACTTCCTAATTTTTATTTTGCTTGTTGTTGTTAGCCATTATAGCAATTTTTGGTAGCGCTTTAGTTTAAATTTACTTATTTAAATTTACTTATTTATTTAGTTTAGATCTTTAGAATCTAGAGATGTCTATTGCAAACCTAATTGTTCCTGGGTATATAACTTCTGTGTCTCTGCCTCTATTGTGCCCTCTTGCAAAATAATCCTTTGAAGATGCAGAATCAGATGTGTCAGGCTCCAGTTCATTGGCCTCTCTTCATCTATTGTGCATGGCAATGCTGATAGGTATCTTATCTCCCTGGCCATGCCTAGGCCCTATGTACATCTAGCTGAGCTGAGTTGGAGTTCTCCAGTGAGGAGATCCATTTTTGATCCTGCCCTTTATAACCCGAAGTTTCCTTAAAACTTGAAAAAGTTTTATAACATTGAGTTAGGACAGCATTGTTAAATAAAAGCTATTCTGAGGTGCATAATTTGAAATGTAAGGATTAGAAATGCTTGGAGATTATAGTGTTTGTAGGGGGTTTTACTATATTGAACAAATAATAGTATAATGGAAATCCAGTTGTGTCTTTAGAATTATAAACCCTCTGTGATATGAATGAACCTTTGTGTGTTAATGGAAGTGACTGGCACTAGAAGAGCTGTTACTGAGTTATGATCTCACAGGGAGATTTTTCTGACTCTTTTCCAGTTCTTTTTAAATACTGCACTAGTGATAAAGAAGGAGATACAATACAAAGCCTATGATACAGAAATGTCAAGCACTATGCTTACACAAAGAGCAGCAGGTTAAAGCTTTCTGCAGAGGTTGCGTCTTAATCCTTAAATTAACTATATTGAGGTAGAGAAGCACTAAGGATAGGCAGAGTCATCTATTGGGCTGATAGCTCCAAAATACCAATTATATCTATCCATACAGTTTTACTACATCTGCAAACCATGGAATATGCTACACTGGGCAGGTCTGCTATGTTATACATGCAAGGTCTAGAATGAAGGGTTAGGTATATAGAAGACATTGGTAGAACCTACATTTGACCTCAGATCTGGCCCCAGGTAATCAGATTTGGCATCAACAAGGTGAGAGGCAGGGTGTGATTTGTCACAATTAGCAGTGCAGTGTATGTGTATCTGTATTTTAAAACATGGTCTGTCTTACACACAAATAGCCTAAACTCTTTTTGGTTGAATTCTGTACTCTAAAAAGAGAGGACCTGAAAAACCCCTTAGTGGAAATGGTGCCAGAAGCAATGCAGCAAGTCTGGATTTGTAAATTTGCTGAGGTTTATAAATGACTTAATTTGCACTACGTTTTCTTTTTACCTGTAGTTTAATACACTTACAATGAGGGCATTTGTTGCTGCTAGAGGTTCCCTTTTTCTACACAAAGTATAAAGTAAAAGTCCTGACTGTTTGCCATAAAAGATTTCACAGTACTGAAGCAGAGATATTTTTCTTAGTGTCCTGATTGCATTTCAGTTTTAGGAATTTAAACTAGCCAAATTTTTCAGTCCTTGCATAAACCAAAGTCAGTGGTATTTGTATGTAAGTTTGTGTAGGTATAAGCAATGAGTCAAGGCTGTAAGATTTGCATTCAGTCTTATTAAAACGTCCCAGCAGTTTTGATCGGCTATCACAGGCTTCATCACTTCCTGTCTTAAACTGTTATGTACTATTGGCCTCAGCTCCTAAGTAGCTGTCAAACACCAGACATTGTTGCATTTCAGTGGTGGGAGTAGTGAATAATGGATATACCATATCTCTTTGAAGCCAGTTATGTTTTAGCATTCTATGTGATCGAGAATATTTCTCTGCAAGATACTGAAAATTCACATTTAAAATTTTATCAAATAAGTTTAAACATTATAATTTGATTTAATATTCACAAATGATAGGAGATGTATTTTCTGTCTACACAAATCCAGCAGTTTTACACCTTTAAGACAAGCAGATGCAGAGATAAGACATCCATCAGTGCTTGCTACATTATAAATATTTTAGATCAGCATTTCCTAAAGCATGGAGGATGTTTTTTCAGGAGGGAGACGAGCAGTGCAGAAGAGTAGCCCTGGGTTTAGAGATAAATAATTTGAGATGGGTGATCTTTTAAGAACATACTGCAAGATTCTTACACAACAGAAAGGGCACAATTGATTGCATTTTCCTGACAAATGGCTCCACTCTCAGAAGTTGTGTTACGGAAACTATTCGCTCTACCTTTTTTACTACCATGTAATTTGAAGATTAAAATTAAACATGGTTTTGCCATCTGATAATAATTGTTGTTTGTGTGGCATTCTGTTCCTAGATCAGTCATACTGTGATCGGCTACGACAGGACATGTACTTTCTTACAAGCAATGGCCGACTGAGTGAGCACCTGGTTGATAAAATTATTCTTCAGTTGAACAGAGTCTACCCCCAAATTCTCACTAATAAAGAAGCAGAAAAGGTAATTAAATGAGTTTTACTGCAGCATGTCTGGACATAGCATATTATTCTGGCTGCTACGCATAATTCAACAACTGGTAGATCTGCCACATACTAAACTCAGGAGACAAATTCCTAAATATTTGACCACTTGTCCCATTTTCTTTTTTTACTACCAAAAGTAGTAAAAGTTAAAAAGTAGTTAAAGTTTGCAGTCAGTGATGTGGTATTTGAGTGCCTCATGAGAACTAAGGAATTTATCCTGGTAGGATCCCTGCATGGTTAGAAAATATTATGATGTCCATTTTAGTGATGAGAAAACAAGGTATTGTGTTCAGTATTGGTTGTATAATTTTGATGAATGGTGTGATTTTTTTTTAAACCAGTTTGAACTCCTGGGTTAAATCAGAATAAGCCAGATTTAAATTGACTATCCCTGAATTTCTGTAGGTAAGTCAGTTTAAAAATAGATCTCTAGTTAAACCCGTGCAACTTAGAAGAGAGACCAGGCTTGAGACGCAGCCAAAATTTTCAAAAGTGCTTACTGGTTTTGGATGCAAAATCATTGAAGTCAGTACATAATAAGTGAAATGTGGATTTTAAAAGCCAGCAAATCAAATTGGTAAGTTTGTTCTTATTGGCTGTGTCTACGTGACTGTGCATATATGTGTTGCGGCGTCTCAGATGACCTTGAGATGATGCAGAAGGCACACCTGCATAAGAAAATGTGCAGCATGGATTCTAAATTTCATATTGGGGAATCCTGGTATTAAAAAAAATGTGCCGGAAAAAGGTTCCATGGGGTGCACTCTCAGAGCATGCCTGCAAGCAACTGGAGGTTGGGTCTTCAAAGGAGACACTCTGACAGCTGGCCCGAGCATCTCTATGGCTGCTGTGCTCCCCTGCTGCTCTAGCATGCTGCCTCAGCGTGCTGGAGAAAATAAAAGCAGGTCATGGCTCGCAGCAGCTGCAGGTGGCGGATCCTCGGGACGCTCATGGCCACAACAGGCAGAGCCCTCCAGTGGCACACAGCTCCAGCTGAGTCCCGGAAGTTGCACATGTGTGGGGTTGGTGGGGGATTGGAGTGTGGGGTTGGTGGGGGGTGGGGCCCCCTACCACATGCCCCCCCCCCATGCTGCACAGTCCCTGCTAGCAGCAGGAGGAGGTGAGCCCTCAGGGCACTCATGGCCCATAGCAGGCAGAACCCCTTGGCAGCACATAACTCCTAACTGCACTGCCAGGAGCCCCACATGCTGGCACAGAACCAGACTAGTCTGGTGTGAAGGCGTCTACCAGCAGGCGGGGTTGGGCTAGCTCTGTGCTGCCACATCTACCTCTGGGACTCAGCTGGAGCCACATGCTGCCGGGGGACTCTGCCTGCCACAGGCCATGATCACCCTGAGGGCCCACCACCTGTTGCTGTGCTGCTGCTGCCACTGGTGGCAGGGGCTGTGCACCATGTGGGGTAAGGAGGGCATGTGGCTGGGCCCCCCCACACAAATCACCCCCACCTCACAAATCCCACACCCACCCATAAAC
Source organism: Crocodylus porosus (assembly GCF_001723895.1). Taxonomy (NCBI): domain Eukaryota; kingdom Metazoa; phylum Chordata; order Crocodylia; family Crocodylidae; genus Crocodylus; species Crocodylus porosus. The sequence goes on from NW_017728917.1 coordinate 25,480,675, forward strand.
CCCATACCCACACACTTCCAACATACCTCACATACTCCTACACCCACCCATATCCCTTTACACTTCTCCACCATAGATCCTACACCCACACACACCCCTACCACAAATCCTACCCCCTGCATGTTCAGCTGTTAAATGGGACAGGACCAGCTGGTGGGAGCTGTGGCCGCATGGGCAGCTGCCACACTGGAGCCCTTCCCTGTGCCAGCACCAGTGCCAGACACTTAGCCCTGGCCTGGTGGGAGGGGGCAATGTTCTGGTCCCAGGAACCACTTGGGGGATGTGATGGGCTGGGGAGGAGGGGTGGAGGTGGCAGCAGGAGTTTGGCGATGGGTGGGGTGGGGATTGAGGTGGCAGTGTGGTTTATGTGTGTATGTGATGGGCTGGGGGTAGCAGCAGGGGTGTGAGAGAGAGGGAGAGATGGGGGGGGGCACTTAAGGTAAAAGCAGCCGCCAGAGCCGTGCTTGGAACCCCCCTTTCCTTCTAGACCACCCTGTGCAGGGGGAAACTGGCCTGAAAGGGAAGGGGCTTGCCCAGCCCCATTCCTGAGCCACTATCTTATGACAGTTAATTACTTTATTGTGCCCTAATTTTGGTGCACTTGTAGACTGTGATACTTTACTGCAGAGTTAATTAGTCTACTCAGCAGGAAAGTGCATGGGTAGATGCACCCATTGGGCATGTCCAGACATGCATGGACTTTTGGTTCCCCAGGGATAAGAAGCAGTGTCCCCTGCTCTACTCTGACCATGCCTCCTGCAAGGGAGGGGGATATTGATCTTATCTGCATCGTCTTGGGGTTGCAAAAAATTTCCAATGTATCATGCTGAGAGAAAGATCAGGAAGCACTGCCTTATCCCCTCTCCCTGCAGCACAGGCATACCTCAGCTTCCGCCGCCCTCCCCTCCCCACTTCCCCCATCTACAGAGTGGTCAGTCTGGCTCCTGTTTTGCCACACGCATGTTCTGTGCGAACAGCCTAGCCTTTTTTCCCAGTATGTGTGCTGGATGGGCACTTCAGCGCCCTCCCACTGCACTGCCTTGCCTCCAGGAGTGGAGGCAACAAATAGAAGATGGAGAAAGGAAGCAGAGCCCAAAGAAGCTGACTGCAATGGCAGGACTAGCAGCTACGTGGGAAGCTGGGAGCCCATGGGCTGCATGCTGTTCCTTCATGGGCTTCCTGCTGGTTGGTCAGCTGTGATCTAGATCAGCATATTTCTTGTGGTAGCTAACATAAAGAGTGATTAGTTTTTGGAACCTTTATAAAACCTAAATGTCTGTGTACTTCCACCATTACATGTCCCCTGAAAAGGTTCCAGAGTACTCACAGCACTGGAGCACTAGGAGGGAGTGTTCAGGGAATCAAGGTGTTTCAGCACTGGTTCTTGGGCACCTAGGCATTTGGGCTGCAAAGTTCGCTGTCCAGGATGGGGTTAGAGATGGGAGCATCTCCTAAAACAAAGTGTGTATGCTAGTAAATATCACAGGGAATGTGTTCAGGCTTTTTTTTCATATCAATTTAGAGCAGTGAACAATAGAAATGAAGCACCTTGCATCATGTGCTTATCAATTCCAAATACCAAAGAGTTAATCATATAAGGACCATATATTGTTCTCAGTTGGAAATAATGGGCAGCTCTATTCCAATTAAAAAAAAATGGATATAGTACTCAAGCAACACAGAAAGCAGGAGAGGAAGAAATGATTTTCCCTATGGTCTGAAAAAGTCCTGAACAGTAGTAGATCTCACAGAGAAGATGAAAATGCATTATACTTAACCTTAGCTAAAATCATTTTGATGTATGTCTATTTGGAAGGTATCTAGAAGTTTCCGTAGCCAAGATACAAAAGTAGGTTGTGCTGGCAATACACTGAGGATCAATTCCTTACTTTGGAGGAGAATAATTTCAATAGAGCTGATCTTACATTCCTTCCACAGGCAGATATCTCACTGACACCTGTGGGGGTTTGGCAGTATAAGAAGTGAGGATTTCCCTGAAGGTGGATAATTGGGGTGGCCAGTTTTGTAAATACAGAATAGCAATAATATACTTTTCAGTGAGTTCAGGGGAAAATGGTTAGTTTCCCTACATGTGCACTTTCAGAAAAAAACAGATTGTAATTTACTGTGAAGTTCCTAAATGATTGAGCCTTCCTTTACCTGTGAAAATCTCACTCTGTAAATCAAGCCACCTTAGGTGATTATGTGGATCCAGTGGTCCAGATTCAGCACTGATTGACACTATTTTTTCTGCTATAATAACTCCACTCCTTTCAGTAATATGTATCCTAATTTGCTGAGGTTTGGGGATGGAGAAGTAGACACTCAAGGACAGATTTGCTATAACCCAAAACCTTGCAGAATTATTTAAAGTACACAATGGGCACATCCAAATGAGCACAGTCATGCAGTATGTGGTGCTGCAAACACATTTGCAGTGCCATATACCGCACAGTCCGGAGTTCTCCACACTCCAAGGGCATGCTACCCAAGCAAGCACTGCTCCTTCTTTTTTTTTTCCCCCATGGTTTTTCTTTTTTTTGACCCCTGGATATCCAGGGGTCAAAAAAAAATATGGAAAAAAAACCCAAAGCAGCACACACTCGGGCAGCATGCACTGCTAAAAAGCAGAGCTGGGCTACTCGGAGCCATGCTGTGTCTGCCAGCCAGGCTCCATCCAGCAGGATTGCTGTGGCTGCAGCTCTGAGAGGCCCCCAGAACCCCAGGTAGGGCTGCTGGGGCCAGCACAGTGCTGAAGCCATCTGTGGCTCCATCCTGCTCCCCCAGCTGGCCCCACATTCCCACCATAACCCTAGGCCCCATGCCCAGCTGTGCAGTGTTCCCAGTCCCAGCTACTCCCTCCCTCCCCTCATTGTTGGGGCCTCAATCTGCCCTTCTGCCAGCCTTAGACTTACCTGAAGGGAGCTGTGGGAGATGCTCTGGGAGATGCTCTGGGAGATGCTCTGGGAGATGTGGCAGCAAGGCAGTGTGTTCATGCTCATGTACATGGTGCCCCCTGCCTGATCTCTCTCCTCCCACTTCCCCAGTCCCAAACAGCCCCTGGAACTCTGCCAGCCTGCAAGGGGAAACCTGCCATTTCCCGCTTTTTTCTGTGGTTTTTATCACAGTCAGTTGACAAACACAATCAGGAGTGTGGGGCTATTGCTCAGTAACTCAGGAGAGCTGGTTACTGGCACCCAGGAAAAAGCAGAACTCCTGAATGACTACTTCACCTTGGTCTTTCACTGAAACAAGGGGAAACAATGCCAGGTAGAGTACAGGAAGAGCACGGTAGGAATAATTGCCTTCCTACTGTTGCCTTAGAATTGGTGTATGAACAGTTAAAAAAATTAGACATATACAGGTCAGTGGGATTGGATGATCTTCATCCGAGAGTGCTGAAGGAGCTGGCCAAAGTCACCGTGGAACCCCCGGAGAAACTCTTCCACGACTCACAGCGCTCTGCAGAAGTTCCTGAGGACTGGAAGAGGGCCAGTGTTGTGCCCATCCACAAGAAGGGCAGGAGGGAAGATGTGGGTAACTATAGGCCAGTCAGCTTAACTTGCATCCTAGGAAAAATCCTAGAAAAGTTCATCAAGGAGTCTATCTGCAATAAGCTTGCAGAAGGTAAGATTATGAATGACAGCCCGCGTGGCTTTGTCGTGGGCAGGTCATACCTTACCAACCTCATCTCCTTCTGTGACCAGGTAACTTGTCATCTGGACATGAAAGAGGAGGTTGACATTGTAAACCTAGACTTCTAAAAGGCCTTTAATCTAGTATCCCACAATATCCTTGCAAGAAAATTGGAGGTGCCCTGGTGAACAGGAGTCCTTGATGTACTTCCACCTGGGGGGAAAACTAGGAGTAATGGTCACAAACTCCTGGAAGACTGATTCAGGCTCAACATCAGGAAAAATTTCTTCACAGTCAGGGTGTCCTGTGGAATAAGCTCCCTACAGAGGTGGTGCAATCACCTACCCTGGAAATCTTCAAGAGGAAACTAGACAGTTACCTTGCTGGGGTCATAGATTCATAGATATAGGGTTGGAAGGGACTTTGCAGATCTTCTAGTCCAAACCCCTGTGCTAGGCAGGACAGAAAACTGGGCTCGAGTGACTCCAGCTAGGTAATCATCAAGCCTCCTCTTAAAGACCCCTAAGATAGGAGCCAGCACTACTTCCCTTGGAAGTTGGTTCCAGATCCTAGCCGCCCTGACTGTGAAGTAGTGCTTTCTAATGTCTAGTCTGAACCTACTGTCTAACAACTTATGGCTGTTATTCCTTGTTACTCCGGGAGGCGCTCGGGGGAATAAGGTCTCTCCCATTCCCCGATGGTCCCCCCGCTAGTAAGTTTATAGATGACCACCAGGTCCCCCCTCAGCCTTCTCTTGTGAAGGCTGAACAGGTTAAGGTCCCATAGCCTCTCCTCGTAGGGTCTGCCCTGCTGAACCTGGATCATGCAACTGGCTGTCCTTTGGACCCACTCAATGCTGTCCACACTCCTCCTGAAGTGCGACACCCAGAACTGGATGCAGTACTCCAACTGCGGCCTGACCAGTGTCACATAGAGGGGGAGCATCACCTCCTTGGCCCTGCTTGTGATGCATTTGCAGATGCATGACAAGGTGTGGTTAGCCATACTGACTGTGTCCTTGCATTGGCAGCCAGTGTTCGTCTTGGAATCGATAATGACTCCAAGATCTCTTTCTGCCACTGCGCTTTCAAGAAGGGAGTTCACCAGCCTATCGGTATGCTGATGGTTCTTACTGCCCAAGTGCAGCACCCTGCACGTGTCAGTACTGAATCCCATCGTATTTTCATTTGCCCACCCCTGTAACCTGTCCAGGTCCAGCTGTATCCTGTCCCTCCCTCCTAGCGTGCCCACCTCACCCCAAATCTTGGTATTGTCCACAAATTTAAACAGGGTGTTTTTCACCACCTTGTCCAAGTCGCTAATAAAGAAATTGAACAGTGCAGGACCAAGGACCGAGCCCTGGGGAACTCCACTGCTCACATCCCTCCAGGTTGAATATGACCCGTCCACCACCACTCTCTGAGTGCAGCCTCTCAACCAATTTGCTATCCATCTGACTGTGTAGGCATCAATGCCAGTCACCTAGCTTTTTAATGAGAACGGGGTAGGAGATAATGTCAAAGGCCTTCCTGAAGTCCAGAAAGACTACATCCACCATGACACCTGCATCCGATGATTTTGTGACCTGCTTGTAGAAGGCAATCAGGTTGGTCTGACAGGACCTGCCCCTAATGAAACCATGCTGGTTGCCCCTGAGCATCATCCCCACTGCTGGCGCTTCACAGGTGTGCTCCTTGATAATCTTCTCATAGAGCTTCCCCAGGATTGAAGTAAGACTAATGGGCCTGTAGTTGCCCGGATCCTCCCTCCTCCCTTTTTTGAAGATGGGGACCATATTAGCCTTCTTCCACCATGAGCGCTTGTAAAGCTGTGCCAGGGGCCCCACGATAACCCCTGCCAATTCCCTCAACATCCTGGGTGGAGAGCATCTGGACCTGCTGATTTGAACACGTCCAGCCCCTCCAGAAGTTCCCTAACTTGGTCCTCCCTGACTCTAGGCCTGGCAAAGTCTCTCCTGAGTCCATCCCGAATCTCAGTGGGGGAGTCCCAGTCCCTGCACAAGAAAATGGCGGCAAAGGAATTGTTAAAAAGGTCTGCTTTTTCCTCTGGTGCAACCACCAGATTGCCTAGCATATCCTCTAGGGGCCCCACATTACCTGGTGCCTTCTTCATACTCCCTACGTATTAAAAAAGGACTTTTTGTTGTCCTTGATCCTTGATGCTAGCCCTAGTTCCGTATCTGCCTTAGCTTTCTTAACAGCCCCCCTAAAGACCCGAGCGGTGGAGGTATACTCCTCTTTGGTGATAGCCCTTGCCTTCCACTGGCCGTATGCCTCCTTTTTGGCAATCAGGCATTCCTGAATGCCCTTGGTGAGCCAGGGGGGCTTTTGAATATGCTTGCCCACTTTGATTCTTGTTGGGATTGTCACCCCTTGGGCTCTGAATATCGTCTCCTTAGGGAACGACCACTCATCTTGGACCCCTAATTCCCCTACTCTCTGGAACCGCAGTGCCTCTCCTACCAATCTCCTCAACTCGTTGAAGTCGGCCCTCCTGAAGTCAAGGGCTCTGCCTTGCTGCCGGCCCTTGACACCCTGCGCTGGATGGTGAATTCCAGCAGGCGATGATCGCTAGTGCCCAGGTGGTCGAGGACCTGGAATCCCCACACCAGGTTGTCACCTGTGGCCAGGACCAGGTCCAGCAGGGCATTTCCCTTGGTGGGACTGTGCACCTCCTGGGTTAAGTGGAAGCCCTGTATCTCGGCAGGTAACCTTCGTGAGCGGTCAGACTTGGCTGACTGCTCCTCCCAACAGATGTCCAGGTAATTTAGATCACCCATGACAACTACATCCCTTTCCTTAAGTGCCTCCGCAAGCTGACCCGAGAATTTGTGGTCCAGCTCTTCCCCTTGGTTGGGAGGTCTGTAGTAAGTCCCCACCGTTAACTCCCTTTCCCCACGACCCCCCTGTATCCTGACCCAGAGCACTTCAGCCTGCCCTTCTTCCAACCCCATCCTGCTAGTTGAGGATGTGTATTCCTCCTTGATGTAGAGTGCCACACCCCTGCTTTTCCTCCCCATTCTATTCCACCTGTATAGTCTGTAGCCCCTATGTTAAGTGCCCAGTCATGGGATAAATCCCACCAGGTTTCTGTGAGCCCTACTATGTCCGGGTTTGAACTTGCTATCCGGAGGCGAGTTCCGCCTGCTTATTCCCCATACTATGAGCATTGGTGTAGAGGCATTTAAGGCCATGAATTGGTATGTGTGCCACCCCCCAATTCCCAGGACTATCTGGGTCCCTGTCACTTACCTGGGTACTCCTTGTACACATCACCTGTCTTGGTTGGGAGTTGTCTTCAAGTCTTCCTGTAGCCCTATCCCCTGTCAAAGCTAGTTTAAAGTATGCTGCATGAGATCAGCCAACCTGGAAGAGAAGACACGCTTGCCTTTAGGGGAGAGGTGTAGCCCATTCCACCCAAGCAAGCCCCCTGCGCGAAAGTATGGGTCATTATCCAGGAACCCGAGGCCTGCTTGGTAGCACCAACTCCATAACCATCGGTTGACCTCGCCAATGCAGGCCTTGTGTCGCCGTCTGCATCTACTCACTGGGAGAATAGAGGAGAATACCACCTGTGCCCCCGTCTCCTTGAGCTTGGCCCCCAGGGTCTCAGAGTCCTTCATGATGTGATCTGGGTTGCCTCTGGCTGTCATTTGTCCCCACATGGCTAAGAACCATGGGGTAGTGGTCAAATGTAGGCTGGGATCCTCTCTGTGATATCATGAACCCTAGGCCCCAGCATGTAGCAGGCGTCTCGTGCCATGGGGTTGGGCCAACAGATGGGACCCTCCATTCTCCTTAGGATGGAATCCCCAATGATGAGGATCCAGCGTTTCTTCCTCATGATGCACCCATTCTGCGCCGTCTGTGTCATGCATGGAGTGGCACCACCCCGCTGGAGGCATCCCCTTCGTCCTTCTCCACCAGGGCTGCCAGGGCCTTGTATCTGTTCCCCAGTTGTACCTGGGGAGCCTTTACCACGCTAGCCCGAGCAGCCCTGGTTCTGGTGGATACCTTCTGCCACTCCTCTGTTGAACGTGTCTCCTGGGTGGTCTGTACACTAGACGAGTGGTCCTGCAGTGAACAGAAATAGGAGTCAGTTTCATCCTCTGCAGCCCTGATTCCCCATAGCCTGCTCACCTCAGCCTGGAGCTCCCTCACCTGCTCCTCCAGAGCCCGAAGTCGGGCAAAGGAGGGACAGGCAAGGGAACCACCAGACCCCCTGCTTCCACTGGCTGCTGAGGCCCCACTGTGCCGCCCCCACAGAGGGGGGGCAAAGGAGCTGCTGACCCTACCATGAGCTCCATCTGGGTGGAGGCCACAGAAGAGCCCAGGGCAGGTGGCTCCGCCAGGGCAGGGCCCCTAGCAGCTGTGCTTTGCGTCCATACCATGTCTGCGGAGCTGTGAGTCAACTTTTCTCACCTGTTGAAGGCTCGCTTCTGGGCCGCTACCACGCGTCCTTCTTATGCAAACGCCAGTGCAAATGCCGGTGCGCCCTTACAGAGGTCACCTGACCCCGTTATTTTTCCTGCTTGGTGCAGGGGACTGCACCCAATGATCTTCCAAGGTGCCTTCTGGCCTTACAATCTATGAATCTATGACACTGTTGAATGTCTTTGTGACCCCATTTTTTATTGTTGCAACCCCAAAGTTGGGAACCGCTGGAGTAAGGGTTGCTCACATGGCACATGTGGCCAGGGGAGGGAGAAGCAGGGCTCCTGGGGGTGGGTGGAACAACTGCCTATGTATGTGGCATGCACCCTGTGTGGCTTGCAGCCCCTGGGTCTGTGGCCCCTGGCAGCCTGGAAGGTGGGTGGTCCTGATCTAGATAATACACCTATACATGTTTTCCCCTCCTCAGTTTCTTCACCATTCATTGAACATAGTTTACTCTTCTGCAAATGGTTCTGCCTTAAAATCATGGTGTTTATCCCTATCCTTCTTCATGATAGCTAGTTCCCCTCTCCCTCAGGTGATTCCATCATTTAAAAGGATCCCTCTACTATGATACAACACACATTTCTCTGTTCAAGTTTTCTTTTCTCTGCAGTTTCCTCTTTGTAGTCTGTAAGTCTTTCAGATACTGCAGTATTTAGCATTAGCCTCTGATCCCTTTATTCTCCTGTTTGGAGTTCATCCAATATCCAAGACCCATATAACCAAATAGGAGAAAACTGGCTTCACCTAGGGCAGGGCTCTGTGCAACTTCTGAGTGGCTAGGGGCTGCACACCCCTTGGCTACATCCCATGTGGGCTGTATGCTGCACTGCTTCATGTGGACCCCCTACCCCCCACCACGTTTCAAAGCAGGTGCCCCCTGCTGCACTGTGCCACACTGGAACAGGAGCAAGAAGCAGAATCTGGAGGAGTTCAGGGACCCTAGTGGCAGCAGCAGGAGAGTGATGCGGGGTGGTGCCCAGACTGGGAGCCCAGAGGTCACAGGTTAACACTTCGGGTCTCTGAGCGAGAACCTGGCCATCCCATTGTCACACAGTCCTCCCACGTGAAGGTTTAACAACCCTCTGTTTTCCCAGACGTGGGCATCACATTATTTATTTATTTAATAAAGTCAGTCAGCATGTGTAAGTCATAGCTAGGTTCCTCAGACCATCACACCATGATTTTCAAAGGTGAGAAAATGTATCAGCATTTTTTTATAGCAAGATTGACAGTTTTGAAGCAAGCTGAGAAATACCAGTCCATTTGGATGTAAGCAGAGTTACTTAGAATATACTTTTTCCCCATGCAAAAAAGTGCTTCATTTTGTCTAATTTTCTGTTTAAATTCATCTTTTCTTAAAAATCTGGTTTCAATTTAAAAAAAATGCACTGCTAGATTTCATAGATTTCAGAGACATTAGGGCTGGAAGGGACCTTGGAAGATCATCGAGTCCAGCCCCCTGCCCAAAGGACAGGAAGTCAGCTGGGGTCATAGGAAGATAAGCATCCAATTTACTCTTGAAGGTGTTCAAAGTAGGTGCAGTCTATTCCAGACCTTGCGTGCTCAGACTGTAAAGCAGTTCTTCCTTATGTCCAGCCTGAAATGGTCCTGAAGGAGTTTGTGACCATTTGACCACATCATCCCCTGGGGCACTCTGGTGAATAGATGTTCCCCCAGATCCTGGTGAGCCCCTGATAAACTTATAGGCAGCCACCAGGTCACCCCTGAGCCTGCGCTTTTCCAGGCTAAAGAGCCCCATGGCTCTCAGCCTCTTGTCATAAGGTCTCTCCTGCCCTCTGATCATGCATGTGGTTTTCCTCTGGACTCTCTCAAGCTTCTCCACATCCTTTTTGAATTGTGGAGCCCAAAACTGGATGCAGTACTCCAGCTGCAGCCTCACCAAGGCCAAGTACAACAGGAGAATGACGTCCTGGGATTTGCTTGAGAAGCTTCTATGGATGCAAGCCAGTGTTTTGGTCGCTTTACTGGCCACAGCATCGCGTTGAAGGCTCATGTTCATCTTGTGGTCAATGATGACCCCCAAGTCTCTTTCTTCCATAGTGCTAGCCAGCGTAGCACTGCTGAGCCTGTAAGCATGCTGTGGGTTTTTCTTCCCAAGGTGGAGAACCTTGCATTTTTCAGTGTTAAACACCATCAGGTTCTTGTCCGCCCATTTCTGAGGTCATCAAGGTCAGCCTGGATCACCTTCCTATCCTCAGGTGTGGATGCTTTACCCCAGAGTTTGGTATTATCGACAAACTTCACTGGTCTGCTTCTGACACCAATATCCACATCATTAATGAAGACATTGAATAGTGTTGGCCCAAGGACAGAGCCTTGAGGGACCCCACTGGTCACAGGGCACCATGACAATTGACTTCTGTCAACCACCATCCTCTGGGTCCGACCAAGGAGCCACCGGATAGTGGTGGACCCGAGGCCGCAGTTGGCCAATTTTGCCAAGAGGTGATCATGGGATAACAGATAGAAGGCTTTTCTAAAGTCAAGATATACGACATCAATCTCCTCTCCTTTGTCCAGGTGATAGGTCACCTGGTCATAAAAGGAGATAAAATTGGTCAAGCAAAACCCACCTGCAACAAACCCGTGCTGGCTATCCCTCAGGATGCTGCCATCAGTCAGTCTGTTAAGAATGGCCTCTTTGATAATCTTTTCTAAGACCTTCCCCAGAATAGAGGTCAGGCTGATGGGCCTGTAGTTTGCCAGATCCACTTTCCTCCCTTTCTTGAAGATAGGCATGACATGGGCTTTCTTCCAGTCCTTGGGCACTACACCAGAGCACCAGGAGCTCTCAAGGATCTGTGCCAGGGGCTGGGCTATGTTGCTAGCCAGCTCCTTGAGTACCCTTGGTATAAGCTGTCAGGGCTGGCTGACTTGAAGGTATCCAGCTTCCCAAGGTGTGCCTTCATGAGGTCAGCATTGATGGAGGGTAAGGAATCACCCTCACCCAGCCGTTCCTGTAATGGGCAGGGATGCCCCTTGGGGCTGGTGAAAAACTGATGCAAAGTACCCATTTAGCAAGTTGGCTTTGTCCTGGGCATCAGTTGTCAGTTGTCCCATCTGGTTTAGCAGGGGTCTGGTGTTGCCCTTGGTTTTCCTTTTGCTCCGCACATATCTAAAAAAGGACTTTTTATTGTCTTTAATACTTGTAGCTAGTTGGAGTTCAGTCGCAGCCTTGGCTTTCCTGGTTTGCTCCCTGCAGGTGCTGATCAGTGCAGAATATTCCTTCTTGGAGATGGATCTAGTCCTCCATCCTTTGTAGGTGTTTCTTTTTAGATGCAGGAGGTCCACTAGTTCCCTGCAGAGCCCAGGGGGCTGCTGTGCCCTTTTGCTGCCTTTCCTCCGAGACAGAATAGACTTAGCTTGTGCATCAAGGATCGCTCCCTCGAGGAGCAACCACTCATCCTGAACTCCCCTCCCTTTTGGGTCGTGGTCCCTGAGGGCCTCTCCAACAAGCCTCCTGAGCTTATCAAAGTCAGCTTTCCTGAAGTCGAGGACTTCTGTATTGCTGACTGAGTTGCCAGCATAATGGCGGATGGTGAAGGTAATCAGCTCATGATCACTGTCACCCAGCTTCCCTTCGATCGTTAGGTCGCCCATTAGGTCATCCCCCATAGCCAGTACCAGGTCAAGCAGTGCTTTACCTCTTGTCAGCCCATTGACTTCTTGTGTCAGGTATGGCTCATCCATGCATGACAGAAAGCTTTGTAACTGCTCTGATTTGGCTAAGCGCTCTTCCCACAAGATGACAGGATAGTTGAAGTCTCCCATGACAACCATGCACTGGGAGCGCACAGCTTCAGTCAATCCCCTGGTGAACTCCTGGTCAAGCTCTTGCTCCTGGGTAGGAGGTCTGTGATAGACTCCCACTGTTGTGTCCCCTGTTCCCTATAGATTTTAACCCAGAGGGTCTCCAGTTGTCTACCCTGAGTGTCAATGTCGGCTTGCAGGGACGCGTAGCTTTCCTTGACATAGAGAGCTACACCCTCTGCCCCTTTTGTCCGCTTGATCCCTCCTGTACAGGGTATAGCCATCTATACCTGTGGTCCAGTCATGGGTGGAGTCCCACCAGGTCTGTTATCCCTGTGACATCGTAATTATTTGTGTTAAGCAGGAGGACGTTTCTCCTGTTTATTCCCCAAGCTCCTGGCATTTGTGTATAGGCACACAAGTATCCCTTTAGGGGCCCTCGCCTTGCCCACAGCTTGCTCCGTGGCTGGGGCAGGGGTGGGCTGCCTTAAGTGCCTTGACCTGCTGGCTTTGCAAGGGTTGCTCAGTAGGCCAGCAGTGGTGGTAGTCCCCCCCCCACTCCCCGGCAGGCTCAGTTTAAAGCCTGGTGGAGCAGGTCAGCCAGCCTGGCTGAGAAGATCCTCCTCCCCAGTGGAGAGAGGTGGAGGCCATCCCTTCCCAGCAGCTTGATGCCTTTGTTACCAAAGAGCAGACTGTGGTCATGGAAGCCAAAGCCATCCCGATGACACCAGCACTACAGGCTTTGGTTCACTACCTCAATCCTCCTCTCCCTCCTCCGCCCATAGCCCAAGACTGGGAGGATCAAAGAAAACACCACCTGCTCCCCCAGACACTTTAGCTCCGCTCCCAAATGGTCAGTGGGCTGGAGGAGTTCAGGGATCTTCTCTGCAATGTCTCGGATTCGGGCTCCCAGGAAGCAGCAGACGTCTCAGGCTAAGGGGTCAGGGCAGCAGATTGCCCCCTCAGTTCCCCTCAGGATGGAGTCTCCCATGACAGACACTTTGCGTTTTGTCTTAGGGAGAATCAGGGAGGTAGCTATAGTTGAGCCTGTGCTGTCTACCAGAGCTGGCAGCTCAGCAGGCTCTACTGGGGCTGCAAGCAGTTCATACCTGTTGCAAAGCTCCAGCGGGGCGGGGACCTTGGTGCAGCGGGCCTTGGGGCCCTTGACAATCTTGGTCCAACTCCTTGGCTGGACAGCATGGGAGGTCCCCGAGTCCTCCCTTGTCCTGGAAGGCAACTGTGGTCTACCATCCGCCTCTAGGGGATGAAGGGCCTGGTAGTAGGAGTCTTATGACCTGCTTGCCATCCCTGATGGCACACAGTCTCCAGACTGCAGCCTAGAGCTCCTCCAGCTGGCATGCCAGAGACGCCAGAAGAGAGCAGACCTCACAAGGGGAGGTGGCCATGCTCCCAGACCCCAGAGCCTGAAAAACTGACAGGCAGTCCTTGGAGCCGAGAGCCGGGGCCGTGTGGGTATGGAGCCCGGAACCATGGGCTCCGTTTGGATGGAGGCCTCTGAGGTGCCAGAGTGGGGGGGCCTCAGCCCTCGAGGAGACCCTCGGGTTGCGGCACATGCCCATCCACGTTTTACTGGTGCTAGTCTGGCTAACTGTGACTACCTAAAGTAGGGGCTTACAGGCAGGGCTGCGGGCCCTCCCGCTCACCCTCCTGCGCAAACTCCCATGCTAACTCACATGCCAGGCAGACAAGCGTGCCTATTTGTGCAACCTGTTCACAAGACTCCGGTCGCATGGCTCCCTGGGGGCTGGGTGAAGTAGGACCTGGGGGGGGGGGGTACATGTCCCTCCCCAGCTCAGACACAGCTGCCCTGCAGCTGTCTAGGGTTGGGGTCCCTCTCTCCCTGCCGTGGGCTCCACCTACCTCTGACTATGGTGGAGGTCCAGGTTGGGGTCCTGCTGGGGGGTCCTGAGGTCCCTGGGCTCAATGGGGGTGCAACAGGCGTCCATAGTTTCATAGTTTGTAGGGTCGGAAGGGACCTGAGCAGATTATCAAGTCCGACCCCCTGCCTTGGCAGGAAAAAGTACTGGGGTCAAATGACCCCAACAAGATATTCATGTCTTAAATACTTTATAGGCCAGTTAGTCTTATCTCGATCATGGGCAAGCTTTTTGAGAGAATTATTCTGGCACATGTCCATGAGGGGTCAGCAGGGGAGATTATGCTTAGGGGCAACCAACATGGGTTCATTAAAGGCAGATCCTGTCAGACCAACCTGGTGGCCTTCTACGACCAGGTCACCAAATCCTTAGATGCAGGGGTAGCAGTGGACATAGTCTTTCTGGATTTCTGGAAGGCCTTCGACACTGTCTCTCACCCCATTGTCATTAAGAAACTGTGGTGTCAACACCCACACAATCAAATGGGTCGCCAACTGGCTGGAGGGCTGCACCCAGAGAGTGGTGGTGGACGCGTCATTTTCAACCTGGAGGGATGTGGACAGTGGGGTCCCTCAGGGCTTGGTCCTCAGGCCTGCACTGTTCAACATCTTCATCAGTGACTTGGACGAGGGTGTAAAAAGCACCCTGTTCAAATTTGCTGATGACACTAAGATGTGGGCACACTAAAAGGAAGGAATAGGCTACAATCTGACCTAGACAGGTTACAGGGGTGGGCGGATGAAAATAGGATGGGGTTCTACAAGCGACAAGTGCAAGGTGCTGCACCTGGGGAGGAAAAACCAGCACCATACCTACAGGCTGAGGAACTCCCTTCTCATCAGTGCAGAGGCAGAAAAGGATCTGGGGATCATCAATGACTCCAAGATGAACATGGGCCGGCAGTGTGGGGATGCAGTCAGGAAGGCCAACCGTACCTTGTCATGCATCCACAGGTGCATCTCAAGCGGGTCCAAAGGAGGTGATCCTCCCCGTCTATGTGGCACTGGTCAGGCCACAGCTGGAGTACTGAGTCCAGTTCTGGGTACTGCACTTCAGGAGGGATGTGGACAACATGGAGAGGGTCCAGAGGAGGGCCACCCACATGATCGGGGGCAGCAGGGCAGGCCCTACGAGGAGAGGCTACAGGACCTGAACCTGTTCAGCCTTCACAAGAGACAGCTGAGGGGGGATCTAGTGGCCTGTTACAAACTAGTCAGAGGGGACCAGCAGGTACTGGGGGAGTCCCTGTTCCCCCAAGCACTACTAAGAGTGACCAGGAATAACGGTCACAAGCTGGCAGAGGGTAAATTCAGACTAGACATCAGGAGGTGCTACTTCACTGTCAGGGCGGCTAGGATCTGGAACCAACGTCCAAGAGAAGCAGTGCTGGCTCCTACCTTGGGGGGTCTTTAAAACAAGGCTAGACAATCACCTTGCTGGGGTTGTTTGACCCCAGTACTCTTTTCTGCCGTGGCAGGGGGTCGGACTTGATGATCTGCTCAGGTCCCTTCCAACCCTACTAACTATGAAACTATGAAACCCCCAGGGTAGGAGCCCTGGGGGACCCCACTGCCCACATCCCTCCAGGTTGAAAATGACCTATCCACCACCACTCTCTGGGTGTGACCCTCCAGCTAGTTGGCGACCCATTTGATTGTGTGGGTGTTGACACCACAGTCCCCCATTTTTTTAATGAGAATGGGGTGAGAGACAGTGTCGAAGGCCTTCCGAAAGTTCAGAAAGACTATGTCCATTGTTACCCCTGCATCTACGGATTTTGTGACCTGGTCTCACGGGCCTGTGCGTCTCACTGGAGCTGGGGACAAACTGTGGCTAAGCCATCACTGGGCCCTTTTTAAACTGTGCACATGCACAGAAGGGCTTGCTGACAGGGCTGTACTGCTCTAGGGGCTTGGGGGTCCCTGCCCTACGGAAGAAGGGGACAGGTGAGTGCCCCCCCTTCCTCTAGCTCATGCGCTAGGTGGGCCTGGTTGCATTGCTCCCTGGGCGCTGGGCCAAGTAGGAGCTGGGGGTAGGGGTGGGGGGGCCTGTCCCTCCCCGGCTCGGACTCAGCTGCCTCGCAGCTGTCTGGGGTTGGGGTCCCTTCCTCCCTGCTGCGGGCCCCACCTACCTCTAGCTGTGCTGGAGGTCTGGGTTGGGGTCCTGCTGGGGGGTCCTGGGGGTCCCTGGGCTCAATGGGGGCGCAACAGGCGTCCACCTGTGCATCTCTCACTGGAGCCAAGGACAAATTGCTAGAAATATTTTTATCTTGATAGCATACCTCCTAAGGGTATGTCCAGATAAGCATGAACTTGCAGTATGCAGCATTGCAGATCTGTCTGTGGTGCCACACATTGCGCATGCCACATATGCAGGCATTCCAGGTGCTGCTAATTTGCAGGGGTGGGGGAGGGATTTGACACTGGGAGATCCGAGTGTCAAAAACCCCTTGCCTAAAAATAATGAGGCGGTGCACATGGCTGCAGCACTGGGCTCCCTGTTGCAGGATCACTGTGGCTGCAGCCCCTAGAACGCCCCAGGATACAGGTAAGGTGTTTTCCTGCTGGCCTCAGCCTACCCCATGCGGGGCAACATGTGGCACACCAGAGCGTGTGTGCACAGGAGTTTCCTGGAGACAACTAGCAGCAGGACATATTGTGCCGCTGCTGTTTGTCCCTGGGGAAATGCATGTTTCCACTCAGGGGGACATGCCCTAAGAGAGCAAGCTACCAAAAAGTCTCTGAGGAAAACAACAGCAATATAAATAACGAATTTAAGTGAATTTCTACCTCAGCACATCAAAATTGTAAAAAACATGAGAAATTTCTAATATAATAAAGGGTGTAGCCTGTCTGTCTGTCTGTCCGTAATACTGTTGGAGCACTCTGGTTACTGAAACAACCAATAAGAGTGCTCCAAGGGCATTATGGACAAAAGGCAGCAGCGGCATGGTGGAGTGCCACCATGATGGCAGGGACTGAGATGACGGAGCAGGGGGGCGAGACCAGTGCTGCTGGCCTCACCCCAGCAGCCCTTCTCAGAGGTGGCGGAGCAGGGCCAGAGCGGGGGGAGTGAGGCCAGCAGCACTGGAGGCAGCAGCGGCGTGGGGTGCTGGCAGAGGGGACAGAGGCAAGCTCCCCACCTCCGCCAGCTCCTGGGAGGTGGCAGTAGCTTGGGGTGGTGGGTGGCAGGACTCTGTCCCCCCAGTCATTCTTGATGGGCAGTTGGCTGTTACTTAACATATCGGTCCTTATTCTTCGCTGTTCAGTTTAGTAAGACATTGTCAGAAGAGAAATATTTATTGACCAGTGGCACCAAAATATTTCTATTTAGTCCTTTACAATAGATTAGTTCCTTGCTATCACAGACTCTTGGGAAATGCTGAACATCAGCTATTTTTCTTACAGTGTGAACTCTATTGATCAGATATCAGAACTATATGTACTTGAACTCAGTTTAAATCAGCAGGTTCAAAATGTGGATGTTGACATTTCAGGTCTGGATTATTTTTGTTTCCTAGAATGGTCAAGTACTGACAGATACTTTCACTCTTATATATTGTAAAAGTCTTGTAGTAACTACTAGAATGCTGCATTATTGCTATTGTAATCTTGGTTTTAATAAGTGCTTTTTCTCTTCCAGTTCAGAAATCCAAAGACATTACTTCATAGTCGTTTGTCAGACCTGATAAAGCACTTGCAAAATAAAGGAGACAAGCATTGTCAAGAGTTTTACAGAGCTTTACAGATCAATGCTGAACAGGTGTATAATGACTTGCCAAGCAGGAAAATCATAAGTAAGTTGGGATGATTTTGGCTTCTCTGAATCAATGCAGTGCAAAATCTGATTTTGCAGGTACCCTGCTAGCTTTTTGTGAGGAAATAAATGCCCTTTTCGGGGTGGAAGGTCTCTTCTTGCAGACTGAGGTTTTTAGAGCCACCACATGTATTTGGGTGCACAGTTCTCACTACTCGTGGTTGGAATTGGATATCCAAATCTTTGACAGCTTTGAAACTTCAGTTTCTGTGCTTATAATGTAACTCATGCCCAAAATACACAATGTAGTTAAATAACTCAAAATCTGATTTGTTTTCTTTTTGAGAACTGCACCATTTTCTTCATCAATTTGCTTTAATGCGTATTTTCTCGCATTTATTTTTACTTGCAGTAAATAAGAGACATTGTTAATTAATATCAAGTTTGTTGCACAAGCTAACAAAATCAAGGCAGTTCTGAAATTTGGCTTTTCACTTTACTCCACACAAATATTAGATGATACCTATTTCATAGGCACTTGCAATGGCAAACTGCAGTGTTAATTACTTTGGTTCATAACCTTCTCAGAGAGGCAGTTACACACTGAAGTGTTTTTGTGGGGTCAAGGCCTTAGCTCCTTTCATTTTCAATAGTGTAAAGCAGCTTGCTTCTAAAAGGAAAAATATGGTGTCTGATTTGCCAGTCTAGAATAATAATACTCACTGTGTCCAGTGAAAAAGGAGAGAATATGTTCCAAGAGAGATATGAAATCTGTTCAGTACATTGAAACCATTTGCGTATCTTGAGGGCAGACTTTTGTAATTAGATTAATAGAGGTACAATGGGCCTGAATATTAAAAAGCCACCACAAAGTACCTGACAGTATTGATGCTGCTCTGTTCATCTGCCATGTAGTTCTGAGTAGCACCGCAGCAGGGCTTTTGGTCAGATTCCTGATTTTGACATCATTAATTCTCTGTGGTCAGATCCCTGAGACTGACGTCATTGAAGTCAAACATCAGAATAATAGGCAAAAAAATCAGACTCTGTTTTTAATGGAAATGTAATGAAAAATATTCTAGAGTAGTGGTGCCCAACCTTCCGGCCATGCCAGTGTAGGATCGGTCTGTGAGCCACGTGCTGGCCTCACTGAGTGCCCACCCAAACTAGCATGTAGGTTATGTTACCTGCAGGGTACCCTACAGGGCCAGAAATCTGGCAGCAGAGCAGCAGCAATTAATGCTGCCACCAATCCCCCACTGCCAAATTTCAGTCCCATGGTCTGGATGACACAGCTCTGCAGGCTGGATCTGGCCTGTGGGCTGGGGGTTGAACATCACTGTTGTAAAGGAAGAATGATATGGGTAAATTATTTTAAACTATCGCACCCTCAGTCTTCAGGTAGCATCTTATTATTCAATACACTATCCATGCGCACTGAAGTATGAGCCCATATCGATTTGAAAAGAGCCTCATCTCAGTAACCCCAGACTGCCATCTCTGTGGAAATACCTGAACTGCAGAGTTAGATGAAGCTCTAGGCACAGTTGGAGTGTTTGGATGTGAGCTTTGGCTTGGGCCCAGGCTTACTTCAGTCCCAATTCAGCACATCAGTAGTCATCTCTTCAGCTTTGAGTCAGTGCCTTTGATATGATATGCACCTTGTAGAAGCTGTCCCTGCTGGGTAGGCACTTGAATCAAATTTGAATCTCAAAAAAATCTATCACTTTAGCTGAAAGAGCATCAGAAAGAGTAACGTGGAGTTACCTGTCCAGGCTGTGGTAATGACTTGGGGCCAAGTCCCTTTGACTTCAGTTAGGTGGTTTTTAAGTGCCTTAGGGCCTTTGTACATGCCACAAAATTGACCTTTAAAGCAGCTTAAATGCCCTTTTGCACCACTTTAATGGCATTACTGTTTGCACGCTCAGCAGTATATTCCATTTTAAATGATTTTGGAACGTAGCAAAATAAGACACTTCCACGGTGTTTAAGTTTGCTACTGGAGCACTGGAATCCAACGTGCTCAGGGCTTGGCAGGCTTCCAGAGCCCCGTGCACAGTCCCCGCTGCCTTCTCCCACCATCAGCACACCCAGCCACAGCAGCCCGTGCAGGCAGGCAGGCTCAACTGAAATAAAAAAAAAAGAGCATGAGGAGCCCAATGATTTATTTTTTCTCTTGGAGCCTGCCTGAGCTGCACAGGGGCCTGGTTCTTCCCTCCACGGCTGCAGGAGTACTGGTGCTTCCCTCCGGTGCTTTCCTCTGTGGCTGTGGTGCCACCTGCGACCACCCAGGCCAGGGACCAGTGGGCAGGCCACTGCGACCTCCACCACAGAGGGAAGCACCAGGCCCCTGCACAGCACAGGGACCGCTCAGCCTGCTGACAACTTGTTGCCTCCTCCCTCCCCCTGCTGTTGCCAGAGAGGCAGGTAAGGATTGGGCCTCCACCCTTGTGTACATGCCATGGGGGTTAAGTTCAGTTTAATTCTTCCTAAACTGAAATGGTGGAAACAGTACATTTTTAAAAATCCACTGTTTCAATTTAGGGAGAACTAAACCAAATTAAACCCCTGTGGCATATACAAGCACCCTTAAGTAGTTCTGAAAATGGGACCTAGCCTTTGTCTACATTGCCCAACTTCAGTTTGAGTAGAGAAACCTGAGCTATCTTTAAGGTTTAAGTTGGGATACCAATAAAGTATAGCCACAGCTGCGTAGAGTTTAGCAAATGCTATGGCACCAGCCTGAGTGGCTGAATAAACACTCAGGTCATCAGCCCAAACAGCTCCATGATGGCACAGCACAGCACAGTGACTATCAATACTTGAGCTATTTCATTTAGTATTAGCTTACATCATTCTACACAAGCTACAGGTTAGAAGTTAGAACAGTGACAGAAGGATAGATGTGCCTTAAGGAACCTTGTGAAAGTTTACCCTGACATTTCTCAGACATAGATGTAGTGCGGTCAGGCTATCTGACATGAAATCTGAGCATAGCAGGTTGAGCTGTGAAAATTTTGAAGAATGTAAAACACAATGATGCTGATGCATCCAGGGAACTAAAGAGAACGCACTTTGCATGTCTAATGTTATGCAAAACAATCCCAAGACAGCTTTAGTTGGATGTGTGTGATCCAAAGGGACTCCTAGCAAGTCACAAAGTATTATATTTCTGTTCTGTTGCAGACTCTGCTCTGTCTTTGAAATGCTTAGTATGATTAAGATCTCTGGGTTAATTAATAACTATGCATTCATTTACTGCAGTTTCTTTGTTCTAACCCAACGAGGAAGTAATTTACTGTGAAAGCGGTGAGAGTGTTTATGTATACACTGCTGCTTAGCAGTTAGATCGGTGATTCTCAACTAGGGTGCCACAAGATCCTTTTGAGGGTGCTGCGGGGTATACTGTTAGGTTTACAACCAAGATTCACAAATAAATCCAGAGATTTCAAATAGAAATCCCTAGTTGTAGTCTTTTTGAGTTGTTTGCAACAGAAAAGCTGCTCTATTATTTTTCTGTAGTAAAAAAAGAGTGAAAACTAAGAGCTGGCATTTTTCTTGGGGGTTTCTTGAGTCTATCCAGGGGTGCCTCAAGATTATTCAGGGGTGATTTGAGTCTAAAAAGGTTGAGAACCAGTGGGTAAGATAGTTGAAGTGACTATTCATCATTTAGGATTAATTGATGAGTATTTGTGAAATACTACATAATTACAGTGCTCTTTTTTATTGTAACTGCAGTAAAAGCTATGTTTCATAGATTTCATAGATTTCATAGACATTAGGGCTGGAAGGGACCTCGGGAGATCATCGAGTCCAGCCCCCTGCCCAAAGG
>NW_017728917.1:25502814-25505639 GCF_001723895.1 Crocodylus porosus
CAAAGCCACAACCGGCCAGTTTGGCCAAGAGGTGATCGTGGGATACCAGATCAAAGGCTTTTTTGAAGTCAAGATATATGACATCAATCTCTCCTCCCAGCATTCAAGTAAATGGGACACCCTATTAACTGGAATTTCCAGCTGCGTGGCTGGACGTAGGGATAGTGGTGAGGGAAGCTCGCTGCTGCTGCTCCACGTGCCCCACCCCACCCCTGCATCCAGCTGAAAACCCCTTCCCCCCCGCCCCACATCTGGCCATACCTGGCCCCCTGATCTCAAGTAACTGGAATTTTTATATAACTGGCACCCCTTACCCCACTCATGCCGGAAAACACAGCTTTTACTGTAATAGGCCAGAAAAGGTTATATTCTTTAAAACAAGCTCCTTTTTAAATTAAAGCAGCTAAAATAAGCATATTCTTTTTATGCCTCATTGAAGTAAATGTAAGTTATTTAAATACAATACACCTGATACTTCATGCCTTTAAACACACATGTAACTTTATTCTGAAATAATTGTCCTATAAAAAGTAGCACATGCTGAGGGTTTGCAGATTTGAGTTCTGGCTTTGCAAATATGAAGAAAGAAATGGAATTCCCAACATGAGAATTTTTCTTTAAATTCAGATGGACCGGAAATCAAATAAGGTTATGAACACCCAGAAAGAGTGTAATGGCAGCACTGACAGAAGCAGTAGGGTAACAAGGCAGAACTGCAACCTGCAGTGCATTCACAGGTTTGCGTGTGGTAAAATATTTTCTCAAAATTAAGCTTTTAAAGAAGAACTGGTTTAAATTTCAGAGGTATTTTATGAGAGGCAAGGCATTTTGTGGGTTTTGGCCCTTATTAAACCAAGTGCATGGTTGTGTAGATTTAGACAACCTCCAAATGGAAAGCATTCTTGCAGTTTTTAAAGATAAATTCTTCCTGTCCCACTAAATTAATTTAAAGCTAAATATTTGGTTGTGTCTCAGAATTCCCACTAGAGGGTGCTAAGATACATGACATATAATTGTCTTTGAGTCTGAGAATGGGAACAATATCACAGAATGCTACATTTGCATTCTTCTTAGTGCTGACCAGAGTAGAAGACTATAAAGCCAGGTCCTCCTCAGAGAGGGATTTTTGGATTCGAAATACTTTAGGGTTCTTTTTGTGGAGTGCTCCTTGTGTCTTTTCTGGGGCAGGAGGGGAGGGAACATGCAGGGAGTGCTACATGTGCAGCTGGCAGGCAGGCCATCCATCAAAACCAGCAGGCTACCAGCCTCTCCAGTTATTAAGGGATTGACAAAGGGTTTCCAGTGCTCTCCTCCTCAGCCCCTCTCCTGTTCCCTAGCAAAATGGTTCAGTTCAATCAGTGCTGTATAGGGTTCCATATTTCAGTCGGTGCTTCTGTCATTCCAGGCAAAAGACACCTCACTGTGGAAGACAATTGTCCTCAAGCTAGGATCAATGAAGACAGAACTAACAGGATCCCCTATGGGGGGCTCAGTTTGGAAGAGAGTGCTCACTCATCTTCCCAGAGAATAGGGTAATGTGGCCCAGAATTAGCAGAGCATGAGAAAGGAAAATCAATAAAATAAAAGTTTCAACTTCTCTCATATAAAGTCCTGCCATGTAGCCAAATGTGGAACTCACAAAAAAGTGAAAGAAAAAATTATTTTGATTAAAAAGCTACTTTCAGGGATAATAAAATATTTTTAGTAAAGCAGTTTCCCCTGTAGAGCAAATATTCATTGGGCCTGGTGCCTTTGCAGTAAGGAACCTGCTGGGTCTGGGCATTCACTGGGGTCTAGGTTTGCCTTGAAGGAGTATCCCCTTCCTAAGGCAGCTATATTGCCTTCTGCCCAGGTACAGAGTTGCAGACTCTGCAACTACTTGTGCTCTGGGTAATGACATATTGACAGCTGAGAAGGTAGCCACATGTCCAATGTAGAAATAGAGGCCTGGCCAGTTCTAGTGAAACTGGGTACCTAGCCAGGTGACTGGCTTCCTGATGTCTTTGTCTCCTGTCCCATCCTTTCCTGACTGCTGGGTCCGCCCATCCTGAAAGTGAAATTTGGAAAGGTTAACACTGGATTTCCCATGTTAGTTGTTAGATTCTGAGACACATATGTTAAATAGAGATTCTCCAACTGGTGACAGAAAGTGGCTTTCACACTGTGGCAAACTGAGAAGTTCTGTAAATTAAGCACATGGCTTTTCCTTTTCGGATCAAGGACAACAAGAAGTCCTTTTCTAAATACATAGGGGGCAAAAAGAAGGTTCTGGGTAATGTGGGGCCCCTGCAGGACAAGCTAGGAAATTTGGTCATCACACCAGACAACAAAGCCAACATATTTAACTATTTCTTTGCCTCCATTTTCTTGAGCATGGACCGGAACAGTCACCCCCGCTCTGGGCCCCCCTTAAACCCCAGGGGAGGAGCACCTAAACCAAGGGTTAGTAAGGAACTAGTCAGGGAACTTTTGGAAGGACTGCATGTATTCAAATCAGCTGGTCTGGACTATCTCCACCCGCCAAGTACTGAGGGAATTGGCTAAGGTCATTGCGGGACCCCTGGCACGGCTTTACGAGCTCTTGTGGTGCTGTGGTGTGGGGCCAGAGGACTACAAGAGGGCCAGTGTGGTTCCCATCTTCAAAAAGGGGAGGAAGGAGGACCCAGAAAACTATAGGTCAGTTAGCCTTACCTCAGTCCTGGGCAAGGTTTTTGAGAGAATTATCCTGGCACATGTCCACGAGGGGCCAGCAGGGGAGATCATGCTTAGGGGCAACCAACATGGGTTCATTAGCGGCAGGTCCTGTCAGACCAACCTGGTGGCCT
>NW_017728917.1:25506444-25569856 GCF_001723895.1 Crocodylus porosus
TACCCTGGGGGGTTTTAAGAGGAGGTTGGATGAACATGTTGCTGGGGTCGTTTGACCCCAGTACTCTTTCCTGCCATGGCAGGGGGTTGGACTCGATGATCTGCTCAGGTCCCTTCCGACCCTAGAAACTATGAAACTATGAATTATTGGTAGGGACCTACTAAATTCACAATTTCCCAGATTTCATATATTCCAAGAAATCTGACATTGCTCATGAAATCTCTGGAATAAAAAGCAAACTTAAGTAAAATAAAATGCTGGCTTCCCAGAGGGGTAACTGGGGCTGCTACTCCCACCCTTTGCTGTTGATTGGCTTTGAGGGCTGCCTGTCATGTTGGCCTCACCCCCTCCATCATTTGGCAACAAGGGGCAGGGCTGCAGGATGGACATCCCTCATAGCCAATCAGTGATGAGGGGTGGGGCCACTGCCCCCAGCCAATCAGAGGTATGGGAGGGGTGATGCACTCCCCCAATGAAATGGCTGCCAGGCCCCACGTTCTGCCCACAAAATAGGAGGGCAGCTCCCTCAAATTTGGTAGGTCCCTAATTATTGGGCATGGGGTAGAGAGGAAATCCAGCCTGCAAGCTTTTTTTTTACAGAAAATACTGATCTATGGACAAATCGCCTGCACCAAATTTTAACATAGCACTCAATGACTTCAGTGATAGTTGCATCTATCTGTATGTGACAGCACAGTTTGGTGTCTGATGTTATAGAGCATAGTGTGTTACCTGGGAGATGGGTTTTTTTGTGTTTGACACACAAGCAGAACTCAATGCTTCGACTGTAGGGCAAGAAGCAGGATAGGAGTTAGTCCTTGTTCAAACACTAAAAGGTTTCATAGTTCCCAAAAGCTTTTGTGATTTAAAGTTTGTCCCAGTATGAAAGCCTTTGTAATGTAGGGCCATTCTTTCTCGAATAGAGCACATCTATGGGCATCAACAGATCTACTCATATTGAACAGAAGAGAGTACAGAACAGTCTGGCTGGGTTATTTTTTTGCCCTCTATCCAGCAAGGCATTTTCCATGTGTAAATTTAAACGTGTATTGTTTTGACAATTAGCCCTAAAGTCCTAATAGATGCTTAAATCTATGCACATGATTGAGATCGTAGCTGGATGAACAGCGTATAGTCACAAATCTTTTTGGCTGTGTTCAAATGATAATTGTGAAGTATGTCTTTAATACTCTCCCTAATTGAACTGCGGCAGTGACACACCTTTGAGGGAGAAAGGGGGCAGGAATTTTTCATGTGAAACTGAGTAGTTCTCTGAGAAGTGGTATTACATGCTTTTCTCTTGATTTTGCATGATTGATACACAAGTGTGTTGGCTTGAGTTTCCTACTAACTCTTGGTGTGTTACTTTTATTCCTAGAAACCACAGATTCCACAGGGATAGACACTGACAAGGAGCAATATATTCTAAATGACAGGGGTAAATAAAATACATACACTACCATTGGATGGAATGACACTTTCAGATGTAGTCTGTTTTATAAGTTAATTTATGTTCTCTCATATCCTTATTGTAATTATAAGTGGTTTATTGGGGGTGATCTTATTCTGCCAATCAGACTAGTGCCATAGCATTCACAATGGTAGAGTTTAGGCAATATTTATTTCAACATTTTTTTGATTGCATTATTTTTTTAACTAGTCTTCAATTTCCTGCGTGCTCCTCTTCCCCCTCCCCCTCACTTTCTATGCTTTTACAAATGTTGCTTGGATTCTTGGCAGGCCCTCACTGAGTTCCTGGCAGTAAATAAGTAATTGAGAACTTTAACATTGTTTATTGAGGGCTATTCAAATCCTTACATTTGCCTCACTTGGGACATATCTGCCCTTCAAATTCATCACACCAGGCTGCAGCACTGCTCCATATGCCTGTTTCCTGACCAGCAAGTAATGTAGCCATGTTAGTACAGTGCTGTAATAGGTGAATTAGTACTGCTGAATGGCAGAGCCACTTATCCTGCCTGCAGCAACATGCCAAGGCAGCTGCACAGGTTTTAATTCTGGAGGTCATATATTCACAACAGCATGACATGCATCCGTGCACTGCTGTTTGGCCTGGTGGATGCTCAATGTATTCAGGCCCTCCATGCCCATACTTGAAAAAGGTATGATTTTTAATTAATTTGGTGAAAATGGTAGTGTTGGGAGAAGGGGAAAATATTCACAAATTTGTGAACAGTTTTAGCTGAAAAAAGTGGGAAAAATTCAGAAAAGTTCAAATGAAGCCTTTAACTTTTTCTTTTTGAAATTACATTTCATTTAGAAATGTAACTAGGTTAACTATGTTTTAAAAAGCTTAAAATTTAGGGTTGGATCAAGGCTATGCAGAATCATCAGCCCAGCTCAGCACCCAAATGGCTCCCCTGCTGGATAATCTCCCTGCTCCTGTGCTCTGAATCTGAACAATTTAACCAATGGCTGGTGTTTGTTCTGCATTTTTGGCTGAATTATTTTCACCAGGTTTAATCACACGGTCCTCACATAGAATAAAATCTTTAAAAAGTCATGGTAACTGAAGTCAGAATAAGCTTTTTGACTAGAGCACAGCAGGACAGGACCTGTAATGAGCAGTATGCTTTGTTGGGGAGCAAGGATAAGAGTATGACAAAGAATACAAAGTATAGAAACGAAAACAAAATGTTGTGGAAAATACTACTTATTTGGGGCATAATTGTTCTCATTGAATAGCGCCTTACCTACAGGTAGCTCATGAACATCAATGGAACTACTTGTAGAGTTAAGTGTTACTGACTGCATGGGAAGGTATCACATTCTGGTTCTCACTTTTTTGCTTTTGTACATCTTTCAGGATGTTGTTGCAGAGTAGACCTTTTATGAGTATAAAACACTCTAGAGAAACCTCACTTACAGCTTAATAAGAACTTAAAATGAGGGACCTAATTAGAAGATGAGAAGCTCTAACAGCAGTGATGTCAGAGTAAATGAAATACAAATTAATTATAATAGAGTATAGTAATGGTATTTTATAGTACATTAGGTACAGAATATGCATAATTATGATTGTGCTAACTTCATTTGAATAATCTTAGCCATGCATGGTAATAACAATGATTCATTAATTCTGATGAGTTAAGCTTTCAATCCTCTGTTCTGTTTTAATACAGTCTCTTCTCCTTTGTCTTCACTAGGTCCCATGTTCTTCCTTGCCTGTTTTAGTGTTGCTGCAGGATTCGCATTATTCATGTATTGCTGTAACTCAGGTAATCTGCTCTGAAGCTGTTTGGGATGGGTGTTTTTATTTTCAGTCACCAAATGCATTTTGGAGAGCTCTCTGTGTAACATGAACAAAGGTTGCTTATATAACAGAGTTAGTCTAAGGGGTCGTCATTCTTTAATGAGGTTGGGATACAGCCTGGACTTCGAGAATGCTAGGTTATAAGTAAAAAAGAGCTCATGGATTGCTTACGGAAGATCCCAGAAATAGGGGCACTTTTTATTTTATCTAAACCATAGTCATGTGAATTTCTCTCAGTGAGGAGAAGGTCAATGCCAGAACAGATCCAAAATCTTCTGGCTCCAAAGTGGAACATTTTTTTAAATGCTTTAAGGTGCTAATAGCAGTCTATCTGGTGCTGGTACTTTCAGTGACTGATCATGAGAAGCAAAGATATTCTTCTCATTTCTGATTCTAAAATATTCACTATTAAGTAGCTCCTGTGCTTAATTGTGGAAGAGGTTCCATTGTAGGAAGGAGGTGGTGCATGTTTAGTGGGTGTAAGAGCCTTTTGCATGAAAGACACTCTTTGTGGATAACTGTACATCTTGAATGATAATATTTGAGCTGAAGCATTAGAAACAACCAAATGTAAAATGCCAAGCACAGCACTCCTTGTGTGCTTTTGGCTATAGGAGCTGGTGTACCTTTACCACGCACTCCTCTGATGGGTTTCTAGGCTCAGGCCAGCCATTGGTAGTATGTGAAACAACCTTTATTTCAACTTATTCTTAATAGTCTGTGAAAATTGTCTTCTCAAAATAACCATTAAAACAGTGTTACTCAGAAATAAACTACAGGCTGGTCAGATCTGTACAGTTGGTGTAGGATGCAAAAATAGCTAGATGCTATGAGAATGTAGGCCTGGGTCCTGCACTCCCTTCACACACAGATGTAACCCATTTCCATCACAGGGAATTATGCATGAGGAATACAGGTAAGATCTGGACCACAGCTGAAAGAGCAAAGGGATGTCTTCTGGGGGCTGATCCTCAAGCTGCTTCTTACATGGGTAGTGCAATGGTAATCAATGGACTACTTGAATGATTAATGGATGTCCTCTGCCTCAGACCTTCCAGCATCTGATCGATACCTATACCTCAATTATATAGAGAAGAGCCTTTTTTAATTTAGTGGTCTGCAAGCATTTGCACATAAAAGTAGGTTTTTGAGGTATTCTCCCTGTCCCCATGTACCTTTTCTTGATTCATGAATAAACATTAGGAACACACCTGGGAAAAGAAGAGACTTTTTTAGTTTGGTGACAAAGTAAAGACTCAGGAAAGAAATTTTGTTCAGGTAAAACAAAGGTTGATTTTTTGACTTTACTGAAAAACCAAAAAGAAAAAAAGGAGAAAAAAAGGTTTCATTTTTAGGTTAACCCAAAACATTTAACTTAATTTAAAATTAAATCTTTTGAATGCATATGAACCTTTTACCCTTCTTCTTTTAATTTGGGTAAGCTTCTAAGGAAATAATGCCATTTTCCAAATAAAAACTTTCATTCTGATCATGTCAAAACAGAGCATTTTGGCATTTTTGAAATAAAAATATCATTTAAAAATTACCAACAACATTTTCCATTCTTTCCCCCATTTTCTCAGATGAAACAGTACTGAATTTCATCTGAATTTGCAAATAGTTTCAGTTTCCATCCCTCCAAAAACCTTTTCCAACAAATCTAACATTAGTGAAATAAATTTTACCTGGCTGTACTTGGTATTGAGAGTCCTGTAAATATGCAAACTGTAGTCACCAGTAAGCCTGCCTATTATGGGAAAAAGGCTTTACTGCTAACATGAGTACTCCACTGGCTTCAGGGGAACACCAGTAAAGTCATGGATACATGTAACAAGTTAACCTGTGCCATATTGAATTGACCTGATTTTTTTTAAAAAGGCTTAAGAGTGGTTCCATTTTGCTTTGGTAGCTCCAAATGTACTCTGAAGTGAATTAAATGTTACTTTTTATACTTTCAAAAGCTTCCATTTTAGTGCAGCCCACTATAAGTCCTGCTTCTTCGTGCACATCTGGCATGGGGTTTGTGCCGCAAAGTTTGTTTTTCCATTCATATGTCTATAGATTAGGGATTGAAGAACAAGGCTCTTATTTAATAGTTGATATAACCTTTTATCCTTGCAGTGTAATGAAGTGGATACAGTACATCAATATTTGAGAGAGAGAATCAGCTATAAATATTGATAGATTGTTATGGAAATCAACTACATATCAATTACTATTAAATAGCTATTACTGATTAAATTAATATTAATTAAATATCTGTTGGTTTGTAACCTAATTGAGTCCCCCAACATGTTATCTGAGTGCCTCTTGCTTTTCGCAATTTAACTGCAAAAACTGTGAGAGACAGAGTCTCACCTGGCCCTGAATTTTTCTCCATATCAGTATGGGAGGAACAGGGAACATTTGGGAGCTGGTAACAGTTCCCTTCTTCTAAAGTTAAGCTTCAACATTATCAAAAGCCATCTTAATAGGTCCTGTGACAGTAGGGTACAAAATTGAGTTCTACCATAGCCCCTTTCTGTCCTTTATATTGGTAGGGAGTAGTGGGACAATATTTGGCAGTGACACTGATGTCTACACTAGATATTCTCTGCTGGGGATCTGAGGGTGGATTGTGGCCCTTCAAACTACTCAGGTGGCATGAAAGGGCTAATACAGGGCTTGTGAATCCTGCCTTAGAGTGTTCCAGCCTTAATTGCTTCTCCTAGTGGAGATGTTGTTTGGGCCATAAATGTGTTGGTAAATTATTTTGTAATTTAATTTTATGAGGGTATTAATCTTTTTCTTTATTGGAAATTTGGGTGTTTGTAACACTGCTTATTCCTGTAGACTAACACTGATTGCCTCCTGCAGCACCCCACTTCCTGAGAAGCAAATGTGATGATCTCTCCTATGTTGTCAGTGGACCTTGATCATTGCATTATCATTGTTAACTTATTGTGCTTCATAACCTAGCCTCATTAATGAACAATGCCAGGAAGGGGCTGTTCTTTCTACCTGCTGTTCCCCTCTGTCTGCATGGAAGGATTACAGTTGGCCTTTTTTGACATGAGTATTACACTGTAATTTCAGTTAATTTACAAAAGGCATTTTTGTATAGAAGGTTTGCAAACGTAAGTGCAGTTGACTACAACTGGACTTACCAGTCAACTCACTTTTCTTTTTTCTCTACCTTTTGTTTTTGTTTTAGGTACAAAAGTTGTAGGAGGAGCCCGGAAAATATTGGGATTTTCTCCTATTATCATAGGAAGACATGTTAGAAATATTTGTATGTTGTACCTGGAAGACACATCAAGGAACAAATGAAGAAAAGTTGTTTCTTCAGTTGTCTGTAAAGTATACCTGCCAAAAGAAAACTCGCAAAGCACGCGCGCGCACACACACTCACACTATATTCTTATACCAAAGAGTTGATTAACTCACTTTAGCAGTAAATATGCTGCCTCAAGGTTCATTCTAAAGCTTAGCTATATATATATATATATTATATACACACACACACATATATAGGTGTATATATCTCCTTTCTTAAAGGAATGGACCATTTATTTTTGTAAATGCTTATTTTAAAATATTTATCATTTGGATAATGTTTTTAATACAAACCTTGACATGTTATCTTAAGCAATGACTGATGACAGAACTTAAGCCATCTTTGTGTACCTTGTGTTTTATACTGGAGTAGAGGAACAGGACAGTTTAAAGGATATATAATTCTGTCTTTTTTAATAGTTAATGTAAGGGTGACACTTAAGCAAGTCAACCCAAAGCCTTAGTAAGAAATGGACTGGATCCTTTATTTCAGGGTTGTCTCTTCTGTCTGTATTCTTTGTACTGCATGTGTTCAAATGGGCATTAATCCATACAGGGCTCACCAGTTGCTGGTTCCTTGCAGTATTTTTTGACTTCCTTCTTTTATGCCTCAGCTTAGCTTGGCCATGTTCAGGTTCTGGACACTGTTCATCTTTGTTAGCATGTATTGAGCTAATGTAGATTTCAGCCCATGGCTGTTTGATTTTCTTTGCGATCAGGATGACAGAACTAGCCAGAATATGAAGTAGAGTTTTAAGATTTGCATTGTTTTTTCATTTTCATTGAAGTTATCAGTTTTGCGTTGCCAGGAAACTATAATAGCCCAACATATTTGGCAGGAACTTTAGAAACAGTCATCAAAGCTGCACAACGTGCTTTTGTTTATGGCCAAAAAGATGCATTTTAACTTGCATCTCAACTTCCTTTATAATGTAATTTGATCATACATTGTGCTTTTCTTCTGTGGGTTTTCTTCTGAGAACCTGCAAAAAGACTTTCCTGTGTTCATAAACACATATAGCATTAAGACATGTGGGAAATACAGGGACTCAGAACTGGAAATGAGGTGCTTGGGGATTTTTAATTTTGTGGCCCAGACTTCTACCGTTGAGCTCTCAGGAAAGTCCTTCTCTTTCTCTTCTAAGTGGGTTTCCTCATTCTAGTTAGAGGTGTTACTGTTCCTGAACCTGGCTACAAATACTGGCATCTATAATGAAGGTGTTCTCTCATGATCTGCTTATAGGTAAAAAAACTGAGATGCTTGGTAAGGTGTTCTCTTCCTGTCTTTCATGAGCTACTCTGTGACTAGAGTAGCTCAGATTTTCTGAGATAAAGCTTTGTGACACATACTTAAACATGTCAGTATCCTCAACAATGGCAAAGGGAATATTCACAAGCTTAAAGTGAC
This sequence comes from Crocodylus porosus, assembly GCF_001723895.1. Taxonomy (NCBI): domain Eukaryota; kingdom Metazoa; phylum Chordata; order Crocodylia; family Crocodylidae; genus Crocodylus; species Crocodylus porosus. The sequence goes on from NW_017728917.1 coordinate 25,514,442, forward strand.
TTTAAGCTGACTCCTGGGGCAAAATGAAGCCTCACTGACAAATACTGCAAGGCTCATCTACGTAAGAATATTAACTGATACTGCAGATGTTACGCTGGTATAACCCGTCATATGGACCTGTCATACGGTCACTTCGCAAACATATTGCAAACTGTAATATGTTATACTGGTATACCCAGTCATATGGATACTTACTCTGGAGTGGCTTCTTTGTTCAGTTCATGTTGCATTGGAATGGGTTTAAGCTGAGCAGACAAGCAAATAAAAGGCCCACCTCTCTCATTCTGGACTACGTGTAACTACCGGGGAGTTGTAACAATTTAACTACACAGGTATAATAACGTTTAGCTGCATAATCAAGCCCTTGCATGTGAAATCACCAGCTCACAGTGGTTAACAATTACTAGGAGAACTGCAACTTAGTGCAGGACCTTTGATCATCTTCTGGTTCTCCACATTTATAGCACAGTTTTTTTCCCAATCCCATTATTCTGACACTGAAAAAAAATCCCTTTGAACAACTAGAATGCATCCCAGGGGCTGCAGCATTAGGGTTTTGACTAGCCAGGTTCCAGATAGTACCTGTTGGCTACTGCCATCCTCTTCCGTGATTCTCTGGTCTACTCTTTGTTCTGTTTATACAGTTGCTTGTTGCCTTAACAGGCTCACCTACAGCAGTTGTTAGAGTCCTTGAGAATATCTGTTTTCCGTCTCTGAGTTCACTGGATTCTAAGCTATAATCACCTAAATCTATAAACTAGACCCAGAACAAAGGAGGAGCAGAAAAGCACCCAACCAAACCCAGCAACTTAGGATATTCATTTTGTCACATACAATAATCAACATTCATGGGACTTTTGCCCCATAGTGGAAAGATGGCCCCATTAAAGGGGGAGCCTATACTTAACTTTAAGCTTGTGAATATTCCCTTTGCCATTGTTGAGGATACTGACATGTTTAAGTATGTGTCACAAAGCTTTATCTCAGAAAATCTGTAACTTTTTGCTGGTCTTGGAGCTTTGCAGGATGGAGATAATGGACACACATGAAATGTTGACCTCAATCTATGCCTCATTTGATCATAGAAGCAAACAGTCACACTGAAAAAGTATTTACCAGCTTTAAATTGCCGTGTACTTTTACACACTAAAAATGATGTAACACTCCAAAGAAAATAACCCACTGTACTCCAAGATTACTTCTATCTGTCTAGTTTGTCTGTGTCTATGAATGTCTTGTTTCCTTCCAAGACAGATTTAACCAGCAGCCAAAGCATACCTGGAAGGGAAAAGGAGATTGTAATTTAGGGCCAAGTATCTAAATAACAGACTGCTTCTTTTTATACTAACAACATACCTGCTGGAGTATGTGACTGGGTAAAGAAGGGCTGAAATAGGGCCAAAAGGGGCCCCCATTCCATCTCTCCTTACTGAAGTCAATGGGAGTTTTGCAGTTGCAATGAATGGGAGTAGAAGCCAGCCCTGTGAACACTATTGAGAATAAACCTCTCAAACTTACAGTACATCTAGTTGTAGCACTATAGGCCTTAGTGCTTTGGTTTACCCAAAGTCTCAGGCAGATTTTGCAGCCCACAAAGAGCTCTGTGCTACTGCAGCTACCCTGATAGCAGTACCCTGCTAACTAGGGCTAATTCATATGTTTACAGAAGCAGTGGCTGCATCACTGTAACTCCAATGTAAACATACCCTTACTGGCTTCTGTAGTGTAGCATTATTACAGAATAGAGGAGCTTCTCATGGACAGCGAAGTCAAGATTGGGCCAGAAGACATAGTAAACCTATTCAATAGAGATCAGCATCTCATAAGATGGGAACTCATGAAGATTCTGTGCAAATGAAATAAGAGCATTGTTCGTCCAGCCCCAGCGCTGTAGGTTGGAATTTTTCCCCTTCTTCTGCCCCATCATCTTTCATTTATCTTTCACCCTAATACCCCAGGTAATCTTATAGAGGCAACTGTAACAGTGTTTAGAGTGCTCTCTGTAGTATTCAAAACAGGGTACTCTCAGTCAGTCACCTCTCATTTTAGTGCAGACACAGAGGTCCTGTTACTTTTAAGCAGCTTCCCTGTGTTTAGATTCTCCATCTCTTTGTTCCTGTTATAACAGACTGTTACTTTTTGTGGGCTCTTGTTGAAATCCTGCAGGAATCACCAATGCGATACATACTTTGAAGATCAAATTCTACTTCACTTATCCACTGAAGAGTAACTCACCCTGCTGGCACTCCCATTGAGATCAATGGCTCTCCAGGAAGCAAAGCTAATATAATGGAAAATGGCAGAATGTGGTCCTGCAGGCGCCTTAAGGCAAATGATTGTGATGATCCTTTGGAACCATATATGACAGGACCACTTAGTACCGGCTGGGGTTCTGAGCTCTTCCAGCATGAGGATGCCTTTGAAGAATAAAATGTCATGTGGAAAATTATCACTAGATTAGTAGGGAGAAAGGCTGGAATGAGAACTAGATCAGCTGAGAGCAGGATTTGGCTGCAAATTTCCAAATGGACGGTAAAACTTTCCTCATGATTCTGTTTACAGGGCATGCTTGTTTTTGACCCAGCTTGGTTACTTAAAGGACCATGACAGCACATAGGAGAAAACTATCAGTTCACTGTTGGTAGCTTGCACTGATAAGAAAAGCAGTGAGACAGATCTAAATGTGCCTGTGTATTTGTACACACTCAGTGTATCATTTTTGTACAATGTGTTGCACAATTAGAAGTTTTTTTGGTCCCCTCTTCCCTCCTCCCTCTCCTTCCCCCCTGGCTCTTCTGAAGTCTCTTAATGAGAGTTTGAGAAAAGGTGTATGGCAATAATAGACTCTTGTAGTTCTCTCATTTTAGAACAGAAGGGTCCAAGTCTGTATGTGATCATCCCAGGATGGATTCCTGAAGGTTCATTCAGGAAGGGATTCCAGGCTTTTTCACACCTCTTCGCATGGGAGGTATATATGGCATGTATAGTTTCCCCCTCCATGTCCAGTGTCTGTAGGAGGCAGATAGGTCGGTTCTTTGGATAGCCTGAATTGTTCGGTGTTTTTTTCCAGCTGAATGTTACCATTTATCATGAAATAAAGCTATGGCTTGGGCTAAGGTGGCATGATGACAGAGTGATTAAGGTATTTTGCTCTGGCTCCAGGGGTTTGTGCCATGTACTGCATAGCAGCTGAAGGCTGCCCCTGGTTAACCCAGGTGTGAATGGGTGCCTGGCTAGGGAGTCCAAGGCAGCTAGATGTAATGCTAAACATATCACTCCCTTTTGTGCACTTGGCCACAGAAACTGGGTATACCTTAACTGTGCTTGGGCAGACTTTCTGGATTACTCTTGTCATCTGTCCAGAACCCCACTCCCCACTGCAAGTCCAAAATAGACCACTTGAAATGTATTGTCCAAACTATCATGATGTGTAGGCCTGATCCCCAAGGGTCGTGTGAGCAGTAGCAGTTATTTGCAGTTAAGCATTTGCAAGGTGGAGATCATACTTAATAAGCCAGGTAGAGTTAATACGTGTGTGGAAATTGCTCCTGTGTGTCTGCTGATGATTGAACATAGGTTGGCCATATCTTCATCATCTCCTCACCCATTCTAAGAGCTGCTTTAGAGAGGGTCTTCTGCTCCCCCCCCTTCCCTGTCACCCTAACATCAGGTTGCTATCATCAGGTTGCCATGGCATTGTGGGATACGAGGTCATTGGCCAGCATTACTGTTACTTCGCATCTCCTCAAAGTCTCTGCTCCCTCGTATAACGTTGTGGAGGCTTTGCAGAGCCCATTGGTACAGCCTGCAGATCTGTGCATTGTGCACAGCTTTCCTGCTTCTTGTCTCCACTAAGCTGCACCTTTTCAGCTGCTTTCAGAGTTGTGCATGTGCATAGGGAAGGGAGGCAGATTTTGCCAGTGGATTATAGATAATCCAAGCTAAATGAATTCTGACACTAGCCAGCAACAAACTCTTCCTTCTTTAGTTCATTTGTGAACAGGCCAGTTGATTTAGATTAAAACTGAACTGCCTCAAATCGCCTTAGTCTCACAATGTCAAACTTCTCTAGAGTCAACGGAAATGGCCTGTGTTGTAAATCTCTAAACTGAAGTAAGTAGGCACACTATAGCAGTCCTGTATGATCCTGTATCATAGTTAAATAATAGGCAAAATGGACCATCTGCATCCACAAGAATTGAGAAGCAAAATGGCAGGTTGCACACTGGATTTGCACAACTCCATTTAAGGGATAACTTTGCACCATTTGAAGTACTTCAGCAAAGTGCAACCTATCTGTAAGCAAGAACTGTATTAAAGTAGAAATTCACTCAGGGACATGCGGGGTTGTTTTGGTTGGCTTTTCAGAGCACTCTAGGTTTTGAAATTCAACTCCCATTACTTTCACCGAGACTTAGCAGCTTTGAAAATCTCAGCGTTCATGTCATGTTTGTAGTATTATATGTACATAAGACTCCACTTTCTTGGTGTTTCATTTACAATAAAAACAAATTCTAAAATACCTTAAGAAGAGCTGTTGCAATCTTGGATCTGTTTTCATTGGTAGGTTGTATACATAGTAATTGTTCTAAAAAAATGTAGACTTTGTAACTTTTCGAACTGCTACTGTTACATTACAAAATACAAGCTATTTGGTATTCTTCATGGGTTCAACAGTTATAGTCAAGTGCCATTGTGCATGGTTTCTTACATAACATTCGTACTGTATAAAGTGAGCAAAAGGAAAGTTATCAGACAGTTCAACAAAGATGTTAATTTAAGTTAAATGTCAAGAAGCTAGACTGAATCTGTGTACTGGGAGGAAAATGTTCTTCGTGTGTTAAGCACTTTATATGGAATTTCAGAAGTGCTGAACTATGTCTGATGTTGCCTCCTGGTGGCTGTTGCTGACAGGGGCTCTACTGCAGTTGCCACTGCACAATTTGAGTGTTTTGTCTCTGACAGCTAATTATAACAGGATTTTTAACTTCTTCATTTTAATTTAAAATAAATGTACATTTTTCTTGTTAACCAATTCAAAATCATAAATTAAACTTGAAATCCTCGTTCAAATATAGGTGTATTTTTGTTAAACACTAGCTTTGTATATTTGATCATTTTTATGCTGACTCTGAGTGTGTTTGTGGAGTGACTCTTTGCCTAGACTTATAGTAACACAACACTTAAATGATCACATCTGAAAGGCTCCTTCATTTTCTTGACACAGTACTCTCAAGGTTTGATTTGGCCATGATAAAAGGGCACAAGTTCCAAGCAACCTCCAGTGCAGTATGATCCTGTCCAAGCCTTTTTGCTCTGAGAGAGGAACTATCACATCTCCAGTGGGCTGGTAAGGGTTGTGCAGTGGTCACCAGCCCATCAATCCCAGAGTCTCTTTTGGTCAATCCTGGGCTGGGAGAGAGCTGGACATGCACGCATGTGCACATCCATCCCACCCCCACCCTCTCTCAGCCCCAGCAAGTCAATCTGTGGGGGAGGGAAGGGATGGGAGCCAGTTCAAGGCCCCCACAGTGAGCAATTGGCCATGCACCCCAGCCAGGAGCACAGAAAGATAAGTGGGCACCCAGCCCAGCTGTGTGGTGGGAGGCTGCAGGGACATGGGGGGGTGCTTCCCCCATCTCTCTGGGGACAGAGGTGGCTACTGCTGTGCTTCGAGCCCTGCTGGAAGCTGGCCACGTGCAGATGCGGCATGGGGGCAGCCTCAGCCCAGCTGGGTCTGGGAAGATATGGTCATCCAGGGACTCATGGGGGAGGGATCCCACTGCTGGGTGCAGCCTGGCAGAGTCCCCAGGGGTCCATTCCCCTTCCCCATCTGTGCTCTGAGTGCAGCGGGCAGCCCGCAACAGCAGCTGCCTCATCCCAAGTATAGGTAGGGGGGGCATGGGCCCCTGGGGCCTCCGCCAGACTGCACCCAGTGGTGGGAGTCCCCACCTGGACAACCAGGTCTTCCCAGATGTGGCTGGGCCAGGGCCCAATCCCACTTCCGTGCCACGGCTGTACTGAGGCATGCCCACCTGGTGGCCAGATAAATGTAGTGTCAGGCCCCAGTCCAGCCGGGTCTGGAAGTCTCTGTGGTCCAGGAGTGTGTGGTCCATGGTTCAGGGCCCCTAGGCACAGCCTGAAGGAGGCTGCAGGGGCCTGTGCCCCCCCACCCATGCTTAGGACATGGCTGCTGCTGCGAGCTGCCCGCTGCACCCAGAGCACAGGTGGGGCAGGGGAATAGACCCCAGGGGCCTCTGCCAGGCTGCGCCCAGCGGCAGGAGCCTTACTCCCCCCACACAGACATGCTCCTGGACTGCAGAGACCCCAGACCCAGCCATGCTGGGGCCTGATCCCACTTCTGTGCCATGGCAGCTAGACAAATGTGGCATTGGATCCTGTCCCAGCCAGGTCTGGAAGTCTCTGCAATCTAGTGGGGGGGGCGCTCTTGCTGCTGGGCACAACCCAGTAGAGGCCTCGGGGGCCCGTGCCCTCCTCACCTGTGCTCCAGGTGCAGTGGATAGCCTGCAGCAGCCTCCTCCAGAGCACAGGTGGCGGGGGCACGGGCCCCTGGGGCCTCCACTGGGCTGTGCCCTTAGACCACGGAGACTTCCAGACCTGGCCAAGACGGGGTCCAACACCATGTTCACCTGGCCACCAGGTGGATGCGGTAGATCCTGGGGTGCCCTTTACTTCCAAAAACTGATCTTAACCATAAAAAGTCTGGTCTAGTGTCTTGAGTGAGTCAAGTAACAAAGATCTCTCAGTGTAGCAGGAGAAGAGTGCAGTGAGCCCACCCCCCCCAACCAGGTACACATACCCTGAACTCTGTCCCTGAAGAGGCAGGACATCCTGGCTGAGGGGGGATCTTGTGGCCTGTTATAAACTAGTCAGGGGGGACCAGCAGGCATTGGGGAAGTCACTGTTTCCCCAAGCACCACCAGGAGTGACCAGGAATAACGGTCACAAGCTGGCAGAGGATAGGTTTAGGTTAGATATCAGGAGGCACTACTTCACAGTCAGGGCGGCTAGGGTCTGGAACCAACTTCCAAGAGAAGTGGTGCAGGCCCCTACCCTGGGGGTGTTTAAGAGGAGGTTAGATGAACATCTTGCTGGGGTCGTTTGACCCCAGTACTCTTTCCTGCCATGGCAGGGGGTCGGACTAGATGATCTGCTCAGGTCCCTTCCGACCCTAGAAACTATGAAACTATCCCTGTTGTTACCAGTGGGAAAAGAAAAGAAGGCTCTAGCCTCTCTGAATGGATGGGACCCACTTGTTACTGTACCGCAAGACAAGAGTCATGTGTGCCCCAAACTATGGTGTGTCTATACCCCCAAGGGTCTATCAATGCCTTAATCCAGCCTTGATAGACTAACTGCTCTCAGTGCCTTGCATTACCTACCTTTAATTGCCACCTGCTGGCTGCATATAATAGTGAACACCAGTTTCTCAGGTAGTTCCCAAAAGAACAAGACTTCTATTAAATCATCTGTTTAACCCCCGGACAGGTCTTAGCTTGCTGAGGTGGGACATTCTGGAATTAATGGAAAAGTGTATCGAGGACCAAGCTTTTCAAGGCAACTAACCTATGTGGCAAAATGGGGCTCTAAAGGATAGAGCAGGAGGTGAGGATCCAAAGTCTAGGCTTCATTGTCATTGCTGCTACTAACTCTCCATCTTTACTTGGATAAATCAGGCAGGGATTTTATTCAAAGGCATCCAATTTGCATGGTCTTCTTAAATCCTGTAGCATGTACTACACAATGCAGTCTAGTGCTGTTTGTAGTTGCGGAACTGGCTCTGAACAAGGCAGCTCAGGTACCAGAAACAGTATAACTGCACTATTGCATCACTCTCCTCTAGCTATTATAACCCATTTCTCAGCAGAACTAATTAGCCCAGAGAAGGTGTCACACTACTGTAACTGCTTCTGAGATGTGAGCTAGCTCGGATATCTGAACAGCACTGGATTATGCCATGCAGACAACAATAACCCCAAACCCACTGTGCCTTAGTTTCCCTCAGTTTGACATGGAGATGGCATTGTCTTCCTGATGGGGAGGAATGTGAAACTTATTTGGGTATGTTTGGATGAAAGTTATTATAAACATGCAAAATATTCACACAACTATTTATTATTAACTTGCTAAGTGTTCAGTGTATCAGAGAAGCTTTCCTCTGTTATGTTTCTTATTTTAACATTTGATTTTTACACCATACTCATCACCATAGTGTCTAAGCAGTTGCCTGTGATGTATTAAAAGCAACTAAATAGGAGTTCTCATCTGTAGTCCAACTTCTCACACATCCTCTGCCCTCCCCTCAGACTTCTCCACCTGCCAGACTAGAACTAGGGACTCTCCCTTTTACATGCCAGTATATATTGTTCACTTTGTGGGATGGGTCCATGTTGCAGGATAGAGTTTCCAAACAAATGCTTAACTAGAGAGAGAGTGTCCAGTTAGATTCTGTACCTAGCAGAGGAATCACTGCTTATACCTAGTGACAGGGAGGGAGTAGCACTGAGCTATTTCCTGATGAAGGTCACCAAGATGTTCAAGGATTTTGGTATGAGACAACATAGAATTGCAGCTTGGAGGCAAAGCTTAATAAAGCAGCCCCAGCCCTGGAAGGCAAAATCTCAGCCAGCTTCATTTGTTTGCAGAAGTCATCAGTGCCACCAGGCGCAACAAGGCAGCAGTAGTGATGGCACTGATGCTTAAAACATCTGACAAGACAGTTGCAGCCTATGATTCATGAGTCTCTGGCCAAAGCTTTGATTTGGGGGTAGGGGTGAGGGGTGGAAATAATAATGGCATCTGGAGTGAGTAGAACTGGGTGTGAGAGAAAGAGATGATGTAAAAGAAACGGGACAAAATAAAATGCAGGGTAGAAAACAACTTTACATAACACAGAGCTACAGTATTTCTACCCTTGAGTTTTCCCATAATCCTTGTCACAAGAAAGGTCTTCATCTCTGTGACCAGTGCTTGAGGGGGCTACATCACTGTAGGCTGGTCTTTTATTTTTAACTTGGCAGCATTGTAACCGGCAAATTGTGAGCCAGCGCCACGCACAGAAGGAAGCAGTAGCTGCCCGCACTCCCCTCCCTGTGCTACTTCCTCAGCTGAAGTCAGTCACTGTAGTTCCCTTGACCTCAATGCCCCATGGGCAGGCATCAGCTGTGGAGCTGGCCTTGCCGTGTGTGAAATATTCGTTTTCACTCTCTGAAAACGCGGCTTCTTGCAGATGAAGCCTGACTCACCCAGTCTGTTTTGGAATGTGAACACTGCAAACGGTTTGAGCAAAAAGCGCCTCCTTGTATTTCACATTTGCTATATCTTTAATAATGTTGTGTCTAGCAAAGCTCGTTCTAACCTTTCAGGATCACCCTGCCCTTTGGGTGATACCTATTGCTAACGGAAGTCGGGTGTGCTCAGAGGAGGAGCGTGTTATACACAGCAGCCAAAAGCTATGAATAAATAATTTCCACACTGCACCCCATGGTGGGATGAATGACTGGTATGATACCTGGCAGTCTCTGCTGAGCCTGTTATTTGACGATCTGTGTTTCCTTAGGTTTCACTATAGCAAATTTGATCCCTAGGTCTCAGAGCTTCAAATACTATGGTTGGAAATTAATTTAGTAGTTACATTTCAGAGCAAGAGCCTCTACTCAAAGGAGATAACTGACTGTATAGAAATTCACTGATAATACAACCTTGCCATGAATAGAGGGATATCGTTTAGGGATACATATTGGCACTGAGAGAGATGGGGCAACAGCAACATTTCTGAACTTGTTTGAGACTGGGGGGAGAGGGGGTTGGACAGAACTTTCTGCTCAGTCCAGAAAAGAAATCCTTTCTTCTTCCGAGCAAGGAGGAGTGTGGGTGTGGGATTTGTCTTGGCTGGCTCTGAAGGGGAGGAAGTGAGGGCCCCTGTGGTTACAAATGGGTTTGTAAGTGCTTGGTTGTAAAGAGAAGTTGGAGGTAATTAGAAACCATGTCCCTGAATCTCTGTGACAGCACATTCAGATTTGGGGTTGCCTGGAGAGAGGCTCAGAGAGGTCACACTGTGATAACCATGCCGCAGAGCACACATTCTTGCTCCACTTTTTACAAGAGCTTTTTTAATACGGCCGTAGGCTTTGGTAACCATTGTCCGCTGGGTGTTGTGGCTGGTTTGCTTTCAAAGATAATCAGCGCCATCGTGTGGATGTTTTGTACACACTTGTTCTGCTGCTCTGGGCAAAGATCTTAAGTTCTCCCTCTCTACCTGTTGTACCTTTCCCTTTCACAGGAGAGGAGATCTGTTAAATGGTTCACTTCTCACTGCTGATGAAAGGAGATCCATGTGAGGGGCTCTGCACATGCTGCTTCAGGATAATACCTAGTGGCAGACGTAGAAAAGGGACTTGAGCATATCTAGGCCTCTTTATTCTTCTTCTCCACTAATCGCTCCAGACAGGCTGGTTGTGCTTCTGTCCTGAAGAGACAGAGAAAGAAAAGCAGCTGAGACTTCCAGAACTACCTGGGGGATTTCAACACACAACATTCACTGAAAATAATGAACAATGAACATCTAAATCCCTGTAGCACCTTTTAAAATCTCAGTCTGTTTTTTGCCCTGCCTCGCTATAAAAGGCTGTTGCTAGTTTAGATCCTCTCGGCCAATTTCTGTTGGTAGAATAAAAACCACCTTGAAAAGGACATAGGTACAAAGAACATGAAGTCTTTAGACCCTTATATCCCCAGCTGTAGTGATAGTCTAGCTCTGTCTGGTGAATTTAAATGTGTCCTGGTGTGTTGTTTTAGTTTGGTTGTTGCAGTGTTCCTCTAGAAGAGAGTAGGAAGGATGAACCCCACTTCACAGATGAGGAAACTAAGGCAGAGAAGGGCTAAAGTCCGTAACCTCAAAGGTATATATAATATAGGCACCTAACTCTCAGTGAAAGCAATGGGAGTTATAAAAGACCAAACTTTTGCATTGAATGTCTGTGCACATGTGTGTGCAAGTCTATACACAGAAAGGATGGATGAACGAGTCAAGTAGAGACATTTCCTGGCTGACCCTGCAAGCATCTACCCAAACTTCATGCTGTGTGGTAAAAGTGCAAGTCTTCTGGCTTGACCACGTCTGTAAGAGGCTTTTCAAGCTGTTATTGGGTGCCCACATTCACATATTGGTGTTATTTGCATTATGATAGTGCCTGGGACATTCACCTCCTTCCCAAAATTTCTGAGCAGGCTGCTCAGTCACAAGCCAGTGTCTCAATTGTTTCACCAGAGCCTGCTCTGCTCTCCTGTTTCCTGTACCTTTTCTCATCACTGTGAAGTTGCCCCCAAGCAAACTCAGCTGCATCACAACCAGAGGATTTCTTCTCCACACATCAGCTCCAATTGAAGGGTGAGATCAGTGGGCTTTTTTCGGCATGAGCAGCGAGATGCCTCACTCCTCACAATCTCTCAGAGCCAGAGGGAACCTGTTTGACTAAATACGTTTTCTCAACTATATATGCTATTTCCTTGAAGCCAAAATATTTCATGGAGACATGAGGAGAGTTTCAAGGTCCAGGGTGGACTTTTTAGCATTGAGAGCGAGAGTGAGCACACAAAATAAAAAACTCCCCCATTCATCCCCTAGCAGAGGTTTTGACACAATTCTGTTTTTGAGATGTGAAAGGAAACCAAACCTCAGAAGTTGTCACAAAACAGAACTGTCATCCTTGGGTCCACTCTCCCTTCTCTCCAGCTATTTCTGTATCTCCCATTACCAAGCATCTGAGCCCCTTAATGTTATTGAACATACTTGCCCTCAGACTCCCCCTCTCCACTGTCCCCTTGCCCCTGTGAGATAGGAAGTGCTTTGATGTCCCTTTTTACAGATGGGGATTGCAGAGGTATAACTTGAAATGTTGGCTTCCTGGGCATGATGGGGGGAAGGGAAGAGCACTTATTTCCTCAAACAAGGACTGCTGCTGCCTGGTGCAAGCTCCCTGGACACAGGCTGCTGCTGCAGGGGTGGCACAGACTTCCTGAAAGCTGCTATTTGGGGGTCATCTCTGGGGCTTGTGCCGTGATTGTCCACTCCACATTGCAACACTGGGGAACTGGAAATACCAAGAAACTAAATGACTAATTGAGTAGTCAGTGGGTGAGAGAGAGACTTTGCGGGTGGGGAAGGGGAATAAATGTGGCTGGTAAATAGTGGAGAAATCTCTACTATTTACCAGCTACATTCCTTCTCCCCCCATTCCCCCTGCCAGCCTGTCTCTCGCCCACTGACTCCTCAATTTACATCTTCACCAACTGCCTTTCTTGCATGCATACCAGCCTCTGGCTCTTTTACTAGTCATTCCATCCAGGAAGAGCACACACCAACTGCAGGTGCTTCCTCAGCCTGACAAAGGGTATTTATACCCAAAAGCTTGCGAAGAAGAATTTTTCCAACTATTTGAGTTGGTCTAATAAAAGATATCAGATTTACCCAAATCACTTTGTAGCTTGTAGCAATTTTTAAATGTAGCTTTGTTTCTGGGATTGGTTCTTCAGGCAGTGAGGTTTAGCTAGTGCTGCTTTTGAATTTGAGATCAAATTTGTAGCTCATTCACACCAGACCAGTTCATTTAGATTCAGTGGAATCACAAAATGCTGTTTTTAAACCAGAATATAGTGAGTTCTGAATGTGGCTGTCAGCGCAGCAAAGAGCAGTAGGAAGCAGGAGACCAACTTGTCTAGACTAGTACTGAGTAATCAGAGCAACCAGATTGGTAGGCAGGAACCGTTTGTTGTAGTACTGAATCAAACACAGCCTTGAAACTAGTTTAGTCTAGTACAGGCAATGTTGGTTGGCAACAAAGAGAAGACTTTGTGTTTTTTACCACACTACGTTTGACACCAAACATGGTGAGGTGCAGGCAAATTAAGCAAAGTTACAAATTACAGAGGTTTCATTTAAAGAGCACCATAGTTTCATTTGGTGACCTTTAGGTCTTGGTTTATTAACTATTTTTCCAAAGACAGCATATGAAGAAATCTAACAAGTAGGGACCTACCTAAATTGCAGCAAGACAAGGGGTTTTTCATGGCCCACTTGTAGTGTATAGAGCTCATTTTGCAGGCAGTTCATGGTGGCCCTACCCCTCAGCACTGATTGGCGGGGAGGGGCTGGCTGCCATCTTAATTGATGCCTTGAAGAGAGGCTCCAGTAGAGGGGGAGGGATGATGGGTCTTGTCTGCTGCCCCACCAGCTGGTGCCTTCCCTTCCTGGCAGCAAGGACCCCTGGCTCCCACTGGGGACCCAGCAATTTATTTTTATTAAGGGTTTTTTGGGTGTATTTTCATGAAATCTGTGAAACTACAAATTAAGTAGGTCCCTACTAATACATGCTAGGTCACAGTCTGCACTTGATTAAGATTTTCACACACATTTTTTGAATCATTATGGAACTATTCTTTTATAAATTATGTATTGACACAGTCAAAATGTTGAACAATACAAGCACTTCTGTGTTATACTGCCCTGTCTGATGCATTTAATACAATTTGATTTCATTATCATCACATCAGTGCTCATGGAAATTGAAATTCTGACAGAGAGAGAGGACTGTGATTAAATATAATAATTTTCTCGGCTGGATGATACTTTCCATGACATGCCTGATGATTCATGTTTCCTGACAGTTTTTTTTTTGCCTGATGAGCAGAAATGTAGAAGTAAATAGACAGTAACTGTGGAACACAAAATGCCCTCATTTATGTCTCCTGAAACAAATCTTCCCATCAAACATTTGGTTACTTGGACTTTTTTCTTTAATGGTCTTGGCTCTGATGCAGAATCTTAGTCTTTCTGAGAAACTTGCTGTAGCCAGACAAGATAGCAACATGAGATTTTTGCGCTTAACCCACCTCTGGAAATATACAGTACTGATGCTATTGCAATGCTCTCACTATTGTTCCCTGGGGAAGAAACCAGAGGTTTGATTGATTAATCTATTGCCATTATGAAATAATCCAGCACTAAACTTTGAGTCTTTTCATGTCTCCTAAACAAACAGAGGGCTCCAAAGAGGAACATATTTCTGATCTTCGCACGCTGCCTCCAGCAGGGAGGGAATTTTTTTTTTAATCATTTCTGGACATCAGCAGGTCAGGGGTGGCTACATTTTGTTTTGCATTTGTTCTAAGAAAATACTGTACTCTGTCATTCATTATTTACTACAGAGTGAATAAATATGTAAGTAGCACTACATAGCTTGAATCGTATTTCCAGATTTTGAACCAGTACCTTTTTTGCATAACTAAACCCTTGACTAGTCAAAAAAGGGTCTGCAATACCTAATGCAGCCATTTTATAAACAGAAAGGCTCAAGTACCAATGCTTTTATTCTGTTTTCATTTAGAAAAGATTTGCTTTAGAATTTGCACTATACTACTGTACTACAGTGCTTAGCTTTGGTTAAATACAGACATTTGAAAGGTTAAAATAGGTTCAAAATGGCCACCTGATTTAAACTTAGCTTGTCCCGGTGCCAACCTTACACTTTCAGACCTCAGTGACTGGCAATCAGTCTAAACCTGTAAGAGAACAGAAGTTCCACACACATAAACTGGGTTCTGCAATTTTTGAACCAGTTCAAGATAAACCTAGATCCATGTAGTATAAGATTCATTCAATTTAAGTCAAACTGGTGCATGAAACTGTTGCCCACTTCTGTGCAGCCATGGGGCTGGGAAAATCTGGCCCCAGCCCCAGGGCTGCTCTTTTCACTCTTCCCTTTCCCCATACCGGTCTATTTTTTTGCCCCCAGCTCCTTGCTCCCTTCCAGAGAGCCCCCTCAACCCCCATCCCACAAACCACTCTGAGTGCAGCTGCTTCTATCACCACTGCTGGGGCCAAGCAAGTACGTTCCAGTGGGGGAGGGATGGGGGTATAGTTTCACTAGGGGGGACCCTCCACCCGTGGGCCATGCCTGCTCTCCCCACCCCTCGCAGGTTGCACCTTCTCCCCCTACCTCACCCACAGGTCATGCCCGCCCCTCCATAGGTCACACCTGCCCCCCCCACTCCCAACCCCCAGCTAGCCCCTCACCATCCTAACTTACCTGCTATTGGGGTCATTTTTAATCAATTTAATCTCCCCTTAATGCCCCCAAATGTCTGCCCTTAGGCTCCATGTGATGTGCCTCCTTCAGATGAGTAGGATTAAATACTTACAAGTATAATTAAGTTCTTTCTTTTGCTGTACACACAACTGGACAGCACTCCATAAAGCAGTACTCCATGATACAAAAGTTAAGTGGACCACACCTTTCTGACTTGTGTAGCCCCTATAAACATTGCTTCTGATACTTACTACCCCAGGTCTAACTTCTCAGTCATGCAGTGACCCATGATCCATTTGGTTCCTATTTATCACTGCTGGCAAGTATGCAATGGCATGTGAATGAAAGGCTAACAAAGTCAGCTTGTGTCTCTCTCTGACATGTGCATGGCCCAGATGACCCAAAGAAAAGAAAATACACCAGAAAACAACTTGAGGTTCATTACACAGTCTTACATATATCTATTCCTCAACTAAGCAAGAAGGCTCTTTTCCCCCAGGCCAGAAAGTCAGAAGTCCTTGGAAACTGAGATCAAAACCCATGTAAATCCACATTCGTGGATTTAGTCATTGCATAGCTTCAGGCCAGGGCACAGCAGTCAGGGGCTAAGGACAGACATTCAAAAAGCCCAAGCCTAAATTGATTCAATCTTTGTAGGTTAGTCAAAGATTGAACTGGTAAACCCCGACATTGGCCTGAAGGGTTCTGAGGGTGGGGGAAGAGGAAGCCTCGTCTGACCCCTGTGGTGGGGGAGGAAGAGGAGGGAGAGTTAACCCTGTTTCCAACCTCTTATTCTTAATAGGGCTATGCTATAATGGCTGTGGTCCCTGCTGGTGGGACAGGGAAAGGAGAAATAAACCCCCTCCTGGGCACTCTAACACAAAGGCTGCTACCCCTTCCCCTCCCCTTGCTGCTCCAGTGATGGGACATGGCCAGATGCCTCCCAGCATGACTGTTAAGGTGAAGATGGCAGGGAGGGGGTTGCTTCACTCCCAGTAGACAGGCAGACCCCAGTGGGGAAGGAGGGGGAGGGAAAAGAGGGAAGAATTAACTCCCTCCCTGCCCACCTGCTCAGGCTAGAGCAGAGGGGTGGGGCCAGTCCTGCTCTCTGGAGTCAAGAGTTCAACACAGCCCAGAGAGTATGTGGGATGCTGAAGGGCACTGGTTTAACTTAAACCAGGAAGGGGTCTGGGACAGAAGTTGCATAAACTGGTTGGACCTAAATCAGTTAAGTCTGATACTATATTCAACCAGGTTTATATTAAACCAGTTTTGGCCATTTTGAAACTGGTTTATGTGCACTGAACTTATGTTCTGTTACAGGTTTAAACAAGTTTCTGGTCACTTAAACTGGTTTATGTATAATGTCTGTCCCTAGCCATGGTGTCTGATTACAGCTAACAAAGGCCTGAATTCAAGTCTTGTGCCAAAGGCTATCTGGTCATTCTGGGACCAGATGATTTAGTTCATTTGTTCACAGGCTCTTGCAGATGTAGCAGCTGATGAGTCTTCCTGAGTGCCAGCTCTTTCTCTCCTTTTAAGGAAGTCAAAAGTACATTTGTCCATAGCCTCAGGCTGGGAAATCTAGGACAGCAAGAGGTGATGCTAATCGCATCACTCAATTGTGCACAGTTGGCTACAGAAGCTGGTGTGCCTTAACTCTGCTAGCCTAGTAGACTTGGGCATTTGATGTAGTTTCTTGCAGCCGGCTTTCCAGTTTTCCTTGGTTCCGTACCTTCAGCCGCATGCTTTTCTCTCATGTGTATGTGTTTAATGACATGATGGGGTAATTAACACTGATCTGATCAGCAATCTCTATAGTGATTTGCTGCTGAGTTTACAAATATTGCCAGTGCAGCTACCATTATGGGTGGTAGGCAAACCATAGTAGGATGTTTTTCTATACAAGGAGTGGGGATAGGGGATGTACCTGTGACTCAGAAGTAAGTGGCTGCTTCAGTAGCTAGAGGTGCAGGACCAGAGGCAGTGACAGATGGAAAGCACAGGCTCTTCTACATTTGCCTCCCAGCTGTTCCACCTGGAAGTCATGGCCTGATTTCCCTTGTAGGGGCAAATGCAAGAAGGAGAAATGAAGTGAAAGGGGAGAAGGGTGAAGTTTTGCAGGCACTGTTGGGAGGTGTTTGGTCCTAAGAGGGTGAAAGGACCTAGTGTCAACCCCTCCATTGAGAGGAGAAGATTTGCACTGTGCTTTTGTCTGGACTTTTTGTTACCCTGGGAAGGGAGCTCCCCTCCTCAAGATCTGGAGAAAAACAAACCACAGGAAGACCCTGACAGTGAGACAGCAGCCAGTGATCAGAGGGAGAGGAGGCTGCATCTGAGAGGTAAGCATCCCACTACCAAGGTCAAAGAGAGCAGTGCTGGGAGGGAAATTGGGAGAGAAGGCTGCATGTTGTTCAGGGCAGTTAAATTATGAGAAATAAGTGCTATGCCAGCCCTGATCTCTTGCTCTCTATAAGAGCAGCAGTGCAGCCGGGGGCTCCCATGTTAACAGTACAGAGGCCATTGATCATGCATAAGTGTTAACAGTGGGGGGGCACAATTCTGTGCCCCTGCCCCAGCTGCTCTTGGTGCTTGGTCCGGCTCAGCTGCAGCCTTGTGCCCCATCATCGGCATATAAATCTGGGGAGGCATGTGCCCCGGCATGCTCCCTTCATATGTTGCCTATGGCAGGGGTTCACTGAACTGACACGAGTGCCATTTCCTATTTCAATAGTCTGCCCTCAGTGTTGTCTTTGAAATAGCACCCAAATAGAGCTGTGAAACAATGCTAGTTATGAAGTGTCTGGAAGTGTGTGGAAAAGAAACTCCCCCATCATCTCCTGCATTGACTTTTCTGTCCTTTACCTGCCCTTCATACTGAACAGCACTGTACTGGATACATGAAAACTAAAGGATGCCTCTTGCCAGGACTGATAAGAAAGGACAATATTCTAAGGGACATGTTACTTTGTCTTCCACTGTGTTTGAATTGTAAGTCTGCTGGCCAGAAGCTGACTCCTCCGGAATAATGCCTGATGCTGTTCTCGTTTTCTTTGGCTAAAATCATCTGTGTAACTGGAGTAACTATGAGACTTCGAGGAGTTTATGCTGCAGTTGTTTCGTACCAAGGTGAGCCAAGAAATATGTAACCAAGGACACTTGGTATTTAGAGCATCCTGCAAAGCCTTGGCAGTCGTACAATCTCACTCTTAAGTGTTAAGTAAGAAACACACCATTAAGGTGAGTGATCCTAGAGGAGTTTAGACAGGGATTTTCTAGTGCATGAACCCTAATATCTCTGGTATGTGTTAGTAAGTAAAGTTTTGGTGTTCTTTTATTCCCCCCAGTTTGAGTTGTTAGTTATAAGTTTGGGCATACGTAATTATCTCAGGCTAAGAACATTTGGGAAGGGTGAGAACTCTTCATCCTTTACTAGGTATTGAGCCTAAGTGGTAAGTCCTAACATAGTCAGTGGGATGATGCCCAAATTACCCAGATCTGCACATGCTCAGTAGAGTGGCTGTTTGGCATAAAAGTGTGTCACTCACCTCCTGAGGTGATCTCACCATTGACTGGATGGTGAGCAAGAAGTATGTGACTTTGTTTCAGAAATGTTTGAGTGACAGCTGATTGACAATGCCCCATCAGGGGATTTTGATTGATTTGAGAGTATGGGGTACTTTGAATCTTTAGAATACGTGTGTGCGCCCTGTCAATTGCTCTTTGCCACTGTTGGTTGGAAATAGAGCGTTCTTGCTCTTCAGCCCTGAAGAGTCATTGGGACCAGTCAGTTGGTCTAGCCATTAGTCTTCTCAGAGTGTTTCCTTTTGGGTAGTACTGGGAAGTCTACCACAAGCTGAGTCCCTGGGATGAGTGAGTATTCTTGAACTTTGAGGGATCAAGAGATGCCATTACTTGACTGAATTACTTGAAGCTAGGTACAGTATTGCCCCACCTTTTTACACTCTTGTATGTTCCAGAGTTGACATGTCCAAGCACAAGTAATAATCCAAGGTTCATGGTGGAAATATCTACACTACCATAGAAAACCAGACTCTGGACATAATGTGTTCCTTCTGCAGAGTTCAATACACTTGGCAAATCCCAGTCGCACCCTCCCAATAGCCTTCTAAAGTCCTCCTGATATTCCAAGGAGGAGACTGACTCATAAAGTCTTGGGGACAGATTTTTTTTAAAACCTTTAGGCACATGAGGACTGTAACAAGACCTCTAATGAGATTGCTGAAAAATATGAAAGTCTTAGTGTGGGAACTAGATTTCCAGTGCAAATTTCTGAAAGCATCTGAGAGGTCTAAAAGGTAGGTGCCATCAGAATTGCCACTCTTCAACATCTGAAGACTAATACTGTGACACTACGGCAGTCAATGCTTCTGAAGCAGATCTGGGGGTCACCAGGAATCCACTCTGGTATGTAAGTCTGTTAATGCTGTAAACAGAACAATACCAGTATGAATCATTTCCAAGGATCCTTTTAAATGGTAAAGGTGGCACATAATTTACCATCAGGGCCATTCCTGGGGGGAGCAAATTGAGGTGACTGCCCCTGCCCCTGCACTTTGGGGGACCCCACAGAGCGGGGCGGAGCAGCCCACCCCCACCTGCTCTAGCTTCTTCAGGTCCAGGGCCTGTGGGACCAGAGTGGGTTGATTTGCCCTGGCCCCAGCACCCTGCTCGGGTCAGCTCTGTTTACCAGGCATTTTATTCTTAGGAATGCTCCCAGCTGAGGCTGTGTAACAAACAACTTGAAGGAGGCCACTGATGATAGGGCTATATTTTCCAGTTCAGTTTCATAGGAGATGATGCCTTTGCTAGCTAATAAGCAAGTGCCAGACTTGCACCACTCCCAGGTTACAGCTTTGGCCAGTAATATGATACACTGCCATAAACGACAGAACTTACAGATGTTGTGGCTCTCTTGTATCTGTACACTGAAATGGTGTAGTCATGAAGGAGCATATCAGGGCCAACTCTGGCTCTCTGTGGAGACTCAGTGGAGTGTAGGTAACTCTCTAAGTTAGCGTGTCAAAGGGCAGAATTTGTCCATTTGATATATTACCCTGCATTCTTGGGTACCCAGTGATGCATGAAGTTAAAATGGCAGCAAGAAGATCAGATAATAGATGGATGGCTGAAAGTCCCAATATGTTTAATCCTGGCTGCAAGCACTGTTAGTCCAGAGACCAGGTTATGGACAACTTATTTTGTGTGGGGAAACATTCATAAACATGTTTACATCCAGGGCGGGGTAATGAGCTCAATACAGGTCTGAAACTCTGGAAATGATTGAAGTCAGTGAGAGCTGCTGCGATCAAGGCCAGGATGAAACATGCCTGTTACGATCAATGCAGTAACTGAGTGTTTAGTTGCACACACAAACATTGGCTGGAGTTTGACAGCATTCCAGTGCTGGTCTGTATGTTTCAATGCTCCAAACACTTGAACCCTATGTTTCTGACATCATAACAATGCAAAACTTTGCAGATGGAAGGCCAGGGGTGGGTGGTGGGGAATGGGGAGGAGGCTGGGAGGGTTGCTTAAGTTTGTTTTTTTTAAAAGGGAGAAAAAAAACAAATGGAAAAAGAGTAGCTGATGTACATTTCAAAAAAGGTAATCTAAGCTGAAGTGTTTCTATTAACAAATTATCACTTTCCAGCAAGTCATATGAGTCTGTCTAAAACAGTAGTTATTTCCTTTTCTAACCCAAGGGAAATGTGGTGTCTTGGATATCCGCCTGTGGCACTGACTCTTGGATGTTAGTTTAATGGTGGTAACTGTCTTTGGTCCCTAGAAGAAACATTCAAATAGAGCTCTTTTATGATCAGCTAGATGTGACCATTGCACTGCGAACACGTATCAAAGCTACACTAGCATGTTCAGAATCTGATGCAGCTTGGTTTGGTTTTAATTCTCTCTTATGGGGAAAAGTAAGGAGTTGATGGGAATGGTTATTGTAGCAGGATGGAGTCCTAGGGTTGCCATGCTCTCCCCTAGGGACCCCTTTAGTACCGTGCCAAGCATTCTCTAAGCACCCTCGGCATCTCACCCGCCACGTCTTTGATGTTATGTATTTATTGTAGGGAGATTGCCCTTTGTTCCCTTGGCTACGGTTTCCTGCTATGTGCCGGACCTGCCTCGGTCTCCCTGGCACTTGGGTGCTCTACAGCCCTGCCTCGCTCTGCGTCCTGTTGATGCTCTGTCCCTTCACAGTCTCGTCCTGCTCCGGCTCTCTGGAGTCCCGCCTCACACTGCACCTCACAGTGCTCAAACGGTCGCTGCCCCTCTCTCTCTCTCTCTCTGGGGCTTCTTGCTCACCCTGAGCCTCACTGGCACTCCGGTTCTCCACAACCTTGTTCTGCCTTCTGGGGTACTCGGGGTCAGCCCTCTCCCAATACTGCGCCTCTGCCTTGGCACTCGGGGATGACACCTGCCCCTCTGCTGTGCCCTTACGGATGCTCTGGGTCAATGCCCTCCCTGCACTGTCCTTTCTGGCAGTCTGGGAGGCACACTCCCTCTGCTGCACCCTTTTTGGCTTCACGGTTGCTGCCCCTCTCTCTGGGCCTCTCAGCAGTGCTGCCCCTCTCTGGGGCTGGGGTCCACTCTTTAATGTGGTCCCCTGTGAGGCCTCCTCCATCCCCTTATAGCCTCGCCTGAACCTCCAGTTTAACAACAACTGAAACACAAGCCCCTCGGCTATAACACAAATCTATGCTTCATGGCTACAACAGCCTCCGAACCGCACCACAGGTGTTCCATCTCTCACCCGCATCACTAGCTGCTCACACATCCAGGCCCCTTTTCCCTTTCACACGTTCAAGGCTAAGCTCCTTCCTCCTTGACCACAGGCTGCCTCCTCTCTGGGCTTTGGCCTACGATTTATGTCTGAGCCAGGCCCTGCCCCTTCCATTCAGCTGACCAGACAGGTGTGTGTCCTTAACTCCCTCAGGTTGCCCAGCACCTGAGCCACTACTCCAGCTTTCCAAATAGCAGGCACCTCAGTGCCCTGCTACAGTTATGTAGAAATTTTATCATTGCTTTGAATGTGCCTGCATCTTCCTGGTAGTCTTGGATGAGTTGCCAAGGACTGAATGTGTATTGGAAGGCTGCATTGCACTCATGGCCTTGCTTTATGTTCCTGCAGGTTAAGGTGGCGTGGGAATGATGGGACAGTATAGAGAATATTGCCAATGACCATGACATTGTGAAATATTGGTGTGGATGAATGGAGCACTTGACAGCTTTGAAAAAGTCTACTGTAATTTAACAGGAGTTAAATATAGGTCAGATACACTTCTGTAACTTTAGAGAATAGTTTATCTTTTACTAAACTGTAGAATTAACCTTTTAACTAGCTAACTTTAATATTATAGAGAAGGTGCGGATTACAATCTGTAGGCCTTCTCTTTAAGGGGAATGATGAGAAGAGTTAATTTTGAAAGCTTTGTCTCCAGTCAAGGGGCAGGGGCTGGGAGGAGGAGGACATAGGCTTAGCTATAGAGCAGGGTACACAACAAAGGCATCTAATGCCACAATGTGCAGCATTCCTTCATTACGTCCAGCATTTCCTACACTTTTGACAGGACATTGACAGCATCTCATCCCCAGGAAGCAAGACATTAGGACTGTAGAAGGAACCCACTTCCTTTGCATGGCAATGTGACACAATCATTAGGGCTGGCAGATCTCCTTCTCTAATACCTTTCTCGGTTTAACCTACATCTCATTTGGCCTCCCTGGGCTTTTTTGATGCCTAAAAGGCAAAAGACTGAGGTAAGACTTTTGTAACATGAGTTTGGCCAGGATTGGCACTCTTCAGTTTTCCTCTTTCTCTACTGTTTTCATGTCCATCTTGTATTTAAAAATACTCCTGTCTGAGATGCATGCCTCAGGAGTGCATTTCTTATGTGTGCTGTGGTCCACTCTCTTAAATGAATAAACAATAAAGAAAAACTTTCTGTCTTCTCCCTGTGTGGTCAGCAGGAAGCTGTCTCCCTGCCTGCAATGCGTAAGATAAATGCAAGTAAATACAAGAACAAAATTAGCATTCAAGAACATCCCATAAGGAGCAGTAGGATCACGAAACAATGAGTGGTTTCATCATTTATAATATTTTTGACAGTGTTGGATATAGTAAGTGATCCTGAGTCCTAGTAGTCTTGTTCTATTGGTGCTTGGTTGAATTCTATGGTAGCAGAATTACTAGTGGTAAGTCTTCTGCTTTACTTGGTACAGTATGTAGTATTACTGGACTAGACATAATTCATAGCTGTAGCAGTCATTGAAGAGCCGCAGAATAAGGCCAAAAGTTTTGCCCAGTTCTTTGGTATTATGAGCCAGCAAAAAGTTTGGAACCTACAATTTCATCTGACGATTGTTTCCCAAACAGTTGGGATGATAATTGAGATCCTTATTACAGTAATTCTTGTTATAAGCTGTGAAAGATGGCTTTAAAAAATTTACAGCCATAACAATGAAAAACCAACCAAGAAAAAGATTTATTGAGAGACCTATTTTTCCCCATGCTTTGTTCACAGTGACTGTCCAGAAACAAAGCTGTATCCAGTCTTAACAAACACACAACAATAGAAATATGGCATATGATACATTGTACAGCCCTTGGTGGCAAAGTTAAAGATTTGTGTGGGTTTGTTTGCATGCTTGCTGGTTTAATTTAGTTTATCTGAGCAAGGGTGGGATTTTTAACCAGAGACAGAGTAGTCAGGTCAGATTATTTGATAACACCAGTCTGCTTGAGAACAACTTCTAGGAAATTACAGATTTTAGATAATATATCCTAAACGTTTTTGTCCCATAAATACTTTCATTATCATCTGCCTAATCAAATAAAATTGGATTGAGAAGTCCAAGAAAAAACAGACCTCAATTCAGGAGGTGCATTACTCATGCAAATAGCCAAAGTAGCATGTGAGACTCATTCTGCCCCTGTTTCACTAAACACGGAGTGAGGGGATGAACTAGAATGAACTGCAGTCCCACAATGGCCTATAAAAGCTCATGGTACTTCACTATTGATGATCTGCTTTTAAGTGAAAATTCTGCTTGGAGCCAAGCCATGTTGGACTCTGGAGATATACCAGGAAAAGCTTCGTGGACCTAGGAATGGCAGAAAATTATGCATTTATCTGCTGTAGCTAGAAAAGATTAATCTAGGATTTTAAATACGAACTGGATAAGATTTTTTAAAATGTGCCTAAATAATTAAAGTAACTTGGAGAAGCTTTGCCTGATTAAAAAAAATTATGAGCTTTTAAGGCCTCAGTGACTTAAACATGGATTGCATGACTGAAGGGATTTTTCAATTATCAGTTAATTACAGTGAAAACACTATAATGAAAGCTTGTCCTTTTTATTTGAAACATTAAAATAGAAGTGTAATGCCCTTGGTGTTTGGCACCTTTAAAAAAAATCAGATTGTTTAGTTAAGATGACATGAAACATGTTTCAAAAGGTCACTGAAGCCATTGAGACTGATGATCCAGAAATGAGTAGAGGGAAACTGAAAAGGAATGAATTGGCAAAGGACTGGAAAGAAATACAAATGCACTGAACAGGGGGACAAGCAAAACAAATCTGGAAATCTAAAAACTATATGGAGTAAACCAAGGGCAGAAAAACCGAGTTGGCCAAGCCATGTAGAGAGGAGTGTTCTGAATGGCTGAGTGAAAAACCTGGGTGCCAAAAAGGTGAAGTGAAGTCTGATCTTGTGAGGAGCAGGTAGGAAGAGATCCATGAGGAGATCATCTGATATGGGCTTATCCCCCTTCAATTCCTACTACAGGTATAGGGAGGAGGGGCTCAACTCTTTGTTGGGGCTGCTGGGGGTTGGAAGATGCTATGAGGGAGCATGCTATGGAAGATGCTATGAGGATTTCTTCAGGCTCTATTTAATGTGGTGTCAGCTGGCACCCTTCTGGCAGTGGCTAGGGGATCACAGACCTACCATGACCATAAAGATCATTACTAAAATCAGCTGAAAGATCTTGGTGAGACATCGGGTAGAGTCAGGATACGTGGGCTGGGGCCTCTTGAGCCTCCCACTGCAGGATAGAGAAGGGGCTGCTTCCCACTTCCTCACCTGCTGCCTTGACTCCTGTGGAGCATGCCAAGGCAACTGAGCCTAGGCCCAAACTGAGGTGCTCAGACTCCCACTTTGGTAGATTACTTCCCCATTAGCAAAGGATGGTGTGAGGTTGCACTCCTCCCTTTCAAAATCCTGCTCTGCCCATGGGAGTAGCAGGATGTGTCCCTGTACTTCTCCATCACAATCTCGCTAGCCAGTTTTAACTGAGACAAAATTCTGACACATCTTCCCATGTTTGTCAGTGTGAGCAGTGGAGATATTGGAGGAGGAATTCTAAGGAGCCTAGGCCACGTCGCAACGTGGTGCAAGTGGAAGAAACTCCAGCATAGTCAGTGGAGTTAGAATTGTGGAAAATTAGGGCTGGAAGGGAGGTCAGGAGACCATCTAATCCAACCCCCTGCTCAAAGCAGGATCATCCCCAACAACATCATCCCAGCTAAGGCTTTGTCTAGCTAGGTCTAAAAAACCTCCAAGGATGCAGATTCCACAACCTCTCCGGGTAACCTCTTCCAGTGCTTTACTACCCTCCTAGTGAAAGTTTTTCCTAGTATCTAACCTTCAACTTGAGACCATTGCTCCTTGTTCTATCATTTGCCACTACTGAGAACAATCTTGCTCCATCCTCTTTGTAACCAGCCTTCAGGTAGTTGAAGGCTGCTATTAAATCTTCCCTCTGTCGTCTTTTCTGCAGACTAAATAAACCCAGTTCCCTCAGCCTCGCCTCAGAATCATGTGCCCCAGTCCCCTAACCACTGTTGATGCCCTTTGCTGGGCTCTCTTCAATTTGTTCACATCCTTTCTGTACTAGGGGGACACAAAACTGGACATAGTACTCCAGATGTGATCTCACCAGTGCAGAATAGAGCAGTCACTTCCCTCAATCTGCAGGTGGCGTTCCAGCTAATGTAGCTCAGTATGCTGTTAGCCTTCTTTGCAACAAGGGCACACTGTTGGCTCATCTTCAGCTTATAGTCCACTGTAACCCCCAGATCCTTTTCTGTAGAGCTGCTGCTTAGCAAGCCAGTTTCCAGCCTGTACCTGTGCATGGGGTTGTTCCATCCTAAGTACAGGCCTTTGCACTTATCCCTATTGAAGCTCATGAGGTTCCTTTTGGTCCAATCTTCCAATTTGTTGAGGTCTTTCTGAATCCTAGCCCTGACCTCCAGCATATCTACTACTCCCCGCTCAGCTTGGTGTCATCTGCAAACTTGCTGAGGATACGCTTCATCCCATCTTCCAGGTCGTCGAGCTGTATCAGTTTACATTAGGTCTGTAATTGCAGGAAGAACAATTGAGAGGCAGGGAGCTGAATGAGAATCCAAAACGGGAATATGAAAAAACCTTGTATTTAATGAACAAAAAGGAGAATGTTGCACTTGACCATGACATGGAGAATTTTAATAAGAAACAATTAGGATCCCAACCCTAGTTAAAGGGTTACAACCAATTCAGAACCTGCAATGGAGTTTTGTTTAGGGTGTCTTTGCGTGCTACATTGTCTAATGCCATATTTTGCTACCTTTCATGTGTGTGGCAAGTTCAAGAAGTATATATCCAGGCCACTGTCTGACATTTGATTACAAAGAAAGTAATGTTCTGAAGAGCTCCATTTGTAAATATACTGGCTCTGACAGTGGGAAAATCAAAAGCCGTGCTATTTTAGCACTTGTTTCACTGTAATACAATATTAGAATATTACGTAACATGGGTGCATAGTAGGGATGTACAAAATGGGCCGTATTCGATTTGGATTTGGCCTGAATCGGGGACAGTGATTCGATTAATTGATTCACTGTCCCTGATTTGATTCAACCAAATCTAAATCTGAAGATTTGATGCTGATTCAGAGAATCAGCGATTTGGCTATAGATGCAGCTTTAAATGTTTTTTCTACATACCTCAAGGTACCAGGTGCAGCTTGTGAACGCTGCAATGGTAGGGCAGATAAAGCCTCCCACAGAAGCACCGGGGGGGGAAGGGGGCCCAGTGTGCTTGGCGACAAACCCAGAAGTGGACCAGATGTACTTCCAGTACACTTCCCGGTCTGCCACCAAGCTCATGGGTGGTGGGGGGCCCTGCGCCTTACCCCCTGGCTTGGCAATCAGCCATGGGGGGCCACTTGCCAAGCCAGGGTGGGATGGGGGGATGTCAGGCCCCAGCGTGCTCCCCAGCAGACCCAGAAGTGGACTGGAAGTGCTTCTAGTCCACTCCCGGGTCTGCTGCCGAGAGCACTGGGGAGCCCCCTGCACTCCTGTGGGACACTGCACCTGCTCCAGCATCTCGGCATTCATGAGCCATCTGGTACTTTGAGGTATGTAGAAGAAAAAATTTAAACCTATGTCTATGTCCGAATCATTGAATCTCTCTGAATCAATTTGGAGAAATTAAAGGGTCTCCTGATTCGATTCGGATTTGGAGATGCAGCCACTGAACCAGGGCGAATCTTCACCAAATCACATTGGGGACCGAAGCTTCACATTGCTCTAGTGCAGTGATATTCCTTCATCTGTTTTATTTATTATTATTTTGACTAATTTTTATTTGACAGATGACTTATTGAATGTTGGGGAAATCTGTGGTAAGCATCTGTTTGTAGCTGCTCTAAGCTACAGTAAAATCTCTTTGCTCTGTGTTGTACAGACCTTATTTACCAGAGACTTTTAAGAAAAGAGTCTTAACAAGAAATAGAGCAACAAGAATGTTTCGTATGGCTGTGTTGGTTCATTCTAGATTTGTAGAATCTTATCAACTTTTTGATGCTTTGTTTTCTGCTGGAAGATAATACTTGCATAACCTACAAAAAACAAGAGAAGTCTCAAAGCTCGTTTCTTCATAAAGGCTTCTTTGAGAACTCGGCATACTTTCAGTTCTCTTAATAATTTTATGTATAGTGCTACAAGAAGAGAGATTTTAAAACAAAGTGATGACAAAGGAGATATATTAATCAACATTTATATCTACAAGAAGTTAACACAAGAAAACTAAACTTCTACTCACAGGTATTACAGATTAGAAATAAAAGGATTAAAATGCTTTTGTTAGTGGTAGTATTTACAATACACATCACTGCCAGCAGCAGTGTGTACTCAGGAAAAATTACTTCCCGTGCCAGCAGGTTACATGAACCATAAAGATCTTTTTTCCCCCTCCCCCCCCGCCTTAAATCTATTTTGGACTCAAATTAGTCACATACTCACGAAAGCAAGAGCATGCAGAAAAAGCTGTCAAGCAAAATTCAGTTAATGCACACTATTTTTCAGGGTTAATATGTGACATTAAATTGCATATGTGCCCTGAAAAATCCCTCTGTGCATGGATGAATTTCACCTTCTATTCTTAAGTTACTCAGCTGGGCTTAGGTATAGTAGCATGTTAACAGACTTTTCAAAATAGGCTAGAATGGTACATAATATATTTTACAGACCAGAGTATGATGTGGGTGAGAAACTGGGCAAAAGGGCTGTTTCTGTGGTTGCATGATAGGGAAGGAGATTCACTCAGATTGTCAAGTACTAACTATGATCTAGAGACAGAAGTTGGGCAAATGACTGTTTCTAAGGGAAACCGGACAACTGAGCATTGTAGTTGATCTTTTGTTCCTAATAGTCTCTCCTTTTAACTTGGAGGCAGCAGTTTCCAATTAGCTGACAGAGGGGCAATAAGATGTGGCCTCTTGATTCAGCATAAAGATAACTGCAGTGTGAATTACAAATATCTAGATCCCAGTAAAGTGAGGTATAGGCAGTGTGATTATGCCAAAAACTGAAGCCCTTATTTTCGATAGTTTAGTTATTCCCTTGAGGCCACAGCAAGTGGTTCAAGAATTATACCCTTTCCCTGCTTTTTCACTTAAAACCTTAATGACATGAGTATACGGTAGTCCACAAAATATTCTGAGGGCTGAAAGCAGTCCACTGGTCCAGAAAGTTTGGAAAGTGTTGCCAGAATAGACAACAATTAACAATTATGTTTGGCAACTTCTTGCCCACCAGGAAAACAGAAGGCATAGAAAGTGAAGAGTCCTGAGATGTCTCTGAAGTGGATGCCATCACTTCATTCCCTGAAATATGTTATGCTGCATATTTCTTTGAAGAACTACCAGTTTCTGCAGAAAAGTAGCTGCCTTAATCTTGGAGTGCATCTATGTGCTAAGATTTGTAATATTTGATGCTTTCAACAGAAACTAAACACCTTAAACATTTAAAAGATAAAAATTTCAGGCACAGAAAAAAGTCAAATGAAGAAAACTAATAAAGAGGATAGCTTGAATAACTTCACTTCTTCAGATTATTTTCTTTGGGTCCAAGATAAACGCAGAAGGGTATCTGCTGAGAGGTCAGCGGTTCAGATTTCTGAAATGAAAAGCAGGGGAAAAAAACATCAACAAATTAATTGCATGGATTTACAAGTTCCTTTTACAAAGGCAGTGAAATTTCTTCCTGAATCGTGTGCACAGTAAAAGGAAGCCACACTGGCCACACTCCCAGCATATACTCTTCATCTGGCCACCAGGGATTGTATTTTTGTTAAAAGCCTACTTGTAGGGGAAGAGACATTTACTATTTAAGTGATCTATTAAGGCTAATGCAAACGGACAGATATTTTTAGGAAAGGCAATAAGTGCAAATGGTCAAAACAGATGCATAAATATCCAAAGAACTATCTCCAGCATCCAGAAGCATCTAACAAGACTGGGGTAGAAAACCAAAGGTCTAGGTACAACAGTGATGGATACATGCTTATGTATGAACACATGCAGGTGAGAGCATGCTGCTAGAGCCTTGTGCAGGAGTGGGCTTGTATGTAGCAGCCTCCCTCTCTCTTGGTTTCATCCTCTACTTGAGATTCCTTAAATTGTTCTGCCTGCATTGCAGAAAATGAACTGAAACGTACGTTAAAACTTCATTGACAGTTTATGCAATAGAGCTAAATCCAGGGTGTTTTAGAAATGTGGCTTTTTTTTTTTTTCTTTTTGCTCTCAGCATTTGAGATTTCCATTTGACAGAAGGCAGATGGTTAAAAACTGAAGCTGAGACCACAGAAAATTTAGGCTCAGACTCTCACTTCCATCAAGAGGACAGCCATTTTTTTAAATTGCCTCATTTGGGCCAGAAGCTTTGGATTTTGTGTTTGTTGAAGGAACCGATGAAAAGAAGTTATTGCATAAATATCACGTGGAAGTCTGTCAGCAGAGTCAGCTTGAATTGCACAAAACCAGGCACTAAAAAAGTTGTCTGTGTAAAATCAGCTTTGTCTCATTTAGATGGGGAAGGGGTGAGAGGGAGAAAGCTGGCTGTAGGGG
Organism: Crocodylus porosus; assembly: GCF_001723895.1. Lineage (NCBI taxonomy): Eukaryota > Metazoa > Chordata > Crocodylia > Crocodylidae > Crocodylus > Crocodylus porosus. The sequence continues at coordinate 25,544,971 of NW_017728917.1, forward strand.
AGGAATTTCCTCTTACAGGTTTAAGGGGATAATGCACAATAGCTGATGCAGAAACTAGCTTGGCACATAAATGCTGTCTAAAGCAGAATGGGCATATGATGCATGGAAACAGATGTCCCTTAAACTCTAACAGCTGCAAGACTCCATAAACTGTTTATTGTTGAGCTTTGTAGCTGTGGCAGAGTACAGCAACCATATTCAAGGCTGTGAAACCAGTATGTCCCAAGAACCAGTGTTGAGTCAAACTGAATCGGAAGCTGGAAAATGTAGGAGATATCAGTCAGCAAGTAGTTGGATGGAACAAGCACTTAACACCAACGTTTTATGATATGCACTAGTCATTGTCATATTTATGAACAGATTTTAAGGTGCTGGTTATAATCTATAAAAGCCCTAAATAGCCTGGAATCAGTCTATGCACAAGATTGTCCGATGCTATCAAGAGAAACGTTTATGATGGCTTTTGCTCCTCATTACAAGAAAATGCTGCTGACTGAGCTCTGGATTTTGGATACCGATGTACTAGTTCAAAGTAGCCTGGACTTAATGTCCTTTAAGGTATGCTTCATGGCTAGGGTAACTATATGTCCTAGATTGGCTGGGACAGTCCCAGTTTTTTGAAGCATTGGAGAAAATTGAAGCAAAAGTCCTGGATTGGTGTGAACCTGGCTCATGTGCCCAGCTCCTGACTCAGGACCTGGGCATATACAGGCAGGTTCCTGCCAATCCAGGACCATTGCTTCAATTTTCTCCAGGGATCCCAGCCAGTGGGCTGCTGCCTGGTACAGACTCTGCTGGGCTGCAAGTGGAGCTGCTTACACAGTAGAGTGGAAGTGGGGGAGGGAAGGGTTAGGGTGGAGGGGGGGTGTGCCTGTAGGCTGCACTGTCCTGCCCAGCCCTATTCCTGCGACGTGTGCATGTATCAAGTCCTGCCTAGCCTCAGTCCTAGACTGCTGCTCCTAGGAGCTGCGGGGTCAGGGGACGGGGTGTGGTGTGTCTGCATGCTACACTGTCTTGCCTGACCTCCTCCTGAGGCCTTCAGGGGGTGGGGGGCAATGCATGCATGCTGGCATGTGCCAAAGATTTCCCTGAAATTTATTATGGTCACCCTATTCATGGCCAAGTTTTCACCAGATAATTGAGCAGAACCATAGAGAATAAGAGAAAAATAGTCATTGATATAGGTTGGCTATTCTTGCTATCATATGCCAGGCCCTTATTGTTTATAACTCAGTAAAAATACATTCACTTAAGCTAAAAATTTATATACCTGATTTTTGGATCCTCCCCCTGATTTTTGGGGGATGTGTTGGAGGGCAGGGAGAAAGGGGGCAATGGTTTTCTCCTGTTTCTTTTTTAACTCTGTTCAATCAGCTGGAGTTGCTTCTAAGAACAGAGCTGAAGAAAAGTAGGTAGTTTTCAGCTGTCCATTTGAAGAGCTCTAGTGCCTACAACCTAAACTAGGGATTTCTATTTTCTATGGGGAAGTAATCCTGTGGCAGGATGTGCCTTGTGCTATCCCTATGAAAGTTCACCTAGCTTTGATGAAGTTCTAAAGATATCCATGATCTGCAGCAGCAGGTGTTTACCAAGTTATCCAGTCCCTGAACATTCAACCTGCTCTGAGCATGCTTCAAGCTCTTATTCAACTTTTAAGATAGAGGAGGGCAAGACTAAAGAAACTATAAAGTTCCCTCTAGAGCACAAGGTGTGCTGAGCTGGGTTCCAGATGGCGACCATTATTTTTAACGACAGCCTTAGCTCTTTCCCTAAGTGGTGTTTAATTTTATGCAGTTCATGGCCCCAACAGCAGAACAAGTCTCATGACCCTACCCTAAGAAACTAATAACTACCATTTTCCCCACCCTTCATTCCTTCCATTTTTTCAGATGTTGTAGCTAAAAGCATGGAGCAGATGATTTCTGGCAGAGCTGGGACAATTGTAGTATGACAGATCAATCCAATTGGCAACACTGCATTTTAAAATGAATCACAAATATAGTAGCAGAAAGGTGTCCTGTTCCTTTCCTCTACCCTGCTGCACTGAGAGGCAGGATGAAGTATGCCTAGTTCACTTCTGGCAGATGTTTGTCTAACCTGATCTTAAGAACCTCCAAAGAAAGAGACTCCAGAACTTTCCCCAGGAAATGTGTTTCAGCTTCTAATATTTAGTTTTTCCCCCAGTATCCATTATCATCCTAGTATATTCTTTGCAGCAAATTAAAGTGACTTTTTGCCCCCCCCCCCCCCAATTTTCCAAGAAGGACCTTGATCACTGTCCACTTTATAACAAGCTTAATATACACAATATATTTGAAGACTGCTGAATGACCCTCCACTCAGTCTGCCTTTTTTCTAGAGCAGGACTGCCCAACTGGGCTGCATGTAGTTTACAAAGGGTTAAAGCAGGGCCCACAAAATCCTGCCAGTCACTACTCCCATCATTGCTTCTGTTTCTGTTTCTGTTTCTGCCCTGGTGGCTAGGATCTTCAGGGCAGAGCAGGGCTGGAGCTGGCCTGGTAAACTAGCTGGTCAGGCAGAAGGGCGGGAAGGGGGGGGCATGTGCTGCCCATAGCAGGAAGGCTCTTGAGAGCCCATGGCCACTGTCATGTGAGGCCCCCACCTGCTATGAAATTGGACAGTGCTATTGCAGAAAAAATGAGCCCAATTACTTTAGTCTTTCCTCCTCATTGTGATTTCTAAGCTTATCATTATTATTACTCTCCTGTCTATCTTAAAGTCTGCTGCCTGAACCAGACATGCTTTACCAGCTTAGTCCTTCCCAGTGCCAGCAGATAGGAATGAGTGCCTGCTCTGTCTTGCATACAACGTTCCTATTCATTTGTAATTCCAGGAGACATAATGAACATATTCTCTGAATGGCTGTGCCCCTGGTAATTACTAGAGCACTATCCCTTTCAGAGTCAGGAATACAACCTTACATTTCTGATTCCCAACATTCTTTGCTATCTAGCAAAAAGCTGTTTAAGCCAGTGACAATGTGATGCATCCGCTTCTAGTGGGAAGTCCAAAAAGAGGACAGCAACCTACTCCTTCAGCTAAAGTGGCAGAGAACTTCACTGCCGTTCTAAAAGTCAATGGGCTTTTATACACGTGCTGTGGGAGATGTGCGTGGGGCAGGACACCTTAATTAAAAGCTCCCGGAGTGTAAAAGCTGAGCTAATTAAAAGTTTCCAGAGTGTCATATGCTTCAGCATCCCTGCGCTGAAAAATCGTGGCAGGGCACTTTGAACTAAAGCTCATCAAACAAGCTTTAGTTTAAAGCATTCTACTGCCATTTTTCAGCATAGGGATGCTGATGCAAATGATGCTGAAGGCTGCTGGAGTGTGTAAATTTTCACACTCCAGCAGACGCAATTAATTGAGTCTGCTCTGACATGCTGGAATTACAGTGCATCAGAGCAGGCTCCCTGCATGTGTATAGGAGCCCTTTGATTCTAACTCTGCTGGTGACCACATCAGACATTCAAGAAGATTTTAAAGCATGGAGTTCAGGTGTCGTTCTTTTGAATGCATGCCTTATGGTACAATATTTAAATTACGCAGTCATATGCTGTTTGTCCCTGCCTATAAAACATACTGAATGAGGGAGAGAGTTCTGAAATAGAAGGGTATTTGTAGTGTCTTAGACCTAGGAGACTTCTCTTGGCTCCTGTTTCTGGCTCTTGCAGAATAGAAATCTCAACTATCCAGGCAGAGTATGCAAGCACAGAAGGCCTGAATTTAGCTTGCACTATCTTAACAACCCAAATGTACTTTCAGTACAGCTTTTACATGCAATGTTTTGAACCCCTATTTTGTAAAAAGGATGACACCAAAATGGATGCACTGACTACAACTTTTATAGCTGGTAAGGCTATATATGAGTGTTCTCTATTGCTAAAAATGAAATACATTGATACGTTCTTAGAGATTATGATAAGAATGGATCATTGGATCCCTGATACCCTGTTTATAAAACAGACCCTTGCATTCCACAGTTGCCCCTTTTGTAAACTCAATAACTTATTTAGCTAGGCAGATATTCAAATGCATTCCTTGGTCTTAACATAAAGCTACAGAGAGAGAGAATCCACCATTTCCTTTGATAGTGCATTCCAGTGTTACTTGCCTTTTTGTTAGAAATTTGCATCTTGTTCCCAAGGCTGGCTTCATCTTTAGCCTTTGGTTCTTGCCATGTTCTTTTTTTCTAGATTACAAGTTCTTTAGTGCCTGGCATTCTCCCCCCTGGCCCTGTGTTACTTACCAAGTGACCTCTCCCTCCCTATTTTTGCTACACAAAACAGATTGTCCTCTTTAAGGTTCTTATTTTAAGGAATTTTCTCCAGGACTTGAATTACTCTGTGACTTTGTATTTTATAATAGATAAGGTTTCTTTAAAAAAATATACACACGTTACTGAGAGTGGTTCTAGAGTTCACTCAATTGATAGAAGGAAGCATATGAGATTATCTGGAGTACTATTAGTACAATTTACCTAGGAAAAACATCTGAATCGCACAATGGAAGCCTCCATGATCACAGGTGATCTTGTAAAGGACAGGAGCCAAGGCCAGGGATTAAAGAAGGCCAACAATGTAAAACTGACTTGGAGAGTGGGAGACAGATAGAGCACACAACCCAAAGGGACACAGATCTTCATGTCTGACCCTCTTGATGACATGGACTCTGGGTTGGGTTGGGTTTGGTTTGGTTTGGTTTGGTTTAGCCATTCTGATGCAAGGTCTCCACCTGTTGTACTGCAGCTGACTGATAAATCATAGCTTTTTAAGACAAGATGCCTTCACTTCTATTTGCACTCCTTGCCTTTCAAGTCTCCATCAGGAGTTGAGCATATTGGAGATGGTGAGGGGTATGGTGATCTAAAGGTCTGATCTCAGTCCAGAGAGCCTTTCTTAAATTGCAAGGGGTATCTTGCAAGACTGAAGAAGGTGTGGGAGTCCCAAACAAGAATATCTGTGGTATGTGGGTTGGGCTGCCTATAACTGAAAAGAAGTGTATTTGGCAGGGGAGGGCGGGGAGGGGGAATTCATGATGCTCATGAAAGCCAGAGGACACCTTAGAGGAAACTTAGGGTGTGATCATGCTAGTAACTTGGATGAAGTTTGAGTCTTTTTGTGTTAACTGACTAGGATAGGAAAAAATTCCATTTGCATCAGATCGCTGACCTGCCTAATAAAAAGGCTTTTGAGAAAAGGCAGGGAATTACAGCTTTACTGCCTCTCCTGCCACTATTGGCACTAAACATAGAGAATGTCTCTTCCTGAGAAATCATCTTTACATTTTCTACAGAGGGGATATAGAAAAGGCCTCTGTAGTAGGCTAAGGCTCTGCTTGCACTTCAAATTATAAATGTTAATACATCATAAATTATAATCCCTCAAATCAACTGTTTTCAAATTAGTGTGAAGCATGTGCTTGGTTTTTATAGAGAGTATATGCATAAGGTTCGAACTCTGAAAATTGATTATTTTTAAAAAAGCCCAGGTGAGGAGTGGGTGGCCTGTTGCACATATGGAGAGGGCAACTGGCCTGCAGTAGGAAAGAATTTGAAAGGGCCATAACTCACCTTTCTGTCACCTACTGTTTTGAGGATGTCTCTGTTGCAGGCTTCTGTACTCCAAACGCAGTGATAAAAATATTCACAACTACTATAATGAACACCAGTCCAGTTGCAATGTTATTGAGAGCATCCAGCTTGTTGTGTTTTGTGGGGTTGTTAAGGTCGTATTTGACTTTAAAGAAAAACAACAAAAATATTCTTACACTGAAACCATGCTTACAGACAGAGTGAAAAGCTTCTTTACTATTCTGATATAAATCTAAGTATTTCTCTTTTACCACCATGCTAAGTGTCACTCACATGAACCGTGCAAAAAGAGAATTTAGCATTGCAAGCAATATTGTGGAGCCTAAGAAGACTAGGAGCCCGTGTTCACTCACTAGAAGCATGTAATATCCACTAACTCCAAGAGCCAAATTCAGTGGCCAATGGCAAGCAGCAACAGTGTGGACAGTGTTGGCACCACCCTTTTGCACGGGGTGCACCAACATGTGTATGGGGTGCACGTACACCTGCATGCACCCCCCCCCCATGCATCACCCCTGCTTCTTCCAAAGATAAATTCTGTTTTGTAAATTTAAAGCAAACTTGAAATTCACTTTATTTACACTTTTAAAAACGTGTTTATCAGAAACATACCAATGAGAGAATTTCTCACGGCCAATAAGGCTGCATATCTTCAACAAAAAAACCTCAGCTCACTTTTAGATTTCTGTATGTAAGCCTTTTATCAACTGGTGTGCCCACACATTGCTTCTCATTTTTTGTAAACAAGCAAGAACCTTAGACAGCACCAACAGTATAAAAATTTCTTTCCTTTGTTTGCTTGCAGCTTTTTCTTAGTTGTACTATTGATAGGAGGGATATATAGACAAACATGGGAGGTAACACAGGCTTGTCGTAAGCTTCGTTTTCCCCAAACTGTGAAAATGTAAAGTGAATGATATTAAGTACCTGAGTGTTTGTATAGGACTGCAGGAAAGTTGGAGGGATGACTCAGCATGGCTGGAAAGGTAGATTTCCTCTGACAGTGTCTACCATAAAGGAAGAGCATTGTAATTTACAGCCTAATGCAATCTTTTGGCAAGTGGTAAAAATGCTGTCACTTATTTCAGTGAGTTTTGGATTAGACTCTCAGAAAGAAGATTACTGGAGACCTCTACCAATTTTTATTCTTACAAAGTTATGTAAGCTATAAGCATCAGATTTGGTGAGCAAAATCTTACATCTAACAAGCTCTGGTAGTATTCTAAAGGCTGGAGGTCTCCACAGCTGTGCTCATGGATGTGTGCTCTGGTGCACTAATTGGATGGTTATTTTACTAAGCATAATAACCAAGGCAAAGAACTCCTGACCTATTTGTGATTGCTGTAACACCAGGTGCAGTTTAACCTTTGTGCATACTGGCATAGTCCTGGCCACCTCAGTTTCAAGGCCTTCTAGGCACCTATTCCACATTTTGCAGCTTTGCTCACAGAAGCAGTGCATTGTGAGAGACTTCATAAACCAGCCAAAGCAGTTGAGCAGCTGTGAAAGGACTCTTTGAACCACACTAGCTACTCTGCATTCCACACTGGCTCTAAGTCTAAACAGTTTGGATTAAAGCCATATTCAGGCCTGAAAATTCATTTTGGATACCATGCCTGCACTCTGTTCTGTACATACATGTTTGCCTTCTAACATTTCCAGAATATGGTTGGAGTACATGGTATCTCCAGAAAAGTAAAGCAGAATTCCCATTCTTGTAGTACATAAGAAAAAGTCTCCCCAGCTGGCTGCTGGGGGAAATGGGTTAGCAGTGCCTACGTATTACAAAAACACCATGTTGTACAGAGCTGTTATTTTAAAGATTCATCAAAATTGGGGACTGGAAAATGGGAAAATACAGCTCTGCCTATTAAGGCAGGGTTCAGAGTTTCCAAACAGAATTACAGTAATCTTGTTTTGTTATTATAGTACTAAACATGAAATTAACCTAGAAACCATTCTTAAGTACAGTGAATCTTAGGTGTTTTATTATAGCGGGAATGGATTACTATCATTTCATGTAGCCCAAACTATTTCAAAATGCCTCCCCCACACACTTTCTAAGAAGGGCTCATAGTTACCATACCACCTTGAAGGATTAGCATTGAAAACAAATGTCTTCAAAGGAGAAGCCATGTGCAATTTTCCACACATTTTAGTATGGAAATACTATGGAAAGTAGTACTATGGAAATACTAAAATCCACCCAGTCTGAATTTTGTGCCTTAGACAGGAAGTATGGGCCTTGAAAGTAGGCTAAAGGCTCAAAATAGGGTTGCCAACCCTCCAGGATTGCCCTGGAGTCTCCAGGAATAAGATATAAATCCCCAAGAAACTGCTCCCAGGAGATAAATGATAGAGCTTTCATTAAAATAAATATTAAATGTTGAATCTGATTTATACAGTAATCCAGTGGGTTTTTAAAATGTAATAGTTATGTGCATTTGCCTTCCTAACATTAAGTCAATGCACTATAATCCATAACTGATATACACAAGCATGCGTTCACATTTGCACCATGTGTCACATGTTGGTCTTCCAGAAACTTTCTGAAATAGATATAAACAGAGTTGGCAACTATAGCTCAGAATGACCCAGGCCAGAACTGGGGAATTTTGGGAGTCATCCTCAGTTCTAAAAGATTTAAAAGGCAGTTACAACAGAACATTAAAGGAAGGGATGGTAAGTGACGTCTTAATTTTAGAATTCAGTAAAATAGCTCTGGGCCTTTCTGTTAAGGGTCTGAAATAAGCCTGAACAATTGGAGAACAGAATTATGGGAGCAATGAGAAGGAAAGGAGGAAGCCATAAAGCAGAAGACGCTGGGAAAGGCAGTCTGCATATGCAGAACACCTCGGCTAGGGACAGACATTCAAAAAGCCTGAGCCTGAATTGATTCAATCTCTGCAGATTAGTTTAACCTTCAAAGCTTGAACCGATTTGGAGGTGGAAAGACATTCCCTTTTCATTCCAGAAATGCAGGCACATGCCTTCAGTGGCTCAGGGTAGGAGCTGGGCGCCACTAAAGCAGCCCTGCCTTCCTTTCTACAGTGCTGAGCTGAGGGGGGTGTGGCCAGGCCCCAGCAGGATGTTCTGATTAGGGAGGGGTTCCCTCCCACTCCCCTGACCAGCAAGGGAGCCAGCAGAGAGTTGATAACAGAGCACTGAGTTACACAGGGAAATGTTAGCATTTATCATCCCATCAAACAGAAAAAAAAGCATCTCTTATTAGTTCCAGCTCTTCTTAAACAACTTTTTCCAAGGAAGGGACATTACCAGCTACCTGTTGACTAGCTCCAAAAAGCCCTAAGCCAATACTGTCCTGCTTGCCTTTGTCCAGTCTCCCACAGCATGGACTAGAGCCAGCATGTGGTTTGTTAGCTAATGCTGAGAGGTGTTTGTGTCAGGCAGAGGGGAGAGGGGAATCCCTGCTTCACCAGGGAGTGGTAAGGGGAGGGAGGGAGCAGGAGGAAGCCAAGCAGACCCTGCTGTATGTGCAGTCTCTGCTGGAGCTGCAGCCAGGGAGCAGAGGGGAGCGGCCAGTCCAGCTGTGGATCAGAGAACCCACCTAGCCCAGAAAGCATGCTGAGATACTAAGGGACTCTGATTTAATTTAAACCAGGAAGCGGTCTGGGACAGACATTTCATAAACCAGTTTGACCCAAATCAGTTAAGTCTGATGCAGTACATTCAATCAGGTTTATCTCAAACCAGTTTCAGCCATTTTCAGACTGGTTTATGTGCACTGAACATCTCTTCTGTTACAGGTTTAAAACAGTTTCTGATCATTTAAACTGGTTTATGTGTAATGTCTGTTCCAAGCCTTAGTGTTGCACTCAAGGGTGGAGCTCCAGGCAGAGAGTTAGAAGCTGGCATGAACAACTGGAGAAGAGTTGCTGATTCCTTTTAGAAAAGGTGGAATTTCCTTGATGCTGTGTTAGGCCTGTGACCAAGGGGAAGGGGCTGCAAGACGGCTTGGAATTTCATTTGGACTTCCTCTACTGTACAAGAGGAGGAGAGTTTTGACTAGCAAAAACTGTCATTTCTGCAGTGAAGAGTAAGCTGTTGCTGCTCCAGTGCCCACTTGTCTCTCGTTTTGTATCAAGTGATCTCATTTGAGTACTGTGAGATCAAAACTGTACTATGATGGACAGTGTACCACTGGGACAGACAGCAGCTCAAGGAGGGTGGCCCAAAGCAATTCAGGGCTTTGCCTAGTCATTGCCAACACCTCAGACAGGATCACAGGGAACACCAGCTGGACATGCTCTTGGTGAGTCACTCTATTTGTCAAGTGGGGCTGCTGGTGGCTACCTTAGCTTTGACTTCCAGTTATTTTGGAATTAATGGGTACTCCCAAATAGAATACCCCTTGGATGCTACTCTCAATGTGGCCAGAGAATTAGAGTGGTGAGACCCACATCAAAAAGAAAAAAAAAAATCTTCCTAGGCAGAAGCAGACATTAGAAAGCAGATGGTATTGCTGAGAAGACCATCTAACAACAACTGTGAGTGAAATGTCTCACAGGCCATGACCATGAGAAATAATTAGTGGAAATACCCCATTTACTAGACAAAGAAGGCTGTTTACCTTTGAGCTGCTTTCTCTCACACTCCTTTATCATCTGTATTGAACTTCTGTTAACTTTTTTAGTCATACCCCAGTCTCTGCCACACACTGGGAAAGACCCTCAACTTCTCCACAAGGAAGACTGATAAAGCCCAGTGCCACTCACTTATCTGAGAGATCACATTCCATGCCCCCTCAATAATAGGGACCCCCTCTAGGAGTTGCTTCTGCAACTGTGCCCCATGGAAATTTAACAAATAACATTCAGTAAAGTAGCTGTAACTTTAATAGCTCCCTGTGTGAAATCTGCTTCTTGCTTGCCAGATTTCTGTTTTACATATATAAGATTCTTAACTTCAAGAGAAGAGCTTGTAAAAGTGACATAACTAAAAGACTGAATACTAACTGCAAAGAAGCCATAGCTCTGAAAATGTTGGCAGGACTCCCACATATTTCAGTGGCTTATGGTGCAAGCACTTCCTGCTGGAGTGTTGATTGTTCCTGAAAACATAGACCCTCCTTTAGCAGCTTTCTAAAGCATATTAGGCCATCTCTTGACAAGATCTTTGGGTGTGTGTTTTTTTTGTTCTGGCCAGGTGCTTTTCAGGAATGCTACTAGCTTTCTACAAAAGCTTGGCGAAGTCTATTTTCATATGGAGTGCTTGCACAAACTGGCAAAATTAATGTATTATGAAGTGGCCAAGTGCACTAAGAGTGTCAAAAATATAAATAATGATTTTAAACTTCCAAAATAGTTCAGAAGAAGGCTGCCATTCCACTGTTATCCTAGGCTGATGCATAAAAACAAATACTGGACTCCTGTCCTAGCACAATTTTTGGTTGATTTTTGTTTTTCTTTTTTCTTCTTTATTTACAAAAACAAATAGAGAGCCACTAATCAGTCATGGTCTTGTTATGGAAATATGCTTGATCCTGTAGCCCATACACACAACTCCTGCAGTCAGGACTATAGGATTAAGTTTGCATGCAGAACACAGCTACCCTGCTAATTTAGGACTTTTGGGATAGGTTTTAGTCTTGTATCTTTAACTGTGTACCTATTTTAAATGTACAATGCTGAAAAAGTGAAATGTTTGTATGGTTTTTAAAATAAATTACTAAAAATGCTGAATTTTTCAGCAGCAGTATAGTACCTGTAACTCAAGTGATAACAGAATGTAGAAGTAGAACAGATTCTGTGCATCTCCATTACTAAATGCTAAATATACTGGGTAAAATGTTGGTTCTAGTGCAGTTGGTGGCAAAACTCCTATTAGAGCTGAATGGGGGGTGTGGCAGGGCACTGCGGGTGCCTGCCACTTTAAGGGCCTGGAGCTGGCAGTGGGAACCCCCAGGAAATGCCAGGCCAATTACCACTGTCAGGGCGCCTTAATCCCTAGCCCCCACAACCAGGTGGGTTACCCTTTATTGGAGGGTCTGGAAGGTGGACCCCACAGAGAAAGAGTGAGGCCACAAACTCACACCTGTCTGGACTTCCCCTGACTGGTCAATGCTGGGGCCAGGACCAGAAGGGTCGAAGGGCCGAGGGCCCACCACGAGGAACACCCAAGAGCTGAGGGCCTGGGGTCCTGACTGGCCTGGAGGTGGGCCAGGGCCAGTAGAGCCAAAGGTCCCAGGGGGACCACACCCGGAAGGGGAAGCAGGTCAGGGGGCTATGCTGCCCAGTATGAAGGTGGAATAGATTGCCTGAAGAGAGGAATCCAGGTGGGGTTCAATTAGTAGGATTCAGGGGTCCAGTGTGGGGGCCAGTGATGTTGAGAACATCTGGATGCCATCTGCAAGGCTTGGACTGTGGTGCAGGGGAGGATCAGAGCCACAGATAGCGCCCCCTGGCATCAGGGCAAGAAATGGGCAGCCTCCCACTTAATTGACATCTATTAATTAATTACCAACAAGGCATGGCAGGTGAGAAGGTGGGCGGTTGGCCCAGAAACAGGTGGGCGGGCCACAGTGAGATTGGCCCCTAGAAGGCCCCTGTTACAGGGGGTCAGGATTTTGCCTTCTTTTTAAATCATTCCCAAAACATTTTGTGTGGTGTTTTATACTTTACATGAAAAACACTTTTTTCCCTAGTGACTGATAAGTGAATAGCAGTATCAGTAGTAGCATCGCTGATATTCTGTTTAGTCTTATCAGTAAGCAAACTCTTTTAACACTATGTAACAGAGTCCATCCCTGTTACTATGGGTGTGGAGAAGCTGGAAAGGCCCCACACCCTGAAAGCATCCCCATCATGCACTGCAGAGCTGAGGGGACTCACCAGAGGCCCAGGTTTGGGGATGCAGGGAACCTCCCAGCAAGGGAGCTAAACCCAGGTGTGGGGGGCGGGGTGGAATAAAAGAGCTGAAAGCAGCCTCTGGGTGGATGCACTGGCAGAGAGCAAGGCTGCCTGGAGTCTGCAGTTACTATGAGCAAGGCTTTTCTTTTTTTTTTTTTTGTTTGCATAAACCCTGCAGGCCCTCAAGGCCTCTGAAAGAGGCTATGGGCAAGTGAAACCTGGGAAAAGCCTAGCAAGCCAGAGACATGAAATCAGTGAAAAACTGAGTGGCAGTTTACTGAACTCTGTTTCTTTTGCATCTCTTACAAAGCTCATGGTGGTGGTGGTGCTATCAACAAACTCAGCTGCAGCAGAAGTAAGAACCCTGAAAAGTGGGTCCTTAGCTAAGGCCAGCAGCAAAAATAAGTGGCTGGTTTGGGGTGCCTGACCAAACATCCCTAGCTCTGCTCTGCACAGAAGCTACCCATAACAGTGCACATACTGGTAGTGTTGATAAATATTAATGGGGCCAGAGGAAGTCAGAAATAAAAACTATCCAGTGCCACACAAAGGTAATCTACTTGCAAGTTAAGGAAACAGTCCTGTGGACATAAAACATATCACATTTCACTCTGTTTACATCCTGTCATCTTAGCCAAAAGATCAAGATCACGTGATTAGTGTCTTGATACCAGATTAGCCAAATCTTTGGGCTGAAGAAATTCTACCTTGCTTGCCTGTACATACTTCAGAATTCATGATCCTGGTTTGCAATAGTTAACTGTCCCTTCCTACCAATTCATTTCTTCCAAAGGATTACATACTGACAAGAGATTTGCCCCTTCTATTATCTCTTCTTGGTTTTGGGTCCAGCCAATGTAGGTTTTTACTCGAGTGATTTCTTGAAGCAGCGTTTCTGCCATTTGTCCACTATGCTTCTACCATACACTCTGTAGACCAGGTCCCTGCTCAAGGCAGGAACATCCCTGAATAAAGCGTCCCAGCAAGTGTCAGTATACTAAAATGTCCATTAATGCAATGGGTAGTATACATGCTAATAACCAACAATGTTATTTACAACATTAGATCAGGTTTCTTGAAGGAGTGCTAGGACTTGATTTTCAGTGAAGTTCAGTGGGATCTAGGTATCTGTCTGGGAATTTTGCAGAGGAGAGTAAGATTTTATTGTTGCCAAGCACTGTTACTATCTCATTTTTAGGCCCAATACCATTTTCATTCATGGCCTTACAAGCTTGCCAAAACCAATATGCAACACCAGTGTTAAAGGGGGAAAGAATTTGTACCTTCCTTGTAGCACCCTACCAACACGCATATACCATTGTGAAATCGTACACACAGCATGCTCGAAGAGTGTGACCCGTTAATATTTCTTTTGACTTCTATTCTATTTCACTGTGTTCTTCCTCCTCCAGCCTTTTGAAATCTGTCCGATTTTCTGTGCTATGCAATTAGATATGAGGAAGTTCTTTTAAAAAAGAAAATCAGTTTCCCGAAAACATTGCAATGAAATATTCAAGACACCGAAAAACATAATCTGATGTGGTGGTAATGAATTTTAACCAATTCTGGTGCAAAGCCATTCAAATAGCTTTAAAAATGCATAAATGTGGTTATTCATATTGGCAGTGGTTCTTGTCATTACTACATACCAAGAAATATCAGGAGCACGCCCACTGCAACTTGGAGTACGAGTGACAGGCTGATGAGAACAATGAGTGGGACGTAGAATGAGAAAGAGGGTCCTTGTTCCATCACTGCTTTTAACTGGGATGCGTTGGCCATCAGCAGAGCAATATCCAGCATGCTTTCTGCAGCACTCTTCTTATTGGCATAGTGATTAATGTTCATAGGTCCATTTCTCTGCAGCCACTGTTGTACTCTCTATTGATAGTAAAAAAAAATTCTAATTACAAATACATCTAGTTTAACAAGATAGAGATGACTTTAAGCCCAGGAACAATCTCACTAATAATGCTGCTGTTCTCTGTACTGCTCTTATTGTATCTCTACTTTCATAGCTACCCACATCTTCTAACAAACAGGCAGTACCTCATATCAGCTTGGTCAGACTTGTACAAGACGATTAACTTGCAAATATGCTTAGAATTAGGGAATTGGGAAAATGTACTATGGGAGAAGTTGAGTAAACAAATGGATTTTAGCATGTCAGTATCAAGGCTCTACTTCAAATCCCCATGGTATACTGGATAAACTGAGGAGAAGTAAGTTAGATCAGAATCAAGTTAGCCTAACAAACATCTGTATGTGTTTGGAGCGCAGCCCCAGAGCTGGGAAAGCCCAGCTGCTCACCCTAGCCCTTGGGCTATGCTCTTCCTCCCCTTCCACCACCCCAGAGTTAGCTATTTTTAGCCCCCTGAACTCCCAATCTTTCCCCTTCCTCCCCCCTGCCCCCATTCCTGCCTGTCCTTCCTCCCACCCCAACCTACTTTGGATCATGTTTCCAGCTTGGCTCCTAAGACCAGGGAACACCTGCACAAACACAACCAAATCACAAATCACACAGCTTAAAGTAAGCTGTGTGATTGTAGATCAGGTCTCATCAACTTGTGCGCATACCCACAAAACATATGCACCACTTAAACTGCTCACAAGTCCTATTTTGGGGATTCATGTGGGACTCAACTGCCATGTGAGCATTGTGCTGTCCCTGCCACACACTAATCCTCCTTATCCCTTTGGGTTGCCACTGCCAAAACTGAATTTGGCCTCCAAAATGTATGCAGACACCTAAA
Source organism: Crocodylus porosus (assembly GCF_001723895.1). Classification (NCBI taxonomy): domain Eukaryota; kingdom Metazoa; phylum Chordata; order Crocodylia; family Crocodylidae; genus Crocodylus; species Crocodylus porosus. The sequence goes on from NW_017728917.1 coordinate 25,560,204, forward strand.
AATGCAGATAGTCGGTGCACCTTGGGGTGTTCCAAAGTGGAAAAATAGCTTAGTGCCTGATTCTCATTTATAAAACATGGCCCTTGATGCATATATGATATGCATGAGCCAAAATATATCTTCTATTCCACCCCAGCAATGTATGTTGATACCCTGACACCTCTACCCATTTTGGTGCAGGAACACTGGTGTAAGAGGAGGCACAATATAGGACACTGGCGTTTGATTTAGCAACTGTTGTTAAATGTGTAATTGTACACATTTATTTCTTTTCCCATTGGATGAAGGATGGAGCCCCTCACAGAATGACTCGATCTTGCCCTAATTCAGTATAAGAAAGAAAGTGCTCTGTTTGATGTGTGTAACTTCTGCTTCTTAGGGATATACCTACTGTACAAATGTTTTCATTGGCAAGTGTAATCACTGTGGTGAACGTCTATTTTTAAAAGTTCTTTCAAATACAGAAGACACCCTCTAATCATGATGTTCAGTAGTAGAGTTCAAAACAGCTGAATGTCCAACCAGTTTAACCAGTGTCTTTTGTGCCTGTGTGTGCCTTTTAAACTAGAAAGGTTTCAGTTCGCAGAGTTGCCAGTTCCTTTCAGGACAGCAAACTGCAAAACTTGACCTATTTTCTCTAGACACTCTGTATCCTGCCATAATCTAAACTTTTTACTGAAAGAAAAATGTCAGCAGCAGTCTTTTTACAAAGGGATTGAAACCATGTAATCCTAGCATTGCAGAGAAGGCTTGTTTACTTGGACTCGGCTGACAGTGGAAGGAGAAAAGACCTGAAAAATTAACATAGACTTCATTCAGGAGTAGCTAGCTATTCATTTAGCTTTGTCTAGGTCCCATGATCCAAAAAAAGCTATTAATCTGGTTCTACAGTCAGTCCTGTAACAATAAAACACACCCACATACCTACTGGAGCATTTGCAAATACAGGACACCCCCTGAGATGCCAGTATCCTTCTACCACTGAGTGTACTGCCCCCATTACTTTTTTTCTAGGCTCATGTGAAATAACTACTGGAGCTACCCATTTCAAGAAGACCTACACTAACACTTGAACCTTTAATTATAAGGTCCACATTATTGTGGACCACATTATGCTCTTGGTTACAATTAATTAATAACAATAGAAAACAACACATGAATACAACAGAATTTGATCTGTGTGGCTTCTATTAAAAATACCTCTTATTTTAAGGTCTATAAAAATTATACAATTTATAAGCTTTTTTTCAACTAATCTATAATATTTGTTTAGATTTTGGTTTAATTTATAGTAGCCTTTCTGCCAAACTGACTTGGAAAAATATATTTCACTATGGGACAGCAACCTGATGCACACAGCAGATAGCCCTGACATAGGCTTTAATTCTGAATGAAAAGCAGATTTTTTTTCTATGTTCACATTGCAACAAATACTTGCGCATTCAATCCTAGGAGTGGGAAAGTATCCTTAAGCTACTGAGCTTTTTTTTTTAGCTGCTTTGTAAATTACATGCAAATATTAGTAAACTGGGTCACATCCTGCTTCAGTGACACCTGTGGGTGTACTGGGGTTGTTCAAGTGTAAGAGCGGGTAGTGAGTGTATCCTGATTGCGTGGTCTGTTGTACTGGCTGGGGCACACAAGCCTAATGCTGAAGGTTTGGGGCAATACAGCCATAATTAATGGCTCCTACTCTAAGCTACAGCACAGAGTGCTGTTAAGCATTGTGGGTGTCTGTGTAGGTGGTCCAAGGTGGAAGGTGTGGGTGCTTAATTAGAGTGGCTCTCGGAACCACTGTGATTAAAAGTGCCTGAAGAGTTGTGTGTATTCAACATCTGGTGCTTGACAGACTAAAGCTCATTCAACGTGCTTTAGTTCAAGCACCCCTCCCCCTCTCACCAGTTTAAAATGTGGGGATGCTGAACAGATGTGGCACGTAGGCTGCTGGAACGTGTTAATTAATACACTCCAGCAGACTCAATTAATGGAGTCTGCTCAGCATGCATCAGAGCAGACATCTGGCATGTGTATAGGTGCCCTGTACTTGTATTTCATACCATCAGTTGAACAGTTACCAGCTTGACTTGAAAACTCATTGAGACTGAGACTCTGATGTTTTAACAAGGAAACCAATTCATAACCAGAACCATGCTGATACCTGTACAATGGCAAGTCTCCACTACATGGTATGCATAGTCAGTATTTCCTTTGGCTGCAAGACTAGTGCCATTTTCTGTTAGAAAAAAATCTGCAATGAGAGACGTTCCAGTAACAATTGCCTTTGGTTCCCTGACTAGGGAGTGGTACTTCCTCACTGGGAACAGAAAAAGAAAGGAAGTGTAATAGGTCACTCAGAACTAAAGACTTAATGCGCTGGCATACTGACCTACGGCAGTTGCTGAAATGGCTAACGTTCATGGAGAGGTTTTTCTGTCTACAATTCTTGGAACTGGAAATAAAAGCATACATAAGGGAAAAGGCAGGAACTGAATGATATATTTCTGTTTTACCAGAGTAGGAAGCATAGGATGCGTGCAAAATGGTGTGAAATTGAAATGCAGATTTATAGCTTTAGAAATATTAGAAGCAGATCACGTGAAAACTCTCACTGTTGCAACTGCTTACGGAGTTGCGACTGCTTACGGAGCTGCACCTGCAACTTCAGGGATTTTTTTTCTAAGTTCAACAAGGTCTTGGTTTATATAAGAAATACCTTATTATGAGAGAGGATACTGAGTTTTGTTCAAACAAGATGAATTTCAGTGGTGTTTAGCATGTTTATTCGCCACTGCAAATTGACTACAGTCTGACATCACAGTTACAACATCACAACAGCTACATCACAGTTACCTAGAACTAATTGCAGTGGGGGTCCTTTCAAGTGTCTGACAATTATTTTAAAAAGGTCCAGTGTGGAAAAACTCTGGCATGCTCATTCCCCTATTAATAAGCAGTAAGCTCTTGGATGCATTGGCAGACTTGGTCTCTGAAAAGAACTGTGAAACTCCGCCCCACCCCTCCCCATTTCCCAATCTCAAATTTGCTGATCAGCTTACTGAACACAGAAAATTATGTTATTACCTCTAGATATTTGCCTTAGATTTTATTTTCCTCTAACCTTTCATGAAAGATGAAAAGAACAAGCTTGATTTTTGTTTCTTTACATTTAGAGCTCAGGTTATTAGTAATACTTTATCTGAGCTTTATCTGGTCATCTTATAGGTAGAATGCTGAAAATACTTGTTTTCATTGACCATTATAGCTTATGCCTTCCACTTCACAGTTTGGTGTATTTTAGTAAAGAAGGTTTCGTTGCTTACAGTACAAAAGTGGTGCTGGGATGGCCAAGTGAAACCAAGTGCTCAGGAGCCACTTGGTGATTTAACAAAACAAAATGTCTTTATGCTTTCCAGTATGACTCCAGAAAATATCCATTTAAAGTTTGAACACCAATTTTAAATACAATTCTCTCTCTTAGTTTTAAAAAAAAAAAAAAAGTTCTGTTTACTGATCAATGTTAACATTTGACTAGGAGCCGGTGAAAATTGTCTGCCTGAAGGTCAAAGTCTGTTATGCATTTGTGAAGTTGTTGGTGACTGCTTAGCTCTCCACAAACTACCATGCTTACAAGACAGGGTCAGACAAAGAGGAAAGGTTTGTAGGGGGAATGGATAACTTAAGTCTTTCTAGTAAAATGTTATCCTCTACTTACAGTGAGTCCCAAGATACCCGTCAGGCTATCAAAACTGGCAAAGGTGCTAATCAGTATGGTAGTTTTTTATTATGTAGGCACCTCTTCATTATAAAGTTTCTCTGAAACGAGCAACACTGAAGACTGGCAGGGGAGAGGGGGTAGTTCCCCCCCATCCCAGCTGGCCATGTAAAAGTTGAATTTTGTTACTTTTCCCTGTCCTTGAATATGTGAAAGGAAAGGTACTTGGCTTAATGGAGTAAAATTTTAAAACATGACCTTTTCCCTTTTTGGAATACACATAGCTAATCTGCTAATCTTATTTTCTTTCCATCATAAGCATGTTTTCTAAGAGGATGATTTTTTTTTTTTTTTAAAGCTTTTTAAAACTTTAAGTATCCAAACCTGTGGAAGCCTGAAATTTTCATGATGTGAAAAACATAAACAAGTACAAATGGTGAAAACTACTTTTAATTAGTTTTAATAAGTTATGGTGGGAGGCACCTATTTTTTTAGAATACCTTGAATCTCTCTGCCTTTTATCACTGCTTTCCATTCAATTGTAGTATACTACAGCATTTGTCAGAAATTGTACTGTAAGTTGACTGTCACCTTATGTTGTGTGAAGCTTTGTCTATATGTTCCTATTGCTATAAATAATTACTAATTACACTCTACCACTAACTATGAGGTTAGAAGGTGTTTCCATTTGAAATATGCAATGCTGTAGGACATGTTACTTCATTCTCCTGAATAAAAGAAGAACAATATCAAGTTCCTACAAGTCATGAGGTTGTTGCATAGAGTTGTACTTAGCAAAAATGAACTATGGATGTCAATAGTAAAAAACCACTACGATCTTTCATGGTTCTAGCAAGAAAAAAAAACCAAACAATGTGTAATTTAAATAGCTATGAACTATTTCTTTTCCTGAGTCATAATTTCTTCTGAATTTAAAGCAGAATAGTTAAATTGCCTTAGCTTGGCAGGGGGACACACTCATCTGGAATTAGTGGGTTTAATTTGGTTTACTTAATTTGGTTTACTTAAATTCATTTCCAAAGTGTTTTGAAGGAAAGTTGTGGATGGTGCTGCATTATTTTTCTGAAAGGGCCTAGAACAGGGATGGGCAATTATTTTGGCTGGAGGGTCACTTAATGAGTTTTGAGGACCTGTCAAGGGCCCGATCCATGTCTTTCCCTCCCTCTGTCTCCCTTTCCTTTCAGAACCTGGCCAGAGTTGTAGTTTGCCAGGAGCCCCAAAGATCAGATGGGGACTTCTGCTGTAGTAGGTGAGTGGCAGCATCTGCTGTGGGCACAGCCAGCAGGTTCCAGAGCCCAGATGCAGAACCTGCCACCAATGTCACAGGTGATGCTCACACCCACCTGGCATGTGCTGCAGTGGAAACCCCACCTGGATCCACAGCTGATGCTGCCACAGCAGGGGCTGAGACTGCTGGGCAGAAGCAGGCCCACCCACCCGCCTGTCTGGTACCATGTGGTGGCTGGAGCTGCCAACTGTCCTTGGGCCAGATCCAGTGAGTTGGTGGCCATCCACCTGTGGGCTGGATCGAAATCTGTTGGTGGGACAGATCTGAGCTCCTGAGGGAAAGTCAGAGAAATATTTAATCCTGGTAGAAGGTAGGCGTACAGACAGAGAACCACTTGAGGAACTTTTAATTCTAGTTACTGAGGCACATAGGTGCTTTGGACACATCTGATTTTTAGGTGGCTGCTTAGGCAGGAGGGGTTAATGACTAATTATTAGATGCAAGTATGCAAATCCTTTTGTGGATTTGGGCACAAGGGCCAGATTTTCAATATATTTCAGCATCTGCAAACTGGAAATATATATTCAGAAGAACTCAGCTTCCTGTTAGTCCATGTGCTAAGCTCTTTTCAAAAACTGTCTGTAAATTTTTACAGTGGATCATTCTGCTGCTGAACACCTTAAAATTTGCCTCATGTATGTATCTAAAAGGTAACTGAGCTATTTTGAAAACCTGACACTCAACTTCTACCTCAATTTTCCTCTCCACCCCTTGCCCACCACCCTTTTTATAACTTGACTGTTTCAGGCATAGTGAGAGGATTAATATCTATAAAGTGTTCTGACACACAGCAACCTAATAACACGGGCCGTATTTAAATGTAGCCATTAATTTATGTCAGTTTATTTTTCAGTTATCTTTAATCCAGAGCTTGTATCTCAGTTTGTGGGAAACATTTTTTACAAAGGTTACCGCAGGCCATTGAATATGAAGCAAAATGGGAGAAATCATAAGCAATAAAGATTTCTGGAATAAACTGAAAGATAAAAAAAAAAAAAAAAAATCCCTCTCCAGTTAACTGCATAATCAAAACCCTTTTTGTTAAAAGGAGATGTCTGAAGCAGTGTAATTTTAAGAGACTTTCTTTCATTTCACAATTCTGACGTAAATATGCTGTGTCTGGTTTATGGACAGACATTACTCATGCCAAATATACAGTTTTTCTGTACTTTCCAGTCTTTGACACTGCTTTAGTTCCAATGCCAGTGACACCCTGCCAAGGACATGACAGGAAGGGAGGAGGGCTCATGAACACAAATACTTTAGCCTCATTTACAAAGGACATTTTTATGAGTTATACAGGTATGGTTTTATACATGCATTATTCTACTAGTACAGCTTTCTGTATAGACATTTGTTTTGACAGAAGAGGAGTGTTTTGGTTTAATTTAAACCTCCCTCTTCCATAGCAACACAAGCTGAACTGTGTTCGAAAGAAATCTGAAAAAAGGAGTTCATGCTAAAATAAGTTTATGTCCACACTGGAGTGTGTATTGTCACACTCTTAGGAGACAAGGGTTAAGTAAGCCCTTTCAACTGTGGCAATCAATGCTTTCCAAATTACAATTGTTCATGTACTTCTTACCTATTCTCCCAGTCAGTAGCAAGAGGTTGGTTGGTTGGTTTCTCTGACTGGTGCATGAAAACTCAGGATAATCCTAACCGTCTGAAATGGGTGTCAAACGTATGGCTTGCAAGCTGGATCACCAGATCCAGCCCCTTGATCTGACCCCTGGTGCATCCTCTTTTGCTTGTGCCGGACCATTCCCATGTGCAGTGCTTGGGACATGCGGTGCTAGCTGGGCCAGGTCCCAGGATGCAGCCCTCACTGGGATCAGTGTCCTGGACTGGCCTGGGCAGGTACCTCCTGTGCTGGATCAGGCATGTAGGTTGGGGAGGTGGCAGGGAATGGGCCTGTAGATCGACCCCATGCCACTTATCTGGCCTGATGAATTTGACACCCCTGCTTTAGAATAAGATGTCTGTTTCTAAGAGGAAAGGGGGTCCCCCTTTTGTTCTCTTCTATCCTCAGCATCTCTGTTCTCTTCAGTGATCACAGGGTGAAGAGTCCCTCTAAACCAGGGGCAGGCAATTATTTAGAGTCGAGGACCACTTACCCAGTTTTGGCAAACTGTTGAGGGCCACATGGGTAGCTTCGCCCCTTGACAGGTGCCCTGCCTCCTGGTCACTATCTTGGCACCAATGTTCCAGGGCCAGCACCAGCAGGGCCTAGAGTGGGGCATAGGCTGGCAAGCATCTGTGAAGCCAGGCTTGGCTGCACCAGCAGGGAGAGGGGGAGCTCCTGCCATCCGGGACCTTGTACTCCTGCTGCCCTGCTCTGGGCCCAGGACACTGATGTGGGCCCCGTGCTCCCACTGACCTGCTTACTCCCAGTGCACCCCCCAGCCCCGTGGTACAGGCGGGGGTAAGCATGCATCCTTGATCCCCTGCTTGCCAGCAGGGAAGAAGCTGGTGCTTAGCATGGGAAAAGTGGCCCCTCCCCCACCCTGTGGCTGGCACTCCTTCATGCAGCCACTTGGAGTCCTGAGCTGCTGCCTGCCTGGAGCTCACACGCTAGGCAGCACAGAGGCAGGGGTGGCAGCCTCACCGCAGTGCAAGCTCTGGGAGGGCAGCAGCAGCAAACACTGCCTGGTGCGGCAAGCTGGGGTGGGGGGGAGGCCACAGCTAAAGCTGCTCCTGCCATGCACAGCCCTGATGGGCGAGCCCTGAGCCAGCGCAGGGCCCATGCTGGCAGTGGGGTGGGTTACAAGCTAGTGGTGAGAATGGGAAAAGTGCCCCCCGTAGCCAGTGCCCCGTGCTGCAGCTGCTCGCAGCCTGTGTAGGGTGGCCTGTGCCGGTGGGGGAAGGGCTGCTTTTCCCTGCGATCAGCACCAGCTCCTCCCCTGCCCCTCCCCCCCCCAGCTCTTACCCGAGTTTCCAGTGCCAGTGCAGCCACATGGTCCCACGCCACAAGCCTGGTGGGGCTTCCCCCTGCCCTGCTGTTGCAGGAACCCCCCGGGGCTTCCCCTGGGTCCTACTGCCCCTGGCTCCTGTCATTTTTGACAGGAACCAAGGACAGATGAATATTAATTATCTAAATTTTTTTTAGGGGCCCTGCAGGCCGGACAGAATGGCCTCGCAGGCCGTATCCAGCTAGAGGGCCGTATTTTGCCCACCCCTGCTCTAAACTTTCATCCTAAGCAGTAAGAGGCCTTCTACTAGGAAGAAAACAACATACTCTTCTATTGCTCCTCATAGCAGCTCTATCTAAAACAGTGGTGCCTAACATTTTTACCCCACAAGCCTCACGAGTCTGTGGGCTAGATCTGGCATGCAGTATTGGCCCATCCAGGGCCCAATCCAGTCGCACAGCAATGGCCCATATGGGGCTTGATCCAGCCACACTGGGCATAGGAATGTGGCAGTGGGGGAGTGGTGGTGGCAGTGTTACCCTGCTGCCAAACTTCCTAACTTATGAAGAGCCCCATGGGCCATGCCATCAGGCTGAGCACCTCTGAACTAACAGAATATCAGCTTGGGGGTGGGATGGGCTGTATGATGATTGCGGTAGAGCTTTTGGCCGGTGGGATTAGTAACTGGCTGTCGGAAGCTGAGCAGCAAACAGGTTAAGAACTGGCAAGCAAAACCAGGGTTTTGGCTCTTCTATGCTAGTTTGTGCTACTGTCAATGGCTAATGAACATCCTACTCTTCTATAAAGATGTCTTTCTTGGACTCTCAGACCCCCTTGCTGACCTCTGAAATGGAGGATTTCAGGCTAAATGTCCTTCAACAAAAGATAGGTGCAAGGAGAAAGAAAGGGTATCCAAAATCTCTTATGTAAGTGACTTATAAAACTAGATTAATAAAATATCTTGGCAAAGGATTATTTTAAAAGCTGTGCTCTTAAGCAGAAGAATGTCATACAAATACCATACTCGGAGAAGGAACAGATGAAAAGATTTCTTTTCGTTCTGGTCAACTACAATATATTTCAAATCCAAAACATGTAGAAGGGTTCTGGTCACCTTTCCAAAGGCGATACAAACAGCAGGCACATGATTAATGAGGAGAGGCTGAAGGAATTGGACTTATTTAGTCTGCAGAAGAGAAAACTGAGAGGGGATATGATGGCAGCCTTTAACTTACTTGAAGGGTGGTTCCAGAGAGGATGGAGCTAATCCACCTTGGCCCCTTCTTGTTGGTGACAGATGACAGAACAAGGAGCAATGGTCCCAAGTTGCAGCAAGGGAAGTTTAGGTTGGATAAGAAGAAAAGCTTTCTCACTAGGAGGGTAGTGAAGCACTGGAACAGGTTACCCAGAGAGGTGGTGGAAGCTCCATCCCTGGAGTTTTAAGGACGGGCGGGCTCGACAAAGCCCTGGCTGGAATGATTGTGTTGGGGACGGTCCTGCTTTGAGCAGGGCAATGGAACAGAAGCCTTTTTCAATCTGTGGGCTGTGACCTAAAAGTGGGTCACAAGAATATATGAAAGGGTCACAAACAAACTTTAAAAATGGGTTCTCCTTTAAAGGAGAAGAATGTAGGAAACCTTAGCTTTTCCCTTGCAGGCTGGCAGAGGTCCAGCCTGCACAGGGCTGCTTGCTTCCCCCCTGCCCCCACACACACACACTG
>NW_017728917.1:25581078-25614462 GCF_001723895.1 Crocodylus porosus
TCGAGCAGCCCTGGCATGGGAGGTGACCATCTGCCACTTAGCAGTGGAGGGCTCATCTTGAGGTGCATCCTCCTTGGTCGTACAACCCTGCAGGTTTCCTTCTGGAACCACCTTTGCTGGTCTAACCATTCCTACCAGGCTGCAGGTCCAATAAAAAAAGCATCTCCACACAACCCTTGCCTCTGCATCTTCCCATGATCTTAATAAATTTGTGATGATCTGAGACCTTAACCTGAGGTGATTCAAGGGTCACCAACTTTAAGTCTATTAATAAAATAGTTGAGGTTTGGCAATTGCATTGCCCTGGTTTTTTTTTTCTAGAATGCTTTTCTCCCTTGTTACTGTACATGAAGGGCCCATATGAAAGGGTTGGCTGTAACTGTCCACTAGTAAATGTTCTAACACAGTGGGGAACAATGAAACTATAAGGCCCCCGCTACGTTACACATATTACACAATTCACTGGTCAATTGCGTAATAAATTTGGACTGGTAACGTGCAAAGTAATTCTCACGTGATAAAAATAACTATCCAGCTCTAAAAAGAGTCAACCAGCTACAAAGTTAGTGTTTGCACATCTGTAACAACTCTATAGCTGGTTTCTATTCAGCTTTATTTGCCTTTCTGCTCAGTTCAAGGACTGGGACCCCTACAGTGCATTACATCTATTATGCAATTAACTGGTGAATTGCAAAATAAATTTAGACCAGCCACACATGCAAAGTAGTCAGTACACGATAAAATGACTATCCAGCTATCAAAAGAACCAATCAGTAGAGCTGTGCGAAGCTTTGGGTGCTGATTTGATCTGGAGGAGATTTGGCCCGATTCAGTGGCCGAATCTCCAAATCCAAATCGAATCAGGGGACCAGTAAGAAGGTCCGAATCAATTCAAAGCTCTCCAAATCTTCGGAAAAGATTCAGAGAGCTTTGGTGATTTGGGCAGTCCCCACCTGATACAGCAAGGAGCTGGACCCAGACTCCATGCTGGTAAGTAGGGGGTGGGGGAGGGGGCTGGAGGAGTGGGGCTGGGACCATGGGGGGACCCCTGCCAGGCCCTATCCCTTGCTTGCTCCCCCAGCTCCCCCAACCTGGCCCACTCACCCAGCCCCGCCCTGGCTGCCCCACCCACCCAGTTCCAGGTGCTTTAAAAAAAAGCCCAGACTCACTAGGTGCTGCCCGGCAGAGGGCGCAATCCCTGCTGCCCCCCACTGTTCCACACTGTGTGGAGGGCCTCTGTCATGTGCTGCCCTGCTCTGCAAGCCCCAGCTCCAGCCCTTTAAGGAAAAAAACCTAAAAAATCTCACCAGCTCCTGCAGTAGCCTTGGAGCTTTGGGGGGCTTATGCAGAGCCCCCCACATGGCATGGGCAGTGCAGGGCAGTGGGGATGCCCCCCCCCCGGCTGGGCAGGAATCAAAATCCCAGGTTTTTGGGGGGGGTTTTCCTTAAAGGACTACAGCTGTGGTGAGTGGGGCAGCCATGGGGGGGGTGGGACAGCGGGGGGGAATCAGCGGTTTGTGGTAGAGCCCCCCACACAGCGTGTGGCAGTGGGGGTCAGCGGGGATAGCCCCCTGCCTGGCAGCACCCGCTGAGTCAGGGCTTTTTTTCCAAAGTGCCTGGAGCTGGGGCAGGCGGGGCAGCCATTGTCCAGTTGGGAGAGTGGGTGGGGGGATGGGCCTGGGCAATTCAAAGATCTGGCAACAGCCGAATCTCCAAATCAGATTTGGCCAAATTGATTTGGGACGGTGATTTGAATCACCAAATCAAATCACAGTTCCCCAAATCAGCCGAATCTGAATCCAAAGCCGAAGCAAATACTAGCCGCTTCACGCAGGCCTACCAATTAGCTCTAAAGTTAGTGCTTGGAAATGTCTAACAACTCTGTAGCTAGTTTCTATCCACCTTTAATTTGAACCTGCAGCAGGGTCCTTGTATGTACAAAGTAACTGTAAATAGAAAGCAAGAGAGATTATTTTAAATCACTGTTTCTTTTTTTTTTTTACCTACTAATATTGTAATTAGACATCTGCTACTTAAGATTGAAAGTGTTTATATTCTGAATTTAAGCAGACAAGTCCTTTTATGAATACTGGCAGTCCCCTCTTTAGCAGCATGGATACCCCTGGAATTATTTTCCAACAGTGAAAAGGCTCGTTACAGTTTGTTCAGTGGCTCTGTTGTCATGTTGCCGGGTTTTGAGTATTTGTATCCAAACAGAATCATTGCCTGGTATGGAATCCTGTAGTTCTCAACAGTAAAAACCTTAGCTCTGGCTGGGGTTGATATATGTGTAACCCTGGCTGCAGGGCTACCTGCAAAGCCACAACCCAACTCCGGATCCCTGGAGGTGCCCACAGCCTGGACTCGCCTGCCCTCCTGGAGCACAGGTAGGCACCTAGTGTCCCTGGACCTTCGATTAGACACCACACAATTTACAGCCATGTATACTTTATTTACAAAGGGTTAAAGAAAAAGAAACTAATTAATACACAACTGTTAAACTGTCAGAAACTTGTTCACACCCTCAGCCAATAATGTTGTACACGATGATGACTTCAGCTGATATGTGTACTAGCTGCTTCCATTCCCCTCCTGCAGGAAGCATGGGCAGGTCCTTGCTGTGAGGGTCTCTCAAGGCATAGGCGATGTGTAGGGGAGGCACGGGGGAGCACATGCCCCTGCTGACAGGGCCATCCCTGCAACTGACACCACCAGTGGTGTGTGTGGATGCTTGCCAGCTTTGGCTCCGCTGCCAATGCCACTGGCGGTTTCTGCGGGTGCGCCCCCAGACTCAGGAGGCACAAGGCGCCCATGTCTCAAGGCACGCCTCAGCAGTGCTGAGGAGGAGATGCGGTGCCCAAGCTCTCCCTCAGCCTCTGGGCTTCTCTCTCAGAGTGGGCTTCATCTGCCCATATCACATGATCTCTGTGGAGCCATTTTTCCCCTTCCAAACTGGCTGCCTCTGGAGAGGGCTTTATTAGCCTGTATCACATGGTCTCCCATGTACTGTCCAGTGCTGCTGCCGGGCTGAGTTCACCCTGGGACATTGTTCTTCCAGGTAAGGTGATTCCCTTGCTCATTACACGTGCCACTGATTGAAGGGAGAGTACTTGAAATAAGTGACAACACAAAGATACCAATGTGCAGGCTTGCTCTTTACATAGAGAGCAGCAAACGAGCTACTGAGCCACATCCTGGAGCCTGCCCAGTTAACCAAATCCAGTGGCATTAGGGCTTCTGTGTATCAGCACACATGCCCTAGGGCAGAAGGAAGAATTGGGCTCTTTCTGTGTCTGTTAAGCCACAATATTAAAACACAGAACTAAAGCCATTTCTATGTACCTGATTATGGAAAGAGTTATGAAACAAAATGTGATCTTACCCACCAAATATACTGCAACTGTTGGGATTACAGTATTGGAAATTCCAACTTTCTCTTTTAATTTCTTGGCACTCTGAGCATTATGGATTCAGAGAAAAGGAAAGAAACAATACGCAATGCAAATCAAGGCAGGATTACAGATATGCCTTCTTTACACGGAGGGAATATACAAGTGGAAAACAAAGAACAAAATCTGAAAAAATACAGGGTTTTTTCATTAAAAAATCATTACCTGCTTATCCCCTTCCCATGCCTTCCCATACACTAAGTTTGACAATGGTTGTTGAAAATGTCAGGGTTTGACTCATGGTAGAGATGAGCAATGGTCTTGCCTTAGGGCTAGAGGAGGCGTTCATCAATCCTTGTGTCTGATGTTCAGCAGGAGTTCTGGATGGTTCCTGCCTATTTGTGTGGAGCTGCCATGTACCAAAGGACTTTGTAAGATATAACCTGTTTTTGTAGTTTACAAAAAATTACAACGTTTGGTTGGGTGGCTTATTGTAAAGGGCTGGGAGCCAATATTCAAATCCAGTTTGAAATGTTCAGTTCAGCATGTGACCTGAGGAAAAGCATATTGTCCTTTCATGCTTTAATCAGCTTCACCCTTACACTCCATTGCAGCAGAGTTTCCCTTTATCTGCTAAAGAGCATTTACATTTTTCTAGTTTGTTCATTAATTTCTAACGAAGAAAGGACCCTGTGCTCCCAGTAATAAAATATTTAAAACTCTTCATGAGTACTGGTGACAGCAGCACAAGTTATAGAGCAGAAGTGTACTCAGAAAGTTAACTTGTAATGAAAGGGACAGATTATTGTATCACTTGTGAAAACAGTAGCTCATTCAGTTTGCTTGGCCACTGAGTACAATCATTGTAAAGAATCAGTACCCTGCATAGAGACATCACATGAGTCTGAATCAGTACTTCCAGTAAAAGTAATGTAGAGCGGAAATTGCTCTCTAGAAGGGTGGTGACTACACCTTGGATCAGGCAATGAAAAATGAATAGTAGCAACCTCATTGCCCTGCACTCTGGTGTCTGGTGATGGTGTGAAATTCATTGTCAGATGGCACTGGTATCCCAAGCTATTAATTGTAATTAACCCATTTCCCTAAAATTCTTGATGTGATTATGGGGCAAGCGTAGAATGGCACTGATTTCTTCACTATGAAGAATGACACTGTTCAATGATTTATTTTCAGTGAAATCTGAAGCTTGAGATTTCATTTTATCTAGTGATTCATTTTCTTTAAATCCAGTGCTGCTTATGTGGCTAGAGAGAGTGTCTGAAGAAATTCCCAGAATAAAAATATATGGTAATAGCTGACATTTGTGGTCACTCTAAAAACAGGTTATTCAAACTGGTACTTCCCAAGTAGAGCACAAGTTTAAATAAACAGAATGTGGTATAATCTCTCCATGGGGAAAAATGGACGTCACTCATCCCTGCTCTAAAAAAAAGGGGGCAGGGGAAATATATATGTTAAAAAGGAGATGGGGTGGTGGGGGTATAGTTTTGAAATATCAAGAATAGATTTCATGTAAGAATAGAGGTTGCAATTTCAAAACCAACATGTGGTACAAGTAATGGCAGTAGTCCCCTTTTAGCTCTAGAGCACATCCTTTTTTTTCATATTTTCTGTTTTATTTATTACTTAAGATGCTGTGGATCACCCACCAAGCAGCTACTCTGAAAAAACACCTCTTCTTGAAGGTGTACATGCTATTTGTTTCCTTGTTTTTATTGGGAAAAGGTAGGTTTATTACTTACCCAGTGGTTCTTTTTGTTTAAAAAAAAAAGAAAAAAATTCAAAGCAAACTGCTCCAAATCTCTTCCTTCCACTTTTGGCTTCCAGTTTGTCCTCCAAGCCATTCATTATCCCTTCAAAAGGTATATTTTTAAGAACAGTGTCAAAATTAAATGAGAAATACAAATGATTGTTTCATCTTTCTTCAAATACCTGTCTGTCTTTTTTAGATTGAAAATAGCATTTCTTAAAATAGCTATCTATCTGGTGCACAGTGTTTGCCATCTTTGTTGCTGTTCACTGTACTTCATGGTAGAGAAAATGCATTTTGGAGCTGCCTTTACTGAGTTCTGGAAAGTAAAACTGTATGTGTCCTGCAGTTCTACAATCTCACAAATACCTTGTCACTTCCCTTTTGTGTCCAAACACTACCTAAAACCCTCTTGTCCCTGTTCTGTCCTAAATTATGGCTTCTGACCCTTGTGCCACCATGTGCCTCTTTCCCATCTGGTCACTCCTTTAAAAAAAAATCCTTCATCTCTATAGCTGCTCCACCCTTTGGGGTATATCTCTGCTATAGTGAGGTGTTGCATTTATAAAATTATTTCAGTCCAACTGGAGGTATCTGATGGTTTTGTAACTGACACCACCAATTAATTCAGTGCAGCACACTGTGTCTCTGAGGTCATGCTGCATAATTTATATCTAATATGTGCCATTGCCCAGGACCTTGAGAATATGTTTATTTAAACATTGCTGTTCATTCCAGAGAGCCTTAAGGTGCCTTGCAGTATTTATATACCAAGATTTCTTGACCATAGAAGGTGGCTTACCCTGGGATATGACTAAGACATGTAAACCTATTAATTTGACCTGACTGTGGAATAAAGAAGTATAGCTATTAAGCAGGTTCAAGAAGTTTGAATAGATTATCACAGAGCCACCATGTGAGAGAGGCAATCAGCTTTAAAAATCTTTTGACCTGACATGTGGCAAGGTGAGGTTTAGACAGATTCCAAAACTGTTAAAGGCCACATACGATATGAACTGCAAAGTAGGTACAATCCATCCAAAGCTTTAGATAAACAGAAAATAACTCAAGCCAAAATGTTTTGAGATCAGGAAAGAAAGCAGGCAGGAAGTGGCAGAAAGCCAGTGCTTTGTGGTGCAGCATGCGAAAGTGCTAGGTTAAGCGCCTGTGAATATTTTAGAACACAACATATTTCACTCACTCCTTGAGGATTAAAGTGGGTTGTGAACAAGTACCTACTCTCCCATTAGAGCAGTTTATAACCTGAGCTGTACAAGTAATTTATATCAAGATATATGCTAGATAAGCTATGTATACTTCTCTGTTCATAACTTGCCTGAACAGATGATGGTTTTCTTCATATTTATTCCTTTTTTGAAATGTTTGTGACAGAGTAACTCTCAAACCATTCACTGACTATTCAAAATACCTGGTTAGGTTAGTGTTGTCTGGGTGCTTCGTCTGACTTCAGGGGGACTCAGTAGCATAACTAGAGATGGGTACCAGCTTAGAGGGGGCACCACAATGGTGGCCCCCCAGGAAGGCTGTTCCACAGCAGCAACAGCATCGGCACCACCATCACTATGGCAGCAGTGGCCCATGTCCCACAAAACTGCTGTGGCAGGAGCACCTCACGCTGCAGCAGCAGTGCTCATGGCCCATGTCCTGGAAGGTAAAACTGTCCAGTACTTGGCTCCCACGTCCCCAGCTTTCCACCACTTGTTACTTCCATCCATGTTACTTCCACCTGAGGCACAAAAATTCCTAGCTAGGTTTCTGCTGGGACTGCTCATGAAAATTAAGTGTTCATAAGTGTTGGGACCCTAGTTTGTTTCTGTTACTTGAATTAATTAGTTATTTGAAGGATTAGGTAGAAGTACAATAATTAATCTATTTAAAATGTGCCGTGAATATTCCCCAAAATTATCTTTAAAGAAATTGAAAGGTGTGTTTTTCCCCGCCATAATTATTTAGCCATCCTTAACCACATGAAACCAATTCTTAAATAAGAGGGAAAGAAAAAGCCTAGTGCTAGGATAGGATTCAGCCTTTTCCTTAAGGGTTTTAAGGAGACTCAATTTCTGCTATTGAAATCTTTGTAATTATGATTATTCAATGGCAACAGGTTCCTCTAACTATATGTCAGTGGCTTGCTGATTGATTAGATACCCAGTTCTACTTAGGAGGTTGATGAGAGTTGTGCAGACCACTATAGACATTAACTTTAAATGACTATGTAGAAAGCATTACCTTTCCATAGGAATTAGGGTTAGAAATTCTGCATCCCCACCAGTTAAAACTACCTCCCAACATTGTGTTTAGAATCCATTACCAAATAATTACTTCTTGTAAGACTCTGGTGATGTCAATATTCTAGTATCTTCTCTCTGGCCCATTGGCTACCAGCCCAGTACTGTCAAATACTAGAACTGGTACTTAAGCTGAAGTTGTAAAAGCCTATGCTTAAATACTAAAGGTCCTGGATATGACTGGACACATGAGCAGGACACTATACTCAGTAACTCAGCCTCATATTTTGAGTTGTCTGCTTCCTGTAAGTCTTTAAAAATATGACAAAACTCGGAGGCTTGGGGGGAGGGATTAGTCTGCTCCACCCGTACAGTCAGGAGATTCTGAAAAGATTGCAAACATTTTGCCTATTCCCATACTAATATTAAAAATAGCTACAAGCTCGATTCAGGCACTGTGTGGTGAAATTCCCTGTGTATTCAAGAGGTTATACTGGGCAACTATTATTGCTCCTTCTGGAATAAAAATTGATGGACCTTTAAAACCAGTAATTTTTTAGGAGAGAAGACTTGCTCCCTTACTTAAAGATAAAATATAAAGCCTTTAAAAAAGGGCATATGAAACTTTTGACATCCCTCTCTGCTTTCTTCCCTCCCAATAACTTCTAAGACTAGCTTTTTCACGCAGTCTTGGGCCTCTGCCAGATGCTAAAAGGAAATAAATAGTGTTGCATATTTTTAGGTAGAGTTTATCTAAATGAATGCTCTGCTACTGAAACATGGATGTCTGGAGTTCCTGATAGTCATCCGACCCAGCACTTGCAGCTTAACAATATTCTTTTTGATTAATTTAAACAGACAGTTTAATGCAGTTAGTTCTCCATGTACTACCCTAGGAAGCTGTCCTTACATAAACCACTCTTCCAGACTGGTGTGCTTACATGACTAGGCTTGGTTTCCCCTGGGCCTGCTGCCCTTTGAGCAGTAATATATTTCTATACATTGAAATATGTTCAGGGTACACACAAAAATAGCTGTGTTCTCAAATAAACTCCACTACACTATCTTTTTTTAGGGGCAGATGTGCACATAAAATAAATACACTAAACCTTACTGAGAAGTTTGCCATTCACCCAGGCATTGTGGTCTGTTGTGTTTCTGCTATTAGTTCGTCCCTGCCCCAGATTCATTCCTGCTATTCTTTCTTTGAAAGGTGGAAGGCATCAAACTCTTATAAAAACTGAATCTATGTTAAAGCAGAGAGCTTTCAGAAACCTGCCAACGGCTACCCTGCACTAGGAAGTGGAGACAGGAGAACAGTCTCCTTCTCCTGTCAACTTTCACACAGAACAAGGGTACTGAAAATGAGACAGTGGAATTTGCACACTAGAGGTGCTGTTTAGTTACCAACAGTAGTCCAGACTAAGTCCAAACCACCCAGACAAACAGCCCTGCTTTACAGAAATTGTTGACATTCTTTCTCAGAGAGCCTGCTGATCCGCTAACTTCTTTGCAGGCCTCCAGGTTCTCAGGCCATTACATTTCACTTTAATCCTGGCGGATATTTCCTAAGAGAATTTGGTTGGTTTGGTCTGGGCTTTCTGTTAACCCTGTACTAGCAAAGTTTTCTGTTTGCATATTCACATTATTTTCTGTAAGATGACAGCATCCATTATTTACTGTGCATTATCTAAGACAGCGGTTCTCAACTTTTTTTGTACCAGGACCCATTTGTAAACATCATTAGCCAGTTCCGACCCAGTGCCCCTCACTTCTGACCTGCGGCTTCCCACTCCTACTGTGTGAGGCAGGGGGTGGGTTTGCAGGGCATGGGGGGCCCCAAGCAGCCCTTCACAGGCTGGAACTCTGCCAGCCTGCAAGGGAAAAGCCACTGTTTCCCATGTTTTCCTCCTTCAAAGGATAATCCATTTTTAAAATTTGTTGATCTATTTTTAAACTTTGTTCATTGACCCTTCCATATATTCTTGCGACCCACATTTGGGTCATGACCCATGGGTTGAGAAACAGTGATCTAGGAAACTGCAATTTTAATCCTCACAATAACCCCTAGCTTATTGTTCTAGGTTGCCTAATACTTTCCAGTCTCACCCAGGTTTTGGAAACTCATAACTTTTACCTTTTGGTTTGAAGTTTTCTATGCTTGGTCTCTTAAACATTCTTTTTCTTTTATTTTAAGTTTCAAAAACATCATTGCAACTGTCTCTAATTACAGTGTGTGTGTGTGTGTGTGTGTGTGTGTGTGTGTGTATTTAAAAAGGTATTGTTTTGTGGAAAAAATAGGTTTCTACAGCTGAAACCTATTAAGCTAGAAAGTTTGGCAGGGAAAGAGCCCTTCCTAAAAAAAGGAAGTTTGTGGGTGTGTCTACATAAGACACTTAGTGTGGGATAGCCTAATAACGGTTCTTAGTAGCATGCTGGGAAAAAACTGTGCCAGTAACCTACTGCACAGTATGAATCAGAAAAAAAACTGCGCCAGTGCTACTGTGCAGTAAATGTGGCTAAAGCACATTCAGTTAGTACTTCATTAAGGAAGTACTAAACTAAATGCTCAGTAATACTACGCATTAATGAACGTGTAGACACAGCCTATTTGCTCTAGTGACAGTCAGTATTGACTTTCATTTGAACCATTAATGCACATGCATAGTACACTTCACAAATTGAGGTTTTCCATGGAAAATGGAAAACTAAGATCCCTGCTTATTACATTTTAACAGGTTTAATAAAAGGTATCCCATGTACCCAAAGACCCTTGTAACATCTCCCCTTAATCAACACATATCTCTCAAAACAGGCAGTCAATGTCTGTCAAATATCTCAATAAGCCATTTGATGCAGCTACTTGGTAGGCTCCATTGTTAGAATAACTACTGAAAGATAGCATTCTGCAATTAACTTCCTAAAAGGTACTTCATTCAGTCAATACCCATCCCATTTGATTCCAAACTGATCAAAACAAACACGCACAAACAGGATACACTTGTAATATGTTAATTCTGTCCTTGCCTGCTTTATTTGGACTTTGATTAATCAACTATCAAAAAGGAATGCTTTGAAGCTATACAGTTGAACAAGTATAAGAAGGAAAGCGTGGCCTCCCAAAAGTAGGCATCTTCTTCAGAGGAAAAAGAGATACTGCAACCAGCCCCCAGCTGGATTAAGGCAATGGATCCAGGCTTTGAGAAAGCTGAAGAGAAACTAAACCTGCTGGAGGAAAATGCAGATTTTCCATGGGTGGCTGTAGAACCTTGCACAGCCAGCAGCACAAAGGGAGGCTTTTCATCCCAGTCTGTTCCTTGCTGCTCAAACACCTTCTTCAGAGCTAATTTTAACGTCCAATTTGTTCTTTCCACTTGTCCTGAAGACTGTGGATGATGTGCAATATGAAATCATTGTTGAATGTTTAGGACTTCACATAAGATTGTAGTGCATCCAGCAGTGAAATGGGGACCCAGTTCTGAATCAATTTTGCCTGGGAAGCCAAATGGAGAGAAAATTGTATTAATTAATACATTAACAGTTGTTTTAGCATCATTCTTCCAGGTGGAAATCACTTCAACCCATTTGGTAAAAGCTTCCACAATTACAAGACAATAATTCAATGACTTTCTGCTGTGAGACAGCTCTAGTAATCAATTTGCAGCTAATACCAGGGTTCTTTAATTGGCTGGTGTCCTAATAATCCTTTTAACTACCAGGGCATCAGTGTTATTTACAATGCAGGACAGACAGTTAAGGATAAATGTTCTATACCCTGTTTTATGCTAGGACATCAGCCCTCCGCTTCTAATCTTTCAAGTGCCTTTTCAATTCCAAAATGCCCATCTTGATGAGCTAATTCAGTCATTTCTTTTCTTACCCCTTGGGGGACTATCCACATGGCATTGTTACAACTTTTCTTTTTAGCTAGCACCAGACCTGTATTGTCTTTCCAGATTTCCCAGCCTCTTTGTTTTTCTTGCTTGGTCAGTTTCTGAACTCGAGTATCAGCATCCTGTACAGATTTTAAATCAGAGCTCCTGTATCTTTACTTTGGATGGAAGCCACAGGTCAACAGTTACTTGGGTCCTTCCACACTGGACCTATTTTGGCTCCTTCTTTTGCTAATGCCTGTGCATTATACTGGGCACTGAAACGCTAACTGTTCTGATGGCCCTTTACTTTGCCAATTTTTGTGCATGCTGTCTTTTCCTCTGCTAACTTCCATACATACTATAGTTTTTTTCCCCATGTGCAACTGTCTTGCTGTCTGAAGTTTTCCAATCCTGTTTTTCCCATAAAGGGATCCAGTCTAGCAAAGCTTTTCTGACCTATTCTGAGTTTGTAAATATAGTCACATCCTGTGTGATTTCTCCATGTGTTCTAATGCAGTTGCTATAGCACTATTTCTGCAGCTTGAGCAGAATGTGGTTTACACTTGCCCTGTACCTTTTGGCCCTTTCTGGGATTTATTCACCCCAAATCCTTTGTTTGGCTTGCCCTGGTCATAAAAACACGATCCACCTACAAACCAAATTACAGTATTTTCTGGTACCTGGTCAGGTAGATCTAAGCAATTTTCAAAGGGACTTAACTTTTCTGTTGTTAGCAATATATGAGGGCACTCACGGTTGTTTGTTTCAGGCTCCCCATCCTTTTCCTTTTCTTCTGTTGGCTGTGCTGTGAGAGCATACGGTACAAGGCATGGGTGAGAGACTTTTTCAGTAGTGATATTTTTATTGACTAGGGTCAGCATCTAATGGGCTAATCTTGGATTTGAAACACAACCCTCATTAATTTTTCCAGACAGTATGAAATAGATGGGAACATGGCTGGTTCATAGTACTATGGGACTAGAGCCTATTGGATATTTCCAGCATTGTAACACCCATCTAAAGCAATTACCTCTTTTTTTTCACAGGGTGTGTATGCCTTTTCTGAGGCTTGGAGAACTCTTGATGCATAAGCTACCAGTTGGGGTTTTGTTTTGTGCCATGATCCTGTAGGAACGTGGCTCCCAAGCTTTGATCAGTGGTGCAAACCACAATTCAAAAAGCAATTTAGGCCTTGGATATGCTAACCCAGGTGCTTTAGTTAAGGCTTGCCTCAGTGCATGAAAAGCTTTTTGCTGCTTGGGGCCCCACTCCCATTTCTCTCCTCTTTTTTAATAAATATAAGGGGAAGCTAATGAACTTATGGGAAAACCCTGTTAGTCCCATAAAGGAACAGAGAGTTGAAACATCAGTTGGGGCTGGGAGTTTGTTTATTAGCTCAGCCCTTTGCTTGTCAGGACTTTTACCTTCTTGACCTAGGTAGATTCCAAGGTATTGAATCTGCTGTGGGACCAACTGGGCTTTTTGAGGGTTAACTTTAAATCCAGCATTCTCAGTTATTTGGAGCACTCTGAGTTCTGCTCAAGCACTCTGCATGTGAATGGGCATTAATTAGGATGTCATCAACATAAGAAATAACATAGGATTGGTCTTCAGAAGGGAGGTGATCCCACAAGTGAGTGAGATGGCTGTTACAGATAGCTGGAGCCTTATGGAAGCCTTGGGGTATGCCTGTGAAAGTGTACTGCCTCCCTTTGAAGGTGAAGGCAAATTTAGATCAGGAGTCTGGGTGCAGAGGAATGGCAAAAAATACATTTGATACGTCTAGCACAGAAAACCACTTTGCACCACCAGCTATATAGGCCATTACTTCAGGGTATTTAGCCATAATAGATGCATGAGTATGTGTGACTTTGTTAAGGGTACAGTAAGCAACAGTTAAACACCATTTTTTTCCATTACAGGGGTGTAGGTTGTAGCCGTGTTGGTCTAAGGACAAGGTTCTTTGGGTGCAAATATAGACATTGGATTTATGACACATTTATAACCTGCCTGAGATCTCACTCCACAGGTACTTCTGCACTATTCATCCCCCTTTTCTCCCCCCGACCCAGCCTGTCTCTCACCCATTGACTCCTCAGTCTACATATTCACTGACTGCCTATCTTGTGTGCATACCAGCCCAACCTCTGGCTTCTGTACTTTTCATTCCATCTGGGAAGAGCACACACCAACTGCTCAAACTTCGTTAGCCTGATGAAGGGTTTTTGAACCTGAAAGTTTGCTTAAAAATTGTTTTCCAACTATTTAAGTTGATCTAATAAAAGATACCAGATTCACCCAAAGAACCTTGTCTGCCTGTGTTTTTTCATCTGCTTTTTGGATTGGCCAGATAGGGCTGTTATTAGATTTGACTTGTTCTACCAGAACTTGCTTTATCAGGCTGTGAATTGTTTCTTCTATGCTGGCCTCTGCAGCTGCTGGGAAGCAATACTGGTTTTGGGGTGTGGATCTAATCTTGCTAGTCTTTCTTGGGCATCAACCTGTCCACAATTTAATTTTGACTGAGCCCAGATCCTTGGGACAGTGTTGGCCGTATCCCTGACATCGAGGGCCACTCAGGCACTTTCAAAGATTCAGGTGCCTTGAGGGCTGACATTGATGCACTGCACGAATGAATACAGTCTCTGGGTTGTGTGTTTTTTACCTCATTCCCGAGCTGAACATAGATAGCAAAATTACAAAGATCTATTATGGCCTTAATGGCTGTTAATATATTCATATCCAGGTTTCCAACTCCTCCTAATGGGGTGAGGGCAAACTCAGCTTTACCTTCTAATGAGGCATCTCGTTCACCAACCCAGAATTTCAAGGGAAGGGAAAAAGGAATCAGAACTCATGGTAGAGGTGATATCTTTTATTAGACAAAATAGATTTTGCAAAAAAAAAATTTTTAAGGGGAGGGAAATGCAGGTGGTGATAGAATGGCTATTAAATCCTTCAAGATCTATTACTCAGGGGCCTTTAAACTGAGAGGTTTAGAGTCCTTCACAGCTTAAAATAGATATAGACGCACCTGAATCTAGAAGCATTTGCTGCCTCAGTTTCTTCTTTTCCAGGAAAAAAACTTGGGTGCTCTTCAGGCTTTTGTTTTCACTGTAAAATAAGCCCAACATGTCATCTCCTGGATGGAGACAGTGAATAAGTCATTTTAAGGTTTCTCCAGAATCTGTGCTGGTTCCAAATTTAATTTTGTCAGGGAGCCCAACATACTCACCAAGATACATGGCTTCTCTGAGCAGGGCAGGCAAATCAAGTTGAAAATGAGAGGTAGGCATGATATAAGACAGTTGTAATCCAATCTAAAACTGAGGAAATATTTAAGGGCCTAAGGGTTTTGGTCAGAGCCGCTGCCTATGCAGGAGTTAAGGAGGTATTTTCTACATGTGAATGTGTGCCTGTGAATACATGATTTTCATCAAAAGTCGATGTTGTATGTGTGGTGACAGGGGCCATAGGCGCAGTCCTGTGTATTGCAGGAGGAGGTGAGGGCGGTGTGTCTGACACAGGCAGGACTGGATATCTGGTGACACTGGGGTTTTGTGATCTGTAATAATTGGATATATGGAGGCTGGAGGGTTTGGACTATGGTTGGGGGGCGGGGGACACAAGGGTTTTAGGATGTCTGCAGTAAAGGTTTGAATGGCTTTCGGGTGAACTGCTGAGATGATCCCTTTAGAGGCTTTAAATTTCTCTTTGAGGGCAGCAATCTGTTGATTACATGTAGTGTGGTCTGCTGCTGTTGTTTTATCTGACTGCTGTGTTGTAGTACCTGCCGAATTCTTTCCTGTGCTTCCTGTGTTTGTTTTCCAATGGTCTATTTCAATTTCTAGCTCTGCAATTTTTCCCTCTGCTTCCCTTCATTTTTCTGTTTCCTTGTTCATGGTATTAATGAGGCTGTGATTTTTGTGCTCTATTTGAGCATTAGCTTTCCAATTTTCGGCTTACTTTCTAAAAGCCACAACTTCTAATTCTTCATTTGCAATTTTATCTTGTGCATCTTTTCTGGAGGCCTCAATTTCTAATTCTTGGTCCTTAATTTTGGTTTGCAATTGAATAACTTCTTGCTGTAGGGCATGACAAGTTTGAAATATCCCTTGAATCAATGCTTTTTTTTCATTCCTTTTGCTATTTTGGGGATTATTTGAAGTGGCTGGGTCTTCCCACCATGAACATAGGTTTTCCCATGCTATAGGGCCAGTAATCTATCTCCTAAGGACCTTTGTTTCATTTTTGCTCCTGGACAAATTAAGTACATTTCCCATGATTGAGTTAATGCTGACACGGTAGAACAGTCTTTTCCAGCTTCCTTACTACCCTTTTCCCACAATGTGATTTGGGCCCCTGATATAGTAGGTTATGACTCTTTCTACTTGGGTCCAAATACTTGGACTAATATTTAGCTCTTCTTAACCACCAAAACCAGAGTCTCTCATACAATCTGTCTCACTATTTCAAGAAAATATACTTACAACAGAAATGAACAATCTCAAAACTCAAAACTTTAAACTCACAGCAAAACAAAACAATCTTACAAGCATTTCTGCTGTCAATTCACACTAGAAATCCTGGACAAGCTCACAATTTGTTGCACTTACAAACAGATTTTAAACCTCATGCTTTAAGAACTGACACAACACTCGGTTGATTAATAGAAGACTTTAATAACTACCAACAAGCTATGAAAACTAAATGACAGAAAAAGACTCTCTCTCAATATTCAATAAATGAGCTATATTACTACACAGTCCTTGTATTAACTGCAGAGGATTCTTTACCCATGTAGGCCAGAAATAGTTCCATTTTTTCTTCAGCTTTCTCAAAGCATGGATTTGTTGCCTTAGTCCAGCTGGGGGTTGTCTCCTTTCCCTCTGAACATGCCCACTTTTTGCTGGCAGCTTTTTTGCTTATACTTGTTTCACCTGTATAGCTTCAAAGCATTCCTCCTTGATAGTTGGGGAATCAAAGCAGGAACAGAGCAGGCAAGAACGGAATTAACATATTATAACTGTATCCTGTTTGTGTGGGTTTTTTGCTTCTGCAAGCTTTTGATCAGTTTGGAATGGGTGGGTATTGGGATGAAATGGGATGGGTATAGGAAGTTAATCACAGAATACTTTCTTTCCCTAGTTATTCTAACAATGAAGCCTAATAATTAGCTACACCAAATGGCTTATGGAGATATTTGATGGACATCAAATGCATGTTTTCAGAGAGATGCCTTGATTAAGGGGAGGTGTTACAAGGTTCTTTGAGTACATCGGATACTTTTTACCAAAGCAGGTCTGTTAAAATGTAACAAAGAATTTATTGTAGGCTATTGCATACAAGAGGTGTGAGTTTCAGGAGAATACCTGGTTTAGCATATGAAACATTCAGAGATTGACTGCCTATTTTGAAAAATATGCCTTAATTAATTGAATGCAAATATAAGGCAGTGAGGATCAGAGGCCACTGGGGACAATAGGTGTGAAGTAGGCAGGTCAGATGCATCAGTTAGACTGATTTAGCATAATAAGCATTGGGTACATTTACAATTAACACAGGAGATAAGATCAATTTGGGATTGCTTTTGTTCATATGATCCCAGCCATAATCTTGCATTTTTTTGTACAAAATATACCATTTTAGCAACTTAACAATTTAAATTTCATGTGTAGGTCCAGCCAAGCTTTTACAGCCATCGGTCTGTACCTGGCATAAAAGAAGAGTCAGGTTCTAAAAGTCAATACTATAGAGAATGAACCAATTAAAGGAAAAGATTGGTTTATGTGATTATATGGTTTCTATGTACAGCAGTGAACCATATTGTAATTCCTAAAGCAACTACTAAAAGCATGATTCCATTGTACAAAATAATCTTTTGACTGGGTCTTTTTTCCCCCACTGGATTTTGGTACTGTGCATTGTACCCAAATCCAGCAGAGGAAAAAAAGACCCAGTCAAAAAATTATTTCATACAATGGGATCATGATTTTAGGAGTAGTTGCCAGCTGAGAAGAAGTATTAGGAGGGGGGTAGGATCAGAGCAGATGCATGGTTGCTATAGCAGCCAGGAGGTCTAGTAATCCCAAGGCCTTGAAGAACCTCTCTGCAGGAGGAGAGAGAGTGGAAGAACAGAAAAGGTGGCCTTCTAGGATGCTGGCTGCTAACAGACATGGCTAAAAAAAAAGCTGTGCTTTACTGGAAGAAGCTGCACATTAGTTTGACTTGGTTTTGCAGCATTTGTATAGATTGTGCACTTCAGTGAGGCTTTTTCTGTGCATTTATCTAATAGCTGATTCAATCAGCTATTAGATAAAAGTGTCAACCCCTCCCTCCCCCCACCCCAAAGTCCCCAGTCTATACAGACTTTAGGTGAGCTTGGTCCAGCTAACATGGTGCCTCTTCTGGGCATGCACTGAGCTTGAAGCAGGGGCACGCCAAGCCTGAAGTGCTGGGTTGTTTGTTTTGGGTTTGTTTTTTTTTGGGTGGGGGCGTTATGTCTGTAAGCAACACCTGTGTCTGTCGTCATCCATTCTTTCTGCACGTCATTGATAATCATTTTCAAAATGAGTGTTCTTGCTACAGATCAGGGAGTTGTGGCAGTAAATCTAGCCAGTCAAAGCCTTCATTTTCCAGTAGGGCTCTGCATATGGGTAGGTCATTTGTGCCCCAGCACAACTGTAGGAACACAGCCTGTATTTGTGGTTTGCTTTTCATTTTAACTTTTAGCTGGCTGACTGGATAGACACATACACATCTGCCTCAGAACCATGTGAATATAAAGGCAACAGACCCCAAATAAGTTGCACTTTCTAACATCTTCTGTATGTGCTTGGATACCAACATTAGGATACTATTGTAACTACTACATGTGACAGGGAAGACTAAATTTCTTTACTGTGCAAATAGGACTGGGACAGAGTTAAGATTGGCTTTCAGAATCATAGCTGACTGTTTCCAGAACTTTTGAGATATAGACTTTTTAAAATGTTTATTATTATAATTATACTATTCTAATATGTGAAATTACAGTTCCATTCTTTTTTCACCAAGTCCTTTTATATGGAATTTTACAGGGAAGTGTTAGATACATTATGTGTGTAAGTATAATTTTTGGTGTAAGGCAGTGAGGGACAAACATTTTGCAGGTGTGTCCCACAAAGTAAGCCCTGCTCTAGGGCTGTGCAAAATTTCAGCAGCCATTTTGTTTCAGAGTTGTTTCAGCAGCGCCCAAAACACCGAACATGAATTGAAACAGAAGGCTGCAAAACATTTTAGAAATGCTTTGGAGAATTTCAGAGTTTCAGAGCTGGGCTTGCCTGCTGAAACCCCGCCTGCAGATCTGGGGACCCGCACCCCTGGGAAGAGCTGGGGAGAGCAAACCGGGAGCTAGATGTCAATATCAGAGCAGTCCTTCCTGCTCTCTTCCCCCTCCCTCTTCTTAGTTTTGTCCCTGAACATTCCCCCAGTTCCGGGTTCAATGCCCCAGCTCCTTGATCTTTTCCTCAGCTCTCTGATCGCTTCCCCAGCTCTTCCCAGGGGTCCTTGGGCTCCCGAATCTGTAGCAGGATGACAGCAGGCTTCCGCTGCCAGGTGATGATGGCAGCGACTCTGGGCTATGTCCCCAGCTGGCAGCAGCAGCTTGCTGAAAACCAGAGTGCAGATCTGGGGGCCTGTGCCCCCCAGGAACAGCTCGGGGAATGATCAGAGAGCTGGGGAAAGTGATCAGAGAACTGGGGAACCGAACCGGAAGCTCCGGCTAACTGTTAGAGCTCCCTCAGCTCCCAGACAGCACACGGAGCCCTGCCGAGCTGCACTGCACCTGCGCCATGGGGTAGCTGCTGCACAGGTTTCAGGTGCCAGGGGCGATCCCCACTGGCCCGCATTGCCCCACATTGCATGTGGGAGCTCTGCTACAAGCTCCAAGAGGCCCTGATTGCTGCTGCTGCATCCAGGGACTCTGGGTCTTCCCCCCCCTTTTTTTTTAAAGGGCTTGTCCCATGGCTCCCCCTGCTGGGGCAGAGGCAGGCACAGCCAGAGGAGCCGCAGGACAAGCCCCCATGGCTACTGTACCCAGCCCCATTCCCTGCCTTGCCCCAGCCACCCAGCACTTAAAAAAGAAAAAAAAAATGGAAAAAACAAGCCCCATACTCACTGGCTGCAGCAGCAATGACTGGGGCCTCTGGGAGCTTGTGGCAGAGCCCTCCTGTGCAGCTCAGGGCAGTGAGGGGCAGTGGGGTTTGCATAGCACCCTCGCCTTCAGCTTGGCACCTGTGCAGCAGCTGTCCCATGGCACAGATGCAGTGCAGCTCGGCAGGGCTTTGTGTGCTGTCTGGGAGCTGGGGCAACTCCAGCAGTCACCTGGAGCCTGGCAATGCTCAGCCCCAGAAGCCCCAGCTCCCAGACAGTATATAGCACCCTGCCAAGCCACACTGCACCTGTGCAGCTCAGCAGGGCACCGCATGCTATCTGGGAGTTGAGGATGGTACGGCTGCTGTAAAGGTGCCAAGCAGGGGTGGGGAGCTTTGCTGTTCCCTGCTGCGCTGTGCTGCATCTGTGGGCTCTTCCATGAGCTCCCGGAGGCCCCAGTAGGCACTGCTGCAGCCGGTGAGTGTGTGGTTTTTTGTTTTTTGTTTAAAAAGCTCTGCACTCACCAGCTGTGGAGCATGCAGATGTCAGCATGCTGCTGCTGATAGCTGGGGCCAGCACCAGCACCCGAGTCTGACTGGCACAGCCTGCGCTGAGCACTGGAAAGAACCCAGCGCTGGCGCTGGGCCCAGCCTGCAGTGGTAGCATGCTGTCATCCCGCGCACAGATCCAGGGTCTTGCGCCCCCTCGGGAGGGCTGTGGGGCTGTGCCAGACTATTCCTAGGGGGTGTGGGCCCCTGGATATGCATGTAGGATGGCAGCATGCTCCTGCTACCAGCAGGTGATCATAGAAGTAGGGTTGGAAGGGACTTTGCAGATCTTCAAGTCTGACCCCCTGCCTGGGCAGGAGAAAAAACTGGGCTCAAATGATTCCAGCCAGGTAGGCATCAAGCCTCCTCTTAAAGGAGTGATACTAGTTTTGCTTTGAACAGTTTGAGGTGCAGTTTCACAAAAAACCCTGCACCCATCTCCTTGTAACTTGGAGACTTCATGCCCTCAGAAGGGGCTACCATCCCTGCAATGTTCTGAATCAGGCAAGAAATGACTAAGTTACAGGCATTTTAGCGATTCCTCATTATAGCCTATGACCAAAACAGCATCGAAACTCCAAAACAGATTCGGCCAAATCGAAGTGATCTGAAACACCAAACGAATCACTGTTCCTCTGAAATGCCAAATCTGAAACTGAAACAAACCTAGCCATTTCATACAGCTCTACCCTGAACCATCTCCGAGTGTCACTCTTGCCAGGTGCAGACATTACACTTTTGCTAGTGTAAGTGATCTGAAACTGGTCTATTCTATAGCAGAACAGAAGTTCAGCATGCATAGACTGATTAAAAGTGGCAGATCCCGGTTTAAGATTTGCCCACCTCCAAACAAAGGGCGAATGCCTTTTCAGTTTGCTACCAATCTTAACTACACTGCTTACAGAAAACAGAGTAACTTAGATCGATTCCACTTCAAGCTTTTTAAATGTCTGTACCTATTCTCAGCTTCCCTTCTCTTGTGCAATTTGTTACTCTGCTTTCTGTTCCCTGCCTGAACTGCTGCAAGCCACACACACAGGTCCTCTGTGACACGTGCTGTGGGTTGTTGACCTCTGATGTAAGAATACATAGAAAGCCCTTACAATTGTAGGTTCCATATGAATACCCGCTATTTAAGTCATGATTTAAGTGCCGGTTATCACTTCTAACCAGAGTAGATACCAGTTTCTGTCAGGGAAGGGATGACTTTGTGTGGGCAACTGCCCACTACACTGAACTGAACTAAAATTACCAAATGTGTTTCCTGAAAGCAACTGAACAAATGTAAACCCGATTTTCAGAAATGCAGTGTCTGCAGCTCTCACTGATTTCAGCTGAAGCTTTGGGTGCTTGAGCTGTAGAACTTTTGTGCCTAATTTTCAGTTTGTTAGTAGCCGCCCAAGCCCAACTTTCTCCTCCCCATCTGTAGTATGAGAACCCAGTTTGAGGTTATACATTGTCAGTACTATTTGCAAGTTGTAAGACATTGTATTATTCTAGTGTTTCACAAGCCTGTTTTGATAGTCTGGCTGTAAGAATTTGAAACCAGTTTCTCTCTTCCTTTCTGTTCAAAATGCATGTCTCTTCCAGCCCTAATGTCTATGAATCTATTAAATTATATAAGCTTTACTAAACTGGACTAAAGAAGATAGCGCCCTCTAGCTTTGTCTTCCATCTATTGACTGACTACTCTGAAAATACTTGATTTAATATCTTGGAAAAAAATCTAGTATGGTCATTGTATTCAAAGACTGTTACTGTATTTTTTCATCCACTTTTAATTATTCCCAGATGCTGGATGTTGGCTCTAAGCATTACATTATTGTGGAACTTTAAAGTTTTCTTTAAACATATGCAGCTGTGTTAACTGTGAACTATGGCTAAGTACAGACATTCAAAAAGCCCCTAGAAGAAGTGATCTGTCATGTTTTATGTAAAGCACTATCAAATAGAGTGGAAGCCAAATGAGCAGATGTTCACTGTTCAGTGGGGCGGGGGGTGAGGTGTTTCAGCCTGCCTACTGGTTGCTGGGGGTGCTCTCCCACACCTCCCAAGAGCCTGCCAGAGTGGTCTATCTCCCCAGCCCCACCACTTGCCAGCTGACAACTGTCAGCTGCAACTGGGCAGTAAGAGAAGGGGAACAGGGAATGAGAAGAACTAAATAACAAGTTTTATTTGTGGAGCTATAGGCATCATCTGAAGACCCTATGTCTATCTCTTAATTCACTAACAGTTATACCCAACTAAGAGACCATCTCCCGGTTCTCCCAAATGAGGGCGTGTCCCTAATTTATAACCTCTAGCATTACCTGTTTGATGGAACTGTCTTCCTTGAAGCCCTGAGTAAGATTCTTGGTGAGGCGATATCAGACTTACCCGTGTTCTCAGCATTGCCCTATTGGCTACCTCTGGGTATCTGCAAGCCGAGTGTAGCTTGCTTGCTGTCTCAGCACTGTGGCTATTTTGTTCTGAGGTGCCTAACTCTCTATGGGCACATCGACATGCGATGCTACGTTGCCGTGGCAATGCATGATGGTGACGTAGCATCCATGGGTATCTACACACAACCATCAGTTACTTCACTGTAGCAGTGTGCTCCCATTATAGCATGCTACTATAGCAAAGTAGCTGCTAAAAATAACCATGTGCTGCCCATACAGTGCAGTAAGGGTGCTTCCTGTTGGAAGTACTAAAGCATGGCGCAGTAACAATGCCGCCGTAGGGCAACGTGCAGATGTGCCCAGTATGTACTGTGTTACAGCCCAGGTACTTGACACAAAGAGGGGCTGGGTACCCAAGAGTTAAGTATTACAACACCTAACTCCTTACCAGATCTGTCCCTAAGCGACCTTCAAAAGTTCATAAACACAGTGGCAGTCTGAGCCAAGAATAGAGCCCAGGTGTCCTGATTCTCAGTCCCATGCTGTTCTCAACCCTAAGGAGGTTCCAAAGAATCTTGTTTCTAAGGTACTGATGCAGAGCAGGATTTAAACCCTGTGGCAAGCATCTTTCTGTAAGTGACATGCAAATCACTTCTGTAATGCAGATGGCTGCCAGGAGCCTGAGCTGCGAAGCCCTAAATCTACCAGTCAAACTCCAAAGAAAATTCCAGTGATTGGGGGTGGGGAAGGAGAAAAGGAGGTGGGAAATCATTAGTTCTGTCTGGGGACTTCCCTCTTACTGGAGCACTTCCAAATTTTTTTCTCCTGTTGCTTTGCTATCCTGGAATTTACCCTTTTTTGCATTCATTGTCTGTAGTGTCACAATGCAAACAAGAATTAATCAATTATGTAGAGGTAGGAAATGTTCAAATGCTGGGGCAGAGGGAACTCTAGTTTGGAAGCTACTTTATTGCTGCAGTTCCAGGGTCTCAAAACTTACATTATTTTGGAACAGAAAATCAAGCTATGTCATGAAAATAATGATTGCTGATACAAAAGCCCTTGGGGCATTCTCAGTGCTTTTTTAAAGCTAGTTCTAGTAGAAACTCAAGATGCTGAACAAAATCTTGCAGCTCTAAAAATGTGAGAAAAAAGATTGACCCATGGAGTTGTTATGAAGAAGGTAGAGATTTTCAGTTGAAGAAAATCAAGCTCATTATCTAAACCCGCATCAGAATTTCACTCTATTATTCACCTGTTATTTCATCCACAGCAACATTTCATTCTGATATTTGTAGTCTATTAAGAGGTAGTTTAATTAGAACTTAGAAAAGGGAATCTGGATTCTCTAGTTGTGGGTTCTGTAGCACAGCATAATGCTGACTTGCATAATGTGAAGCCATGTATGTCACTTATGGTGGAGTTAATGGACTGCTGCATGTTAGCGTCTTCATCTACAAAATAGGGGTAATAAAAATGCCTGCCTTAACATTCATGTAGCTCCTAATGAATGATTATTTATATAAAGTGCTCTGAGACCCTCATGGGAGATATTTAGAATGTTGTTGCCAATAAATGTTAATCACTTCATTGCCAAATGATGTTCTAAGTGCATCCAATGAGCTGTGTGGCTGGCTGTGTGTGACATGAGAAAATATTCAGTTTGTTTAAATATATGGTTTCATATAAGATTGCTGCCAGGATACATGCATAACGTGTGAAGTTAAGCTGCTCTGATGTAGTTTACTGTTACTCAGTCTGTCACCTGTTTAAGCATGCATTATTCCAAGACTTCATGTGATTATGAAAAAGCAATCAATGCTTAAAACTCATGCTGCTTTCCAAACCAATCAGTTTTAATTACTCTATGAACATTAGAGAGAAATTTTATCTTAATTTTCAGACTGCCCTCCTCCCGATGATAAATATATACATGTTGTGATAAATCTTGCCCACACATTTTCAACAAATCAGAATTAGAATTGAGATCCCTGGGCCATAGGCAGATCCATCTGCAGTATCACAGCCTGTCAGAGGCACAATGTGAGAGAACCACCAATGCCCCCCATTCAGCAAAACACGTAAACAAATGCTTCAATTTAAACTACAGCTGAGTCGCATCTTACGCATATTTAACTTATGCAAATTCAGCTATTGTGCGCTTGGCTGCTGGGGCAGGCCGCTGGGTGCCGGCTGGGACACGGCGCGCAATACACGTGCCGGCACGGCTGGGGGGTGGCAGCTTGCTCACGCTCACGCTTACGCTCAGCTGGCTGTCCTGGTGGGACGAGAGGGGCGAGGAGTGCATGCGGAAGGTGCAGCTGTTGCACTGCACACACAGGCTGTGCGGCGCCGCGCCCGCCTTGTCTGGGCCCTGCGGCGGTGGTGGCGGCTGCTTGGTGCCGAAGCCCGGAGGGAAGGGCGATTTCAACTATACGCGATTTTTGCCTTACGCGCTGACTTCAGAACGTAACCCCCGTGTAAGATGTGACTCGTCTGTATACCTAAATGCTCTCCTGAATAGGGACTGGACTTAATTACGCACGAACTTCATTAAAGTTGGACCTATAAGGACTCTATGAAACAATAAAGTAGATAAACATGTTAGGAGACAGATACATGTGCATCAGCAATAAACTCGCTGAAATACAAGGTAGTAGAAGAATGTCATACATACCAAGAAGTTTAAATAGCCTGTGTTTAGACCAATCAGTCTGACCTCAATCTCTGGGAAGATCCTTGAAAAAATCATCAAAGAAACCAGCAACAGCAGGCTGACGGAAGGCACCATTCTGAAAGACAGCCAACATGGCTTCTTTGCGGGTAGGTCTTGCCTGACCAACCTCATTTCCTTCTACGACCAGGTGACATATCACCTGGACAAAGGAGAAGAGGTTGATGTCATATATTTAGATTTCAAAAAAGCTTTTAACCTGATCTCCCATGATGTCCTCATGATAAAATTGGGGAATTGAGGCCTCAACAACCTTATAGTCTGATGGCTAGGGAACCGGATCCATGATCGGACCCAGAGAGTGACAGTTGATGGAACCAAGTCGACATGGTACATGATGACCAGTGGTGTCCCAGCACCAGTTCTGGGCTCCACATTTTAGAAAGGATGTGGAGAAGCTTGGTGTGTGTGTGTGTGTTAAATGAGCCAACAAACATTTAATTTGTGTGTGTATACATAGATGCCTTAACAAATCCAACAATTAATAAACAAAGAAGAAAAGGGAAGATGCTTACAGAAAGCATATGTATATTGGCATGTTGTGTAAAATCTCCTCCAAGCATGATTTGCAGTGTTCCAAAGTGGCATCCATCACTGCTGACTGTCTTGCCTCCATTCAAGAAATTGACTGAACATGTAATTTAGGAGCAAGTAATACCAGACTTGAATGAGTATAAACTGATAGAGCCAAAGCAGCAAGACTTAACTAAGAGTATATTGTGCATCTATAATCTATTAGAACTCTTTGAAAGGATTTGAAAGTAGCTGCTAAAGGTAACTGGTGCATTTAATTTAGATTTTCAAAAGACTTCTAACAAGGTTCCTCATAAAACTGTTAAATAAGTACAGGAGCAAGGGGCAAAATCCTGTAGTGGATTAAAAACCGATGAAGTGGTAGGAAACAAACAATGCTCACAAAAAGCTGCCCCTCTAAGTGATGGTAATAGTGGGGTATCACAGCAGGCAATATTGGGGCCCAAAACTATTTAAGGCATTTGGAATTACAAGAAGAATGTTTGAATATGCTGCTGTTTTTCTGCCAGCATCTTGTGCATCTGCTTGAGGGCCCCACAACAAATTATGCCTCCACTTTGTAGCAGAAATACCAGTGTGCAAGAGGTGCAACATACTGTACAAAGCTTCCCCTAGTGCTGGATCTTTTGTGCCATCGTTTCAGATGGATTATGGATAACAGGCACAATAAGCTGCTTTACTGCAGGGGTCATCTGACCTGTGGTTCGTGTACCCCTGGGTGCCACCCTCTCTCTCTCTCACCCTCTTTTCCTCTCAAAACTATTGCAAAAATTAAATTTCCCAGTAATAATTTGGCATGCAGCGCTTTGCGTGGCACTGGTTTCAGCCCTCCTAGCTTTGAGCAACGTCACCTCTAACCCAGGTACGTACTTGAGTTGTGCACCCCTGGTGTAAAAGGTGGCAACCCTGTCCACACCAGATCAGACATCTGTCATATCACAGCCTTATATACACAGCCTTTCTTCCAACATATGTCACACATTAGTTAGTAAATATAAAATCCCCTGGAAAATTGAGTGTTGGGGTACTTATTAAAATTTTCAGAAGTTAGGGGGTACATACTACTTAAAGGTTGAGAAACACTGATCTAATACCTGCCCCTGTTGAAGAGCTTTCAGCTGCACTGAAACAAAAAAGCCACTGTCAATATATCCTATGTAAGTGGGAAGCCAGAAGTCAAGGGTATTGTGAAACCTGTCTTTAGCAGCAGCTCGAGAGAAAAAAAATGACTGCTTAATAGAGTTGACCTTAATGGAAGTGGATCAAAGCAATAGTTAATAAATTTAGGAATATTTTTTTTTTGGTCAGTCTCTCAAGGTGGAGATTGCCTCATAAAGAACTCTCATAGAAATTCCCTTGCATTTGACTGCACTGCTAGCTTTTTCGTTAAAGAAAACATAGAGAAAAGCACTTCTGCTCTTAATGTACCCACTGGATACAGGTCACTTCTGTCCCTTCTTAGAAAGACCTATCTCAGTTAAGCTCCCAGCTACAAATACAAATACAGAATTCAGAAACAGCAGCAGCCGGAGTAAAGAAGGAAGGCAGGAGGAATTGTAGAAATGTTTACCTTCAGCATCAGCTGTTTCCAATTCCACTATTGCCTTACAGTACCAGCCACATAAGAAACATTAAGTCAAACCATGCAACTATGCTTCTTTATGACTACCTTAATCCCAGGAATACAGGGGAGTCAAGGAGCAGGCTGATTGGCTGGATTCAGTTCACAGAACCCCATAATGCAGCCCCTTGTGCTAGCCTTCGGTCTCGAATTGATTCACATGCCACACGTGGAAAGTGGCAGGCTAGCCCCATGTGCAAGGTCCAGGACACATTACGTCTACTCCAAGACCCACGCTGAACATGGTACCTGCACAGGGCCAGCCTAAAACTCGAATGTGGACAGAGTGCTTTCTACACCCTCATCCAGATTGCTGAGGAAGATATTGAATAGCACTGGTCCAAGAACAGAGCCTTGGCGGACACCACTGCCCACGTCTCTCCAGGTAGAAACCAACCCATCCACCACCACCCTTTGGGTGCGTCCCATAAGCCAGTTTTCCACCCACCTGACTGTGAAAAAAAATCCATGTCACAGCTACTTAGTTTACTTGTAAGAATTGGGTGCGACACTGTCAAAAGCCTTTTTAAAATCCAAGTAAATGACATCTACCTCTACTCCTGCATCTAAGCTCCTTATGACCTGGTCATAAAAAGACCACGTTAGTCAGGCAGGATCTGCCTGCTATAAACCCAAGCTGGTTGCCCCTTAACATTGTGTTACTTGCTGGCCCCCACAAATGTGATCCTTTATGATTTTTTCTAAGGTCTTGCCAAGAATAGAGATGTGGCTAACCAGCCTATACTTACCCAGGTCCTTCTTCCTCCCTTTCTTGAAAATAGGGACCGCACTGGCCCTTTTCCAGTCCTCTGGGATGTGTCCCGAGTGCCATGAGCGCTCAGATAGTTGCGCCAGTAGTTTCACTATGACACTGGCCATCCCTTGGGTGAAGATCAGCGGGTCCTGCTGACTGAAATGCATCCAATCCCTCTAAGTGCCCCTTCATTAGGTTAGCGCCAACTGCTGGTGGACTGGTATCTCAAGCCAGACTAAAGCTCATTGGAAGGTGTGTTTGTGTCCATGTCCAGGAACACAGATACAAAGAAATAGTTTAAGAGTTCAGCTTTGTCCATCCTGTTACTAGTTTCCCTAGGTCATCCTGTAGTGGCCCTATGTTAC
This sequence comes from Crocodylus porosus, assembly GCF_001723895.1. Taxonomy (NCBI): domain Eukaryota; kingdom Metazoa; phylum Chordata; order Crocodylia; family Crocodylidae; genus Crocodylus; species Crocodylus porosus. The sequence continues at coordinate 25,609,433 of NW_017728917.1, forward strand.
CCTGCACCTTCTTCTTGCTCCCTATATACTTAAAGAACATTTTGTTATCCTTAATCTTAGTTGCCAGTCTGAGTTCTGTTTTTGCTTTGGCCTTCCTCACTGCTTCCCTGCAAGCGCGAGCCAAGCAGACATTTTTAGTCTATGGCTTTTTTACTCTGTGTTTATGTAGTCCCTACAACAGTGGGATCCCATTCTGTGTTGGGACCTAGAGGTATTACTCTTTTTAACTGGGGCAGGTTTGCTGGCAGCAGCCTGGCTTGCTGGATTGGAAGAGCTCTGAGCAGTTGGTGGGGTGTTCCCACCAATCAGGTGATGGCAGGGGAGAGGCTTGCCCTGCCCCTATGCAGGGGCAAAGCAAAGAGCCAGACCTGAGAGGGGACTAACCCCCTCCCTCTCCGATTGGTCCATTTGCAATCTGGAGGCGGATTCTCTGGAGGGAATAAAAAGGCAGTGAGCCCGGCTCACAGGCAGCTGCATCAAGGGACAAAGAAGAGGGCGGAAGAAGAACTGGCAGAGCTGGCCAGTGAGACAGAGCAGTAGCCACTGAAGAGCCCGAAAATGGATCGTCGAATGGGAGTCAAGTGTCCGCATTCCCCCACCCTGCCATGAGGAGGCGCAGCGTTGGTGCACGTCTGGTGCACAGAAGGTCTGGGAGGGACTGAGACCCTGGGAGCTGCATGAGGCAGCTCAGGTCTCCAACCCCCTGCATGAGGCAGGGTGAGCAGTGCACAGCTGGTGCACTGAGGGCCCAGGAGCAGACAAAGGCCCTGGAGCTGCACACGGTGGCTTGGGTCCCCAACCCCAGCATGACACCAGGCACGCGGTGCATAGCCGGTGCATGGAGGGTCCAGGAACAGACCGAGACCCTGGCACTGCACAACGTGGCTCGGGTCTCCAACCCCTGGCACAAGGCAGCACCAACAGTGCACAGAGTTGTGCACAGGGTGACAAGTGGGCCAGAGACGGGGAGAGCCTTAAAGCAGCTGAGGTCCTCCCACCAAGGGAAGAGATGCCTCATCCTGGAAGAAGAGGGCAGCCTCACTGGGTCCTCAGAGGAATCATTATTTGCCTGGGAAGGGGATTCCCACAGGAGAGGAGGGTCTTCCCCATCCTCCCCCCATGATGAGTTGGGGTATTTAAGCTGGTTAAAGGGACAGCAGGGGTATCTGGGACTCTCCTTCTCTCATCTAGAACCATTCCTTCTCCTAGGGCATTGCTATCGTTTTAATATAGCTTATTGGTTTTTTTCTTCTTTATTCCCCCCTGGCCCTGCACCTCATATTTTCTGAGCCCTGTGCCTCACGTTTTGTAAAGCAGCATGCCATTAGAATGTAAGATTTGCATGACTTCTAATGAGACTCTTGCTTTGATCCCATTTTTGATTCCTCACCTGTATATAGTGTTTGCATTGACCTGTATACAAGCTGTTTTAGCTCTTGTATCTTATGTGTAAATATGTTAACCCTATAACTTTTATATTTTATTAAATTTGTACATAGTTAAACTTTAACACATATTGTGACCTTGCTCTGTAGGAGAAAGAGGGAAACTGTGTGCCACAGACAGTTTCACCCCTCAGCCCACCTGCCCTGCTAACGGTCCCTTCATTTGGAGAGGGGAATACATCATTGGATACCACCTGGGTTACATAACAATAAAGGTCTGCTACCTTGGCATTTCTAGGAAGGACTCGTCTCCCTGCTCACCCCCGGCTTGCAGAAAAAGAAATTAATATGCTTGAACCACTTGGCCTATGATGCCTTTTTTCCTTCATTGGAAAGAGATCTAAATTCTGTGATGGGTGTTCCTATTTTTCCATAGGACAACATTTATGTATTGGATCTTCCTAGCTATTTGTGTCCCTTCCCTTGCATCTTGTCATTTTGTCTGCCCTATCTTCCTGTGATCTCCTTTCTGTCCCATGTGTTTTCACTACTCCCTAATCCCTCAGAGTATATTCAACAACTGCTTATCTGTGCAGAGTGAACAATCCCTTTCTGTCAGCTGTAGGTAAATGTTTCTGTCAGAGCCTTTTGAGTGTGTGCATTGTGCTAGCCATGGAGGATAGAACCCTTTTTTCCATGCAAAGTACTTATCTTAAGGTTCAAGACTTATAAGCTAACGTGAAAAGGCAAATTTGCATTCATGTGATGTACTGAATGTCCTATATCTCTGTGTGAAGTCCTGGTTGCATTTGGCCCTCAATATTCTGGAGTAATAGTTTCATAATTTTCTGGCAAGCAACAAATCACCTGTTTTTTTTCATAGTTAACTCAACAATGGTATTTTTATATAAACAACTCTATGAAAAATGGTTCATTGTATTGAAATAGAGAATAAAGGCTCTTGCTGTTAAAAGAAATGGCAAACACTGCCGCCAGCATGTATATCAAATTCACTCTGCAGTTTCTAATATACACCATCTTTAATATTCAGATGAAACATATAAAGACATAAATACAGATAAAAGCAATATTGTAGCTCTCCATGACATAAGCATCTTTTATTTACTGCATCTGGCATGTAAAATATACAGCATTGACATAATTTCCTACACCAGCAAATTAAATTTTAATTTCTCTTTCAAGACCTGAAGTGGGAAGTATAAAATAGGAGTGATATATTCTTTATATGTATAGGCAAATCAAAAGAGAAGTAATATGGGAGGTAGATATCGCATAAATATTTAAGCCCTCCATCAATGTGAAACAATAATGGCAATCATCAGAGGGGCAAACAGATAATAGTTAGGCAGAAGAAAACCTTGTGACTTATGGCTACAGAATAAACGTAATGCATTGGAATTGAAATTTGCATTGGCCAGTACCTAATAGGTTCTGATTTGTAGATGGGCCACAGAGACAGTAAGTGAATCTGGGCTAAAAAAATGTGGAAAAATAGGCAGTTGTACATTTTATAAAGGTCACGTAACCTCAGAATCATCAAGTAGTGGCAAGCAGTAGATGGAAAAGAAGAGAGGACACAGGCATGACGGCATAAGCCTGCAGTTCACAGTACATATCTGCAACACCAGTGGCCTACCCTGTATTCCCTCCTGCCCCGTGTTAGCCATGTTAGTCTGAAGTCAAGCAGAAGGCAGGGCAGGGTGGCAATTTAGAGACGAACTCATTTGGAGATACTTAAGTTTTCATAGGCAACAACCTACTTCCTCATATCATAGAAAATAAGGGTTGGAAGGGATCTCAGGAAGTCATCTAGTCTACCTGCCTGCTCAAAGCAGGACCATCATCCCAACTAGATCATCCCAGCCAAGGCTTTATCTAGTCGGATCTTAAAAACCTCCAAGAATGGAGATTCCACAGCCCCTCTGTGTAACCTGTTCCAATGTTTTACTACCCTCCTGGTGAGAGAGTTTTTCCTAATATCTAACCTAAACTTCTCTTGCTGCAACTTGAGACCATTGCTCCTTATTCTATCATCTGCCACCCCTGAGAACAGTCAAGCTTCATCCTCTCTGGAACTAGCCTTCAGGTAGTTGAAAGCCGCTACTAAATCCCCTCTCAGTCTTCTCTTCTCCAGACTAAATAAACCCAGTTCCCTCAGCCTGTCCTCATAAGGCATGTGTCCCAGCCCCCTAACCATTCTCATACCCCTCCACTGGACTCTTCAGTTTGTCCACATCCTTTCTATAGTGGGGGGGGGCAGGGGGGAGCAAAACTGGATACCGTACTCCAGATGTAGCTTCATCAGTGCTGAATAAAGGGGAATAATCACTTCCCTCGATCTGCTAGCAATGCTCCTACCAATACAACCCAGTATGTTGTTAGCCTTCTTGGCAACAAGGGCACACTGTTGGCTCATATTCAACTTACTGTACACTGTAAGCCCAAAGTCCTTTTCTGCAGAGCTGCTGCCTAACCAGTCAGCCCCCAGCCTGTACTGGTGCATGGGATTGTTCCGTCCTAAGTGCAGGACTTTACGCTTGTACTTATTGAACCTCATGAGATTTGGTTTGGTCTGATCCTCCAATTTGTCTAGGTCTCTCTGAATACTAGCCCTACCCACCAGCATATCTACTAACCCTACCTCCCAGCTTGGGGTCATCTGCAGACTTGCTGAGGGTACACTCTATGCCATCTTCCAGGTCACTGATGAAGATATTGAATAAACGAACCCTAGATCTGACCTCTGGGGCACTCTGCTTTATACCAGCTGCCAACTAGACATTGAATCATAGATTAATACCTTCTGAGTCTGATGATCAGGCAGTTTTCTACCCACCTTACAGTCCATTCATTTAACCCACATTTCCTTAGCTTGCCTGTGAGAATGTTGTGGGAGATGGTATCAAAAGCATTGCTAAAGTTAAGGTATACCACATCCACTGCTCTTCCTGCATTCACAGAGCCAGTCATCTCATCACAGAAGGCAACCAAGTTGGTCAGGCATGACTTGCCCTTGGTGAATCCATGCCGACTGTTCCTAATCAGTAATCACCTTCTTCTCCTCCAAGTGCTTAGAAATAGATTCCCTGAGGACCTGCTCCATGATTTTTCCAGGGACTGAGGTAAGTCTGATGGACGAGTCTATAGTTCTCTGGATCCTTATTTTTCCCTTTCTTAACTATGGGTACTATATTTGCCCTTTTCCAATCATCCGAGACCTCTTCTGACTGCCAGTTTTCAAAGATGATGGCCAGTGGCTCTGCAGTCACATTGACCAACTTCCTCAGCACCTGTGGGTTCATCCCATCTGTCCCCATGGACTTGTATATGTCCAGTTTCCTAAATAGTCCCTAACCAGTTCTTTTGCCACAGTTGGCTGCTCACTAGGGCTGTGCGAAGCTTCAGGTGGTGATTCGATTTGGAGGAGATTCAGCCTGATTCGGTGGCCAAATCTCAGAATCTCTGAATCCGAATTGAATCAAAGGATGAAATAAAAGGTCCAAATCAATTCAAAGCTCTCCAGATCTTTCTGGACAGTCCCTGGTGGCTGCAGCAGGGAGCTGCAGCCAGACTCAGAGCTGGTAAGTACTAGGGACAGGGGAGGGGACCATAGGGGGACCCCTG
>NW_017728917.1:25614827-25632207 GCF_001723895.1 Crocodylus porosus
GGCTGGGGCAGTGGGTTGGGGGCTTGTGGAGAGCCCCCCATGCAGTGGAGGGCAGCAGCGATCGCTCCCCCCACCCCCAGCCCAGCAGCACCTGCTGAGTCAGGGCTTTATTTTTCCAAAGTACTGGGAGCTGGGGCGGGTGGGATAGCCATTGCTGAGCTGGAGGGGGATGGGCCTGGCTGATTCGGGGATTCGGACAAATTGATTCAGGACAGTGATTTGAATCACCGAATCAAATCACTGTCCCCCAAATCAGCCAAATCCAAAGCGAATACTAGCTGCCTCGCACAGGCCTACTGCTCACCTCCTCCCCAAACTGTGCTGCCCAGTGCAGTAGTCTGGGAACTGACTTTGCCTGCAAAGACTGAGATAAAAAAAGACATTGAGCATTTCAGCCTTTTTTGCATCTTCTGTCACTAGGTTGCTTCCTCCATTCAGTAATGGACACACACTTTCCCTGGTTCTCCTCTTGTTACTGACATACTTGTAGAAACCCTTCTTGTTACCCTTCACGTCCCTTGCCAGCTGCAACTCGAACCGCACTTTGGCCTTCCTGTAAGGAAGTAGGCTGTCACCTAAGAAAACTTATGCCTCTCCAAATGAGTTAATCTTTAATGTGGCACCCTGTCCTGTCTTCATTCTACAGTAAGTGAAGCTTTATGGGTTGCCTGTACCTTTCCATGCTGAAGTGCAGCGACGAATCTTCAACAGACGTCACAGTAGTTTCTGATAGCATCTCTGTCTTCCTTGGGCTTGGCAGAAGAGAACGGAGAGATCTTGCTGCTGGCACACTCTAACGTTTGGCTTCTTGCTGCGCTGAGAGAGGTTTCATGAGGTTGGGCAGAGCAGAGTATCCAAGTGTGTGTCCTGGTTCAGGAGTGGGGAAAGAGAGCTGAGGTGGGGAGGGCAATTGGTGGAATGTCAGAGGTTGCTTGGAAAAACACAAGGAGTCACATGTACCGGGGAATGCGCTCCATCCTCGAGCATTGTCACGCGTACCATGACAGCACCTATGACAAGCACTGAATCATGTTGGGTTGGGATTTGATATTCATCCCAAGTGGACTGGGGTTGGATTCAGCTGAGCTGGACTAAATCCTAAGTGCTGCTATTAGAGCTTTTTGGCCTTGGAACAAAGCAAACTACACCCAGGAAACATTGAATTATTGATGTAGATATGGAATAAAAACTGTTGGGACAGACTTGCTTTGCTAGTTCAAGTGCAAGTTTTGGATCTAAGGTTTTTGTTCAGCCCTTTATTTAAGGGAAGCTGTAATGTCCAGTGATTACTATGTGAAAGTTAACATTTACCAACAGAGCCTTTCTTTCTGGTAAAATGGTGTGTTGGGTACCCTTAATAAAGTAAAACTACCTTTTACTGTCGGTTTTATATTAGAGATGTTTTATGTTGGCTGAAAGAGAAATGAAAACACGAGCACTAAATGTAAGTGGAAATGGATGATTGTTTGTCACTGTATTGGGTCATAATATTTCATTCTACTCTGGATAACACAGAGGCAGTTAGAACTTTTTGCTGTGCTCCAACTTCCCTAGCAAATGTGACTGCCTTCCTTCACCATCATTGACAGTAGAACAAATGAAGAACAAATCCTGAAACAGGAAACCTAAACATGAAGCACCTATATGATCCTTGTTGTTAATGAGACCTGTCACTCTTCAGGGTGTCAGGCACCAGAAGACTTGTTGCTAGGCAAAGGCACAAATTAGCTTTGTGATGTTGTTCCATGAATGAGTCTGTGGGATTGTGTTTAAATAAGCATCTGAATTCCAGAAGGAGTTGTTTTTTTTTTTTTTTTATTTCACTGTAAAACTAGTGCTTAGTACTGCTCTCTAAAAATCTTACGGTTTTTGGATTGTGGCATTTTCTCCGTTGACTTGCATGAAAGCCCTTTTTGCTAATTCTAAGGTCTAGTTCTCCAACTCATTTACTGGCTTGTAACAGGACGCTCTGATGCTTACCTGTTCCACCCACAGGAGTTCATCCATGCAGGTTAATTCTCAGGCTGAGCCCCTGGGTCTTGTCAGGTGGGGGCTAGCTGAGGGGGCTGAGCCAAGGTCATAGAGGAGAAACACCTGGTGGAGAACCATGATGCTGAGTCCCTGGAGTTACATATTCCCATGACGGGACTCTACGGGTCCAGAGAGCTTCCTGGAAAAAGAAAATGTGGGGCCAGGCACTCAGTTTCCCAGAAGACAGGAACCCACAGCTCCAAGTAGAAGAGGGGTGCAAAGATCCGAGGCACTCTGCAAAAGATGCAGACAGGCAAACCTGGAGCAACTGGGCAGTGCTAAGAGGACTGGAGGCAAAGGCCATGTGGAGCAGCACATCCGTGTGTGGAGTGAACCAGAAGTCATGGTATTTTCTTCTTGCTTTGTTTATTATTACATATCTTAACTAAAGAGTGGCCAGGACTGGCTACTTGCAAACCCAGAGGGTAGATTTTAGTGTCTGAGCAGTTGCCTCTCTGTTGAAGTTTATGAATTGATGAATTTGGGATTATTTGATTTATACCAGATCCAGGTCCTATTTTGTGTGCTCATAAATTAACAGGTTGTTATTAGTAATTGATTGCTCTTGAATCATGTTGCTTATTTCTATGAATTCATTAATTAGTGGACCTTTGAGTATTAAGTGATTATATGATTAACTTTGGGACTGATACCAAGCAGAAGATTACTGGACCTTACTAAGTTGCCTTGATTTCTCAGGTGGTGGTATGAGGTAATGGATGCTCTTTTATAAGTAGGCTGACACTTTAGCTGGACTTAATTGATGGAAGAGTGAATTATGGACCTCTATGGGCAACAAGATACAGATGCTGATAATTAATCAATTGATGAATTTGGTTGCCATTTTTTATTTAAGTTGATTTCATTAAGGATTGATGGAATGTCAGAAACTGGACTGGAAGATCTAAAATGGGAAAACAAATTTATAACAAGCCTTTGGCACCTTGAGAGGAAAGGGACAGTGGGTAGGGAAGGAAGAACCCTGCAAAACGACTACTCTGGGTTAAGGTATTCTACCATCTTCTGTATAATATTCACTCTCCCTTTTTTATATTTATAAGAAGTCGTGGCAGGTGAGACTGGAGGAAAGGGTAAAAATTAGACCTTTCACCAGAGAATCAATCAAACAGCACCCTCCCACACAGAGTATTATATTTTATAAAGGGGGGACTGCCATAGACATTACTATGCCATAGCTTTTAACACTATTAAATGTACAGTGTCTTGCAGAGATGTACATGTACTATAATTCTATCTTTAAATGGCTTTCAGAGACTTGCAATATTAAAACAGTATCAAAACAAAATTACCTACCCTGGAAATCTTCAAGAGGAGACTGGACGGTCACTTTGCTGGGGTCACCTGACTGCAGTTGTCTTTCCTGCTTGGTGTAGGGGGATGGACCCAATGATCTTGTGAGGTCTCTTCCAGCCTTGCAATCTATGAATCTATGGAAAAACATCACCTCCGTAGAAAATAGCACTATATACTTGACACAGAATGGTACCAAAGATTCCACAAAGGTGATTTGAAATTGTCTTGCCAGCACCACGATAGAGTCCTGTGATCATACTTACTTGTTTTGATACAGTCATAAGACTGCCATGAGACGTATCATATTTTAACTGGATGTTGAAAGTCTCAGAACCACGAATGTGAAGAAAACTTAAGAAGCGTCCTGTGATAAACTGAAGCCAGTTGACTTCTTTCATTCTGAGGGCTGCTTACTCTTTATAGCTGATAGTTGCTCTCGAAGAAAGTACATCTAATCAACATACAAGACCTGCCTATACATGCTTGCTTGCATGCATGCATGCATGATGCATTTGCTTGCACAAACATACACAAACACAAAAAACTTTAATGTAATCATATATGTATAGACACACATGCATTATATGCATCAATTCAGAATTCCATTCTTTCCATTTACACTGCAAAAAGACCCACAGTAAAATACTGAATCTCTTGAAATCAATGTAGATTTGCCATTGATTTCAGTGAGGGAAGGATCTTTGTGGTAAATCTTCAGGTTTTTTTCCTAAAGGATTTAAAATGTGGGTGACATACTGAATTTTCCAAAGAACTCAAGCCGTATTTTTTTATTCCTGACCAGGCCAGGCAGCCATTGGTCCAATACTTTTAGTACATCTCATATGTTTAGAGTATTAACAGTAATACTCTTGAAACTATTGTCTTGTATAGTACATTACTGCCTATTAACAGTGGGGAAAAAAGTCAGGAGGCAGGGACATGTGAATGTTGTTGCAGATACATTTTTAGGTAATTGAAGATTAAAATGAACTGGGCGTAAAAGTGTAACCAAGGCTGAATGACATTAATTCCATCATTTTTTGGCAATTTCATAACAATGACTTCAATATTTATATTGCTTAGATTTATGAAGGTTCAATCTGTTGCAGCATGAAGATCAGGGGAAAATAGGCAGAAGATTCTTCAACAAAATTAAGTTATTTTGCATGATGATAATAGTACTGCTTATTTATTTAGGAATGCGTGTGCACACGTGTTTGGGCATATGCACAAACCTGTATTTGGCATGTTTAAGCAAGTGCTGTCCAAAGTCACCATGCAGCACTTTTTTGTACGTTTTGCTGTTCAGTGTTAATGTAGTTTTTGAACAGCCGTTACTACTGAAAGAAATATTGGTTACTTACAGATTCAGATTTGTGTTTATATGACATCCCACTAGTCCTGTTAATGACTTAAGTGGAGAGTGGGTAACTTTGAGCTGCATTAAGTAGCTCTAATGAAGGGATACCACATATGGAAAGTGTAGCGCTAGGAAATTTCACTTCTTTTTTACATTGACTATCCACATTCAATGAGTAGTCTTCTTAGGCCCACACTCCAATAGCTATTCTGTTCAAATCAGCATCTATGGGGTGGAGAATTTTGTTTTGATATACTCTTGGACTCTTAGAGATTCAGTGAAAATATTATCATTGGGAAAAACCAGAGTGGCATTAGTTTCCGTATGGGTGGAGGAACAAGGAACGGGTTTGTAACTTTCAAAGAAATAATTGTTTGTAAAAGAGCTTTTTTCCTAAAAACCTTTTTGGGTGGAGGAGCTCAGTCTAGGCATCAGGAAACCATACTCTACCCTGGTGCTTCCTCAAACAAATGAGCATTTTCCAATTAGCAGCAAGGAAAGGAGTTCCACTGATGCCACCTTGTTCTGTACTGTAAAGTCTCAATGGAAAATACAGGTTCAGAACTGTGAATATATTTATCCCATCTGGTAACATACTCTATTTATGCCACAGGATGATTCCTTTGGAACAAAATTTTGCACAGTCGTTAGTTTGTTTAAATTCTTTCTGTGGAAAGAGCAAGGGCAAATTCTCATCTGCTGCACTGAAGTCAATGAGACTATGACAATTTACAGTAGGTGAGCATCTCACGCTATACACCTGCAAAGTGGAATCAAATAGAACAGTCCTGGTTTCATACCACAGCATCACTCTTCACTAGACATCAAGATATCTCATCAGGCATGTGCTGTGCTTAAAATGGGAGCACAGGACACCAGTGCAGACAGAAAAACCAATTAAATCCCAGCAAATAATTTCAGCACGATGTTGCCATAATAAGAACGTTGCTGAAAAACAGAAAATGATGCATATGTATTGCTCATCACTTGAAAGCTTTGAAAGACAAATTAGTTGTTGCATTTTGCACAGAACTTTCTTCCAAAAGAAGCAAGGAAGAATGAATAATTCAAGTGTGACTACAGCAGCAATGAAAGCCTTGTTTTTCACCATCAAATGCAGCTGTTGGTGGTCCTGTCTGCTTAAAAGTCTCCTTTTTGTTTTTTCAAATGAAATGGGTGCTTTAGACTGCTCTTAAATGTGTGTTGTTCTGTATTTGTTTCTAAGCAAAGGGGTTTGGTCTTATTTCTTCTTGTTTTGGATGATGTCTCATATCTCTTCTTATTGGGCTTGCACTGTTTTCTATACATTGTTCACATTCCTGACTCAAGATGTCCCTGTCTCCTGACTTTTTTCCCACTCTTAACAGGCAGTAATGTACTGCACAGGAAAACAATGTATTATCAGGCAACACAATATGCCTCAAGAGAGATCCATTTGCTGAGTGAAGGTGGCAGCTGATTTGTGGGAACTGAAGATCCTTACAAAAGGAGATAAAAGAGTTTTGGTTGTTTAGCTTAGTAAACCAAAGTGATCTGATTACTTTTTATAATATGTATTTTTCAGGAGGTAGAAGAAGTATATACGTTAAAGCTCAATATCAGCACATGGTCACATAGTACAAACTGATCTCACAGATAAATTTAGCCTGGAAATTAGAAGAGGGTCTCTTAACAAAACAGTTGCTGAAGGAAACCCAAATTGTGGGATGTTGTAGGGTAGGGTTTGCTTGTTGTAGTCATGTTGGTCGAAGGACGCAGGCAGGCAAGGTTCTTTGGGTAGATGCGATGTCTTTTATTAGACCAACTAAATAGTTCAACAATTGTTCTTTGCAAGCTTTCGGGTACAAACACCCTTCTTAAGGCACAAACTGTCCCTGTGTCTGAAGAAGGGTGTTTGTACACAAAAGCTTGCCAAAAACATTTTTCCAACTATTTAGTTGGTCTAATAAAAGATATCACATCTACTCAAAGAACCTTATCTATCATAGTAGGATGAGGGTGTTCTTAAAGCAGTCACCTGTGTCTATATATGTGGATTCAGGTACTTAACACCATGATGGGATTGTAAGGAAACTCAGTTTCTTAGTTTTCTGCAAAGGCTTCTGCTTCAAGGTGCTGCTTACCTGTAGGGCTAGGATTTTTGTTCTCCTATTAATATTTTATTTGGGTTCTGGGAGGTTTTTATACCTTCCCTTAAACATTGGACATTAGTCACTGCAGGAGAGGGAACTTCATTTGCTGCCAGTACTTAGAAACCACTCAGGTTCCTGTCTGGAGGGTCTTGTGTCTCAGAGGCCAAATCAATCATTATATTGTGGGTCGGGAAGGAATTTTTCCCTCAGGTCAGACTGGCAAATACTGTGGGGCTTTTTCCTTTTCTGTAGAGTAAGGGGCATCTTTCTAAGATCACTGGTGCATATAATACCCTAACAAATTCCTTGCCTTTACACTAGCAAGACATTACAAGTACCCTTGTTTCCCCTGCCTCTTACCTGTGACAGGTTATAGAGCTTTCTTGTTCAAAGGATGTTTGCAGCATTTGTGAGACAGGTTGGAGCAGACATCTTATGGATTCATTGGATAAATGGTCGCCTGTAAACACAGGAGACTAGACTTAGTGGCCTTTGAAATCCCATCCAGTCTTATGTTGTATACTAGTATAGCTTTCAAATACCCGGTTAAGACTGCCCCAGTGAATACTCCTGCTAACCACCTTAACCTCCACCTTCCCCATGTATCATCTTAAAACATCATTTATCTCTCCCTTCCTGTTGCTGAGACACTGCGTGAAGAATCTAAACCATTTCATGGACTTGCTGTACTTGTACTTTTATATACGCCTGAGCTAATATTATGTGGCTGCCCTATAGTCTTTCCTTAACGTAAATTGCTATCTGTCATACCAATATATATGTATTCTTCTATGTGTGTGCTGGGTCTCTAAAGATCTCATGCAAATGCATGAGTGTTCTGCACTTGAACTTTACGGTTTCCTTCATGTAACTGTCTCCAGTGACTCCTGTCTGAGATTAACAATTTGCCTGCAATTGCTGGTATACAAAGTCATTCATAGGCTCTTCTGATGCATCACTGTGACTCAAGCCAGGGCATCTTGCGCACAAACTATTGAGCTCAAAGGCATTTTTTGTAATAATTGACTTTGAGCCAGATGTTCAGCTGATATAAACCAGCAAAGCTCCATTATGGTGGCTAAAGGTCTGTTTGGGGGTAGAGTGACCATAATAATTTTAGGGAAATCCAGGATGGGGGCTGTCAATGCGTGTTCACTCCGGCTGCAAATGCACATGTGCATGTACACATGCACACACACACACACACATGCACACACTGCCCTGACCCCGTGGCTCCCAGGAGTGGGGCTGGTAGGACAGCAGTGCGCACACACAAACACACACACACCTGACCCTGTGGCTCCCAGGTGCGGGACTGGGGAGGGGCAGGATAGTGTGGAGGCCTGTGGCCAGACTCCATCCCCTGCACATAGAGGCTGGACCCAGCTGGGATTGGCCCTGTAAGGTACCCCTCCCAGCTCCGCCAGTCCATGCTGCACAGCCACGTGGGTTGCAGTGCCAGGGCAGAGCCCGGAGCCACTCTCCCAAACATGGGTCCCTAGCAGTCAAGTAGATAGGAGGGGGAAGAGGGACCCAAGCCACCTCCCCTGCTGGGAAGCCTCATCTTCACCTGGACTATAGGTAGCAGCGGCTGTTCCCTGGTTGCAACTCTGCTGGGCTGTGAGCTAGGAGTAATTTGTCCAGTAGTCAGCCAGGAGCTGGGCATGTGTGGGTGGGTTCCCACCAGTCCAGCACTTTTTCTTCAATTTTCTCCAATGGCCCGGATGCTGAGACAGCCTATTAAATATGGGACTGTCCCAGCCCATCCAGGATGTATGACCACCTACTTAGGGGATACTTCAAGCAGATTAACCACAGACTCTTTGGGGTCCTTCTCTTCTACATCAGCTGAGTAGCTGAATAAATATAAGTTTAAAAAATAATCTTCTACAGTTTTCTGCAGTGACTCACATTTCTGTGAAATATAGTCTGTAATTATGTTCTCCCTTGGATTCCGCACTCTGTATAAACGCTCCTATTACATTCTTCTAGTGCTTGTACTATTTTTTCTTTTTTAATTTTTATTTTAAGCTCATGACTAAGGGAAAAAGGTTTAAAATCCATTACTATTTTGTCCTTTAAAATGTATTCGTCAGGGAATGGCCCATAATATTCCCTGGTGATGGAAATTTAAGGAGTATCTTAACAACTTGTCTGAAAGAAACTATCAAAGGGAATGGGATTAGCTTAAAGTTGAAACCTGTTGCATGTAACATCTTGAACCTACTTAAAAACTATACCAGGAATCCCACTATTGGTGTAAAAAACTGCTTCTCCACTAAGATTTTAACCACCTCCTTTGTACACACACTAGAACCCATGCCTGAAGCAGGCAGATGAGAGAGAACTGAACACAACCCTCAGAACTGAAAAGGCAGTGGGGATTTGTCTAGAATACTAGGAAAAAGGGCAATGTCAATTGCCTTCCTTATTAAAGAGAGCAAGGTTCAATTAAGCACAGACCCCGCTGAAAGTATGGGAAACCAAGATAAATTAGGGTTGGTTTGGTCCCCCTGCAAGTATGTTGTATATGACTTTTGCATGAGAGCAGGAAAATACAGAGGGCATGAGAGAAGTCATGCTGCTTCCTTTTTCAGAGGATATGTGAAGGTAGAGGGTATATCTCAATCAAAGGATAGGAGGTTTTTAAGGCTCTGCTCTACAAAGCCCTGGCTGGAATGATCTATTGGGGGTGGTCCTGCTTTAAGCAGGGGGTTGACCTGATGTCCCTTCCAACCTTAATTTTCCACGATTCTATGACTGACTTAAAGACCTCATGAAGGTAGAGCAGGTAGATTACCTTTGAGAAGGGAGATGGTTCCTCATATACCCAGGGTGTCCAGGAAGACAGACCCTTGGGGTGGGGGGAATGCTATTAATTCTTCCTCATCTGACGCTAAGTAAATGGAACCCAGTTGTAGTGCTTGGTTAAGACCAGCTGTGCACATGGTAAACCATCCAGACACATATATTTTTCCAATCCACACGGGGGTGTGGGGAAGAGGTGAAGGAAGGCAGGGAAGCATGTTGGGGAAGGATAGAACCTGCGTGACATCAGACGAATTATAATGAAAGGCTGCCCCCCCCCCCCCCAGTGAAAACTGCTTGAGCTGGATACTGAGACAGACAAGTGTATCCATTTTCTGTTAATAAACTGACAAGATGGTAGGAAGGGGGTAGGAGGGGTCTATCTATATCTACTTCTAGAAATGTACTATGAAGCAGAGAAGAGTTCTGGAAATGCTAACTATACTTATAACTTCCAGTTCTGCAAATCACTCAGCCTCAGAAATCATTGACATTTGAGGACTGGTGCTGGAATCCTGTGAGGAAGGCAGTCAGACTTGGACATCTAAAACCTTGGTTCTTGATCAAATTTGCCTTACTGCAAACCAACTGGAAACTTGAATAGTCCAAGGCATGAGGAGTAGCTGAGGCACTTTTTCACTTTCACTTGAGGCAAACTCTCTCAGAATCTGACACTAGAGTAAGTGGTTGTACCTCCCGGAGGAGCTGTTTGTATCAGATATTAGTACTGTAAAGGGGAGACTGAGATTTCCCAGTCAAAATAATGCAGACTTGCCTTACGTACAAGCTACTATTGCCAAGCCACATTTTTTTCATGAAGAATAAGTTTACCTTGGAACAGAGGATTTCAAACTGTGGTCCGCAGACCACCACTGGCCCACGCACTCCATTCAGGTGGTCCACAGAAAGGTGATGTAAGGCTAAAGATGATAAACATTACACTTGACTTCCCAGAACTTTGCTCAAACAAACAGGAACATCCATCACATTTGAAAGGTAAGACTACTGATATTAAAATATGAATTGTGTGCTTGGATTTGTAGAATAAAAAAAGTTTAAGTGGTCCGCTGAGACCCTCAGCAGTTTTCAAGTGGTCCATGAAAAAGCAAGTTTGAGAACCACTGCCTTAGAAGATATTTACTGAACATTTGTTGGAGATTGGATTTGCTACATATGTATTATGGCTTGTAAAAGCAGCTAATAGCTCATGCCTGTTGAAGGTGGCTTCCAAATGAATGGAAGTGTAAGGAGGCCCCTGTCACGGAGGATAATTCAGTGGTTCACATATGCTAAAGCAGGGATGGGCAATTATTTGGGTCCATGGACCACATAAGCACTCTCCTCCCCACCCAGCAACAGCCTGAAGCTCCTATACCCTGCAGCTCCTCCACGCCACTGCCAACAGTGCACAGCCCCAGCCCCAACCTTGCCCTGCCCTGCCCTGCACCCACTCCAGACTCGCCCCAGCCAGAATGGACCAGCTGGCACTGCTCAGCTTGGGCAGGTGAGTCTGGAGCCAGACACAGGGCAGGCCAGGGACAGGGCTGTGCATGCAGATTCCAGCTGGTCCGCTCTGCTGGGCTATGTCTGGAGTGGCCTGGAGTCAGGGCTGTGGTAGGGACCCATGTACAGTACCATGGGACTGGGGCCAGCAATGGCAGCAGCCAGAAGGAGTCCCCGCCACCCGGGCTACCTAGAAAGGTAGTCCAGGTGCAGAACCACCCCAGCCCTGCTGTGTGCCCAGGGGGTGGAGGGACACACTATAGGCCAGACAGCACCTGGGCCAGGCAGAACCCAGGGACCCACCATGGGCTGGCAAAGCCCCTCCACAGGCTGTATTTTGCCCATTCCTGTGCTAAAGTCTTTCTGTTTACCGCGTTCTTCTGAATCATAGGAAAAGGTTATAAGGTTTGGTTAATGGATGGGAGGGCACAGTATTGTGCATATATGTTGATAGCCAGTTCACCCTTAGATGGTCCCTGCTGGATTCAGCATGGGGCGGTGGTTGCTGCTGCAAGCAAGCCCCCCTTGTCCAGCCAGCTGGCCAGGAGGCATGTGTGCGGTCCACAGAGGGGCACCGACAGGGAGGGGTGGGCTCAACTGGCCATGGCAAAGGGCATCTAGCTGTGGCAGAGCAGCGCAGGGCATGGCAGTGGCGACAGCGGTGGTGTGGGGTGGCAGTGGCTGCCACGTGCGAACCCTTCCTCCCATCTGGCCAGATAGCGTGTGTGGCCCGCAGAGGAGCACCGCTGCCCTCGCCCCCCCGGCCCTGCTCCTGGGAGTGGGCACAGAGACACACTTCCCACCCCCCATTCTCAATCTGGCTCAGCCCGCAGCCAGCTTTCCCCATAGCCAGCTCAGCCCCCAGCCAGCTTTCCCCCCAGCTCTGTTTATTCCTGGAGCCTGTTCTTTTCCTGCTCTAGACTGATTTATATAGTTCCCTATTATTACAGCTAAATGCCTGTCATCTGACCTTTTTTTGTGAAGACTGAAGTAAAAAATACATTAAACACTTCTGCTTTCCCCACAGAATCCATGCTTAGACTTCCTTCCTCATTTAGCAAGGGATCTACACATTCCTTGGTCTTCCTCTAACTCCCAATGTATTTACAAAATGCTTTTTTGTTGTTTCTTGTATCCCTTGAGAGCAGCACCTCAATTTGTGTCTGGGCCTTTCTGATTTTCTTCCTACATGTGCTCATTCTTAGTAATATGGAACAAGTTCCCACATTTTCCCTTTTTAAGTTTCAAGTTATTGATGAGGTCATTTGTTTAGCCAGTCTGGCTTCTTGTTGCACTTCCTGTCCTTTCTTTACATTGGGGTAGCATGCTCTTCTGCCTTCAATATTGTCTTTTTAAGATCCAACCAAATTTACTGGACTCCTTTTAAACAGACAGATGATCTGCTTTATTGGGTGATACAACACACACCACCACTTGTCCCACGTCAGGCCTTCCATCTGATGTAGGTCAGGGGCCAATGTGTTCCTCTTGTTTGTGGATTCCCTGGCTCCTGTGCCTCCCCCACCATGGTGGGGCCTGCATTTACCCATGTTTCACACTGGTCACAGGTCATTGTGGTTCCCATTATGGACGTATGGGGTGCCAGGCATTCTCCAGCTCTCATGCCACCCACCCCAAGCCAAGATACTTGCTGACCCACACTTCTTCATGAACATGGGTCAGTGCAGGTCCTGGCAAGAATGCATGGAGTGGCACAAGAGCTGGGAATCCCCACACAGGGACTCCACACAGTCCTCCACACAGGGACTCTCACTGACCTATGCTGGGACCTGGCCATTTCCGGCGCTGGCCTGAAAGCACGGGTCATTGTGGTTCTGGCATGGAGGCACAGAGTGCCAATAATCTGTTCTGCTGCTGCCCTTCCTTCCTTTCCTTTGGATCATGAACTTTATTGTTTCAAGATCACCATCATTTAAATTGCCTGAGATTCTCAATCAGATTCTCTCTTTCAGTAAGCAGGAAAGATTCCACAATACTTTGTGGTCTCTACAGTTCCCTGGGGTGTGCTTAGACTGTGATCTTCAACACATTTGAGAATTGCTCACATAACAGGGCCCAATCCTTGTTGTGGCAGTGAGCCTGGCCCCTTCTCCAAGACATGAATGCCAAGCAAAATGTCTTTGTGTCCATGCTCTGGCATGCATGCTAGGGGTTGCCCACCTCTGGATCTGGAGATAATTATATATTGCCACAATTACATCATGAAATTTAGTGTTTTGTTTTACATACACTAGTCAACCCATAAATGTTGAACCAGCTTACTTTAAACTATTTTATAATCTTTTAGTTAAATCCTGTGTAAACAGTGGATTTATCTATTTTAAGTCTGATTTTTAAAAATGATTTAAGAGTGTTCACAGGGGTGTTTGGATGAACTGAACTAAATCAATCAAAAAACTATTTTTGTGTTAAACACTGGTGCCTTTATTCTAAATTGCCATGACTGCCAGCAGCATGGAAAAATGAAGTGGAACTCAGTCTGATATAAAGACATCTTAGAACCTCAGACCAGTCTTTCCCACCAAGGTTACGGAAACTGTAACCTGTGAAGTATGTGTTGTTGGTCTATTTCTGTAGTGTCTTGCCTAAATACATGCTAACTGACTCAGATGAACCATGTTCAATTATGCATGAGGGGGAGCTTTTCTTTTTGCCCTGTTAACCACAATCAAAACCAGCATATCTATCAAAACCCTCTAAATTTTTGCTGCTCTGTTCAGGATGCAAGAATCTGTCAGCGGCAAAATGATATAATTGATGCTAATACAAAGGAATGCTCTGCTTATACAGCTCCAGGCTGTGTGCTCTGTGTATGGCCTCTCTGGGCTCACAGAAGTGACATTAAAAGAGAGCCCAACTTATGAAAGCATGAATTTCACTTTTGGGTCTAATTATCTAACCAACGATTGTCTGAAGCAAAATTCTTTTGTTTGGGGTCCTTAGTGCAGTATCTTAGCATCAGTTCATCTGACTTCTTATCTGTTTCTTACTCTTTTTCTCTTTTAATCTAGAACAGGGGTCAGCAACCCCTGGCATACGTGCCAAGCATGGCACGTGAAGCCATTTTCCTCAGCACGCGTTGCGGCCGGGGAGGCAGCAGTTGTTTGCAGCCTCCCGGCTACAGCTGGCCCCAGCTCTAGGTACCTGCTGCCAGCCGGGAGCCCGGGCTGCTCCCAGCAGGCAGCTGAGATGCTGCAAGCCCTGCTGGGAGCACCCCGGGCTCAGTGGCAATCAGCAGCTACCCAGCACCTGGGCCAGCTGCAAACAGCTGCTGCCTCTCCGTCCGTGCCCTAGTTGCCTCCCAGCCCCAGACCTGGCCCCAGGCTTTGGGGAGGCAGCACATACCGGCAATGCTCCCCGCTGTGCTGCCCTCTCCATTTCTGCAGATCAGTGTTGGAACCCAGCATGGCAGGGCACAGCGGGGGGCGCAGAAAGCTGCTCTGCCACACTTCCCCTGTGTGCACGGGAGCAGCATGTGCAGCAGCGCAGGGTTATGCCCCTCGCTGCTGCCCCTGCCTGCAGGGGAAGTGTGGCAGGGCAGTGGGGAGCTGGGAGCAGGCAGCTTTCTGTGCCCCCTGCTATGCCCTGCTGTGCTGGGTTCCAGCGCTGCTTTGCAGAAGCGGCGAGAGCATTGCCGGTATGTGCTGCCTCCCTGAAGCCCGGGGTGGAGAGGCAACATATGTTTGCAGCTGGCCCAGGTTCTGGGTAGCTGCTGACAGCCACAGAGCCTGGGCTGGGGGGCAGGGGCTTTGGGTATGGGGCACAGGGCAGAGGGGCAGGGGCTTTGAGCGGGGGCAAGGGGCACAAGCAGGGCATCCTGCCATGTACCCCCTGCCCTCATTTTGTTTTTCTGGCATGCCGGCACTCCAGCACCTTCCAAGGTAGGCATTGTGGGGGTTTTCGGCACTCTGGCCAAAAAACTTTGCCTACCCCTGATCTAGAATAACATGGAAGATGCACATGAATAGAACAAGCAGCTGTAGTACTAGTTTCCCCATGCTAGGTTGAGTGGGTAAGTGTATGTGTGAATAAACTAAACTGTCTGAGGGTGTTGTGAGAAGGCAATTGAATCTCCATTCAGTTCTTGTCTTGTCTGGAAGCAGGGGCATTATCAATGGAGATTCAAATTAGCACCACTGTGGTGATGGCTTCAGTGATTTGGTCACTGATCCACTGGGAATTGGGCTGAGACTGGCAACCCATTTTATACAGGTCCTCCAAATCACATCTTAGCTCAGACGAGTGATCTAGAGGTGAGAATCAGGATCCCATTGCTATAGATACTTAATATTTATTGAGACATTTCCTTAGTGATTCATCTGTCTAGTTACCTGCATTTCTGAACATCTGAAAGTTTTGAGTCAAGGTAAAACCTCTTATTTATATACTTTTCACCAAGTACAGACAGTCAAAAGCCTGAGGTGGAATCGATTCAGTCTTTTCAAGTTTCTCTCAGCTGCATAAATTGAACCAATAATGAACTGAACTGACATTCACTTTTCAATTGGGAAAGACAGATGGAGGCCTGCACTGACCCAGGTGAGGGGTGAGAGAGCACACCTCCAAGTCTGCCCCTGCAGGGGAAAGAGCCCTCCTCCTGGTGCTGGTCCTCCAAGTCCAGGCATCTGGCCAAATGGGGACTCCATGCCTCTCACCAGACCAGCCTGGGATTCCCCCAGCATTGGTCTGCTCAGTTTGGGAAGGTAATTTCCCCCCTGCAGGGTGGGCCAGCATGAGTCACTGATGCACAGGACAGAGGGGAAAAGAAGTCCCCCCTCCCAGGGCCAGCCTCTGAGCCTGGTATCTGCCTACATGGGAGGAGCCCCATGCTGGGGATCCCCCAAGCCCTGGTATGCTGAGCTGCAGGGAGCAAGGGAGATTTCCACCTGCATGGCCAGGCAGACAGGCATAAGTCACTGATGCATAGGGTGGATGGAGGAATGAAGACCTCCACCTTGGTTTCAGCTACCTAAACTGGGGTCTTTCCAGTGGGGGGCAGTCCCAGGGGTTTTTCCCTTCCCTACCCAGCTGGGCTGGCTCCATAGAAAAAAGAATTGGGCCCCAGCAGCTGACACAAGCCCCCCAGGGTGTCCGATATGTTCCACCAGAGCCTGGCACCAGCAGCAGTCGGCAAGATGCCTCGGGTGGCCCCGGGGGCTTGTGCTGGGTGGTGGGATGCAATCTTGCCCTCTGTGGATTACTACCATCCCTGCCACCCAGCACATCCCACTGGAGCCTGGCACCAGCAGCAGCCAGCAAGATGCACCAGGCTTGTACCAGGTGGCAGGGCCCAGTACTTCTCTCTATGGAGCCAGCCTGGCCAGGAAGGGGAGAAAACCCCCCAGGTTACTGTTTCCCACAGTTGGGAAGACTCCAGCTCAGGGGCTAAGACTGGGATGGGGGTTTTCTTTCCCCCTGTCCCCTAGTGCATCAGTGATTTGATCTGGCCTGGCCATGGGGAAGGGGTGGGGGCAAAATCACCCCCCACAGCTGGGTAGACCAGGGCTGGGGGCGACCTCAGGCCAGCTAGGGGAAATTCTCCAGAGGCTGGGGCTCCCCCCATGTAGGCAGATGCCAGGCTCGGGGGCCAGCTAAGAGGGCGGAAGTCTTTTTCCCTCTCCCCCTGAGCTGGTCAGTGACTACTTCTGGCCCGTTCTGGGAGGTGGAAGGCAACCCTCACAGACCAGGGCTAGGGCCAGGGCTAGGGGCTTTGTTCACCAACGTCCCCTGACCCTGCTGCTCCACAGGGCTGACAGGCAGAGGCAGGGCCAGGCTGGGGACCAGAAGCACTGCTGCCTTAGCTCTGTGACAGTCATGGGGTGGGGCTGGTCCCAGCTCAACTGAGGCTAGCTTGCCTGCCCTGAGAGGAGTGCTAGCAGCAGGGGTGCTGGAGGACTGGGACATAACTTGAGTCAGGAGGCGATCTGGGACAGAAGATCCATAGACCACTTTAACCTAAATCATAGAATCATAAAAAAATTAGGGTTGGAAGGGATCTCAGGAGGTCATCCAGACCAACCCCCTGATCAAAGCAGGACCATCCCAAACTAGATCATCCCACCTAAGGCTTTGTCTAGCCGGGTCTTTAAAACCCCCAAGGATGGAGATTCCACCTCCAATTTTTTTCATAGATTTCATAGATTTCATAGACATTAGGGCTGGAAGGGACCTCGGGAGATCATCGAGTCCAGCCCCCTGCCCAAAGGGCAGG
>NW_017728917.1:25632763-25681994 GCF_001723895.1 Crocodylus porosus
GCCCATTTGCTGAGCTTGTCCAGGTCAGCCTGGATCACCCGCCTATCTTCTGGCGTGGATGCTTTGCCCCCAAGTTTGGTGTCATCGGCAAACTTGGCCAGTCCACTCCTAACTCCAGGTCACTCTGAATCCTAGCCTTACCCACTAGCATATCTACTATATCCCACAGCTTGGTGTCATTTGTGAACTTGCTGAGGGTGTAATCTATCCTATCTTCCACATTATTAATGAAGATATTGAGCAAAACCAGCCCCAGGACTAACCCCCACAGCACTCCACTTGATACCAGCTGCCAACTAGACATTGAATAATTGATTACTACCCATTGAGCCCAACAATCCAGCCAACTTTCCATCCATCTTACAGCCCATTTATCCAGCCCATACTTCCTCAGCTTGCTTGCAAGAATGCTGTGGGAGACCATATCAAAAGCCTTGCTGAAGTGAAGAGGCAGACGTGGTTCTTTGGGTAAATCTGATATCTTTTATTAGACCAACTAAAAAGTTGGAATAGTTGATATCAGATTCACCTGAAGAACCTTGTCTGCCTATGTCCTTAGACCAACATGGCTTCAACCAATGTTGCTAAAGTCAAGGTATATTACATCCACAGCTTCTTCTGGATCCACAAAGCCAGTTATCTCATTATGGAAGAAACCAGGTTCGTCAGGCATGACTTGCCCTTGGTGACTTGCTGACTGTTCCTGATCACTTTCTTCTCCTCCAAATGCTTAGAAATGGATTCTTTGAGGACCTGCTCCGTGATTTTTATGGGGACTGAGGTAAGCCTGACTGGTCTGTAGTTCCCTGGGCTCTTCTTCCCCTTCTGAAAGTTGGGCACTATATTTGCCCTTTTCCAATCATTCGGGACCTCCCCCGATCACCACAAGTTTTCAAAGATAATGGCCAGTGGCTATGCAGTCACATCAGCTAACTCCCTCAGCACACTCAGGTGCACTGCATCTGGCCCCATGGATTTGTACATGTTCAGCTTTTGTAAATAGACCCTGATGTGTTCTTCTACCATGGAGGGCTGCTCCCCTCTTCTGCAAACTGTGCTGCCCAGTGCAGTAGTCTGGGAGCTGACCTTGCCTGTGAAGATTGCGGTAAAAAAGGCATCGAGTACTTCAGCCTTTTCCTCATCATCTGTCACTAGATTGCCTCCCCCTTCTAGGCAGGACCCACACTTTCCCTGACCTTCTTCTTGTTGCTAGCAGACTTGTAGAAGCTGGGGATCAGTTAAGTCTGATAAATCAATTAAGTCTGATGCTACAGCCATCCAGGTCTATTGTAAATCAAGTTCAGCCATTTGGAAACCAGTCAATATGCACTGAACTTCTGTTATAGGTTCAAAACAGTTTCTGATCACTTATACCAATTTATGATGAACATCTGTCCTTAGCTTCCTCCTAAATCAGTTTAGTCTGTATAAAAATATCTGCGCATTTGGCTAAGAATCTGACTTCTTAAAGAGACATTACATTTCCTTTATGTTTTGAGGAGAAAACAGCTTCCCTTCAAAAGTTTCATGGCTGCTTTACTGTTTGAGAATATTTGTAGTATGTTCTTTTTTCCTTTGGGCATAGTCAAGTGTAGATATATTTTTATTGCTCCACTGTATAGACTGGGGGTGGAAAAAATATGGCCCACGGGCCGGATCTCGCCTGCCAACTGATTTGATCTGGCCTGCCAGTTGGTTGTATCCAGCCCACGGCTGCCCCCACAGCACTCCATGTGGAGCCAAGCTTCACCCAGGGTAGCCCACACCATGTTCTACCTGCATCCACTCCATGCCCACCAGGCAGCACCACCATGGCCCCAGCCAATGCACACAGCTTCCCAGTAGGGCTGCTCCTGGTGTGGCTGCTGCTGCCTGCTTACTGCTCTGCTCCTGCTGCCTCCAGAAAGTCCTCCTCCTCCTCCTCTTGCCCCTCCTTCTCCTCCTCTGCATTACTCTGGGCAGCAGCTAGTGCAGGAAAGCTGTGGGGGGTAGGGGAGTGAAGCTGCAGCTGAGTGGCTCCTGCTCCAGCTCCAGGGGGGTGGAGTGGGTGGAAGGTGGTCAGGAGCTGGAGCTGGATCCCCCCACACTGTGGCAGAAGCCACCCAGCTTCAGCTTTGCCTTCACCTGGCTGGGTATCTGCTGCCTGGCGCGCATCTTCACAGCGTCTCCAAATTACCTGCTGCCTGGAGAAGCACAGCAGGGGCAGGAGGAGGAGAAAAAGCTGCTGGAGGTGGGGGAGCCGATCAGTACCTGGGCACTACAGCAGCAGCCCCACCAGGAAGCTGTGCATGCTGGCTAAGGCCAGGGTGGTGCTTTCTGGCACGTGTGGGGCATGCATGGGTGCGAGCACAGTGTGGGCTGCCCTGGGTAGGAGCAGGCAGGGCTCGGCTCCATGTGAAGTGTTGGGGCAGCTGCAGGCCAGATGAGGGGTTGGGGTGGACTACACCTGCACCACACCCTCTGTATAGGTGAGTTCTGCTGCACAAAACCCTGCCGCCCACCTCCCTCCCTCCCCTCACCAATGCCTGGCTCCTGGGTCCTGGCCTGTGGGCAGCCCACACACACCTGTACACCCTCCCCACACATCCCCCCAGTCTCTCCACACACCTGCACACCCCTCCTCAAGATACAAATGTAAGACTTTATTTTGAGCTACTATGCAATCACCTCTATGTATACAACTCAAATACATGTAAATCAGGATAAAAATATTTTAAAAATAATATTGAAATATGTTATAGTAGATGTTTGATCCGTAGTATATGATTTATTTTTATCTATGATAAAATGGTATCTTCTGAAAAAAAAATTATGTGTGCAGCACTTGACAGCTCACCAAAACTTGTTAAGTGGCCCTCCAGCCAAAATAATTGCCCACTCCAGGTATAGACTTAGGTGAATTCCTTCTTGGCCAGTGCCTGCCTGTGTGACTCCAGGGACGACTTGCTGCATTCTGATGCTGACACAAGGGAAGTTGTCACAGCAGAGAAAGTCCATGTGCTCCCACACAAACCTAGCAGGACTTGGCCACTGGTGTCAAAGGAACGATCATGATCAAAGATAGAATAGCTTTGCTGAAGGAGCTCTCATGGAACTCTGTTTGTTACTTCTGCTGTGGAAACCCCTCAGGATAGGAGGTAGGATGATGTACTGCTTGTAGAGATATGAATGGTATAGCTTGGTACCCAGTAGTGAAGGTAGGAATCGGCAAGCACAGCACCAATTTTGGCCGTAGATTAAGAGGAGACACAAGAATGTTGGCCGGTGCGGCCCCACTGCCGTAACTGCCTCCCAGAGCACAGAATCTGCTTTTCCTATCTCTGCCTGCACCTCCTGGAGTGCAGCTAGCAAAGGGATTTTGCCAATGCATTTTTTATTTCCTAACTACACAGCAGGGATTCCTCCCAGATGCCATTTTTAAGGCACCTGTGCAGTGGGAACCGCTGGCAGTTCTTCAAACACTTGATAGGGTATCCCATTGTGGTCCAAAATGTATTCAGTGGAAAATTTTGAAATGAAAATTGGCAAATCCTCTTTCTCTTTTGATCTGTTATCAATATAACAAAGCAGCCCTCACTTATTTTTTAATCAAGGCAACCTTGTTCTGCCCTTCTCAAGCTTTCCAACATACTTCCACTCTTGATTATTAAAATAAGTGCATGTTCAAAATTAAATTTATCAGGGGTTATTTGGTTGGTGACACAATATTTGGCTCAGTGTTAATGGTGATGGTAGCAACAAAAGAGCTCTTTCAGTTTCTTGCTTGAGCACAGTAAAATGGAGCATCCAGTGCTATTACTGTACTTTTACCCCAGATATTCATAAATAGATATTTTTTTATCTGTTTCATATTTTTTACTAAATTCTTTTGGGCCAAACTCAGAATCAACCTGACCAGTAGGTTCAGTTCATCCATATCATTTTATACAGCAAGGGTGAGCAGAGTATGTGGGTCACCTCATTTACCTTGAGCTGTGTAACATTTGGTGTGTTTGTACTTTAGTCTGAGAGGGTAGAAGGAAGTTTCCAGCCAGAGGAAACAGCTACTGTATTTGTAACTTTCCTAAATGAGACCTACTTTACACCTCTGGTGGAATTGCCCTCACTGAATTTGGCCCATTAATTCTTTGCAGGGTTGGCATGTGCAGTGAAGGAAGAATATTTTTTTCCCCTATACTGGAAAAAAATAAAGTGAGCAAACTTAATAATTCATTAAAATAACCACATGCAGCAAGGTTACAATGGCAGTGCCCTGGAGACTGGTGCAGGTCAGCACTGTTTAAGTAATTGGTGTGGTCTGTGGATATGCTGATCCTGACTTGGCGATAGCAGAGAACCTGGGCACTGTAAGGAACACCCAGTTTTAACCATCTTAAGGTATTAGGTACCATATTTATTTGCATACCACATGCTCAAGTCCAAGTATATGCTTTTAAATGCACAGTTCATTAAATGGATGTAAGCTGCTATGGGTAGATTCTGGGGAGATGACAGGCAGTCAAATTTGGTCATGCTAGTAGAGCTGACCACTTTTACATTTGCTGCTGGCTTTGGCTAAGGACCCGCTGTTCAGGGCAGCACCCCAAGACTACCTGGAGCTTGTAAGATATACAAAACAAGCAAAGAAAGTTAAACAAATAAACTATCACTTTGCTCTTAGCTGTCTTCTTCCCAGGCTTCACCTTCTGGTTGCCTCTTATCTTTCAGAGGCTTTGGAGAGCCTGCAGGCTTGTGCAAACAAAGCAGAGAGACAGACAGACCAGGAGCCCTGCTCTTGGCCCTTCCCTGTGGTTGCTTTACCCCGGTACCCCCAGGCTCCGGGAGCCTGGGGGCTGCCTATCTCTACCAAAGCTGCCCCACTCCCCTGAAATGGGACCCAGGCCATGAGTGCGGCCATGGGGGTCGAAGAGTTCCTCCCAGCGAGGAGGGGTGGATCAGCTGGGGCTGCTAGGAGGCTGGCCAGTGGACTGGTGGGCTAAACTTTCCTGTCCATTCTGAGTGCTCCTGTGCCCCTTTGGACTGGCCTGGAACTGCTCGGGGGGTCTGCACCTATGGGGCAACTAGCAGCAGTCCAGGACCATGTGCATTATCTCCCTATCCTGTTGCTATGACTCTCTCAGCTCTGCTTCCTCCAAAGATCAGGTGCCCATCTGGAGCTCATGGCCTGAGCTCAGAGGCTGAAACTGTAGCTTGTAACATCTCCTCTTCAATTCACTAGTGCTTTGTATGCACATCTTTCATTTGCTCAGCAGCTATTCAGCTGCCTGTCCTGGACTCATTATGCCAGCCACCACACATGCCTTCCACTCACAGATGCAGGCCTGCAGGCAAGAGGAAGGGGTTGCTCAGTGTAGCAGGGGCTCAGGCTGGAGCTCTGTTACTTAGGTAAAATCGGGCAGGGTTGACCTGAGAATGAACCCTGCCAGGTGGAGGGACTTACACACCCAAAAGGGGAGCCGGTAATTAGCCCATCAGAACTGGCATAAAAGCCAGCAGCAGGAAAAGACTCCTTCCCTTTGGGCACCGGGGAATGGACGGAGGGATATCAAGACCTCAGCAGAGAAGAAGCAAGTGGCTGGACCTGTGACCCAAGAGGACGCCGAGAACAAGGGACTCTGGAAAGCAGCAGGTCAGACACAAGACTAGACTCTTACCTGTGGATTTCAGCTGTTCCGGTGAGTCCGGAGAAGAGCCAACGCTCTGCGATGCGGCTCAGGGAGGCAGGGAGAGGGATTCCTGAGTGGAGAGGGTGTCTCAGGGTGAGACACGGGCAGGGGACGCAAGTACCAACCCCTGAGATGGTGGAGACTGCTTCAGTGCCATAAGTGTTGGCACAGACGATGGGGGAGCAACCGGGGCTGCTCCCTGCACAAGGCACTTATAAAGAATAAAGAGGCACAGCGAGCACGTACCACTAATGATGTAATTAGTGACAACAAGTGGTTAAAGTACCCAAGTGACAAAGTGTTAAAAGCTTCTTATCTAGAACCTGGGCGCTTCTTACCAATGTCACCAATTGGTGAGGCGACTGATGCTGTAACTCCTGTAAAAGTGCAGAAAATAAACTAAACCCTTTGAGCATATAACATCCGGGTGACAGTTATTAGTCTTAAATGTCATAAGGACACTGATTCCCTTCTTTTTCTTCTTCATCCAAGTCATGGCAGACGAATACAGTGGGGGAGAAGTACCTGAGATTGCCCCACCCGCTCACACTCAGGTTTAAGGGTGAAGGACGGAAGAGTGGTGGAGCCAGGTCTGGGGCCACGATGGGTCCGTGATTGCAGGAGAGGGGTTGGAGATTGCACTGAAAGGTCAATACAGTCTGTGCTGTGAGAATCAAAATCGACCTGTGCCCATTGGATTTCACCCATGGATCAGATCAGTGGGGAGGGGGGAAAAGTGCTGTTGGGCTGCTTGCCAGCCTGTCCAGGTGCACAACCTGGGAGTCACCCTGGCAGCAAGAGCCGAGTGGCTGAAATAACAGTTCCCATGTGGGAATCTCATATGTCCCTTTCCAAGAGTAGCAGGAAGGGAGGAAGGTCTGTGTGTTTTTTTTGGAAAGGGGACTTCTTTTCTCATTCCTGCTGCACTGCGACTGCAGTGGTTGTCAGACATTGTTGCATCATATCTCCTGTCCCTGACCTGGGGCATCTCTCAGCAAAAACTGCTGTTTACCCTTTTGCCTGCTGAGCTCAATAAACACTATCGATGTCTTTCTGTGAGTGCTCTGGGAGGAAGGGAAGCTAAGGCTGCTACACTCAAGAGTTTGAGGTATCTGTGCTTAAGTTCATACCTCCCATGGAGAGCAGCATGACCCTGACAAAAATGACAAGGATGTGTGTAACAAGGCTGGGCTCTGTTACTATGGGTACGGAGGAGCCCAAAGAGCCCCACACCCAGGTGGAGGGAATAAAGGGAAGCCAGCCTGTGTGGGCCAGCGGGGGAAAAACAAAACACTGACAGCAGCCTTTCAGGGAGGCTGCACTGGCAGCATGGCAGTGAGCATTGTCAAGCAGTGCCTGGGAGAGAGGCGCTGTGAGTAGTACTTTCTTCTGTTTATTTTGTTTGCGGGAAGCTGTGCAGGCGTCCTCCAGAGCCCCTGAGAGATAAGAGTGAAGCCCTGGCAGAAACCCAATGAGCCAGCGACACGTAGAGCAAACAAGAAACTACTCAGAAAGCTAAGTGGCATTTTATTTGTTGAACTTTCTTTTTCTTTTGCATTTTTTACAATCGGAGGCTGGCCTCATGGGCTATACCCTAGCTCAACTGCTGCAGAAGCAAGGACTCTGAATAGTGGGTCCTTAGCTAAAGCCAGCAGCAAAAGTAAAAGCTGTTGGCTTGGGGTGCCTGACCAAACACACCTAGCTCTGCTCTGCCCAAAAGCAGTCTGTAATCATGCATGCATGCCAGTTACGCAGATTTATAGCCCAGTGAATGGGACATGCTCGCTTAAGCGCTCAAGAGTGGATGGGGGCAGGGAACTGGTGCCTTGGATGGGCTCCATGCTTCCGCTGGGGAGGGTGAGGGAAAAGGGGGTGATTCACCCTCCTCCTAGCATTCCCAACCTCCCCCTCCTTCGGCCCCAAACTTCCTGTGGGCTTCGCAGCCATAATGGCCTGAGAGAGGGCTATTAACACAGGGGATGGCATGTAGCAGCCTTAGCTCCCCCTGGCTGCCCCTTTCTTCCCTCCCCGGGGGCCCCATTTCCCCCAGGCCCTGGATCCCCCTCACAGTTGCATGGAGCTGGGGCAAACCTTACTATCCCAGGTTGCACAGTGTCTGTGCACATGGCCTTACCCATCAGAAGTGTCAGGAGGAGGGGTCACGGGTCCTGCAGATCATGCCGGCACAGCAGCTACTGCACTGATACTGGGGGAGACAAGAGGTCTGGTACGTGCCCTGCACCTCTGGGAGGGGTGCAAAGACACATGAAGAAAACTTGATCTGGAGAAGCCTCAGCTCCTGTATGGGAAAGAATGTTGAGGTGCCTCTCTCCTCCTCTTCCTCCTCCAGTGGCATCCCAGCTGGCAAGTCCTCCTGAACATCCCTGGTCCCATGGGTGTCTGCCCTGTTCTTGGCAAGGATATGGGACATGCCTTGTAGAACAGCATGGTCTACCCCCAGTTCCCAAACTGCTTTCTAGTGTCAAGCACGTGATAATAATGATGTTTCATCAAAATGGTTTCGCTGAGGCACTGTTCCCCGTCTCTGTTGTGGTCCCTTACCTGCATCTGCTGGGCAAAACATCTGTGATTCAGTGCCTTTTTTGAGGCTGTTTTTTGTCAAAGATCAAAGTCTTTGATTTCAGATGCCGATGGCAAAAGGCCAGATGACAAAAGGTCAGAAGCTAACACAACAAACTCTGTGGTTGTAATTTATGCCTCTGTATTAACAGTGTTGCATATACACACCCCTATCTGTGCCTCATTTCAAATCACTTGAGTTCCCACACTAGAGAGAGAGACTGGCCTTGACAGTTCAGCACGAGAGATATCAGTACCCATAGTGACCAGATAAAAATGAAACTACTTTAGTAAAGTTGTAAAATTAAATGTACTATGCGCGCCATCCTGTGACCAAACAGAACCAGTACCACCCAAGTAAAAATAACCCCCCTTTTTTATGAAACCTGAGCAAACAAAGAAAGCACAAGTGCCAACTTATTAATTATTTATAATTGGCGTATAGTAATTGGTCACCTGTGAAAAGTATAACTTTGAAAAAACTTCCGCCCAAACCAGAGAACAGAGAACAGAGGAGAGAGAGAGCAGAGAATGGAGAACTGCATATACACTCAAGGAAAACAGATTGTGCACAACGAATGTTATCTCTTCCACCTACGTTATCTTTTTGGCGTACCCCTGTCTCGTCTTACCGGTCCGTTTATCTATCTTTGACGTTATCTTTCTTATCAAGAGCTCTTAGTAATCTGCAGGCTGAAACGGCTTATATGAATCGCTCGGAAGCAACTGTCTTACCCACCCTGTAAATGCTGGGTAACATGATATCTGCATGCTGTAACTAAATCAGTCAGCTCCACTGCCTACGCTCTAGCCATCAGAAGCATAAGTAAGATAAATCTTTTGTGAAACCATCACGCTATGTTTAAATCATACTGACTCCTGCTCACCGTTATCACCCACCTGCCCGGTCATAAATCCCCCTCCTCGTGCCAAGCCGGTTGTGCCGACCCAGGCTCGCAGGTCAAGGGTGCATCGGCGTTATGAGGCGCAACAGTTTTGAATATCCTCCTCACCCCAGATGGCAGTGATATCCTATATTTCCCCACAGCACCAGTTCTGTGGCCCAGGTTTGGCTGCTGGTGGTAGATGGGCCAGTTTCATCCACGGTCCACAGTGGTGCCTACTGGAGTCTCAGTGCCTGTGGGTGAATGATGGACTGGCTGCAAGGGAGTGGGTGCAAGGCTGGATGGAAGCAGTGGCAGATACACAAAAGTGGAACCACTGCTGCCTCTCCATCTGGGCTTGGCTTTTCAGGGCACCTCCACATTCTCAACATTCCCAGGGGCTTTCAACAGATGCCCTGGGACACTGGCAATGTTGCACACCCCACCTGTGCTGTAAATTTCAAGGGTCCTTGATCAAGGACCTCAATCAAGGAGGTGGCCGGCCATGCCCCATGTAGTCCTGAAGTTTCCAGGGGTGTCTGTCAACTCACCCTGAACCACATCCCTACATGCACTCCATTGATTGATTATCTACTAGGTCTACAATATGGCCCATGGACCAGATCCGGCCTGCAAGACCATTTATCTGGCCCATGGGGCCCCTAAAAAAATGTAGAAAATTAATATTTCTCTGTCCCTGGTTCCTGTCAAAAATGCAGGAACCAAGGGCACTAGGACCCAGGGGAAGCCTGGCAGCCTCCGACAACAGTGGGGCCCACCTGGCCTCGCTCTACAGCTGGAGGCCCCAGCCAGAGTTTCTGGGCTGGGAGCACGTGGCTGCCCCGGCGTGAGAAGCTTGGGTAAGTGTGTGTGGGGGGGGACCCCGGGCAGAGAAGGAGTGCAGAGGGTGGAGCTAACCCTCCCTGCCCCATGCCCAGTGCCCCACGCTGCAGCTGCTTGCAGCCTGCATGGGGCTGCCTGTGCCCACTCTGGACAGCTCCATACGGGCTGCGAACACCTGCAGCATGGGGCACTGGGCATGAGAGGGGCCACTTCCCCCCTGCACTCAGCTTTTCCCTGGGTTCCTTCCTTGCATGGAGAAAAGTGGCCCCTCACCCACCCCATGGCTGGCACTCCCTGTTGCAGGCGCTCGCAGCCCACATGGGGGTGTCTGGAACAGGCACAGGCAGACCCAGGCCAGCTGTGAGTGGCTGCAGCATGGGGCGCCGGGCATGGGTCAGGTGAGGGACTGCTTTCTCATTCCCCTGCGCTCAGCACCACCTTGTAACCCGGCCCCACTGCCAGGCTGGCCCCTTGCCCACCCCACGGCCAGCACCCCATGCTGCAGCCACCTGCAGCCTGTATGAGGCTGCCTTTGCCTGCTCCAGACAGCCCCATGTGGACTGAAAGTGCCTGCAGCAGGAGCGCCAGCTGTGGGGCAGGCGAGGGGCTGCTTTTCCCCATGCTCAGCACCAGCTTCTTCCCTGCCAGCGAGCAGGGGGTCGGGGCTGTGTGCTGCCCTCCGCCTGTACCGCGGGGCTGAGGGGTACTGGGTGTGAGTGGGCGGGGAGCCAGTGGGAGCATGGAGCCCGCACCGGTGTCCCGGGGCCAGTGCCGGTGGGGCCCAGAGCAAGGTGGCAGGAGCATGGGGTCCCGGTTGACAGGGGCTCTATGGAACCAGGCCAGCTCCCCCCTCTCCCTGCTGGTGCAGCCCAGCCCAGCTCCACAGACCCCTGCCAGCCTGTGCCCTGCTCTGGGCCCCACCGGCGTTGACCCTGGGACATTGGTCCCAAGACATTGGGACATTGGTCCCAAGATGGTGACTGGGGGGAGGCACCTGTCAAGGGGTGGGGCTACCCATGCAGCCCTCAACAGCGTGCCAAAACTGGGTAAGTGGCCCTCTGCCCAAAATAATTGTCCACCCTTGTACTAGGCAGTTGATCAGTGAGGTAGAAGAGGAAAAGTCAATCTGCACTGAATGAGGATAAAGCATGTGGCAGAAGCCCAGTGCTGTGGCAGGGAACTTTAGCAGCCAAGGCAAAGCCCACAGCAGCAGCCCACCCTTGCTCCATGCACAGATCTGGGGGGGGGGCACATGCCCTCCTACGCTTGCCTGGGAGTCCACACAGTGGCAGGAGTCACCCTCCCAAGGCTGGCAGTGGGGTGGGTTACAAGCTGGTGCTGAGCACGGGGAAAAGCGGTCCCTCTCCTGCCCCATGGCCGGCACCCCACGCTGCAGCCACCTGCAGCCTGCATGAGGTTGCCTGTGCCTGTTCAGGACAGCCCCGTGTGGGCTGCGAGCCCCTGCAGCAGGGAGTGTTGGCCATGGGGCGAGCAAAGGGCCGCTTTTCTTTGCACAGGGAAGGAGCCCAGGGAAAAGTTGAGCGTGGGGGAGAAGCAGCCCCTCCCACACCCAGTGCTCCGTGCTGCAGGTGCTCGCAGCCTGCATGGGGCTGTTTGGAGTGGGCTGCAAGCAGCTGCAGCATGGGGCACCCGGTGTGGGGCAGGGAGGGCTGTTGTCGGAGTCCACTGGGCTTCCCCTGGGTCCTACTTCCCTTGGTTCCTGCATTTTTGACAGGAACCAAAGGCAGAGAAATATTAATTTTCTATATTTTTTAGGGGCTCCATAGACCAGATGGAATGGGTGAGCAAAATACAGCCCATGGACTGAATCCAGCTCACCAGGCCATTCTATCCAACCCATGGAGCCCCTAACAAAATTTAGCAATTAATGCCTGTCATTGACAAGGTGCCAGTGGCAGCAGGACCCAGCAAGGGCAGGACCCAGTATCAGCAGTATCAAGGCCCACCTGGCCTGGCCCCACCTCAGTCCTCAGCTGCCACTCCCCTCAGCCCCCAACCAGAACTTTTTGCCTAGGAGAGGCTTATGGCCTCGGACTCTGTGGCTATTCCCCTGCTTTCCCTCTGTCTGAGTGTAGCAAACCCCCCCAGTTTTTCTTTTTCTTCTTTTAAAATGCATTCCCTCCCCTTCCCCAACTATTTCTGACTTTTCCCCTCCCTCTCTATTCCCTATAGATAATTATAAGTAAGCTAAGATGTAGGATAAGCTTTAACATTTTATTTTAGGTAGTAAGTTTTATTTTTCTCTCCCCTCTGCAAACAAGTGCCCTGCTATTTTGATATAGATATCCACTGTTTTATAAGTGATAATTATTATGTTTGTATTGATTTTTTTACTGCTTTTATATTGTGTGATTACTGTTTTAGGCCTATATATGTAAGTTAGAGTCAGTCATGTCAGGTTTCCATCTTGTAATGTCAAGCCTCCATCTTATCCCCATGCCTGGTTTTGTAACCTATGACTCATACTACCCCTCCTATGTAACTTGGTTCCTGAATGAATGGGGATGAATGAGGGTGCTTAAGAGACAATGGCAGTAGGTCTATAAATAGCTCTTTCGGAATGACCAAACCATCAACACCAATACCTGGACCAACAACCCAGTCCTTGGAACCACACTCAGCATTCAAGAAACAAAAGATGAGGAAACCCTCCATTGTGCCAAGGCTGCACATGCTCAGTAAGAACATCTGGAGCCCTCTGGAACAGGACTGACATTGCCTGGACAGGCCCTCCCCATAGGAGATCAGAGGTAGTCTGCCCCATAAAAAGGGGTAGTGAAGACTGACTTCTTGGGATGCCCTCTCCATCTGGACCAGCACCATGCCACACTACCTATCTGCACCCCTCCCAGACAACACCTACTGGACAAAGACCCCTTTCCAGCCTGGATAGGTAGCTATCACCCCCTATCCCCTCTTCAACCAAGGACTTGGACTCTACTTCTCTTCCCCACCTGGACTCCAACCCTTCCACTAAGTCTTTTTCTCCTGCTGCCATTGTGAGTGCTTGTGTGTGGGAACCAATAACTTCATGGGGCTGTGTAGTGTGTTGTCTGTTTAATAAACCTGTTATTTTGAAACCCTGAGTTGGGTTTTTGTCTGTTTCCTGATTGCCAGCACTTATTTGCCCCGCACCCCCAATTTCTAAGCTGCCAGCCTCAGTTTCCAGCCGCAAGCTCCCAGGTTTCTGCCTCTCTCTTTCCTGGCTGTCTCCTCCTTGCCACCACTTATCTGCCCTCCCTCCCAATATCTCAGCTGTCTGCCTCAGTTTCCAGCCCCAGTCTACCTTAAGTAACCCCAAGCCTCAGTTCCTCAGCCAGCTTTTCTCTAGACCACCGGTTCTAATCCCACTTCTGGCAACTTTCACTCCCTATACTTTAACTCTCTCTCTCACTCTCACCTTAACCTTCCCCCAAGTATCCTAGGTACACCAAGCACACACATACACACTGTACCATCCAAGTTAGGAACTTACCTGTGTGTATGTGTATGTGTGTGAACTGGTGTGTGTGTGTATATATATGTCATTGTGTGCATGATATACGAATTCATGATCTGTGTATGTGTACAGAGTGTGTGGGTATGGACAACTGATTTTTGTCTAACTTTTGGGGTGTATAGTGTATGTGCTTGGATTGGTGATAGGTATGCATGTGCCTAAGCTGGTTTGGATGTGTTTGTGCCTGAGTTGGTAGCGTGTGTGTGTGTATGCACCTAATTGATTTGTGTGTTTGTATATATACAATTGTGTCACACCCTCCTGTTTAACAGTGCAATATTGAGTTCCTGAGAGTGGGGAGTTGGCCTAACCCCACAGGGCAACATGAGAGGGAAACTCAGATAAGAACAGGTGAAGAAAGTTGCGGGGGAGATCGCCAGCGCAACAGGAGCCAGCCCAGCCTGGGTGGCACCATGCAGTTCCCAGCTGCATGGCCGGGACTGCAGGATGCAGCAGAAGCCAACTCAGCCCAGCCTGGGTTGGCCCCCATGGTTCATGGCTAGCTTCTGCCTGCACTGTGCAGTCCCAGCCATGCAGCCAGAAATCATGAACTGCTGGCTGGGTTGGGCTGGCTCCTGCAGCACACAGTTATCAGCTACGTGTTTTGGATCACTCAGCACTGCAGGAACCACAGGGGCCAGGCTGGGCCAGGCTGGGCTGGCTCCTGCTGTGTCCTGTGGTCCCAGCCGTGCAGCTGGAAACCGTATGTGGCCAGAGTGGATGGCAGGTGTGTGTGGGGAGTGGTGGCAGTGAGCAGGAAAGGTTGGGAAGCAGGAGAGGAAGGGCAGCTGTGACACAGGAGTGGGGGAGGGAAGTGGCAGCAAGCAGGTAGGTGGGAGCAGGTGCTGTAGGGCCAGAGTCAGTGTCAGAAGAAGCCAGCTGGGAACTACAGGGCAACCCAGCAGGAACCATGTACCAGAGCAGCAGGCAGGTGGCAGGGAGCAGTGGCAGTGGGTGGGTGGGCAGAGGGGGAAGCAGTGGCAGTGGGTGGGAAGGAAGGGAAGGAAAGTGGAGGGGGAAGGGCAGCAATGGCAGGTAGGGGACAAGTGGCATCAAGCATGTGGGTGGGAGCATGGGGCCTGCACCGGTGCCCTGGGGCTGAGGCAGGGACAGCATGGGCCCAGGGCAGGACATCAGGTGTGCAGAACCTGGGCTGGCAGGGACTGTATGGAACTGGGCCAGCTCTGCTCCTGTCCCTGGTGGCAGCCCAGCCACATGCAATCCTGGGGCTCACTGGGACCATGCACTGCCAGGGGTCTCCACCTGCTGTGGGCTGTGAGCACCCCAAGGCTTTGCCACCCACTGCTGTCACTGGTGGCAGGGCTGTGCATAATGAGGGAGGGGAGGCATCATTTTAGGGGGGGCCCACATGCACACCCCATCATACCCCTGTACCCACACCCCCTCTCACACCACAATATACAGTGACAACATGTAGGGGATGCACAGGGGTGCCCCTGAGAGTGCCAGTGCATCCCCTCCGTCAGGCCGAACTCCCTGTTTAGCCAGTAGGCAAGGGGGCAGACAGGACCACCAGTGCCCCACCATGAGTGCTGGCTGAGGAGCAGGGCCACCAGCAAAAGCAGCTCCGCCACTTCTGGAAGTGCCTGTGGGACTTCCAGAAGCAGCTTGGCCGCTTTTCAGTGAGTGAGATCGGAGGCAGTTAGCGTGATCGGACGCCAGGGGACGTGATTGCTGACTGGTGTCAGGGGGCCACGTGTCCCCCCCCGACTGAAGAGGCATCAGTCACCTATGGCCATATACGTGCACCCGCAGCCCCCATGCACACCGCATACCCTCTCACCCACCACAGCCACAGTCCCTCTCCCCACATGCCACAACCCTGCTAGCCACCGTCTCCCACACACTCACAGGCCCCCACAAACCCCATATCTACCCACACGCCACACATCCACATCCACCCCCACACATATCCACACACCACCAACCCCCCCACACATTCACGCACCCATTCAAACCCTTCCCCCACACCCCACATAAACCCCCCCCACAGCCCCCAAAAAACCTGTACCCACCCACCAATACCACCCATACACCTGCATACCCCTGTCCACTATATAAAAGTAAGGCATCATTTTAAGCTATTATGCAATCACCTCTCTGTACGCTACACAAACGCACACAAATCAGGAAAAAAAATATTTTAAAATATAAATTAATGTATGTTGTTTGATTTTTAGAATATAATTTGGTTTTGTTCTGGTTCCAAGATGGCAAGCCCCCTAGCCAAAAGGAGTACTTCCAGGGGCAAGGGTTGGGACTTCCAGTGACTAAGGTCAGAGGTTAGGGGGCAGACCTTCCAGTTCCAAGATGGCAAGCAGGGGGTAGGGTACTGTAGCAGCTGAAAAGTATGTCTGTGTGATAACAGTGCTTGCTGAAGGCTCTATGAAGATTAGACCAAGTGTTTTTCTGTATTTGCTTAGATATTAAGCTATAAGTTGTTGCTAAAAGCCTAATTATAGTTTAAGATGTAGTGAGGCCTTATATAAAGTAAGGCCTAGTAAATTTAGCAAAGCCTAGGAGTAGTAAAGCCCTGTGGTGCAGTTAAAATTACCTTATGAAAAGAATGCAAGGCTTGTACTGCTATTACTCAATCTAAGGACAGTTAAAGAAAAAGGAATCTAAGTGGTCGTACGTTACCAGTTTCTTTCAGAAGCTGTAAATTAGCTGAAATATCTGGAAACCATTCAGAAGGAAGATGCAGCTCTGTGAAAAGTATTAGTTAGCTGTTGACTAGATCAGTAGGCCGGTGGACCTCGAGAAGCCCTGGAAGCATTCCAGGGTGCTTCCTGGCACCCCTCAGACAGCATTGCTCGGGGACGCCTGACCTCGCTGAACTTTGTAGAAAAAGAAGCTTGCTGTGTGTCAGGCATCAGAGGAACTGCCGATAAGTTGCCAACGTGAATTGCTTTTGTCCGTCATCGTTTGTCTTGTTACTATGCATAGTTGTGTTTTCTTAAGTCAATATATCTTTCTTACCTTTCTACCCCCGACCACACCCTCAATCTAAACCCTCCGCAGGTGGCTGGAACATAAATTGGTGTCACGAACAGGATTGAGAGGCTCTGGTCCGGAGAGAAAGGTCGGAATGGAGGGAGTTACATGGGCTCCGTTATTGGCTTTGCTTAAGGAGGTGACAGGGATGGAGAATCCCAGGTGGGATAAGGATAGATTGAGACCTGCCTGGAGTGACCTGGGAGCTGTACCTGATCATTGGGCTAGGTTTGCTGCTTCTGCCTGGGGTGAACCCAGGAAGGGGTGCCTGTCGGGGCTGCTGGCCACATGACTGCGGTTAGGGGCTGAAGAAGTCACTCAGCTCTGGGAACAGGTCACCCGGCTGAGTAAGGAGTTGGAAGATGTGAGAGATTCCAACAGCATGGCGTGCGAGGCAGTGCAGGCCACTCAGAGCCGTTTGGAGACTTTGGAGAGGAGGGAGGGAAAAATTATGATTGCACACGTGGCCGCTTCCCTCCAGAAAAGGGCACAGTTAGCACAGGCTGTGGAGCCATCCTTCCACAAGATCAGACAGTGTCTTTATGGGCAGAGACCGGAAGTTGAGCTCTGGGAAGATGGAGAGGAAGAGACTGATGATGAGCCTGGTGTTGAACTGCCCCCTTGTGTCCCTGCCCAGAGGGAGGAACCTAGCCAGGTCTTCCCTGTGGTAGTAACCCGTTCAGGGCCACAAGGAGGGACCCTCCAAACAGAGCTACGTTCACTTACCCGAGCAGAAATAAGAGATATACAAGAACAGCATAAGTCCAAGCCAGGAGAACCAGTGATAGACCGGCTAATTCAAATGTATAGTGAAGAAGCTTCTGCAATTTCAGTGAGTAGAGCCGAAGCAGCCCAAATCATTCTGTGCTCCAAGCTCCAGTTAAATCAGTTTGCAGGAGGTGATAAAAATGTTACTTTGTTTTCTGCTGCGCGCCAAGCCACTGCAGCTAGTTATGGTAATATGGAAGAAAAGCTTAGTCCTGCTCCTCGAGCATGGATCAATTTGGAGGAGGCTGTTCATTGCTTGTATCAACTGGCGCTAACTGAGATCATTCATGTAGCAGTTTGGACTCACACACCAGATGCAGAAGTCATGACAGCATCGTTGTGGAGGAGGTTTTGCTGATGAGCACCAACAGAGTGTACCTCAGCCTTGTTGGCCTTGGAGCCAGAGGCAGTAGATCACCTGGTAAGAGATGCGATTCGGCAATTAGAGCAGCTTCTACCCATTTTGCAGTAGCCAGGGCTGGCTAAGCTGGCGAAAACTGCCAAAGCCATGGTGGTGGCCTCAGTCAAAAACAAACCCCCCAATCCCCCCGAATTGTTGGAAAAAGCTGGAGAGGGCTGGCCCGAGACCCCATGAGCAAAACTGTGGAAAGACTTGTTAGCTGCCAGTTTTAATAAAGTGCAAATTGATGGAGTGCCCGCCAATGTTTTGAGAGGGCTGTGGGCTAAACACTGCAGCAAAAAAGCAAGCCCAAAGCAGAGCCATCAGCGCAGGGTCACTGAAGGGATTTTCTGCCCTGAGGGCAGAACTGTCAACATTGTCCCAGGCACCTGCGGGGCCACCAGGCCACCCTGCCTGATCACATGGCCTAGGGAGTCCAGCCGGCCCAACCCTCAAAGAGAGGGGCCACAATGGGGGCAGTAGCCAGCCAGAGATGGGTATCTAAAGGTAATATTGGTCCCTTAATTTGGATACCTGTACAGATTCAATTAGGTAAAAGTAAAAAGTTAATTGATATGCTATTAAACACTGGTGCCCAAATTTGCATTTTAGATCCTGCAAACTGGAAAGGAGAGAAAGGAACCCCTTATCAAGTAATTGGAGTCGGAGGCACCAGACGACCAGGACATCTGGTCCGAGCAACCTTCACATTACCTAGTGGCTCTAAGGTAACAGCAGCAGCAGTAATACTTAAAAAAGGACCGAGCTTACTGGGACTTAATGTACTAAGAGGACAGCGGTTTGCCCTTGAACAAGAAAATTGGCAGTTTAGGTGCACAGTGCCTCACCAAGAAACAGAAGAAACCGCTATAACAGCTGTAACTCAGTGTAGCATGATCCCACTAACCCTGCCTCCCCTGAAAGGAGTACACAGACCCCAGCATCGAACTCCCCCCGAGGCCACCTAACCTATCCAGTGTATCATAAGTCAGCAGTTGGAAGATGGAACTATTATCTGAACCCACTCTCTGTATAACAGTCCAGTGTGGCCAGTGCTCAAGCCAAATGGAAAGTGGCAGCTGACTATTGACTTTCAAGCTTTGAATGCTAATACTGACCCCTTAACAGCTGCTGTCCCATCACTACTAGCCTTGACAGAAAGCATCCAGTGTTATGGACCTGCATAGATGAGATCCGTTGATATCAAAAACATGTTTTGCTATTCCCATCCAGGAGAGCCAGTGGCCAGTATTTGCTTTCACTTGGATGGGGCAGCAGTATACCTACACTGTGTTGCCCCAGGGGTGGATACACAGCCCCACCCTGGCTCACAGGGTTTTAGCTACAATAGTTCATGAAGTTCAAGAAAAGTAGCCAGACGTACGTATGTGGCAGTATATAGATGATGCCATGGTATGCAGTCAAAACAGAAAAGCTGCCACCAAGACCTTTGAATCATTACAAGAAAAAGTGCTTACCTTTAAATTTACACTGTCTAAACAAAAAATTCAAAAGGTAGGGCCCCAGTGTGAATTTCTAAGAATAG
This sequence comes from Crocodylus porosus, assembly GCF_001723895.1. Classification (NCBI taxonomy): domain Eukaryota; kingdom Metazoa; phylum Chordata; order Crocodylia; family Crocodylidae; genus Crocodylus; species Crocodylus porosus. Next base: position 25,651,986 of record NW_017728917.1, read on the forward strand.
AATAGCAAAATGGTGGGGGGGGGGCACAATACCAACTGAAGAGCTGCGAAATATAGTGAAAATCCCAACTCCCACTAATGTGAAAGAACTGCAAGCCCAATTGGGAGCACTCAATTTTTGGCATATGCATGTTCCTAAGTTTAGTGTATTAGCTCGTCTCCTATATAACCTATGTAAAAAGAGAACTAAATGGCAATGAGCATAAATATGCTTTACAAGCCCTTAAAGAAGCAGTAACTGTTCATGCCTTCCCAGCAGCACGACGTCCAGAAGGAGAGCTTTGGCTTCATATAGGTGTCTCAGAAGGAGGACCACACTGGAGCCTGTGGCAAAAAAAGTCCTTGAAAGCAGAAGAAAAACCCTTTGGATTCTGGAGCCGAGGCTGGAGAGGGGTGGAAGCCAAATACACTCTCTTAAAACAGATGTTGTGTGCAGCAGCAGCAGCCCTGGAAGCCACAGAAGCGCTGAGAGGACAATTGCCCGCAGTTATCACTACTCCAATACCTATTCTCAGACTGGCTCTGTCAGACCGCCAGCTGCCACGTGGGGGGAGACACCATGTGGCCCAAGACACCACGGTCCAAAGGTGAATATATTGCATTCTGAGCCAAGTCCAATGAGTAACCCCAAAGGGATGCCCTGCATTAGTCGAAAGAGTCATAGAAAATACAATTAATGTTTATCCTGATCAAACTAGCTTCAGTGGACCTTCACCCATCAAAGAAGCACCTCCTTTCTCGCCCAAAATAGAGACCTCAGCTGGTGTTGAAGTCTGGTTCACAGATGGTTCCACTTGAGGTCGTGCTTAGAAAGCAGTCACCTTGAAGATTCGAGATGGCAAGCAAGTAGTATCACAAGGCCTCGGAAAAAGCGTGCAGTATGCTGAGCTCCAAGCAGTGCTGTGTGGGAATTAACAAAAGGTCCACATCCTAAAAGGCCCACCTGTATTTATAGCGACTCCTGGGTGGTAGTAGAAGAATGTACTAAATGGCTACCTCTGTGGCATAAAGAGAACTTCAAAAGGCAAGAACAAGACATTTGGAGCCATGAAGAATGGAAAGCCTTATGGGAGTTAGCCCAAAATAAGCTTCCTCTGCACATCCGACATGTGAGTGCAGCACATGAAAATAAAGCAAGGGAAAGCCCGGAGGCAAAGTGGAATAAGTGAGTTGATCAGCTAACAAGAGAAGAGAGCGTGGAAACCTTGTATATTAAAGAAAAAAATAAAGCGGCTGGTCCATCATTACCCAATTCCTCCTCCCACTGTACACCTGGGGAATAAGCCGCAGAATGGCTACATTGACAACACGGGCACCCTGGGCGTGATGAAACTGCCCACCTGGCTGCATCTTGGGGCATTCATGTAACTAAAAAAGGAAGCACAAGAAATAGTTGGTGCATGCATCACTTGCCGTGAAGTAAAAATGTGACTAAAACCCTGCCTGACTGTCCTGTTGTCATTATGCAAAGGAAAAGTAGCGTGGCAGGTATGGCAATGTGATTCATAGGTCCCCTCCCTCGGACTTCCCAAAAGCAACAATACGTGTTTGTAGCTGTAGAAGATGTCACAGGAATAACGTTTGCCTGCACCTCAGCAAGAGCTACAGCCCAGGACACTTATGCAGCACTAGAAACTTTGCTCGCTGTGTATCCACCACCTATAGAAATACAAAGTAATAATGGCCCTCACTTCTGCAACCATCTTGTGTATAACTAGACTGCCAAACATAGCATGTTATGGACCTAACACATCCCATACCATCTGCAGTCTAATGGATTAGTAGAGCGACCCAATGGCATCCTCAAATGCAATTTGGGGTTGGCCGCTGGCCCGGCTCTTAAAGACTGGGACTTGCACCTGGATCGAGCTATCAATTGAGCCAATAACCAACCCTGTCCAGGAGGTAGCCCCATGCAGCAAGCCTTTGGATTGGGTGGTCCCCGTGAGCCAGCAGTAAAGTGACCTAGGAATGGTGAAAGCTCCAGGCAGGAGGTTGAGTAGCTGTGAAGCATCCTCAGGAAGATAAGTGGGAGGAGACATTATTAGCCAGAGCTATGCATAATATATGGTAGGTATTTAAGTCACATTCACCCAATGGGAGCCAAGCTCCTTGTTGTCTTGTTCCTACAGATTGGATCTGTCCACAAGTGCAGCCATAACCATTCGTAATTAAGCCTGCCACTGAAGACGAGTCCTGCTCTGCCAGCAGTCTGAATCAACTGGCACCATGTAGTGGTAGACTGTTATAAATGTACTCTTTTTATTAACGCCTTATTGTGTTTCCTAGGTAGGACATGTCTACTATCCTTCTTATTACCCAGATATTAATGAACTTGCCCCTGAAGACCTCAAGGAGTGACCTGACCCTGAAGAGCATCCCCCAGAAACATGCTCAGATGGCCTTCACATGGTCCAGCTGCAGTATCCATACTGGAAGAAACCCGCCACCCCAGAGCAAGTGAAGTCCTGGTCTCTGAGTAAAAGAAACAGAATAGTTGACTGGCAAGGTGGTAACTGTCAGTCCACCTGTGGCACCCGTTATTACCTTGAGTTCATTCCCTACCTGAAGGCTGGAATGGCTGACTGTGGGAGAAAAAGTGATTGTTGTAGCTCTGCTTGTTTAAGAATTTATTGTTACATACTTCCTGAAAGGAACCCTGTTGAACTCAATGCCCCTGAGTTTGTGTCCCCAGTAGTGCATTCTGCATCTGTTCAGCCTCTCAAGCCATTGCATTTATGGGAGAATCTGCTCTCTCCCATTCCTATGGCTGATCGCATTCTCCAGCGATGGTGTGAGGCCCACCAGGTGGGAGAGTGCATTACAGGTTGAAACAAAGTTATTACATGGTTTGTAAATCATAGCTACACAGAAGCGTGGTAGAATGGTACCCACTTTAATACAACCAGAAGGAGGCTGTATCCGCAAGTCTCCACCACTTATCCTCATCCTTTCATACCGGTGAGATTCCTAAAGCAAATCAGTGCTATGATTCTACCAGGACAATGCCATTTCATTAACCTAATACAGCATCGTCCCATGAGCGACAGTAGGAACTCCTTCCCTCTCTTGGAGGTGAAATATGGCTACAGGCTCCCTGAGAGAGAAAAATAAACGTAACTTGTGAAAAAATGGCATGTTCACTACTATCTCTGGCCATTCCCCCATGAGAGGCCCTGACACAGCCTGTGACTCCACACCTTGGTGGAGGTCACAAGTTAAAATCCCAACCCTCCTAAATGCTTCATTGTTCACTGCCCGAGTGTTGTTCAGACCAGAACAATGGTATGTCCAAGCTACTTTTCCAAACTGTTCAGCAGAAGCCCGCGTAGCTGAAGAGCTGCTTAGATGGAAATGGCCAGTCATTTTCCGTTCCATAAGTGCGCTTAAGTCCTGCAGACAAAAAGATACTCCAGGTTATCTTTAAAACAGACTTAACTCAGCTATGAATGTATAAAACTTGGGTAAATCCCAGAAAAACACTAAAAAAAGTAGCCAATCTCCAACAGGCAGTAGGGCTACTCACTAGAGGAGGCATGCTCAAAAGAAAAACGTTAGAGCACACTGACAAATTGCTAACTGATGTAGGATTAGAGATAGCCCATCTTGCCCAGGTTATGATGGACACTGCTTTTAAAGCAGACAAAAATCAGACTTGAAGTACTGCTTGTGCGCAAGTCCAGTCATCATTAAATATGCATTTTTCCCAAGTAATAAACAACGTTAAAAATAGAAAATGGCCCCCTGGCTTAGAGCATCATGGAATGCCTGCAACATTTAAAAAGAGATACCCCTATCAAAGTACCTGGGTTACCACTTGGGAAGGCTGTAATAAAAAAAAAATATTCATTCCTGGTGCAGGAGGAAAAGAGGGAAACTGAACCACTGCTTATTTGCTAAACATAGAGCTAGGAGGAGGATGCCTTTGAAACTGGAATTTGCATCGCCCCATATGAGAAATAGTTACCCCCAATGGCCCTCAGTATGTGGCACAGTCCCCCTTAGTTCAAATTAGTAGCACCTTGATTAAATTAGGGACCCTATGGAGAGGCTGGCCTCCCAGCCCACCTAATATGACCTGTGTATACAAGTTACCTAATGTGTCATATGTAACAATAAGGCAACGTGTTTGTTGGAAGGGATAAGGTCGTTTGCAGCATGAAAATGATACCACCTGGACTTTGTGTAATTTGTGTTGTTTAGAAGCTAAAAGTGGAGCCGTTGCTCTACTTCAATTAAGTAACCATACTATTGCCCTAAAATGGCCAGAAATGTCCTCTGAAACTGTATCTCTCAACTTCACAATACCCACTTCATGGGTATCAGATGTAGACATGCCACAGTCAGAAAACTAAAATAATGTAAAAAATAAGCTGCAAAGCCTTGAAGCAAAGGCTCAGCAAGGCACTCAGTTAGCTCTCCTTGCTTGAAAGGGTGGGCAAATCATCAATATGGCTGTCAACATACCCGAGCCATGTAAATAATATAATGTAATCTGTGCTATTCGTGTGTCACCAAGTGTCACCTCAACTACGTGGCTAACCATCTTGAGCATCATAGTATTCTGCATTGCCCTAGTGGCAACCACTAAATAGTGTTTCAACCGTTGTTGTCATAAATCTGTTCATGTTATGCAAATTAAATTGATAGATCCCTCCCCATTTCCTGATGTAGCGCATGTGGCTTTGGCATTTCAGTTGTAGCTATCATAGTGCTTCAGCAAGCAAAGGGTGAAGTGTAGCAGCTGAAAAGTACGTCTGTGTGATAAAAGTGCTTGCTGAAGGCTCTGTGAAGAGTAGACCAAGTGTTTTTCTGTATTTGTTTAGATATTAAGCTATAAGTTATTGCTAAAAGCCTAATTATAGTTTAAGATGTAGTGAGGCCTTGTATAAAGTAAGGCCTAGTAAATTTAGCAAAGCCTAGGAGTAGTAAAGCCCTGTGGTGCAGTTAAAATTACCTTATGAAAAGAATGCAAGGCTTGTACTGCTATTACTCAATCTAAGGACAGTTAAAGAAAAAGGAATCTAAATGGTCGTACGTTACCAGTGTCTTTCAGAAGCTATAAATTAGCTGAAACAACTGGAAACCATTCAGAAGGAAGATGCAGCTCTGTGAAAAGGATTAGTTAGCTGTTGACTGGATCAGTAGGCCCGTGGACCTCAAGAAGCCCAAGAACTGCATTCCAGGGTGCTTCCCGGCACCCCTCAGACAGTGTTGTTTGGGGACGCCTGACCTCGCTGAACTTTGTAGAAAGAGAAGCTTGCTGTGTATCAGGCATTAGAGGAACTGCTGATAAGTTGCTGACATGAATTGCTTTTGTCTGTCATTGTTTGTCTTGTTACAACTCATAGTTGTGTTTTTCTTAAGTCAATAAATCTTTCTTACCTTTCTACCCCCAACCACACTCTCAATCTATACCCTCCCCAGGTGGCTGGAACAGGGTACCTGTTAACAGGTGGGGCTATTCTTGTGGCCCTCAACAGCTCACCAAAACTTTTTAAGTGGCCCTCCAACCAAAATAATTGCCTGACCCTGTTATAGAGTAAACAGTACAGTATGAAGACCCAATTCTGCTCTAGTAGAAATCAATGGAAAATTACCCCAATTTCAGATTTAAGTGTTATTGCATTTCAACAATTTGCATGTGATTGAAGGACTGTGTGATAAACTTTAAAAACAAAAAACCTCCCTCCCCCAAGTTCACTGGACTATTCATTAGACCACTTCAGAAAATACACACTTGGAAGTGTAAATGCCCTGAGTGCAAACATTCAATACTTTTTAAAATCTTTGACTAGTTTCTTGTTAAAGGAATAGGGTACAGATAGAAGTGACAATTTTCACCCTATCTAGCCACAGAAAGTAATTTATAGGGGTGACCAAAAGCAAGTGCAGTGCATGGCTGCAAACAGCTTAAAAAATGGCTTATCGGGTAAAAATATTACCCCTCATTGCATAAGGTATCTGATAAAGATATTTCAAAATGTAGCATTTTCTGTAACTTGTGTCTGTGGAGCTCCTAGCCTGTAGCTGTTTTCAGAATGGGAGAGGAGAAAGGGAGTAAAGGGAGTTCAGTATGAGGTTTTTTCAGCCCCTCCTGGAGGGTGGGATAGGTGTATTGGAACCCCCTTGGAGTGAGGGTGCTCCAGTTCACCCACCTCACTGTTCAACACTGGCAGGGAGCTCCAAGAATGAGCTCCCTCCATTGCCTTTCCCCTGTTCCATTCTGCAAACTGAGCATTGGCAGAAAGCCCTGGCTGTTGCTATGGGAACCTGGCTGCAGGCTCCCAGCCCCCAGCTAAATTCCCCTCCCCCTGGAACCAACAGTGAACTTCTGTTTGGTCTGGGGTAAGGTTGTAACTCGGAGTGCTTTGCAGAAATTGTTCCAAGTTGCAGCTAGGAGCTGCACTTCTGTATGCACCCATATCATCTTGGCACTGCATGTCATAGCTTCACTGTCTGTTTTGCAAACACACAATGCTTCTGATCTACTGGGTTCAGAAGGAAAAAAATCAAATCACTGCTTCTTTTGCAGGCAGCAGATTGGGAAGATGGGGAAAAAGTTTCCTTTTTTCCCACTGAAGAATGTGAGGTTTTTCCTAAGGGGAACATCAGAGATGCTGTAGCCCAGAGGGGTTTTTTTATTCAGGGATTGCTTTAGGAATGGAACACTATATTAAGGCTAGCAAAACCACTGGATATTACTATTCATATAGCCAGGAAAAGTGACAACTGAACAGTGGTAACTAATAAAACCAGCAATGTGACAGCTTGACAGAAAAAGCTAACTGCCATACATATGCAACTATGGGACTCCCAGAAGCATAGCTCAAACTCTGTAACTGGCTGTCTGAACCACCTTTCTCTCAAGTGCATATGGTTTCAAACCATTACTCGGGTGACCAGGATTATTAGAAATCGGCTTTAAGACATGAAAACAAAGAAACGCTCTGCTTCTTTATGGGCTATTGAATATATCCAAAGCTTCTGGGGTGTTGGTTATAGCCATGTTGGTCTAAGGACATAGGCAGCCAAGGTTTTTAGGGTAAATAATGATACCTTTTATTAGATCAACTAAATAGTTGGAAAAATTGTTCTTTGCAAGCTTTTTCCAACTATTTAATTCTTGCAACTATTTAACTATTTTCCAACTGTTTTCTTTGTGTGGATGGATCTGTGCTGCTCAGAAGGAGGACACAGGCAGGCTTGATGGCAGAGGCTTTGCTAATTCTTGTCAGTGACAGCCCAGGGGTGGGGCAGCCTGGTGCTTGGGCAGAGGAAATTAGCTGTGGCCTAGTCTAGAACCACCACCCTGTGAGGGGGGTGAGCAGGGTACCACAGTGCTCCATGGGATGTTGGCAGAATGTGATTTACCATGAGTCATGATGGGATGTGGTACAGATTTTCATTATGGTGCTGTGACAAGGGGCAACCTCCAGGGCCTGGTCACAGTACTGGCCCGCCCACCTGTCCTGGGAAGTTTGCCCACCTATCTCACATGCCATGCCTTTGTTGTCATGTAAAAAAATAGATGGTTCTAGGCAGGAGGGTGCCCTTTGTCTGTTCTGATGCTAAGGGCCTTACAGACAACTCCGACCTTCCCTTAACATGTCCCACGCCTCGCAGATGGCATCCATATTGCACAGTGCCTCACCATGACCCGTGCTCCGGGGTCTCACCAGTACTCTCACTCCCCCCTGGAGCTCGTCGTCACTATGTCGGTGCACTGTGTATTTAGCTACTAAAAGTTCTTAACTTCCGACTGAAACTCAGCCTCACCATGTCTGAGGACTTACTGGGGTCTTGGCCTCTGGCCCAACTGCAGTCTCAGGGATCCCTAGACTTACCTTGGCCTAACTGGCCCCTTCCTGGGGCTTCAACTTATGCTTTGCCACTAGGGACTTCCACTCATACCCTCACTGGGGCCTCCTTAGATCAACACTCTTGTGGGGGTTGGTCTGTGTGCTGCACTGCCGGTCACCCCTGCAACCCTATTCAGCACACTCCCAGTGCAGCACTTCAGGTCACCACTGCACACCCTACTCTGTGTCGGCCTTAATGCATGCTTCTGCCCCTCACTGGGGTCATTCTCTGCCCCCATCACTGGGACCTGTGGGGTCTTACACTCCATAGGGCTCAGGTGTCTGGAGATGTGTCTGGCCCCTGGTTCTGTCCCTAGGTCTGGGTAACCCACCAGGAGGTAGGGGCTAGGGTTATAAGGCTTCCCTCCCTGTCTTTCGCTGGGGAGGCAACTGGCCTGGCATTTCTGGAATAAATCCCAGAACAAAATGTAATCATTCAGATGTCCATATCCCTTGTCCTGGAATAAATTGTAAAAACATTCATGGGATAAGATGGGTTAACAGTTTATCCTGTTAGCAAAGTGCATCTGAACAGCTGTCCTGGAATTGCATCTGGAAGAAAAGCAGCAGTGGATTCAGCCATTCACTGACCCCTGATTAGAAGGTTGATGTGTGTACATGCCAATCCTGGGACATTTCTGTTCTGGGACAAACAAAGCCACATCTTGTCCCTGGACAAATGCAACATCTGTTCGTAGCTTCAATGTCTTGGGGAAACAGCCTGGATGCCAAAAAAAAAAGTTTCCCCAATCATTCCAAGTGATTACCTGCCATAGAGCAAATGTTCAGGGCAAATTTATTCCTTAAATATAAACTGGGTCACAGAGAAACTGCAAATACTGTATACATAGTCTATACACCATATGGTAGTTATAAAAGGACAGAACAGAAGACTATTTTTGTGTCAGAAGAACAGCACAGAGAAGAGCAGCACATTGGAAAGCAATACGCTCATGCTTGTGATACAGAACACGGTGGACAACCTTAAAAGGCTTACTCTACTTTTAATCATAATACGTAGCACTTATATTTATTTATAATTAGCTTTGTTAGTAGGGCATTATTCAAGTGGTGATATACTCTTCTCTCCCAGTCTAGGGGTGAAGGAACCTATTGTAGAAAGACAAAAGCAAGCAGAGGTATTGTGGCTATTACAAAAGATAAGTTTAACACAGCCAGATAGCACAGTTATGAAAGCTTGTAACCCCCTCAGTTATGGTATTGTTGCTGTCTGGAAATAGCAGTGTTTGTATTACACATAAAGCGTCCCTGAGGTGAGAGTTTGGTTGAAATTGTACAGCATACCTATTTGTAATAGGTAACATTTTACAATAGTGTTGAACTTAAGCCCCGATCCTTAAAGTGAAGCCTGTGTTTTTTCTTTGCTCTTAGTTTTCAATAGGTCGTTATTTTTTTTAATAGATATTTTTAAGGATATTGTACAAAGCAACACAAGTTCCTGTCTGACAGCTCTGGACTTCTGTAGTCCTCTCCTCAAAGTGCTTCCTCTCTTAGAGACACTCACAGGCAAAATTATAATATACTGTCAAAGATAAAAATGCATGCCCAGGGTTAGAAAAGTCGTGTTCCTTTCCATTGCAGTTACAATGCCGCTTAATCTGGTCACCTCATGCCACTCTGGAGTGTAATATGTTCTCCTCAGCATGGCCAAGAATTAGCCTTCCTTAAGACTGTTCCTCACTTGTCAGAAGGCCCTGAAAGGCTGTTATTGCAACCTGACATGATTTGGAGAGGAAGGAATACCCCAGTTACATTCCCTGTTTTTGCCTGAACAAATCATCTGCAGTCAGGGCTCTGAAGATGTGTGATAGGAGATTCTGTAGAAGTCCAACAGCACTGAGGGATCTCTCCATATCAGACGAATCTACCAGGATTCATTTAAGCATATGCTAGGACTGCTTTGCATTGGCAGAGTGCCTCAAAGCAGCCAGTGGATGCTAGGGAGATAGGCTTTGGATCTGCAGTGTCCTTATACCCTCCTGGCCTGAATAGTGGTACACCAAATAAGTGTAGCTGGATGCAGAAAAGTCCGCTCCTGCCATCTGCTATCTGTGCATTTTCTCACAGTATGAGCAGAAAGAGTACACTGGCCCCACTTGTCATCTGATAGGACACAGAGACTTAGCAAAGGGGAGGAGGAGGTTGTTCCAGGGGTATAGCTGATGGTGCTCTGCCACAGCAACTTCCCACCATGGCAGAGTCCTTCCTATTCTATTCTGCCAGAACAGTTCATTATTTGAAGTGTCCCAGTAGATCTCCACTTTCCCTGCCACAGCCAATGCCAATAAAAGTTAATTTTCTGTTCAGCATGAGCTCCTGAATTTTTCTTTTAAAATGTTTCATATCTATCCTTACCTCTGGTGGCTCTGTAGATGAGGTTTTGTGTCTATAGATACCACACTAAATCAATTAGCCATTTGGAGGTGGGGGGAATTCCACTTTCTGAGGAAAGGGAGGTAGCCTTTGGCAGGCTGCCTGAAACATAGGGCTGTGTTATGGCTTATTATATGATTTTTAAATATTGAACATTGGGTAATGATGTATTTTTCATTGCGGTTAATTCAAATATATTAGGATAGCTGAGAGCAGAATCTGCCCCATAATTCTTAATTGATTGCCCTGTATGATATGAAAAAGCAGAGCTAACTTCAGCTCTCAGACTTGACTGAAGTGAATAAGGATATCCCTTTGTTCCTTGATGTTTCTTATGATTAGTCTGCTCTGTATAGGTCAACTTGATTCTTTTTATTATTAGAAGTTTTGCCACCACAAGATCATCATTTCAGAGAACATAATTCTGAAAAGGAAGAGCTTGCAGAATTCACATCTGAGATGCTTTTGCTGCCCTTTATGCAACAGTAATGCACTGTAAATCAGAGTCATGATTGCATTGTAGTTGAGAATACACAAACTAAAATACATATTTAATACTTGATGACTGCTTTTTGGTTGAAATTCTTAGTAGACATGCTGTACAAGACTTGTGATGGAATTCTATTGAAAGATAAATTCATACAGCAATACTGTGTGAACCTATTTATTTTTTTCCAAAGTTTGTGCAATGTTATGAATGTATTAATTGATACTCCATGCTCTGTTACCAGAGCTGCCAGAAACCTTCAGATATCTCTTCTATGAAAAAGTTGATTGATGCATAGCTGGATAGCTTGCTGTTGTAATTAGCTCTCCACTTTATAATGAGAGCTTCAGTTTTGCTTCAGTATGCCCTTACTTATTGCATTGTTCAAAAAGAAAGAAAAAAGATCCACTTCAGGAAAACGAAATAGATCATTTATAAGTGCAAAATAAGATTATTTAAACCCATTCACAAATTGGAATACTAGAAGCATTAATTATTCTGCTTCCTGCAGTTACCAAACTATAAAGCCTCATAAATAGCCTGTCTATTAAACAGGGAAAATTGAAGGTCAGGAGGAAGCCAGAAATCCTATTTATATTCATCCTGTCCTTTAAATTGTTCCCCACAACATTTTTCCATTCCAATAGGTGTCTAGCTTGCTTAATTTATGCCATCTGCAAATATTGGTGTATTTGAACATTAACTGTATGAGATAAGCTTCATTAAATATTATGACATGATTTAGACTGGCTGCCCAATAAGTGGGACATTAAGTCCCAATTATGTGAAGCAACAAGATGCTTTCTGTCCCCTTTGACAAGCAAAAAGGTGCTTGACACCTTCCTGGATGGAGCCTTCCCTCTCCAAAAATTCTCTATCTATAGCCCTTAAAATTGCATTATTCACTAGAAAAAGAAAGCAAGTGTTTTGCTGAATATCCAGATTCTGCTAACATTAAAGACTGTGTTTTGTAAGGTAGTTTCTGGCCAGCTGAAACTAGAGAAGGTGCATCTCTTTTGACTATTGCTTTGTCAGAGCCTCAATAATCCATAAGGGCCACCCTTTGCTATGACAGTAACAGCCCATGGGTATCTATTATGTGTCATGAAATGTTTCTGTATTGTTATCAGGCATGAGCCTGCCTTTGCCTAATGTTATGCCTGCCACTTCTTGTACTTGGCACTAGCTCAAGTACCAGTATATTGGCTGTTCTCTCTAACATGTTGCCTACCTCAGGAAAATCCACTCTCTAACCTTGGCTTTTATGACACCGGTATCACTAGAACGGTTCACAAGCATTTGCTGCATGGGGCGCTCATTTTTTTCCAAGGAACCCAGACTTAGAGTTCCACTTACATTCATACGCATGTGAGGAATCTGATTTGCACAAGTGATTCCAGTATTTTTAATTGAACTCCTTGTGTAAGACTAATTTCTCATATACGGTAGTGCCTATGTTATGGTGTCTAGCAGCTCTGAATAACTTGCACTGTACTGGCTTTTCAGTCTCTCAGTATCTTTTTTACAGTCTTTGGAGGACATAATCATGTGATCAGATTGTAGTTTGGGTGAAATACTGAGCTCTGCCACAGACTTGCACACACTAAATGACCTAACTAAAATCCTGCTATCTTTATCCCCCTGTCTGTCTTGTCCATTTAGATTTTAAACTCTTTGAGACAGGTCTCATCATGTGTTTGTACAGTGGTAGTACTGGATTATGACCCAGATACCTTGTTTTGGGTAGACCCAAAATGCTCAGACTGACCACAACCTTTCCATTTGATAATATGTGAATGTCATTGATACATGGTGATAGCAGATAAGAATAATGCAAACCGTTCTATATCTACCAGTCCTAGAGCTGTCACCAGAAGGAAAGTACATCTGGCCAGTGTGAGTTTCACCCTGAGGTTCTCTCTTGAATGCCAGATGTCAACAGCCTGGAGGCTGAGCAGCACCCCCCTCCAGTGGGGTGGGTGAGATGGGATCTTGGGGACCCTTTGCTGCTCTGAAATCCCTCCTTTCCCTCTGTGGTGACTCTTCATCTTTGGGCATCACTAATTGGTCTTTCTGTTGTCATCATACTATCCATGTTCTGTCCTGTCAGCATATTCCTTTGTTTCACAAGCCCATTACGTGCACACATCCAAATTTGGGCTTTACCAGTGTCCTCCTAATTTAGTCTGTTACCCCAAAACTGGAAATCCCAAGGGCTCTGCACTTGGGCACTATGACTTGGTGCCACCTTATCTCATGGTATGGAACAGTGTGGTACATGTCTTTAATTTCCCACCCTGTGTGCCTGTCTGCTGCTTCTCTGTCAGACACAGTGGGCCTTGAGGAAACTTTTAGAAATCAGTTAACCCTTGCTATTGCCCTGGATCATTTTTCTAATGCACATCTGCTTTACCTACAAGCCCATTCCCAAAGCAAACCTCTAAATACCATTTTCTAGCCACCATACAGCTCCTAGCATAGCAGAGACTGAAATACAACCTGAAATACAAATAACAATGTCAGTGATCAGAGCTGTGCTAAGTCTTTTTCCACAGATAGCCTTACCAGTTTCTTATGCAATGTTATAACAATTGGATAGCATTTATAGCTGTTCCTAGTAGGTCAGTATCTTTAAAATCTTTGTTTTGCATACTGCAGTTAAGTCATGCTTGGTAAAATTTAAGAATTGTGTCCACCACTCCCATAGTGCCCTAGCTCTTACAGCCTCTGCTTTATTTCCTATGGTTGAGAATTCCCTTTGGGGTATGTGGGTATGTGTTAAATCCTTGGTTCAATAGCTAATTATATCTCCACAGTGAATCAATAAAGCCATGTATGTTTATTTTCTACTCAAATTATTCTGAGGTTTGTCATCTTCCTCTTTAATATTAACCCTCCCATTGGCTCTGTCTTATCAGCAGACTTGTCTATTGTGTTGCATGTTCATTTTTCCAGTTAGTTTAGACAAATTTAATCTATGGAAAAAGTATCATCATCTTTGCAGAATACCCTTGTGAGAAAACAGGGAAACCCACTAGCTTCTCACTAATTTTCAATATTATACCATGAAGCATTTGCACATCTCTCTCTCTCTCTCTCTCTCGCTCAAAGATTTTTTGTTGAGGTCACTTAATACAATACAGTGACCTGTATGCTGTTAGAAACTTCTCTCCAAATACTTTCATTCAAGTAATGTTTGTTTCTGAAGAACATTTAATTATCCAGTAAAAACAGCAACTTCTTAGATGGTGTAACTTGTCATAGCTCCAGCCAAAAGCTGACCCCAACGTTGAAAATACTATACTATAAATGCACACTCAGATGGGAATAACAGCCTGTCAGGGGATATCTGTATTGCTGTAGTGTACTGTTGTATGGTATTGAAGGCAAATACAATTACCTTTTGATGACAGTAGCACTGAACGCTTTTCACAGTCCTAGATACCAATTCTACAAATCTACCCACACTTAAATTTAAACCTGTGAGTATTATGTGGATTTTTTAAGTGTTTTAAGAAGACTTAACAGGTGTTCTATTTGAGTTATTTCTGTAATCATTTGACAAAGGCCTGTTACCTGACTCCTCTTCTTTGATGGGGATTGGGATGAAAGGAATATCTGCATAAGCATAAAGTATCCATTCATGGATACTATGCACATCATATGAAATAATCAGTGACTCAGCAGCTTGACTTGTCCCAGGATGATGAACTCACAAGCCACTGATTTGTCATCCAATATACAATTATATGTTTCCCTTTTCCTGTCTTTCCCTGGGGTTGATTAATATCTATTGATTTATTTTTACAACCAGCTTGGAGATTTGCTGATGGTCTATTTTAATATTTGAAGAGATCTAGATATTATTTTATCGTTTTCTAGAGTCCAAAAAGAGGCATTGGAGAAATTATTATAGAGAATTAGATATTGATTAGTGGAATTATTTTAATTCTATTTCTCTATTGTGTAATAAAGTATCATTATGATACCCATAGAATGGTAAAGGATAATACTATTCACAGAATTTAGCTCACACCATTGAAAGGATCTAACATAATGGTCTTAAATCTAGACTAAATTTCTACTGTTCCCATTCCTGCCAAATTCATTGCTTTATAAATTAAATCACTGTATGCTATTTTCTATGATGATGTTATCATTGTCTCTGGAATCTGTTGTTAGAATTTCACCTTCTAATATATTAATTCAGTTATATTGGCATTGTGTACTACTTTCAACTTTCTTATTCTGCTTTTTGACTGTACCCATTCTTATTCTTTCTGCTATTCACAGCATTAGTGCTCCTTAAAGGAAGGAATAGCCACATGGACAATTAATGAAAGCACATCCTACTGAACTGTTCAAAATTGTTTCTTAGGCAGCTACACTATAGTGAATTCATTAAGCCCTGCAATTTTGACATCAATCTTTCTGCCAAGAAAGTCTCCATCCTACCTACATTGAAGTCAATGGGAGTTTTGTTATTGGCATATTAATTTGCAATGAGTAGAAAATGATATTGCATTACAGGGCTTTGTGGCCAAAATTGTAATGAGAGTGGGAAATCAGGAATTCAAATTATGTTGTGATGTTCTCAGGTTCATTACCTACTCTACAAGTTCTTAATAGTTTATTAGCAATGCTAAATAGAAGTAATACAAAAAAGAAACAAATTCACAGGACTTAAACTATATATCTTGGCATAGACCAAAACTGTTGTTCTTTTTCAGGCCAAAAAGAGGGGGCAGATTGTTGCTTGAGGGAAAGTAACACAAGACTTTAAGGCTGTGCATGCAGGTGCACCCAAGCACAACCTCTCTTCAAACATGTAGGTAGGAACATAGGAACTGCCAGTCCAATCACACCATGTAGTCCTGTATCCTGTGTCCAAAAGTGGTCAGTGCCAGATCCTTCAAAGGGAGGGGTAAGAATGTTGTGTGAGGCAGAGAAGGGATAATCAGCTCCCCACATCAGGTCTCACTCTCTCTCTACTCATTAGAGACTGATTTAAACACAACAGCATAAGATTTAATATCCTTCCCAAAATATTATTTTTATTGGAACTCTTTTTATTCTTAACGTCCAAATAAATAATCTTTCCCACCTCCCCCCTTTTTTTGGATCCTGCTTAAGTTCTTGCTGCAGTAACTTTCAGGGTCTAGTATCATCTTGTTTTCTTTTGATCTATTTTTGAATATGCCAACTTTAATTTAATATTCCTTCCTTTGTTCCCATGTTAACAGATGGGGAAAAAATTCCTGTTCTAGTTTCCTAAATCTCTTGTTATTTTATGCTTTTGTTTGGTTGTCTCTGTCCTTTAGAAGGTAATCCTTTGTCTTTGCAGAACAGGACACGCAAAATCTTGGACCAGGACTAATACAAGCAAGCTAGCTTTCTATTTGGATACTGGCTGCAGGGCAGGAAATGGCAGATAGGCCAAAAGAGAGGGCAGGATACAGTCTTACCCAGCCTTTTACTATCAAAACATGGAAGATGGCATTGAGAATTACCCCACTAACTCTTGTCATGAGCCTTAACCAAAAGGAAGACTCAGAAATGAAATTCAGATACAGAATAGTTTAGATCCTTCTTTATTTCTAATCTTATTGCTGTTTGGTCTAATTTGAAGCCTTTAGGCTTCATGCTGGGTGAAAATTGCAAGTGGAAATAGAATCTAGCTAAGGTGCCTATCACTTCAATATCTAAGCATTCAAGAATGAAATGAAAACGATGTCCTTTCCCACTGAATAGGAATGTGTGAGTTTAAATGTTTGCAGCTGTGTGTTTCTGTTGGATTCTATGAACAGTGTGTAATACAAAATGTGCCATCCCTCTGCACTCTGGGAAGTTGAGCATGGGCAGGTCACCCATGAAAGTTCAAGAACATTATCACTCCTGCTTGGTCAGTCCCACCTGGCCAGGGTGGGGAGATGGCCAGTCAAAAGCCCATATGGATTCAAAATATCACCAACCACTCTCCCTCAGAGGCATGGCTGGGCAGTCTTGCACCTTGGCAGTATGTGGGCTACAGCCAGGCTGCCAGCGGCAGCCAAGAAAGCAACAGGAACAGTTTTATTATTGTACGCACACCAGGTCAGCACCCAGGGCTGGGGTCCCAGTAACCTCTTGTAGTTATGCTGCCATTCTGGCAGTCTTCATCCTGCAAGGTTGCAAGCACAAAGTAACCAAAGACACTGTTCCAGGACAGAGAGCATCACATACTTCAATGCTGCTTACAGAAAGACGTCCTAATAACTGATTCCAGACCATCTGGCTATTATCTCTTTTTTGGCAGATTTGATGAACGGCAAGCATGAAGTTTAAAGCACCTGCTGAACAATTTCTAACTTAAATTTTGTAAAGGGTATATTTAAAAGCAGCAAAAGCATCAAAGTGATATAAATTATGTATTTCACCGTCTAAAGCTCAAAGGTAGAAAAACCAACTGGAACTCCTAGTTGTGTTCTGGGGGTAGTAGTTTTACTTCAGCAAATTGCTACAGTAGACAAGGACTGACTGTACAGACACACACATGCCTCTCTGGGTAGCATTTGCTCGAAATATAAGACTTTTGCAATCAGCATGTTTAGCATATCTCTCTAAATATCACATTACACAGAGGAGACAGGGCTCTAAATAAATACCTCACAAGGTGTAAGTGGGCTCCTTCACCTGTAGACTCCTACAGGCAGGCTTTGTTCTTTGAGGAGCTCCTCAGTCAATCCACAAAAATAACAGCCTTTAAACAAACAGAAGGAGCAAATAAAACCCTGTTGTCTTGTCACACACCCTGGGAGAGGACACCTTTAGCCCTTGTACAGCAGTCTAGCCCCTCCACGTACCAAGTAATTAAGCTCACCATTTGTCTCGGGCCCACAGCTGTTCCCTCCCAGTTCGCTCCAGGGTTTTCAAGCTTTGCCTGAGACACTTTTATCAATAGCCTCCTCTCAGCTGTGTAGCTACTCAGCAGGGCTGGTTACCCCCTTTTAAGGGGACAGGCCATCCTGTTATACAATGGAAAGGATTATCTTAAGCTATTTTGTTCAAGAGTGTCTCACATTTACCCATGAAACCTATAGAACAGTGTTCAATTTTCAAATAACAAGTGCAAGACTTGGGTGAGTACTTGTATACAACTGAATTTCAAGGCAGAACAATGCAACTGGTACCATTTTTTTTCTGGTTGTCTTTCTATAAAGGCTGGGACTTTGCAATGTGAAGGCTTGGTCACCACAGTAGGCAGTGATGGATTAAGATTTATTGGGGGCCCCCCACACCCTAGCAGGGACTCCTTCCCCTCCTGGTGCTGGTGTTGTCGCTGCCAAGGGTGGGGTGGGCCTCTGTGCCGTGAGGGGCAGGCTGAGTGGACACAGCCAGGCTGGGGATAGGGTGGCACATGCCCATCTCTCCTCCCTGCTCCCTGCCAGGGCAGAGCAGAGTCAAGTGGGGTGAGGGCAGATATAGGCTGCTCACTGTGGGCTTGAGCTTTCTGCTCTGCTGCTTTTGGGGCCATGCGCTGCCAGCGCGCCCCCTGCCCTCCTGCCAGTGGCAGGCACAACTCACCACCCCACTGCTGCCAGGTAGGCAAGGGATGTGCGGCCAGAGTGAGGTCCCCAGGGCAAACCTTTTGGATCTGGTAAGCACATATTATGTAGAAATGTGCAGGCCAGCAACCATCAGGTTCCAGACATAGGTGACTTGTTAACTGTGGGAGGAACAGAAAAATCCCTAAGATTGAAGACAAAGATATTGCAGCTCTCTTATAGAGCAAACTATTCAACTGTGCATCCATTGCTTAAAACTTACGAGTTCTCAAAATAGTTTGAGTGGGTTTATAGGAGTTCTTATAGAGCTTCCCCCCACCCCCATGTAATTTTGACTCCTCCACAGTGATGACTTTCACAATGCAACACAGAAGTAGACAGATAGTGCTAATGAGTAATGGAGCTTATAAGCATGAAAACTAACTGATGGTTTGTGATGCAGCCTTTATTACTATAGAGCATCTTCCCTCTCTTTGTAGCTTCGAAATCATGGGGATATTCCAGCTAGCAGTCAAATTCAAAGAAGGTCTTTGACATGTAAATACTATTTTTAAGATGACATCAAAGGCTGCCCAGCTTATTTGAGATTTTTATGCCAAGTTTTGAGGCTTCTGTAACTGACAGGTTTTTCATTCCATGTGCAATACTGAAACACATCTATCAAAAATGCAAGAAACTCATGTGTCTGACCTAACAAACATTCAAATGTGCACTAAATCCAATGTTGTATTGAATTGTATAATTTTATTTTGAAAAAGGACATTTGGAGAGACAGAATAGGCTTTCCTGTGACATTACAGTGGAGTTTATATATACAAGTAAGAAAGCTAAAAGTGCTGCTTTGTAGAAGAACTGGAAATCAGCCACATAACCCATTGCCTGCATAATATATTAAAGCACATATCTCACTGCAATAAATACAACAGTATGTAAGGTCAGCCAAGGTACGGTCGCTTGCATAAGCCAGAATTTTGAGTAACTTGAAATGTATTCTACATCTTGACCAATTATTGCTAATATTTTGTTCAGGCAAGAGTATTCTAATAGCTCCTACATGTTTTTTTGTGGAGCACTTGCTGATCATATGCTATTTGTTTCCTTTCAGTTGTTAAATGGTATTAAAAAAAAGCTAAAGCACATTACATGGTTTCCTACTATAGTAAAAGCTCTGTTATCCAGCATTCCCTGAGAATGGGGGATGCCGAATAACAAAATATGCCGGTTAATTGAGTGGCCCGAACAGGCGTCTTTGCCTGTTCGGGCCACCACTTCTCCTGCTGTGTCTGGGGTGTCGCCAACCCTCCCACAGCATTGCCGACCCTCCCGCGGGCAGGACATAGAGGTGGGCTCCAAGCAACCTGTTATGCTCTCGGACCGTCGGGACTCGGAGAAACCGAAAGTGCCACAGTAGGCATTTCCGTTTTTACTTTACCTTACAAACTGGCACGCCGGTTAATAGAGTATGCCGGCTTGTAAGGTGCCAGTTAACGGAGCCTTTACAGTACTTCCTTATGAGCAAGGACCTCCATGGGGTTTTCCTTTTCCCATGGAAAAATGTGGATTTCATAGATTTCATAGACATTAGGGCTGGAAGGGTCCATGCAAAATCATTGGGTCCAGCCCCCTGCCCCATGGGGCAGGAAGACTGCTGGGGTCAAATGATCCCAGCAAGATAGGCATCCAAGTGTGTCTTAAAGGTGTTCAGAATAGGTGCTTGCACCACTTCTGGGCAGAGTCTATTCCAGACTCTGGGGACTTGAATGGTAAAGAAGTTTTTTTTATGTCCAGCTTAAAATGGTCTTCCTGGGGTCTGTGACCGTTAGACCTTGCCTTCCTTTGGGGTGCCCTGGTGAACAGGCATTCTCCCAGTTGCTGCTGCACACCTCTTATATGCTTATAAGCTGCCACTAAGTCACCCCTGAGCCTCCACTTTTCCAGGCTGAAGATTCCCATGCCCCTCATCTTCTCCTTATAAGATCTGTTCTCTTGTCCTCTGATCATGCACTTGGCTCTCCTCTGGATGCTCTCAAGTTTCTCCACATCCTTCCTAAAGTGTGGAGCCCAGAACTGAATGCAGTACTCCAGCTGTGGCCTCACCAAGGCTGAATACAGCAGGAGGATGACATCCTGGGTCTTGCTTGAGATGCATCAATAGATGTAAGCCAGGGTTTTGTTTGCTTTAATAGCTGCAGCATCGCATTGGTGGCTCACGTTCATCTTGCAGTCAGTCATGACCCCCAACTCTCTTTTGGTCATGAGGCTAGCGAGTGTAGCACTGCCAGGCCTATAGGTATGATAGATTATTTTTCCCAAGGTGGAGCACCTTGCATTTCTCAGTGTTGAATGCCATCAGGTTTTGATATGTCCACCTTGTGAGCCTGCCCAGGTTGTCCTGAATTACCAGCCTATCTTCTGTGTGACCACCACACTTCCCCATAGTTTGGTGTTATCAGCAAATTTAGCCAGTCCACTTGTGCTACCTGAATACAGATCATTTATAAATATGTTAAAGAGTACTGGTCCAAGTACAGAGCCCTGGGGGATGCCACTGGTCACCATGTGCCATGTTGACATGGTTCCATTGACTATCACTCTCTGGGTCTCACTATGGAGCCAGTTCCCAAACCATCAGACCAGAAGGTTGTCGAAGCTGCAGTTCCCCAGTTTAACCATGAGGACTTCATGGGAGACCAAGTCAAAGGCTTTTTTGAAGTCCAAATAGTTGATATCAACCTCTTATCCTTTGTCTAGGTGATGTGTCACCTGGTCATAGAAGGAAGTGAGGCTGATCAGGCAGGACCTACCCACAACGAAGCCATGTTGGCTGTCTTTCAGAATGTTGCATTCTGTTAGCCTGTTGTTAATGGTTTCTTTGGTGATTCTTTCCAATATCTGTCCAGGGATTGAGGTCAAACTGATTGGCCTGTAGTTCCCTGGTTCTTCCTTCCTCCTTTTCTTGAAGATAGGCACCACATTGGCCCTCTTCCAATCCTCAGGAACCTCAGCCAAGTGCTACAGGTTCTCAGATATCTCTGCCATTGGACAAACTATGATGTCAGCCAGTTCTTTTAGCACTCTAGTTTGCATTCCAACTGGGCCAGCTGATTTGTGGATGTCCAGCCGCTCAAGGTGTCCCCTCATGAGATCTTTGCCAATGATGGGCATGTGTTCTCCCATACCCTGGCAATCCTGCTTCTTGTTTGGCAGGATGATCCCCTTGAGCTGGTGGAAGACCAATGCAAAATAATCATTAAGGAGATTAGATTTTTCCTGGGTGTTGGTTGTCAGCTGTCCCATTTGGTTTAGCAAGGGTCCAATATTGCCCTTGTTTTTCTTCTCATTACCCACGTATCTGAAAAAGGACTTTTTGTTGTTGTCCTTGATTCCTGTAGCCAATTTGAGTTTGGTTTTGGCTTTGGCTTTCCTAGTTTCCTCCCTACAGGTGCGGGCTAGTGCTAAATAATCTTCCTGGGTGATGTTACCTGACTTCCAACCCTTGTAGGCTTCTCTTTTTCTAGCAACATGATCCCTCCTGTACAAGGTATAGCCTTCTAGGTGATCCAATGATAGGTGGAGTCCCACCAGGTTTCCGTTATTCCTATGAGGACATATTCCTATGAGGTTGATTTTTATTTAGCAGGAGGGCTAGTTCCTCCTGTTTGTTCTCCAGGCTCCTGGTATTTGTGTACAGGCAACTAAGCCTGCCATTGGAGGTCCTAGGCTTCCCAGCACTCCTAGAAAAGTCACATACCTGGGCTGGGGTAGGAGAGAATTTGGCTGGGAATTCACTTGTGTCCCTTGCGCTGCATGACTTACTTACTGATTCTTCAATTGTCACTTGGTGGGCTTGCTCTGGTGGTTGTCTGCCCATCCACTAGTGAGTTTAGTTTAAAGCCCTGTTGAGTAGGCCAGCCATTCTGGCTGAGAAGAGCTTCTTCCCCATTACAGTGAGCTGCAGGCTGTCCCTTCCCAACAGTCTGATGCCTCCACCTCTGATGTGTGGGCTATGGTCAAAGAAGCCAAAGCCTTCATGATGGCACTAGTACCACAGTCTTCCATTGACTTCATTGATTTGTCTCTCCCTCCTGTACCTGTAACCCATAACCAGGAGGATTGAGGAAAAAACTACCTGTGCCCCCAACCCCTTGAGCCCCACCCCCAGACCCAGTCACTCATAACCTGTCTGGGATTGCTCCAAGCCGTGTCATTTGTGCCCACATGGATGAGAAGTATGGATCAGAGGGCCGAACAAGTTTCGGGATCCTCTCAGCTACATCCCAGATATGGGTCCCTCACGGGCCAAGGAGTTGGGGTGGCAGATTGCTCCCTCTGTCCCCTTCGAGAGGGAGTCATCCACAATGGTCACTCTGCATTTCTTCCTTGGGGTGGTTGCAAGTTGCCTTTCTTCCTCTAGTGATGGAGCTGGTGGCTCAGTTGGCTCTGCTGATGCCGTGAGGGGTTCATATCTGTTGTGAAGTTCTGGTGGGGTGGTGATTCTGTGACAGGGTGCTTTGGGGTCAGAGACAACCTTTGTCCAGGTGACCCACAGCCAGACTTTACAGGGACTCCTTTTGTGTGCGCTCATCCTGCTAACCATTCTTGCTCATCCCTCCTCATTCTTCGGGTGAAGAGCCTGGTGGTAGACATCAATCTCCTCTTTACTATCCCTGACAGCATGCAGCCTCTGCACCACAGCTTGGAGTTCCTGTATCTGGCACTCCAGGGACTGTAATGTGGAGCACACCCCACAAGGGGAAGGTGTCCCTTCTCCTGATCCCAGATGCCTGCATACATGCCAGGCAGCCTCCACAGCCAAGAGCCAGGGGCTCCATCTGGGTGGAGGATGGAGCTATGGGCTCCGTCTGGGTAGAGGCCTTAGTGGTGCCAGAGGTTGGGGGCGGGTACCAGCTGTGGGGTGGGGGGAATCTTTGAGATGCAGCATGTCACCTCCATCGTGCAGGTAGCAGTGTGGGCTACTGCTGTGCTGCCCACCCCCTCTCTTCAGGCTCAGCGCCTAGAGCCTCATGTCCCCCCTGCTCACCCTCCTGCACAAACTCCCATGCTAACTGTTGTGCCAGGCCCAGAGCATGCCTGTTTGTGTGCTCTGGTCATATGGCTCCAGTCACATGGTTCCCTGGGGGGCTGGGCCAAGTAGGAGCCAGGTGGGGGCATGACCCTCCTCGGCTCCTCTCAGCTGCCTCCCACAGCTGCCTAGCACCCACCCACCACAGGCTCCACCTACCTCCCAGTTGTGCTTGGGGTCTGGGTTGAGGTCTGCTGGATGTCTGCTGGGGGTCCTGGACTCAACAGGGGCACAACGGGTTTCTGCCCATGCATCTCACTTCAGAGCCAGACCTACACTGTGGCTTCTGCTGTTGGCAGGCCCTTTTAAAACATGTACATGTACATGTGCAGTGGGCCCGCTGTTGGCCCCACCCCATCCCCTAGTCACTCACTACGCAACATGCCAGCTGGGACTAGTTGCATGGCTCCCTGGAGGGCTGGGCCAGGTAGGAGCTGGGGGGAGGGGACATGAACTTCCTTGGCAACTCTCAGCTGCCTCCTGCAGCTGCCTAGCACCCACCCATTGTGGGGCCCATCTACCTCCTGGCTGCACTGGGGGTCTTGGTCGAGGTCCGCCAGGTGTCTGCTGGGGGTCCTGGGCTCAATGGGGCATGATGGGTTTCTGCCTGTGTGTCTTGCTCTGGAGGTGGATCTACATTTTCCTCTTTAAAAGAGAACAACCTGGATTTTGCCCTTTCAAGCAGGAAATGAAAAGTTTCCCCTTGCAGGCTGGCAGAGTTCCAGCCTGCAGCGAGTTGCTTGGGGCTGGGAGGAGCAGAGGGAGGGCAGTCGGAGGCAGGAGATGCTACATGCATGTACGTAGGCACACACATATAGCCAGCAATACAGCCAGTCAGGGTGGTGGGAGCAGCCCCAGCATCTGGATACAGTTAAGTCTACCGGATGGATAGGGAGTTGGAGGGCCAGGCCTTGAGGACCATCTGGGCATGGTCTGGGCATGCCCACTAGTGATGTGTTGGAGGGGGTTGGGGGGGCACATGCCCCCTCAGATTTCTGCAGTGCACCCCCTGCATCTGGCGGTGCGCCCTCTGCAAAAAGGTGCCGCCGAGGGTGGCATCTGTGAGTGGTCCATGATCGCCGCTGGCTGCCACCAGCACTGCCAGCAATGCCTGCAGGTGGCCACCAAGCCATGGTCAGTGCTCACTGCACTCCCATGCTGCTGCTGCTGCCAGTGCTGGCTGCATCTGCAGGAGCTCCCCACTTACCACCACCAGGCTCCTGCTGCCACTGCACTCCCTCTAGCAGCGGCACAGCTGTGCCCCCCCAGCCACTGGGGGCATGCATCGTTCATGGAATGAGGGGCACTAGCAGGGTTTGGCGGGGTGAGGCTTGGGAGTGAGGGACAATGGCATGGGCAGGGCACTGGCATGCCAGGGCAGCTCAGCACCACAAAGCGGGGGTGGGGGGGTGGACAGGTGCAGCTGGATCCATGTCCTGGTAAGCATAGGGGGCAGGGGGAACTTTGATTTTCCATGATAAAAAAACCAAAATCAAATGCCAAAATATATAGACATTTAGAATTTATTTTATTATAATGATTGAGGCTTCTGAATTGCTTAACATTGTAAATATATCAATAAAACATTGTATTCACTGATACCTATATATTAAGAGGCATTTCGTTTTAATAATGGAAAAATGTGAATTTGGCGGTTTTTAATCAGAAAATGTAGGATTTTTTAACAGAGAAAACCCTGATTATGAGCAGTTCCATGAGTTGGACAAGAGCTGTAGGATGCCACCAGCCCAAAGCACGTCTCCCTTGTGGTAAAACATGGCCCTGCAGGTCCACTGCCCCAGTTCCTTCAAGGATCCTGCCATGTATTCCCAGACTGGGGAACAAGATTGCTTCCCTTTCTGCAGCGTGCTTATTAACTTTTTAAAATCCAGATTATTAAACTCCTCTGGGGGCCCTCAAACTCAACACTGCTTCTGGGGCCTGACTGCTAATTCTGGCTGGCCTCTTTTCCCAAGTTCAGAAGGGCACTGTGTGCTATAAGCCAGGCAGACTGCTGCTTTTTCCTAGGCCCAGGAGTCTAGCAGCCCGCCTTCTGGGGCTGTGCTAATTAAGTCAGACCACTTGCAGCCTTGAACCAGCTTCTTCCAGCTGGCACTTTTCCAGGTGGGAGCACTTAACAGATCTGGTATTTTTTCTTGCTTGTGTGGCCCCTATTAGAAGTGTGGAAGTTAAATATATGTTAGCTTTACTACAGTAACATTCTCCCTTGTTAGCCTTCCCTTACTTTGCACTATGAGACTTGGCCCTGTAACAGTTTTCCCCAAATACAAATAAATTTGCCAGGAGCACTTTCCATCAATAAGTATCTACCCTTCCTGAGACCATCAGGTGCTTCAGGCTGCTGGAACTTCAGAGAACCACGGAAGGGGCGTGGAAGTGTTCCTTAAAAAAAGGACAGAATTCCTCTTCCCTTCCTCATTACAGGCTGGTATGGATTATCTGGGGAAAGGAAACTAGTCTATGCCCACAAATATCAAAGCAGGTTGTCTGCAAGACACCGTCCACTAATGTGGTCAGTGCTCTGAAAATAGTTTATGGATGCCCTAAATAGCCTTGTCGATTCCTCTCCTCTTTTGAAAGAGTTGAGGAACAATTTGTGTGGATCTGCTTTCATGTTGTTGTAATGCAAAATGGTGCAGAGCAAGTTTGTCTCCCATCGTTGTGTGTGAAGGTGAGAAGCTGGGTGTTTGGCTATTGGCTCTGTTCTGTGTTTGTTTGCCTTTTGGGATGTCCTGGATAAAGCAACCAATTCTTCTGATGCTTCATGTAATAATCATTTTGTGCTTCAAGAAATTCTGCTGGTTTCTTCTGTGTTTGCTTTAGTTTTACCCTGAGGCCACAAGGAAACTGGCTTGACAAAGCTTTTGCTGCATCTATTCCTCTGAGTGCAAGATTTTGTTCCTGTTGCATAAGACACCCCAGTGTGCACCTGCTGTTGCTCACAAAGCATACTGAACAAATTGACGGTGCAGATTTGTAGACTGCTGCTTTACTAGGATAGTATTGCTCATTTACATTGCTTTATAGACACAGATAAGAGTGCCATATCCTTAAGAGGTTACGGTCTAAATAAGACACCTCAAGAACCACAGTTCAGGAGGAAGGATTATTAATGAGAAAAAGTGATTTGAAGAAAGATGGAAGAGAGATCTGGTTTCATGTACAAGACTGAAATGGGAGAAAGTGCAAAGCTGAGCCTGGGAAAAGGAGATTGGGATGTGAAGGCAAATAAAGAACAATATAGCGTGGTGACTGGTTTAAACACTGGATTACAGATGCAATTCTGAGAGCATCACCATTTTTGGAATAAATTCTAGCTAAGGAACACAGGTTGCTAGGAAACTTTTATATTAAAAGGAATTCATCTTTCAACCTTTTACTTGGGAACATAGTAATAGCTCCTTCTCTCTACTGTGGAAGTTCTTTTAATGTCATTCCTGACATTATTTAGACAAGTAATATACCAGAGGAAGAAAAATAACCTACATTTCTTGTGCTGAAATAAGTCTGAGTATCAGGTTTTTGTTTTTGTTATGGGTTTAACTTTGTTTCATAGTAATTTTAATCTGGTTACTGAACAGATGTATGAGCTAAAATAACATTTTAGTTGCTGAAATATATACCCTGAAGGGGAACAAAAATCTGTCTTTCAGATGGCTTCCTTAGTACAATCAGAAGAAAATACTTTGGCCTTTGGAAAGTCTTGGCAAGCTCTTGGCAAGCTACTAATTGGAGAGCAGCGCATGTTAGACCTTTGCCTCTTTCAGATTCACACATTCTTATATATAATCTTTCCAGCACTCTGTTTCCATGTTTTTAAAGCTGTATATTCAAATACAGGGTTTTTTTTAAAAGACCCAACAGTATGTCTCTAGCCTCATCATTGTCCCCAGGATGTATAGTAGATTTATCACCCCTGACCTGCTTGACCACAGATACACAACTGGCCTAAGAAGGAAAAAAACTGAAGAGAATGCAGAGTTCTTGCCTGCCTTTCTTCCAGGTCAGCTGCCAGAACCTAGAAATGGTTGTGGCTGTACCCTTACTCTGAAGGACCTAATATTTGCTAGTTGATTTTATGATTTTACTCAGTTCCTCAGATGTTGCACATCCAGATGAAAAGGTTCTCTTGCAGCACTGACAGAAGTGACATTTTGTTGTGCAGTCAGCCCCCTGAAGTGACAGAAGTGCATGGCTGCAGAGTGCTTCAAAAGTGCCTGATTGCGTGACAAGCTGATCCCTCCTTACATGAGGGTTCAGGTGAAGGAGCTCCAAAATGGAATGTCTTCGTTAACTTCTGTCAGAGTAGGGCTGGGCTCATGTACCCCGGGCCCATCCGGAGTGCTGTCTTCAGAATGGGAGGGGGAGAAGGGAGGGGAGGGAGTTCCCTCTGGGGTTTGCCCAGCCTGCTCTGGAGGGTGGGGCAGGTGGATTGGAGTATGCTTAAAATTTCTGACATATTCTTGTTCTGTCCTGCAACATTCAGCATAGCTCTGTCAGAGGATTCAAAATAATTTTTTATTTAGCATATACTGACATTCATTAAATTAATTATTTAACTAGTGACTGCAGTATGCAATAAATAATGCTATTTAACCAACTCCAGTTCCATATGAAATCCTGTAATTAATTTTCCAGGGACTGTCTTTGTTTCAAGAGTTTCAAAGTTCTGCCAAGGAATATGGCAGAGACCTATTCTAATCCAAGAAGTTGCTAATCAAGGATTTTTGGTTGTTAATCAGACCAGATTAAAAGTTAGTGATGAAGAAGATCAAAACAAAGATGGCCTTGGACTTTTGAATCTCCTCTCTTCTTTTTCCTGACTTGCTAAGAAGTGTTGGCATACTGACCTTTCTGGCATACTTTAGCGAGGAAAATTCTCAGCTTCACTTAAATCAATGTAACAACGGCTGTTTATACCAACTGTGAATCTGTCCCCAAGTCCTCACTTTCTGTTTACAGAAAATCTTGGTAAGCTTTCTGAGGACCTGACTAACAATGATGTCTGGAGTTAGGACAGCATGTGCAGGACATTTTAAGTAGGGCTGTGTCTGCAGAAGGGGTGACTCTAAAACATTTACTTCGTAAACATACTGATCTTTTCCTCAAATTCTTTAAATTTGTGGTTCCTTCCTGTAAGTCAGAAGTCAAAGTATCAAGGTTTGATTTACATACTGGTCCTCCAGGCATTTCACAAATCCTAATATGGCAAGTTTTGAAGATGTCAAGTAAGGCAAAACTGTAACAGTCAACATAAATACCTAGACCAGTGTCACCACACTATTTCACTGTAGTAATTGGTTTAAGAATTTTTCTGATCAATCTTGAGATAATCAAGATCATGATAAGGGAAATAATTATACACCGGTGAGTTCTAAGTCACTAAGGCCTCAGTCCTGCAAAGATTTGCTCATGTACTATTGTTACTGATTGGCCCCTTGTGCTACATGTGCTTCTAGTGCAAAAGCCTAAAGGGGAATGTCTACACAAGATGTTTTAACTCGCAGTAGACTAGCTGATTGAATCAATAAGTCTACTGTGCATTTATTTTGCTACCTGCATTTGTAGATAGCAAAGTAGCTGAGCTGTAGTTACTGTGCAATAGCGCACATGTAGGCACTGACCAGGAGCAAATTTGCTGCTGGTCATCCCCACCACCAGGGGCCTACTGTCAGGCTAGCCCCAGGGCCAGGAAGCCCAGAGCTTCTTCAGCCCCAGGGCAGGAATGGGTCTTCGCTTGCCCCAGCCTGGCTTTTAAAATACTGTGGTGACTCCTGGTTCTGTGCTAGCACTGGCCCTGGGCCAGCTGCAGCAGCCTGCCTAGACCCCGGCACTGGCCCCTGGACCAGCCCTACTTCCTGCCTGCCTGCCCTGCATCATGCACCTGCACTGTGTGCTGCAGACACCATGAGTGGGGGTGGGGGGAGGGGGGCAAGCAGTGGCATTGGCAGCAAGGGCCGGTAGCGAGCAACAACTTCCCACAGAAGCCAGCAGTGGCTTCTCAGGGAATCTTGGGGGTGGGGAGGAGGGGAACATGTGCCCTCCCACAGCCCCCTATGTGTTGCCTATGGCAGGCACCTACCCAGGCCTGGCAGACCTGGACTCTCACCTGCAGCCCCTGAGGTCTACCAAGGGGACCACACTGGCAGTGTCCTCAGTGCCACACATCACGTCCTGAAGGCCTAACTGGTCCCAGGACAAGAGCATGGACCTTGTTGCCCTCTGAGGCAAGGCTGAGGTCCAGAGCCAGTTTTCCCAAGGTGGGTGCTCCAATGCTCTCCAATGTCGAGGGCCTGGTGGGCCATATGTGGGAAAGTGGGCACAACTGGTTAGCATGCCAATGCCACCTAAAGGTCAAGACCCTGTGGGCACAGTAGGTCCATGTCACTGACCACAGCTACTGGTTGGGAGCTGCCCATGGGACCATGACCTTTATGTAGCAGCAGGACCACATCCTTGTGCCCTGGGATCCTGGGCAGAACCATGCACTGAGGTCCCGGAGGGGAGGGGAGCCAGCTGTCCAAGGAGAGTGGTCGCTCCTTAAGGAGACGATCCTCCAAGCCCAAAGGAAGGTAATCCCAACGAGGATCAAAGGGAGCAGGAGAGCACACAAGCCTCC
>NW_017728917.1:25682199-25683422 GCF_001723895.1 Crocodylus porosus
TCCTTTTTTAAATATGTAGGGGGTAAAAAGAAGGTCCCGGGTAATGTGGGGCCCTTGCAGGATGCGATGGGAAACTTGGTCATCACACCAGACGGCAAAGCTAACATGTTTAACGATTTCTTTGCCTCCGTCTTCCTAAGTAGGGACCAGAACAGCCACCTCCCTGCTGGGCCCCCTTGGGCCCTGGGGGAGACGCACCTGGGCCACGGGTGTGGACGCGTCTGGTTGTTCAGTGTCCGGCGTTCGTTTGGTCGCTATCCTCCCTTTGATGTCACTCTCACTCTGGGGTTGCGCGCGTCAGAAAACCTCCTGCCACGACTTGGATGTTCACTTGGTTCAGTGTTTCATATTTCTGCGGTGTGCATGTCCAATAGTGAGACCGACTGTCCTGGTCCCAGTCTCTCCCCTAACAACTGGGGGGGAAGACTATTCCAGTGATACACCAGGCAGAGTTAGCGCTGGTAAGCCTCTTGACCGCCCTACCTGGTCACCCAGGTCTGGGTCTCGGTTTGTCTATTCGAGCCAAGTCCACGGCTCCTATCTCTGCATCTTTGCCTCTTGGGAAAAGTTTCCTCACTCTCCCACAGAGCCCTCGAGGCAAATGCCGGCAGCCCCTTTCCTCAGGGTTGCCCCCTTTAGTAGTTCCCCGCAGGGCTACATGCCCACTGTCATTGGAATCTGCCTGCTTATCTTCGGGGACTATGTTCCCCACCGGTTCACCCTTCCGGGTTCTTACCCCTGCCCCAGAACGTGCATGCTCCCCGCACGCTGGTGGGTGTCCCCATCTCCGGCTTCTCACCGGCGATCTGCTTCCGCCTCGGACCTTCCGGTGCTCCTCCTCTCTGTTCCGGTGCGGCTTTTGTGCCCGCAGGCGCCACTGCACACCTGGGAGGGGTGAGTGAGTATCCCACCCTCGGTGCCCGCGGGGAACTCGCACCTGTAGCCGGGCCCGCTTGTCGGCTCGCACACTGTGCTGGCCCCACTGTGCCCGCACTGCGCCCCTCACTCTTTGGCCGCCGGCAATTTACTGCCGCCACGGCTCCCACTTCGCTGCTCCCAGGGCTTATCAGGGCTGGGGCTCTCTCACAACGGGTTAGCGAGGATTTAGTTAGGGAGCTTCTGGATGGGTTGGACGTATTCAAGTCAGCCGGTCCAGATGATCTCCACCCTAGAGTTCTAAAGGAACTGGCCGAGGTCATTGCAAGTCCCCTGGCACAACTTTA
>NW_017728917.1:25684541-25703649 GCF_001723895.1 Crocodylus porosus
CGGACTAGATGATCTGCTCAGGTCCCTTCCGACCCTAGAAACTATGAAACTATGCCATGTTTTCCAGCACAGGCAGCCTGCTGGAGCCTCTGCTGCGGCTTGACAGCAGCAACAAAATGTCAATGGGGGATGGTCCCCTGGGGCAGCAGGAGCATGTCTTGCCACGGTCCTCACCTCCAGCATCATCCAGAAGCCCAGGCCAGTGCCTGCCTGCCAGCTCTGGGTGTGCCGTCCCACCCAGGTGGCCAGCCCAGGGTTGGCACCACCCACCCTGAGCAGCTCCAGCTCTTCTCTGGCTGGCTAGCCAAACGCTGTGCACCTGTACCTCATGATGCAACTGGGAGCTGCATATCATCGCTGCCAGTGGAGACAGACTCAGGCTGCCAGGCATGCCTGTCACACCCACCCAGTAAGCCCCACACTGGGAGAAAGGCCCTCTTCTCCCCTCCCCACCCCTGCAGTAAAGTGTTGCCATCTACACATGGGAAGTAATTAGGGCACAGTAGATTAATTTACTGTGCTGCCAGATAGTCCCATCAGATACAGGTGGTATCCAGCAGCGCAGTAAATAACTGTGCTTAAAGGGATGTGTAGACGGTGATATTGGGATTAGTTTACATTACATTACGTTCACATTAATTGCACATATAGATGCACCCACAGAATTGCAAATATTGTAAAAGAAAGTTTATAAAAAACCAAACTGTTTCACAAAATCTGCCACACTCCTGCATGAACCCATACTCACTGTCCATGAAAAGATCTTCTTAGTGTTCATTTTATTTACAAATCAGTGGGGTCATGTATATGTGCAATTAATGTGCATGAATTTACTGTGCAGTAAATTCATGTGCAGTAAACTACTCCCAGGCATGCATCTACATATGCACCCGGGTTAGGAGCAAATTGTACATAACAGGAGCAATATAGTCCAGGGCTGTTCCTGCCCTATTCTGCCCCTATGCAGCATCCAGGGGGAGCTCTAGGTTCCAGCTGCAACTATCCAGGTGCCACCCCAGGCTTCCAGGGGACACTGGGGCAGCCCTGGGGTGGGAGGGGTCATTGGAAGCATCCCTGAGCTGACAGGGAGTACTGGGGGCAGTTCCGAGCTGGCAGGAGTCTCTGGGGCAGCCCTGGGTTGGCAGAAGACACAAGGGCTTAGTTCCAAGCTGTGGGGTTGGGGAAGAACTGCCCCCGGAGCTGAGGACTGTTCCTCCCCATGCCTCCAGAGCTCAGGATTAAGTCACGTAGGAGTTGTGGTTGCCTGGTCTGACCCATGCAAATTGCTCCTGGGTCAGCATCTACATGTGGATTTAGGTACATTAACGTAAAATGCCATCGGGCAGTGCCTGTATCTGTCAGTACTATCCAATAGCACTTTACATTAACTTACCATGCACTAATAGTAGTGCATGTGTAGATGATGACTCTTTACTGGACATTAGATTAGTTTAATGCGCAGTAAAACGCATATATGGACACATCCAGTGGCTGTTTTACTTTAAAATAACCCTAATTATTTGGGACTCAGAAAGGTATATTTACATCTTTGTCTGTTTACTTATCACTACTTTTTACAAGTGAAACAATTTGAAAATTCTGAGTTTGCTTTTTACTGTTTGTTCTTTCACTGTCACTCATTTTGGCCAGTATATCTGACTTTTTTTGTTACCTTCAGTTTGTGGCTGTGTAGAGGAATATTTTTCCAAAACTGTTTTTATTATATATGAAAAGATAGTTTTCATATTGAGGATATGTAACATCTTTTAAAAAATGGAACTGAAAATAATGTCTTTTTATCTTTAGTACAGAAAAAACCTTGAAATGTCATTAGCCTAAACCAGGGACAGGCAATGATTTTGTGCAGAGGGCCGCTTTCTGAGTTTAGGCAAGCCATTGAGGACCACATGACAGGCAGCCCAGGGCAGATTAATATTAATTTTCTAAATTTTTTAGTGGCCCCATGGGCCGGATAGAATGGTCTGGCAGGCCACATTAGGCCACGGGGCCGCATTTTGCCCACCCCGGCCTAAACAATAACTCTCTTTACATGTGATCTACTTCTAACATTTAGAAAGGAACTTGGATTACTTACTACTTAGTTCATGCTCCCAGAAAACTTAGTTTATCTTTTTTGTCTCTGCTTATAACACAACTGGGGCTCCTATGTGCTACCACAATACAAACAAACAATAACAAAAAGAAGTAACGCGGTTTTGTGTTTATCTGCATTTATGAATGCTCTGATCGTACAAACAGTTATGCATATGAATAAACCTACTCATCCAATTAATTCATCATCAGTGGAGTTAATCTGATGAGTAAAATTGTTAGTGTTTGCAGAATCAGCATCTAATATAATTCATGCTCATGTTTTATTGAAGGTCATTTGCCCTTTGCTTCCTGTAATTATTCATCCTTCCATGCATAAGAAATATTACAAAAAAAAAAAAGCACACTCATGTTTCATTGTAACAGTGTGAAGATCAGTTACCTAGGAAGAAATGGTAAAACAGTACTGCTTTCTTCTGAAGTTATACATTCTTCACTATACCACTTGGTGGAGCTTAATGATTTAGGCTTTAATGAACCTTGCTTTTCACAATAATGAATAGATTATATGATCTAGAGAAATGATAAATACCCGCCAGACCCCAAGAAGAAAATAACACACCAAAGCTAGAAAAGCAGAAGCATGTACTTGAAACTAATCCTGATGAACAAGGTGCCAGATCAAAGCTAGTGATTAAATTAGCTTTAACCCATCCCACCCTCCTTCCCTCTCTCTGGCTGAAAATAATGAAACATGCTGTATTTGCTCTTTTAATAAGAGCTGATTAAAGATTAATATCTTAATAATATTTGAGACCTTCAAATAGGAGGAGTTATGGAAATGCAAAATATTATGTTTCTTCTTTCAGACTGAAATTAAATTGAGCAAGGAATGACTTTCCTCATGTAGAACCCTGGATGTAGTTACACAATCTTGTTAAATCCTGTTCAGAATGTTTCTCTCTACATGCATAATATGAAGCTAAAATGCATTCCCTTATTCACTGACAATCCCATCCTGATGGTGCTTACTCTGAAATCAGTGGCAAGCCACTTCAGTGAAAGCAAAATCAGGACTTGGTTACACCAAGTGGCATAGCGGAGCTTGTATAATTTAAGAAGCAAACAGCAGTGTTTTAGGAGTTCTTCTATGTTATTATTTATTCTATATTAAGCAGTCACAAGAAAACCTTGACCTCAGAGCCTGTTCTAACATCAGCCTTGTGAACCATTCTGACCCTACCCATTGCTCAGACTCTGCACCAGCCTCTGTGTACTATATTCTGGATGCGTGTACACATGCGCTTTAATACACGTTAGCCTATTTTAATATGAATTAAAGCATCACAAAAAACCCCATGCTCTTTTGCTAATGCACATTAAAATAAGCTAGTATGCCTTTTTCTAGTACCTCCCAAAGAAAGGGTGTCTTTACATGAGCAGGGAAGCTGCTCCAACACGATGTAATTCCCGTTCATTGGAGCAGACTCAATTAATCAAGTCTGCTGGAGCATGGCAATTACTGTGCTCCAGCAGCCTCCCACATCTCATATATTAGTGTCCCCACACTACAAAATGGGGGCAGGGGCGCTTTATCTAAAGCTCATTTGATACGCCTTAGATAAAGCACCCTCACTGCTATTTTGAAGCACAGGGACGCTGATACATGAGGCGTTCCAGGTGCTTTAATCAGAGTGGCTCTCAGGTCACTCTAATTAAAGTGCCCTCCCCCACCACCCCTGAAGTATGTGTATAACTACCTAGAGGTATTAAATTTAATGCATCTTACCAAAAGCACATTAATGAATGTGTAGAAGCACCCACTTATTACTCTGTAAACTCATTGACTCCTAATTTTTAATATCTACCTAATTCTGTTACTTGTCATCCATTGATCAATAATTATTATAATCAACTGAGTGCTATCTGATTCTCTAGGCAGGTTTGACCCCTAAGGGTAAGCACCCAAAGTGAGGTACATTGTGTGTGAATATCTTCAGTCAAAGCCCTGTATTGAAACACTGAAGCATGTCTGGTACTTTATATCTTCTGCCCTATATCCTCTGTCCCATTTATCTCCTGCTCAGTGTGTTTCTAGGGAATAAATGGGCAGGTCTTTATGGACAGGTCCCTTCCCCAGTGGTCAATGGAAGGAAAATGGAAAACAGAGGGGCCCAGTCCTGAAAGGAGCATTGTGTAGCAGATGAAGCATTCTTTGCTTGACAAAATCTTTCACAGAAATCTTAATAATGGCAAACCCTTAATACATGTGTTAAAGATGATCCAGTCTAGCTATATGTGTCTGCAGTGCATATACACGTTAGCTCTGATGCAAGGGGCCCTCACTCTTACAAAGGTTACAAGAAAAGAAGGATGCCATATGACCCTCTCCCCAAGAGCAGGAACACTGATGAGACACTGGATACTTTCTTTGTCCTGAAGAATCATTGCAACAGTTTGTAGGAATATAATTACCATCTGTAAATACCAACACTTAACATGCATTGTTACCTGTCAAGGAAGGTTCACATTTTTCTCTCATACTTTGCAGTGATAAAACCCTTAAATCTAATATACTTTATAAACATTATAATGGTCTTCCATTAAGATTAAGATTCACAAAACTGCATGAGAGAAGTGATATGACAGTCCGTGTAAACTTGAATTTTACTCCATCATGGCTGCATTCAACACTGAACAACAAAAGAGCATGCATTTCAAATGCCACCAAAAAGGTCAAAGGTCCACCTGAGCCCACTAGCCCATTAGACGAGCATGGTGAAGACACACTAGCTTCTGTAGGCCATAGCACACAAGGGAATGATGTGGTCGCTCTGGGTGCTTGTACATGTTGGTGCCATTACCATGTACACATGACAGAAATGTTGCTTTGTGTGGCTTAATGGCATCACATGTACACATGCAAGTTTGGAGGATTTTAAATGAGTTTGGATTGTTGCAAACTAAATTACATCCCATGTGATTTAGTTTGCAACATTGCACATTACAATGATGCAGCTGTTAGCTCACCCCCTAGCCATGGCAAAGGTAGGCAGGCTCCACAGAAAAAAAAAGAATCAGGCACCTTGGCACTTTTGCCTTCATCAGGCTCCTGCGGCAGGACACCTGGGGCCACCTGGGAATAGGTTGGCTTGCCCCTGGAGCAGCATGGGAAGGTAGCAGTGAGCAGCTGGGTTTGCTGGTGGCCAGAGAAAGCTGGGGGGGAGATGGTACACGGGGCGCTGGAAGCCTAGGTGGGCTGCTAGTTGGCTGGGTGCTGCCCCAGCTCAGAGGCACCCGATCCAACTCTTCCCCAAGCCTACCCAGGTTTCCAGTGCCCTATGCATTGCCCCCACCACCTTCTCTAGCTACCAGCTGGTGGCCAGAGAAGATGGCGGAGATGGTGCACAGGGTGCTAGAAGCCCAGGAAATATTGGATCAGGTGTCTTTGAGCTGGGGCAGTACCTGGCCTGCTAGCAGCCCACTCAGGCTGCCCCAGGGGGTGTCACCACTGTGGAAGGAAGGACGAGGGCACCTGCAGCTCAGGGGCTGCTCAGCCCACTGGCAGCTCCCCCTAGGCTGAGGGCAGGCTCCAGCTCTGACAAAAAGAAGAAAAAAAAAGGATTGGGCCCCTCATCATAATATGGTGGAAAAATTTAAATGGTTTAGTCCTCAGGGTTTTATTCTATGCCCCACAGTTTAAATATAAGGGGCATAGAATAAAACCCTGAGCATGAGTGACTGGTGCCTCCTGAATCTTGGCGGGGGGCACCTGCAGAAGCTGCCTATAGCGGTGGCCCTGTCGGGGGGGGAGGGGGCACAAGCCCTGCCGACAGCATCGGTGTCAGCTTTGGGGGGGAGCATGTGCACCCCCGTGCACCCCCTACCAGTCACCTATGACCCTGAGGACTAAACCCATATCAAGTGTACAAGTGCCTTATCTGGCTGCCCTGCAGTACCTAGTACCCACTTACAGCTGGGTCAACTGTGGGGAGCCTATGGCAGAAGCAAGGCTCAAATTCATGTCACCAAAGCCATAATAAAACCTCTTTAGCCTCTCTGCCTCTGTCATGGGGACGTGGCATCTTTGTTCTTCCTTAACTGCTTCTGCCTAACTTGATTTAATTTCTCCATGCGTTTCTGGCATGTGAGAACATGGTGCACTGCACTATGTTGCACATGTTGCAATTCCTAGGCACACACAAATGAGTAAAAGTTGCAACAGCAGTGGGCTATTGATGAAAATTTAATTAAAAGGTTGGAACAGTAATGGGGATACCAGAAGCCTGGAGCTTGCTTTTAATTTGTTTTGTTTTGGTGATTGTTGGTTTTTTTTTGTGGGGTGGGGGGAGGGTTTGTTGCACAATAGCCTTATCTTTTCCTTTTTATTTATACATTTGTTTTCAGTTTAACAAAGTGTTGTTGTAGAAGGGCCTGAGAGTTATGACTACATAACAGGGTGTGGACAGATGACACAGTAACTGGAGTAATTTAACTCAGATTTTAGTCTGTAGTAAGTAGTGGACATGCAACCAGCTGTCCTAGGGTGTAGCTAGCTAGTAGTCCATGCTATTTCCAGTATGTGAGACAGATAATAATCCAGTTGCATTAAGTAAGTAACTACCCAGGAATGTAAGAACATTTATACACATACTTTTCTATCCCATGATTCACAAGAGATCCACAAGAGATTAATCAAGTCTGCTCCACATACGTGTTGAGCTGAACTATGCTGCACTGCATGCAGTTGTGTAAGTAGTGAAATGCACGTCAGCATGCAGCAAATGGCAGCGGTGCGCCTTTGAACTCCAATGTGTTTTAGTTCAAAAGCATGCTGCTGCCATTTTCTCAGCACTGATGCACTGATTTTGCCTCTCATAAAACTGTAAGCGTCACAGTGCCAGACACTTTTCAAAGTTAACACACATTTACTTCATAGTAAATTAATTTGGAGAAAGTTGCTATTTTTTGAGGGGACAAGCAAGGACTTTTGAGGGTGATATCTTTTATTGGACCAACTATATAGTTAGGATAAAATAAGACAAGGTGTTGAATGCAACACATTCTTCCTTGGGTTTGATCACAAGAAGCCAGGCACAGCATAATGAAAAAAAAATAGTGGGAGGGGTGAGAGAACATCTCTTACACTACCATATTCTGGGGGGTAACGTTACTCCTGAAAAGAAAGACTTTCATAGATTCATAAATTGTTAGGGGCTGGAAGGGACCTTGCAGATCATTGGGTCCAGCCACCCCGCTCTAGGCTGGAGGACAACTGGGGTTAGGTGACCCCAGCAAGGTGACCGTCTAGTCTCCTCTTGAAAACCTCCAGGGTAGGTTACTGCACCACCTCTGGAGAGAGTTTATTCCACAGTCTGGACACTGTAACTGTGAAGGTGTTTTTCTTCATATTAAGCCTGAAGTGACCTTCCAGGAGTTTGTATCCATTGGTTCGGGTCTTCCCTGGGGGTGCCCTAGTGAACAGTTGTTCACTGAGCTCCTGATGTACTCCTCTGATATAGTGGAAAGCTGCTATCAAGTCCTCTCTCAACCTTCTCTTCTTTAGGCTAAAGAGGCCCAGGTCCCTCAGCCTTTCCTCATATAGCTTGCCTTGCAAGTCCTTGATCATACAGGTGATTCTTCTCTGGACCCTCTCAAGATTTTCCATGTCCTTATTGAAGTGCGGTGCCCAGAACTGGATGCAGTACTCCAGCTGTGGTCTCACCAGTGCTGAGTACAGTGGGAATATCACTTCCTTAGTTTTACATAAGATGCATCAGTTGATGCATACCTGTGTATTATTTGCCCTGCTGACCACTGCCTTGCACTGATAGCTCATATTCATGCGATGGTCAGTCATTACCCCTTGTGGCAGGGCACTGTGTATGCCTGCCACTTTAAGGGCCTGGAGCTGGCAGCTGCCAGGTGCCTGATGAGGGCAGCCATTTTGGATCTGGGGCTGCCCATATAAACAGCGCAGTTCTGCTGCTGGGGGCCAGGCAACAACACTGCCTGGCTGGAGGGCTGCTGGTATCATCTGGAGGTAAGAGAGGAGCTGTAGGGGGTGGTAAGAAGCCTCCTGGTCCTGGGCATGACCTAAAACTGCACCCTGCTGGGAGTGGGTTGCCTGATGGGGCTCCCAGTGGTGGGGGAGCCCCCAGGAAATGCCAGGCCAGTTACCATCCCAGTGAAAGGTGGGTTGGGGTGCCTTAACCTGTAGCCCCCACAACTGGGTGGGTTACCCCTTGTTTTGGAGGGCCCAGAGGATGGACCCTCAGAGAATGAGAAAAGGGCCATAGACTCAGGCCTGTCTGAGTTTCCCCTGACTGGACCATGCTGGGGCCAGGACTGGAAGGGTTGAAGGGCTGGGGGCCCACTGTGAGGGACACCCAAGAGCTAAGGGCCTGGGGTCCTGACTGACCTGGAGGTGGGTCAGGGCTAGATGAGCTGAAGGTCTCAGTGGGGGGGACCACACCTGAAGGGGAATGAGCTCAGGGAGCTATGCTGCCTGGTATGATGGTGGAAGAGACTGCCTGAGGAAGAAGAATCCAGGTGGGGTTCAACAAGAGGATTCTGGGGCCCACTGTGGGGGCTGGCGATTAAAGGAAAATTGTGATGTCATCTGTGAGGCTTGGGCTGTGGTATAGGGGAGGAAAGGAGCTGCAGATAGCATCCCCTGGCATCGGGGCAGAAAATGGGCGGCATCCTGCTTATTAACATCTACTAATTAAATATAACAACATGGCACGGCAGGAGAGAACATGGGCAGTTAGTCCAGGCACTGGTGGGTGGGCTGCAGGGAAAGTGGCCCCAAGCAGACCCCTTGTAACACCCCTAGATCCCTTTCAGCCTTGGTGCATGTCAAGCTGTTGCCACCAAGCCTGTAAGTATGTTGAGGGTTGTTTGCCCCCAGATGGAGCACCTTACACTTGGACAGACTGGAACCAGATGAAGTTTAACACTTCCAACTCTCGAGCCTCTCCAGGTCTGCCTATCTCTACAACCTATCTTTGGATGTGACCACACTGCCCCATAACTTGGTGCCGTCCGTGAACTTGGTCAGTGAGCTTTTCATTCCCCCATCCAACTCATTGATAAAGAATGTTGAAAAGTACCAGTCCAAGCATGGGCCCCTGAGGGGCACCACTGGCCACTTTGTGCCAGGACAACACAGATCCATTCATGAGAACTCTCTGGGTCCTACCCTGCAGCCAGTTTCCACTATCGTCCAGTTTTCCCACCAGGACATTGTGGGATACTAGATTAAAAGCCTTTTGGAAGTCTAGGTATATAATGTCTACCTCGTCTCCCATGTCCAAGTGGTGAGAGACCTGGTCATGGAAGGAGATGAGGTTGGTAAGACAAGACCTGCCTGTGACAAAGCCATGCTGGCTGTCATTCAGAATCTTACCTCCTGCAAGCGTATCACACACAGATTCTTTAATGAGCTTTTCCAGGATTTTCCCTGGAATAGATTGGGCTGCTTGGCCTATAGTTGCCGGGGTCCTTCCTCTTGCCCTTCTTAAAGATGGGCACAATGTTGGCCCTCTTCCAATCCTCAAGGATTTCCCCAGTGCGCCACGAATTCCAAAAGAGCTTTGCCAGGGGTTCCACGATGACCTCAGCCGGCTCCTTCAGCACTCTTGGATGAAGTCCATCCAGTCCTGCTGACTTATAACTATCTAGCTTTTCTAGCTGGTATTGCACCAGCTCAGCATACACAGTGGGGACATTGCTATTCCAGACATGTCCTGCATGAGTTTTATCTCGCTTGTCTTTCCCCTTGGTCTGGTGAAAAACCGAAGCAAAGTAAGTATTCAGGAGTTCAGTTTTTTTCCTGAATGTCAGTCACCAGCTGTTCTGAGGTGTTAAGCAGGGGTCCTGCACTTCCCTTTGTTTTCCTTTTACTGCCTACATACCTAAAGGACTTTTTGTATTGTCCTTGACTCCCGTGGCTAAACTAAACTTGGTCACTGCCTTAGTTTTCCTGATCATTTTCCTACTTACTCCATAGCAAAGCCATATCATGTATCTTCTCTGCTTTTGCTATAAAGTTTACTCACAGAGCAACATACTTAGTCACAATAACCTATCATATGAGTAGATGCATTCTGTGTGTCAAACCACTTTTTAATTTTCTTGTTCATAAATGATGGACCCTACTTGGATGGATGCTTACTCTATAAACGATTGTTTTGTGAAACAAGGTTCTCATCTTTTCTGTAATTTATAGAAAAAATACAATATCAAAGGCCTAAGTACTGCAAGCAATATAGTGAGGCGCAGAGAT
Organism: Crocodylus porosus; assembly: GCF_001723895.1. NCBI lineage: Eukaryota > Metazoa > Chordata > Crocodylia > Crocodylidae > Crocodylus > Crocodylus porosus. Next base: position 25,694,884 of record NW_017728917.1, read on the forward strand.
AAGCTGCTGCTTGATTATTTTTTTTTTTAATTAAATATAGCAGAAATTGTTTCATTTTTACAAGTGTAATTGACAATGAGGAATGATAACAGGTGCCATTATATTCTTAAACAAATCTGTCTGCTGTGCCACACACAGATCCTTTTTTCTTAAAATACTTATTTTTTAATACAGTGTAATTCCATGGTCAAAAATGAAAAAGAAGGCCATATACTTGCTGAAAACAGTTATTAACATAGACTTTCAACTATTTTAAAGAGAAGCCACATAATAGTCTTCTTGAGTTAAACGGAAAAAATCCTGTTTTGTTGGCATCCTTCCCATTTTACTATTGGTCCTAACAACATTATGGAGTGAAAATAAGGACTGGCACATGGATATTTTTAAAGGTACATCTTAAAACCAACATAGACTTTGTATCAGGAGCTTCAAAATGCACATGGCTGTTGATATGGGGGAGATTTTTCCAGTCACTTGAGCCTCTGGCAAGCGAGTGTTTTGGTGTGTTGTACCTATTGGAAGTTACATTTTTTTTTTTTTTGGTATCTTTTAGCAATATAGATCATGTTCTCATGTTCAGAACCAGACGGGCAGACTTGTGCCTATAAAGAATCATACTGAAGCCCATTTGGCATCTCACTTATTTGACTGCAAGATCAGGGCCAAGAAGTTCTTTAACTGAAAATAAAGATGGATAAATAATTTAATACATACTTCAGACTTAATTATAGATTATAATAATATAATAATTATAATCAACTCATCATTATGAATCCATCTGCCTATGGAGGAGACGCCTATCAAATGATTAGGCAGATTGTGCAGATTTTGCAAATATGAGTGTGTGCATTGTTTGCCTCCGTTGTCTTTGTCTGTGCTACATCTATTCTTAGTGGGGCTTAAATATGGCTTCCTGGGACCTGGGTGCTGCTTTATTTCAGAAGCAGCATCACCCTGTTGCTGCCTACACACCAAAGTAAGATGTCTCTGGTTGTGCATTCTGCAGATCTCTGACCCTCCTTTCTTTAATTACACAATTAATGAAATAGTTAACCATTTTGCCATTTAAATTATCATGGATGAGCACTTCACTAAGATGAATGAGGCAGTTTACATCTCTGAGACATAGCTCCAGGCTTTCTGTAGATTTCTCTCATCACCTGCCCACATTCTTGATGTTTTCTTTGTAATGGCTGGAGATATTTTGGAAAAAAGAAACCTCAGATTGTGGTGGAACAACACAACAACTCCAGAGAGCTGTACATATGATTTAGGGGTTCCTGAGTCCTGCTAACAGTTTAAAATACTGAAGTATTTACAGTGTGTGGAAAATGCTATATACATATTATACTACAGAAATGAAGAATGTTCTAAACGCACATTAAAATATGTTTATGTTAACTCCTTGACCTGAACTATTATGTCTATAAACAAATAGCGAGAACAGAACATAAATGATCTAATCCAGATAAAAAAAATAAAATTAATAACAACAGTTTAACAATGTTAAGAAAACAGAATTACTATATAACCCCATGCTAGGACAAGTGGTACATATGTATTATGGCGAAGAAGACGCAAAGTAAAACTGTGATGCCATTGTAAATAGCAGTAGACTTGCATTTTGCCTAATGTGTTTTGATAAAGCACACCTACATAAAACTTAAGGCCAATCTAAATGTTTCCACAAGCCATTGTAAAAAATCTTTGGGAAAATAAACATTTCCCTAATGTATTGGAATTTCTGAAAGATAAACTATTAATGGAGGTGAAAATTGACTTTTTTTTTATACAAACTAAGAAATGCAGAAAGACAGCATAGATTTAGTAGCAAAAAAACCTAAGATAATATTTACTCTTCCAATAACCTAAGGTCTTAGCAGAAACATAAATCCCATGTTTGCTTAGACTAAAATATATGGTTTTTAATTTGTCAGTGATCCTTCAGTCTTTGCTAAGTGCTCATCGGTTTGCCCAGGCAATATGGAATGTTTTAAACCATGTCCTAGATATGTTAGAGGTTAAATTGAAGCCATCACACAAACTGCTCCTGATACCATAATGTATACAGGCTGGAGTTCACACTAGCAATTAGGTTCACACAGACCTTTCCATTCACCTTTGGTCAGTGGTTGCCCACACCATGGAGAAAACCAGACACTTGATTGGAAAGCAGTTACAGATCCAGGCACTGCTGTGTAAACCTATGTAAACTGCTGTGATTTTAAAGATGTGATTAAAACCAGGGTGTCTGAGGTATCGCTTTGTCTACTTCTTTTGTTCAAAAGGGGCAGAATTTGCAATGCCACCTGCACAGCAGCTCACTATCAACTGTGGATCTATTTCCATGCTGCTACGACATAGCTTTCTGGTTGTTGGAACAATGTTGTTCAGCAGTTTCCATACCTTCTGGCATTAGAGTGTTCCCTTTTTGGCTGACTGGCTGGTTCCCCCCACCAGGGTATCAGGATGCCCATAGCGTCTCTCTAGTAGCTGTTTCTAGATAAATCGAGAGGGCAGGTAATAAGATAACTCCTGCATCTAAGCAGGATTTGCCCTGTCAGGTTCTATTTAAGGCAGTCACTGGAGGCTTTGGTTGCATTAGGGTCTTTCCTGATTCTATCTGCAAGCTTGTTTAAAGCAGGTGGTCTCTCTGGGTGTACAATTTTAGGCTTTGATCTCCAAAAGCGACTTTCAGTGAAATGTGAGATTTTCTTATGAAGCTCTTGACAAAAAGAAGAGCTTTAAATAAGCACTGAGTGTTTCTTCCACAGCTCCTCAGCATTTCACTCTTCATTCTGGAAGTGCAGTCTAGATAATCTGTCCCTGACAATAAACTCTTGTGTTCCTCTAGCACTTGCCTACCTTCATTTTCCTGAAAAGAGGTATCATTAGCTGTAGCAGAGAACTATATCCCACTATATGTCAGATCTGAGTAATGTAATATTAAACTCTACTGTACTATGGCTACAGTCAAGTCGTAGCATTTTATTGCTGCCCTATTCTTTATCCAGTACATAGTAGCCCAACTACATAGATTCCTATGTATGGCTCCTTATGAATAGAGTATGTGATACAAAGCTACAGTAGCATGGGAAAACTTTACAGTATTTTTTTTCATTTGTCTATTAGTTTGTTAAAGTAAAATGACAGCGAGATAGTTGATTAAAAACCACAGCATTTGATATTGGGGTTTCTATTGATTTGTGTCCCAGACTGTCATTTTAAAGGAGGCAGGTGGCCACAAAGGGATGACTTGGCATGTAATATTCTTGTGCAAGGTGGGATCTCAACAAACATCAAAGGTTAACACTGGGTAACAGTTCATGGTAGGTTGGCATACACAGCCCCTTTGGATGGATCCTGTGCTTGTCCTGTGCTTCTGAAGAAAACTTCATCTGGGAGTTCACTGTGGACAAGAACTGCAAAGAGCTCCAGCCTGTTCAGTTCTGTTTCTTTTACCAGGAACACAACTGAACAATTATTTGAGTTCCCTGATATTTGTGTGGTTTTGTTTGTTTGTTTGTTTGTTTGTTTTCCTTGGGATGCTTGTACACAAGGGAGGTTTAGTTCCCCTAACTTGAAATGTTGGGTTTTCAATTTGTGGGCTTTTAATTGTGACCCACTGTTTCAATTTAGGGGCTTCCATCACTGTAATGGAACAGTGATGGCCTGCCAGCATCTCCCTACCTCCACCCCAGCAGACAGGCTCTGCTGGGCAGAGCTGGGGGGCGGGGAGCAGGGGGAATGGTGTGGGGAAGAAAGCGGCAAGGGGCCAGATCCTTTTTTTTTTTTTTTTTTTTTCCTTCATGGAGCCTGCCCATGAAGCAAATGGTTCCTGAGCTGCAGGGGGTTCTGGTCCTTTCCTCTGCAGCAGTGGCTCCCCCCAGCAAGTGGCACCCACCTGCTAGCAGCCTGCCCAGGCAGCTGTGGGGGCAGGTACCATCATGAAAGGAAGGACTGGGCCCCCTTGCAGCTCAGGGATCACTGGCAACTTGTCCCCCTTGCTGCATGAGAGGCCAGCAGGCTCCGCCAGGAAAGAAAAAAAAACAGTGGGCTTCTTGCTGATGGTTTTTGTTTTTTTGTTTTTTCCCTTGGCAGAGCCTGCCTGCATGAGCTGTAACTAGGCCATGCAGACCCTGAACTGTGGAGAGTGGTCCCCCACAGCCAATTGTGGTGACCAGGTTGGGGGGTCCCCCAGCGGCTAGTCTCGCTTACGAAAAAGCAGCCACGTCACTTTCAGAAGTCCCACAGCCACTTCTGGAAGTGGCATGGCTACTCTTGCTGGTGGTCCCGCTCCCCAGCTGGTGCTTGCAGGGGGCCACTGGTGCTCCTGTCTTCCCCTTGCCTGTTGCCTACACAGGGAATGTGGCCTGGTGGGGTGCACCAGCACTCTCGGGGGGTGCACATGCACCCCCATGCATCCTGTACGTACTGCCACTGGGACAGGTGCTACCCAGCTCCCAGGCAGCACCTGGCCTGATCTGATGGTACATGGGGTGCTGGAAGCCTGGGCATGTGGAAGCTTGGACTTGGCAGGCTTTCAGCACCTTGTGCACTTTCCCCACCACCTTCCCGCTGGCTTGGACCACCCAGGAACAGGCTGGCTTGCTCTGGGGCAGTGCAGGAAAGTGGCAGGAGGGTGGCTGGGTGGGCTGGTGTCCGGAGAAGGTGGCAGGGATGATGCACAGGGCACTGGAAGCCTGCCAAGCCGAAGCTTCTGTGAGCCTGCCCAGGTTCCCAGTGCCTTATGCACTGTCCCCACTGCCTTCTCCCGCTACCAGGCATGTACACATGCATGATTTTTGTATCTACAATGCTACAATTTGCCCCAATCAAATTAAAATTTATCGGAGGTGGTCTATGTTGCCATGCTCAAATAAGTTTTGACATAAAAAAGATTGTGCACGTGTACACTGTGATTCCATTATATTAGACGAATGATTTTTTTTGTCACTTTTTGTCATGTGTATGTGGCCCCACCATCACGTGTACAAGTGCTTCTACAGAACGTCCACTTCCACTTTCACAACCTGTCCTGCAGCCTTTCCACTACTGCAGGTATTTACCAACGATAATGGAGGCTGGCAAGCAGTAGTATCAGAAGGGGACACATATCCCTGTCTTAATGACACCTTCATTCAGGCAGCTTTAGTCTCTTAACTGTCTTGTTCAAGGATATTGGCACTGTTTTTATGCTCTTTTAAATCAGTTCCTGATAAGGCAGAACTACTTCCAGTTTAACTTTTCCCTTGAACATCCCACTTCACAAATGGCCCTGAATATCTGTCCATTGAAAGTTTTCACTTTCTGGTACAGCCTTTTCTCCTTGGTGAAAGCCCTTTTGCTAACCAGAACATCTAAATCCTTCATTATTTCAGAGCAGCCTTGTGCTGCTTTAAATGCACAAAACTGTGATGTAAAAGTTCCCAGAGCCCAAAAGAGATTTTTAGCTTTTAGTCCTTTCTTCTGTCCATATGCCACTCTCCCCTCCATGAAGAAACCCTTGTCATTGTTTTGGCAGATCATGTCTATCTGTATTCTAATGATCTTGTCCATATACTCTGCTGTTCTCTAGCCCCCTTTGTATATCACCATGGAGAAAACAAGTGTTTTGTGAAGGAACACATATTGGCTATCAGAGTCACCTTTGCTTTCCTAAACAGAGATTTCTGGCTCATGAATTCCTACATACTTGTCCATTGAGAAAATTAAACAACCTTCCATCCGCCACTAAAAAGATAATTACAACAAAATCTTCATTTTGGCAGTGATGATTTGGGGGTTTTGAACAGAAGCATCTTTGCCTTCTGTTCTTGAGGCTGTGGTAATATCTATCTTCCCAGCTGCAACAGTTTTGGAAAAATGGAGCCTGAAACCCTTGTTCTTCAAGGGTATTAGCCACTCTGGGGTACTGTCCTCGGACTGATGTGTCCTGATAGTACCTGCCAAGCTTCCTTGACCCTGCTCCCCATAAGCCTGCTTCCTACTTTGGAACACTTTTGAGTGGAGCTGAAACAAGGATTTGGGGTGGTTCTTCTGGTGCCCAAGATGTTGGAAAAAACAGCTTCAATATTGCTGAATTCACAGTGACTCCACTGCTGCCAGCTGTCGGACCCCATTAATCCAGCAACAAGTTCCTATGTTGATGCCTCAAGATCTAGGACCCACTCTTTCATGGCCTTGAGCTCTAAAACTGTGTTCCCCTCACTCTCTCTGTCAGTTGAAGGGAGCAGTTTTCTTGAGTTGATGTGGCACATGGAGCACTAATATCCAGTACTGCTTACCCTGGAATATTTTAAATTCTCTTTGTCAGTGTTTAGGAAAGGCCTCAAAGATCATGTATTCATCTGGAAATCCCACAGATTAACTCAATCCTCCTCTTTTTTATTTTCTGGTACAGCCATCATTTGAGCCTTTAGATAAAATTACTAACTTCAAGATGAAGGAAAAAAGAATGTTTTCTTCCTTCCTTACCTAAGCAAGGTGTGTGTATTGGTCAAACTCTCTCTAGTTTTTTCTTGACCTTAGTCTCCTATCCAGATAGATACCTCATTTTGTTGTTTTATCCCGAAGGGAACACTGAATAATACCTGGATTAAACACATTGTCCTTTCATTCTCTGTTAAAACCATTTTTCTTCTCCTCACCACAATGCCTTTTTCTTAAGAGAGAACCAAATTAATGCAATTCTCAATCTGCTTTGAGGGTTGCATAAGTGTGGCTTTGGCTAAACCTACTCTAGTCACATGGATTTGAGGCTGTATTCTCACAGTGATGAACCAATTAGATGCCTTTTGGCTACAGAGGTTGTATTTTCATAGGCAGTGCATGACGGGCTATGAGATCTCCAAACATATGTAGGTACCTACGTCCTATTGAAATTAAGGATACTAACAAAATGCTTTTTGTGGACTTCTCAGCTTCCAAGATATGTGAAGCAGCAGCATTGCCTCACTCCATTATGTCACTGTCAGGTAGGCCACTGCTTCTCATTATGGCTTCTTTCACTGCAGGGCCTGGCTGGCAGAATGTGGCAGCCTTGCTTCTTGGAGTTCCTGTTTGACAATATTGTCTGCTTTTGATTTCAGTCTGGTAGAAGACACAGTTGTACCTACTTTCTTATAGTCTCCCACTTGGGTAGTGTCTTGCTGCTAACTTATTTTTCATACTAGCTTGTATACTGTTTGTTTTTTATAGCTGTGGAAATTTTTCTAGCTGGAGAGGGAGTGAATTCTGGGTCAAGCTTATATAATAACCAAGTGTAGGGTTTCAGAGCTTCTCTTGTTAGCATAATACACCCTGTCCCTTACTTTGCTGCCCATGAAGTGAGAAAAGACTGTTGTGCAGAAATGTCTGAGACCATATATTCTTCAAATGCAAGTAAAAGGAAAGTCTGAGTACTTCAGTATTAAATTACAATGCATCAATTTACACTGAATTTATAATGATCACAGATATCAATTGTATATTTTAAAATGAAAGCACTAGAATTCTTAATTTAAAGTAACCATCTGTTTTCATATAAAAATATTACAGTTTTATATTCCTTAGTACTTCTTTCATTTTAATTTAGCTGTGGTTGCCTGGCAGTCAGTTTCTACATATTTCAAAACTACCCCTTCAGAAAATTGTTACTGATAGACTTTTAAAATTTTTATTTTTAAAATGCCTATGCCTCTGTGTGGGTGTGAGAGAGAAAGTATTGAACACTAGGGAAAGTATTGTCAAGACTTGATACTGGTGAAGACTGGAGGGTTTTTAAATGTTATTGATTTACCTTCGGGAGAGAGAGCACAGCCTGATAGGTGTAGTAGCCCTTAGCAAAGTTCACGCTGTGTACGTGGCAGATAGGATGTGGACAGCAGGTCCTTTCAGGTGTTCATCTCTCTCACACCATCAGCAGTGTCACTAGAGCTGCCCTGTGTATATTTTGACACTGAGCCCACCATTTTTCACTCAGGTGGGGGGCGGAAATGCTAGCAAAACAGGGAGGTTTTAGGTCACATCTGGCCAACAGCATGCTCAAATCAGCAGCCAGAGGCTCTGTCGCCAGGGCCCTCCTCCACGGGGCGCTGGTTCAGTACCCTCCACAAGTCCGTTCTTCGCAGTCTCCGTCAACGTGTGGCCCAACTGGCACAGACACGCCGAGAACCGCTCGGCTCCAGTCCGTCCCGATGCGGAGCGGAGAAACGCGGGGGCGGGACTGGATTGTATTGTCGGCTTGGGTGAGACCCAGCACAATGCAGCGCTAGTCGGGGCCTGCATGACAGCTGCTACTCCAAGCTCAATGGCAGCCTGAGCCTGCAATGGTATCCCCCCGCCTGGAAATCCTCCCGCCGCTTGAAATGCGAATAAAGAGGATTTCTCGTCCCCTGCCTCGCACACCCGAGCCCCGGGCCAGGGAGTACCCGCCCCCAGCTTCCCCTGGCTCGCCCGGCGGCTTCCGCACCGGCCTTGTGACAACCGCGCGGAGAAGCCGCACGTGGCTCAGGAGCTCCATGAGGAGAGAAGTCAGGGCGGTGGGGGGTGGGGACTGGTCTCCGGGCGAGGCCGGGGATGCACCTCACCGGCATCTCCTCAGCGCCGCTTCCCCGCCCCCTTCCTCCGCAGCGCCTTCTCCACCTGCTCGGGCCGGGCCGGGCCGGGCCCGGGGCGACCCGCTCCCGCCCTCGCCCCCCGCCGGGCCGGGTCGGGCCCCTTCATCTCAACGACGGCGCGGGGTGAGCGCCCGACCTGGCTGAAGCAGCGCCTGCCGCTCCATTG
>NW_017728917.1:25704155-25750506 GCF_001723895.1 Crocodylus porosus
CGGGACCCCCGCGCGGCGCCCCGCTTCTTGCGACGGAGCGTGGTGGACTCGGACCAGGAGGAGCCGCCCCCCTTCGAGCCGCCCGAGCGGCAGCACCCGCTGCTGCTGCTCTCCAAGACCCGGCGGATCATCGCCAAGCCGGACCCCGAGGGCGCTCCCGAGCCGGCCGGGGAGCCGCAGGGGCCGCCCCCCGCCGCCGAGGGCCAGCGGGAGCCGCGGAGGGAGGTGGCGGAGCCGGCGCGGGAGCAGAGCCGGGCTCGGCGGGAGGAGGAGGTGGAGGAGGAGGCCGACATGAAGGCTGTGGCCACCTCGCCCGATGGCAGGTTCCTCAAGTTTGACATCGAGCTGGGGCGCGGCTCCTTCAAAACGGTCTACAAGGGCCTGGACACCGAGACCTGGGTAGAAGTCGCCTGGTGCGAGCTCCAGGTAAGCACGGGCTCCGGGGCCTGGCAGCCAAAGTGCCTGCGTCCCATCCAGGAATCCTGCTCTCCTCATTGCTGATTCTTCCCTGTCTGAGGGTAGCACCGCATCCTTGCGGGCTCCCACACTGCCACAGTCTGTGCACTCCTCCTGGCCTGTGGGGGTTGGGCCTGAGTGCCCAAGCTGCTCTCTGTGGCATAGGCAGCCTGGGCTGTTAGCTGAAGAGGGCTGGGCAGTGCTGCCTGAGGAAGAAAGCATGGGGGTGATGGCACGGATTGGAGGGCAGGTGTGTTGAGTTCCTCCAAGCTGAGGCTTCTCCCATCTATCTGTATCTTGGGTCAGAAGCCATCTAGCTAGCAGGTGTACACTTAAAATAAATACATTAGGGGGCTTAAACTCCTGGTGAAGAAGAGAGGATTGCTGTGCTACAAACAGGACACCTTTCTAGTAATGAAGCCCTGCTGTCATTTCTATCTTCTTCCTCTCAACTCCCCACTGGAAAGCCTCTGCTCTGAAAGGGTTCTTAAGCTGTCAAACACTCAGAGGTGAACATCAGAGCGTATTTTTTTTAATGGGATGTGACTTCATTTCTTTTCCTGGAGATTAAGTGTTTTGGTTAAGTCCAGAGTTTGGTGGTTTCAGCAAGTGAAACTAAAGCCTTGTGATCAAGTAAAGCCTAATGTGTTCCCATACCTCTGTAAGTACTGTAGCTGGTATACGAGAGAAGTCCCAGATTATAGAATTCAACCTGGGCTTCCTTTTTGTTTTCCTGTAGTAAGTTTCTGGATGTGAAAACGAAGTTCTTGCAACAATTTCTTTTCTCAGGCATGGTATTGATGCGCCTTCTCCAGCATGGGTTTATAAACGTGGGTCTTTTTGGTGAAGTTTTGGCATCTTTCATAAGTTCACCTAGGTTCTTAATGCACACTTTCATGAGACCTATGCTCTTATGCTTTTTTTTTTTCTTTTCCTCCCTTCCCTTTTGATCAGTTTTTCTAGACTCGCTTCATCTCTGTTGTTTCATAGAATTAGCTGGGGGTTCACAACTGTATCTTAAGTTATGAGCCCTGGTACAAATCCTGTATTCACTGGGCAGCCAAAATTCCCAGGAGCTAGGTGTTGTGGGTTGCAGTGGTATCCAAGCACAGCTGGTGAACAATGAATGGAAACATTGATTCTGAATATCCATGTGTGTTTTACACTGAGAAACAACTTTATTCTCATGTGACAGCCACATGAGCAGATGCACAGCCTAGTTGTTCTCCCAGATGATTTGATTGTATGGTATAGTTGCAATTCATTGTAATCCCAGAATGATTTAAAAAAACATGCAGGAAATGTTTCTCAGTCTTCACATGAATGTTTCTTTGTCTAATAGGAATTGATGAAATAAAGAGCCCAGCAATACCGGCTGGGCAGGTAAGAGGCCTTTTGAGTGAGGACTGTGGTGTGCTGTAACATGAAGGCTAGGTAGAAAAAGAATTGGGTGAGAGAAGAGTCTAGGACTGTGCATGTTGCTGTATGAGAAATGCAGGTGTATCTGCAAAATTGGAAGAGATTTTTCTGTAAATTACTGTTGGGATATTATGAAAAACGAAAGTTATTAAGCAAACTTGACTTGAATGTGTTGTGCAAGTTCTGTCATAACATAATGGTCACAGATGAGAGAATTTTGACAGGAAAATTATTTCTACAGTTGTACTACTAATTGATTTTGGTTTTTTGGGGGTGTCTTTAATGGATTGAACATCCTGACTTGAAAAGGTTGTGTCAGGGAATGGAAAGGTAACTTACAAATTCCAATTCAAGCTCTCCAGAAACGTGTATAACTGGGTGCAGAAATCTATACTATAACATTCATTGATGCTACTTCCTTTCCCTCCTGCTTCATTTGTCTAGGAAGTGATGATGCAGTTTTCTGTGAAAGCGTCAAAGGGTTAAAAACCTTTCAACTACAGTTCAAAATGTCTCCTTGTGAAAGGACTATCTGTAATCATTATTTTCTCATTAACTTTCTTTATATAGCTCTAGTTTCAAATCTGGTATTCCCACCAAACGTTTATTTCTCCATTTCTCACAGAGTTCCGTAGAGCTCCTCTAACTTTTGAGGGGAAAGTCTAGTATTTTTGACCAGACAAGTACAAGGAAGACAGTTAGAATTTATCAGATTACTTGTGTCTGCCACTCCTGTCAATGTCAATTAGTTGTGCAGATTTTAAGGCAGTGTTGAAAGCCAGATAACATGAGGTTGTACTTAGTTACTTTTTCAGTTTTCTGTTTCGGTTTTCTGGTGAAAGCCAACATTTCTGTCTTGTGAATAAAGTGTAGCTGAGTGACAACCGCAGGGTTTTCTTATTACAATGTCAGACCTACGTTCTCAGCACGTTTTGAAAGAAACAAATAGCCAGCCACATAGGCAAGTGGACTTTGTATTGTTCAGTGGAATTTGATTTGTATTATGCTCATACAATCTAATTCAGAGTTCTTATTGTAGAAGCATGGGAGTGTAATCGAGGTCTGAAGCTGACGCATCTAATTGTTTTTGTACATTTCTACATGTACATGTCAATTACTCTACCTAGTTGTAGGTGTTACTGAGTAAGAACATTCAATTCAGCTAAGTTAAAAAAGCAAAAACAAAGGGGAAAAAAAATCCCTGGTAAGAAACCACAAATACCCTACTGTTGAAACTGTAAGATGGCTTCCTTGATAGTTTTATACCACAGAAAGCAATCAGAAGGCCTTGTTATATAGCTGCATTTAAATGTTGCCTTCCTATCTAGCCTTTTAGGGGACACATACACCTATGTACTTATCTTTTTTTTCATTTTCCCAAAGAGTAATTGAAGTTTTCCATGCTGAACAGTTGCTCTCATTCAATCCTAGCTACAGTGAATGCAGTCAACAAAACTAAATAAATTGTGGGAGGCTTTTTATTAAAGTATGATCGTATCACAAGTATATATGAGACCCAGAGAATGAAAGGCAATGGAATACCTTTTGCTGCATGTAATTTGATTAGCTTTCAGTGAAGGCTTATTGAATATAATACAGAGTAGGAGAAACTTCTGCCTTTTGAAAGATATATTATAACAAATAGGACTCTTTATATTTGACTCTTCCCTCCCCCTGAGTTTTGTATGTAGATGCCCCCACCTTAGCTCCTTTGCTGTACCATATCACAGATGTAGGACCAGTGATCAGAAGGTGAGGAGGGAAGGGGGGAATCTACAGAACCTGGATGCAGCAACAGCCAGAACCGTGGGGGAATAGTTTCCAGGTAGGATTCTGGGAGCTGCACATTAACCTCAGCCACTTGGGGACAGCCCTGCTCGGGACAAAGGCTTTGTGTATATTGTATTTAAGTTCACCAAATATAGTCTGACTGAGGAATCTGGGGAAAGGAAATTGATTTTTCCCTAACCTACCAAAAATGTAATTCTTCTGTCTTGAAGGATTTTCTTTCATAGGAGAGTGGTTAAAGTTGGAATCTGATTATATTTTAGGTTTCAGATTAAAAGCTTAGCTGGAGCTAGGTTTTGGTTTGGTCGAGCTAAAATATGAAAATTTTTAATAAAATCCAAACTAGAAAATAGTTTTTTTTTGACTTCTGAAAGGAGAATAGCGGTTGCAAAGTAGTGTGCATCCTAACTAGAGTCTCTGTTCGTTGAATCAGGAAGCTGGGTTTTGCTTACCAAACAGTGGTACAGTAAACATTTTTGCTAGGTAGACACAGGCTTTCAGACTCTTCAAATTTTCATCTAATTCCCCTTTCGGGACCTGTAGAGAAATCCAGGGGGAGTCGTAAGTACAAAACTACATAAAAAATAATGCCTCACTCCTACTTTTCAGTTCCTGTTTGATTCTAATTATGAACCTTGATAGCTGGAGGTTCTTGTCTGTAGCTCCTCCGATGCAAACATATTAGAGATAGAGAATATTCTTTGCCTGAAAAGATCCAGAAGAGGGGTGCTTATGAACATTATTAAAGCACCCCCTTTTTACAGTGGTTGTCCAATATCAAAGGTGGCTATGTGTGATCTTTTTTTTTCTACTTAATTATGTTTGTTTACCATGAGTGTGTCTGGAGTGCATGAAGACCAAATATCCTGACAACAATGCATGACATATTCTTAATGTTCACTGAAACAAATCTTCTCACTAGGACTCTGGCTGTACATTGATGGCTCCTAAATTTTACCTGAAGGAGCTTTGGAATTTAACTCCTCCCCTCCAACACTCCTTCCTCAATTCCTCCCTATTCCAAATCTTAATTCCAAATTCCATTGCTTACTTAAGATTGCACTTGCAACCTGACAGAGAGATCTGTGTCTGAGCCCCCTCTACATGTTATAGCCATCACACAATTAACTGATTAATTGCACAATTACCTTGAGACCAGCTACACTGCAAAGCGCCTGTCACATCATAAAAAGCTCCAACCAGCTATAAAGTTGGACATAAAAAATGTATACTAACTTTAGAGCTGGTTGCTATTGAGCTTTAATTTGCGCAGGTAGCAGGGGCTCCCCTGTGGCTGGGAACCATGCCCAACTATGGCTAGGAGCCTGCAACTGATGGATGTCTCAGCCCCATCAGCTGCCAACTCTGGGCCCCAGGTGTGTGAAACTCCCAGTACTGGGAGATCATGGTTTCTGCAATCTCTGTCCTGGGGATTTCACACATTCCAGGGGCTGGGAGACTACAACAGCTGCACCTCCTAGCCTTGTGGGGAGCATTGGGTAACTTGCAGCTGAGGGGGCTCCTGGCTGCTGGAGCTTGCTTTTTGCCAGTGGAGAGGGAGCCTAGGATTGGGCTTCCCTTGCACTGGCAATGACATACTATGGGATTGAATGTCTGATCCCACAATCTTGCTTCTTGTCATGCATTTGTGGCACAGCGGGTGATGCAATTGTATGGCTTGCACATTAGAATCTATTGTACCTTTATCTGCATGTGTAGAATGGCCTTAAGTATAGTGTTGATCCCATGCTGGGTACTGTTTTATAGAACAGTGTCATCCTACAATGGCAACTTTCTGTTGTGCTTGCTTACATCCCAGTTTGGCCAGGGCAGTCCTGGATTCTGTAGGCTAGTTCTGGCTGGTTGGCCACAAGTACTGGGTTGGAGTCTGGCACGGAGGCAGAGCAGCATAGTGTGCCATCCAGACAGGCAGGTAGGCGCTACTGCTGCTGTGTGGAAGCAAGGAATGTAGGGATCTTAGATTTGGCAACCTAGATAGGGTGACTGCACATTCTCCCACCTTGCTTCTGCACAGCAGCAGTGGTACCTGCCCTCCTGCCTTCCTGGTGCACTATGCTGCTTTTTCTCCTCACTGGACTCTGGCCTGGGACTTTTGACCAACTAGATGGGACTGGTCTATGGAATCTGGGACTGTCCCAGCCAAAGTAGTATATATGGACATGGTCACTCTACAGATCTGGGATCTGTATCGCCATGACTTTTTAAAGAACATTAATCTAAAATGAAGAACTGAAAATGGTAGTTGTGACATTGTGAGAACAAGTAATGTTGTTTTATTTAATTTATGGATATTTCTTGGTCTTTCATAAGTTTCTTATATAAATTTATTCCAGATTAGCTGACAGTTAATTGATTTTAATATTGTGGTATTAATGTTCTACAGTTACAAGATGAGGTTTAGGTTTAAGAATTTTAAATTAGGCTGGATAAAAGTCTTTTAAAAACATTAACTCCGGGCCTACTTGTGTTTGTTAAATTTTTGTTTCTAAACCTAGTTTCTGTCTTTACAGTTAAGTTCCCAGACTGCCACTTGGTAACAGTAGTCTCTTGCAATGAATGAGGAGAGAGGAAGATATCTGAAAGTTGCAGCTGTATATAGAAGGAAGTATTTAGCTTGATTCTAAATGGACCACACTTGAATGCTACATACTAGATTCTAATAGTGTGAAAAGAAAGCATAAATTAAGTCTCCTAAGGGTGGGATTTTTTAATTGTGAAAGGCCCTGATCCTGCACACTTCATATTGGAGCCCAGTGAGTAGGCAACTTGAAAATTTGCTATCTAACTTGTTTATGTATCACTGAAGGTTTTGTAAACTATCTCCATTAACAAGCAACTACAGCACAAAAAATGTGTTGCATCCTCTGAAGACAGGATGCCCTGCAGATGCATTGGCCTGGCTTTCATTCTTGTTAGGTGGGCACAAAATTCTTCTGATAGCAGTTGTGTGTGTGGGGGAGAGGGAGGCTGTAGGTAACCAATAACTAAGCAGCTTATTAAATGGCAAGGTGATTTCGTGTCCTGAATTGCAGAAGGATTTTTTTCCTGTTATTCCTGGTATGTATTGAAGACTATTGGGGAGGAGAAAATGTAAATTAAAAGGTAATTCAATATTAACTTTCAACCAGACAACTTTTCTCTAAACTTCAAGATAAGGCAGCTCTTGAAACGGGGACATCAATATGTTGTTAATTGATAGAACATTTTGAAAGAGTTAATTGGCAAAGCTTTTATTTACTTTTAAGGTGTGTGGGGGGAGGGACTCTGCAAGTATAGCATGTAACTGCTGTTGTCACTGTTAGTGATGCTGAAAATAGTGTAAGGAATGTGGTATTTAAAATGCAAATAAATTGGCTTCAATTTAATCTTTTGTCAAAAACCCAAAGCATATTGAGCAGAAACAAATTTAAGATATTTACATTTTGTTTTCTTTTTCACTAGAATAAAGGCTTATTTTTAACAACAGACTATAGAATTTTATCCCATTAAAGTGGTACATAGTGGATATATCCAAGATCTAGTCTGGTGAAAGAAAATCGGTGAAAGTGACAATTATTTTGTGTGAAACAAATTCTGTCCCCTTTGCTCACTCTCTTCCAAGGCTGACAGAAAAATATTCAGGCCTGAAGCATAGCTGCCAAGGCTTGGTCTGCTTGGACATTATGCAAATAATCTTATTAAGTTTGCGTATCACA
This sequence comes from Crocodylus porosus, assembly GCF_001723895.1. NCBI lineage: Eukaryota > Metazoa > Chordata > Crocodylia > Crocodylidae > Crocodylus > Crocodylus porosus. Next base: position 25,711,535 of record NW_017728917.1, read on the forward strand.
ATAAGCCTAAATTAATTGTCAAGGACTGGTGAGGGTGAAACAAAATTGACTTAACTCAGTAACCAGCTCAGGGATGATAGTTACAGGCCATGCTACTGCTTGGAGCAGAAATTACCTATCTGAGGCATTTGGTTTAAGAGTGTGATTCCCTTCATGTGTTTTGTTAATGGCCAAGATCTCTTCAGGGACTGGAAGAAATTTCTACAACAGAGCTTAGAGATCAGCACAGCTAGAGGTAGAACTTGCCATGGCTGCTGCCCAACTTGGCCCTATGGGAAGCAATGAATCCCTTCCTCGTTGCTTCTCTGGGTCCCCAAGCAGTGAACTGTCTATCCTCAATTATTTCTACAAGATCTAACTCTTGACTTGTCACTCTTTCACAAACCAGAAAAGGCTTATCAAGCCTTACCTTGAGTTTTAAGAGGCTCCTGTGCAGTAGAGGAAAAGGGAGCTGATCTAGTGGTCAGGGAACTAAAACCTAGTTCTGCAGTGTGACCTGGGAGTAAGTCACTTGGCTTGTCTGTAGTTCAGTTTCCTATTACTAAAAATGGTAACACTTCCCTACTTAAGTGGTGTTGTGAAAATGAATTGGTGATAAATTTTGGGGTGCCCAGGCAGTACATAATCAAAGGCCATATAAATTCCTAATTTTTCTTGCAAAGACTTCCATGCCCCCACTCGTAAATTTTGTCAGTGGATGTGGACAATATCATGCATTAAGGTGTTTATTAGTGGGAAAGGACCCACGCTGCCAACCCCAAATTGGGTTCCAAGCTATAATTGGTTAATGGGTCTAATAAATGTTAACGACTTGCACGGAGTTTGAGGTGGTAAAGCTGTAAAAGGTGATTTAGGCTTGTTGGACTAATTGAGTATTCTCTTCTCCTACAACTGTCTACCTGTGGGAAGTGGCTTTAGGCACATGGAATATGTGATTTTGCTGAGCCTTTCTTTCTACAGCAGTTAAATTTGAAATGAATCTAAACAAGACAAAGGTGTGAGAGTGGTGAGGGGGGGGAGAAATGGGGCACTGATCATTGAGTTCAGTTTCCCCTTGTCAATTGGCAGCTTTGAATCTTCTGAGGCACCTTGCAGCGAATAGGAACAGGAGTGCCTTTCACCAACTCTGTTTGGTTGAGAAGTTTGTGGCCCTTTTTCTGGTTTCAGATCTGGCTACTATCATCTATGTCTTTGTAACCTCAAAGCTAAACTATTGCAATGTGCTTTACATCAGGCTGCCTTTTGAAGACTGTCAGGAAATTGCAGCAAGTTCAGTATGTGACAGCCTGTCTTCTGACAGTGGTGAGTCACTAGGAACACAGGTCCAATACTCCAGAGTCTGCACTGGTTCCCAACAGCTTTCTGGTCAAAATTCAAGGTGCTGGTTTTGACTGAAAAGGCCCTAAATCATGGGCAACTGGTGCCTCCTAATAGTAGGGGGGGCACCAGCGGGTGATTGCCAGCTGGGGCGGCCGGAGGCAGAGAGAATATTTTTGGGGAGGGAGGGCTGAGCGTGCATCTGTTTGTGTGTGTGTGTGTGCGTGCATGCATGCATGCGCGTGTGGGCCCTCTCCCCTCTTCCCCCCTCAGCGTGAAAATCTGCAGGGGGAGGGGAAAGGACCATGGAGGCAGGGGGGAGCGAGGCTGAAGCTGGCATTGAGTAGGGATCAAGCTCAGGGCCGGAGTGCGCTGCACCTGTGGAGCTGCCCCTTCCTCTGCACTGGGGTCATTGCTGGGCACCGGTATCCACTGTCCCCAGCCCTTCGCTGGCCCTGGTTGCCTCCCCAGTCTGGTCTCAGCCCCACACTGCCCGGTGGGGCTCAGAGCTGAAGTAGGGCCAGCCTCAGCTTGGCAGCTGGGCAAATGATTTGCCCCTGCCCCTACCCACTTCCTCCTGCAGTGTGGGAGGTCTTAATCTCCCCCTCCCTTTCCACCCTCCTTCTCCCCTCCACCCAAAGAAATATTTTACGTGCTTGCCTGCTGTGTTGGGCTGGCTGTGAGCCTGGCACGCCCTTTCCCCTGCTGCAGCAGCCTGTGGCCAGGTTGTCTAGTGGCAAACCTGGAAGTGCTGCTGGTGCTTCTCTTAGTGGGGGCATGGCCAATCTCAGGGGGTGCACGTACACCTGCGTGCAACCCCTACGCATTGCCGATGCCCTGAGTAGTCAGGGACCTGCGTACTTAATGGATCTTTATGCCCCATCTCAAATCATAAAGTCAGCTGAGGGCAACCTCCTGCAACAAGTCTGTTTGACAGAAACCTGTGGGAGGTCATTCCCTGGAGTTGCCTTTGAGCTCTGAAGCTCTCTCCCTCTTGAGGCCTGCCAGAGCCTGAGCCTGGGATTGTTTTTGGAAGTGCTGTAAAAGCTTGCTATTTTGGCAGGCATTTAGCAAATGAAGCTAGACTGGAACATTGCTTAGGGGGAGTTCTCTTTTAAGCTGATGCTCTAGTTGCCTTTTAAGCTGTTTGGTTTTTCTGTTTTACAAGTTACTCTATTCTCTTATTGTATAAACTATTCTGAATCTTAACTGGGAACAGTAGCATTTTTAAATCAAAGGGGAAAAGGGGTTAAATTGGAAAGCATGCAGCTTGGAAAGGACTGCAGTACTTTCTTCCTGTTTTCAGTGTGCCTTGCTTTGTCTGCATTATGGAAGAAGTTGAGGTGCACCGATGTATCAGTCTGATATTGGATTGGCACTGATCAAAGAAAATTGACTGCATCAGAAATCAGCCTAATGTGGCCAATTTAATTTGGCTGATAAATGCACGTGTGCAGTTGCAACGCAGCATGTAGGCATCAAGGAGCACAGCCTGGCAGCATAGAGAGCTGCATGCAGCTGGTAAGTTTGTGGTGGTGGAAGGGGAGAGGGAAAGGGAAGGGCTGTGGAGCGTTGCGGGGGCAGATTAATGCCCCCTGTGGTGAGGGAGGGAGTGGGGCTGGGGTAGGTGCTACCTGGCTGGAGTAGGTGCTGCCAGGCTCTTCCTGGTGGGGGGGCTGGGGGGAGCTAGACTGGGCTGCACTTGGGGCAGGCGGCAGCTACTGGGAGGAACCTATGGGGGGGGGGGGGCCTGCAGCCACCCCAAATTTTGCTATGGTGCACCCCTCCCAGCGCTGCTGCCACCCACCCCAAGTGCAGTGGGGTCTAGCACCTCCTACTGGGAAGAGCCTGGCATGGCTTCCTACCCCAGCTTGCAGCTGCAACCTACTCTGCCCTGCCCTGTGCAGATCTGGGGGGTGCACACCCCTCCTCCATGCCCCCCATGCCCTCCTGGGGTGTGTGCAGAGGTGGGAGCCCCCTCCCCCCCGGGCGAACCGTGGCTCGGTCGCTCAACCTGCCCTAGCTGGGCAGCACTTACCCCATCCCCACTTCCTCCCTCACCGTGGTGGGTGTTGATTTGCCCCCCAACACTCTTTTCCTCCCCTTCTGCCTGACCTTACCAACTGCATCCAACTCTCCAAGCTGTATTGGAAATCAGATCTGTATTGGCTGATATGCCTCCTTAAAAATCTGCTATTGGTATTGGCCTACAAAATCTCTACAAGTGCACCCCTAGGAAGAAGTTCAGACAAGCATTAGAAGGAGTAATAATGGAGCCTCCCTCTTGATACAGGAAATCTGTTGGGGGATTCTTGCTTATCCTTCTGCTCTCACTTCTGGGTACCTTGTTACTTCCCTTCCCATTCCAGCCCCTGGGGTTCATCTTAGGCAATTTTTTTAACAGCTTCCCTAGTGAGTAGCTTTTCTGGGTTAAGTTAGATGTCCAGGACTAGAACTTGGAGTGGACATGTGACCCATTCACACTGGTATAATATACACTTGGTTTTGTACATTGATGTATATAAGACTGAACTCTTGAGCAGACAGATGATAGTTATCCTGGGGTGGGCTAGTTGCTGGAATAGGCACTAGTACAGTGCCTTTGCTGCTTTGGTGGGTAATATGTAATAACTGATTGCTCAATGTAAATGGGTTATCCCAGGATGACTGTGAACCAGCTAATGTGGTTTTGCATTGGTTTGTTTGTTTTGTTTGTTTACCCTTCCCCCAGGGTAATGCTATACTTGCATAGGGTTACTTTTGTGTCCAGTCTTTTTTAAGATTTTTACATTGCTTATACCTGTGTATATGTTGTTTGTATCTGGTTCTAAAAACTATAGGTTGCATTTACTCCAAATAAATGCAACTCTGAAGTCAGTGGAATTGTGCCCTCTTTCTTCTAAATGTAACTTCTACTTTAAAAAGGTGCTGCATGCCTACGATCCTTTTAAAACACCAGTGTGGCTGTATAGTGACAACCAACTTACTGTGAATTAAGCTTGCTGGATTGTACTAGTACTGCTTAGTAAATGTACATTTTTACATCTTGGCTATTTAATGGTAATAATGGAGACATTCGTTTGAATGCCATTATTGTGGGGATACACGTGTCATGGGTTAAACTACCAAGGAGAGAGTAATTTAAAACTTAATCCCATCTGTGTTCTTCAGTTGTTTGCTACAGTAGGATACAAAACACTTATTCAAGAACTCTGGGAAAATAGATAAGAGAGGGAGAGACTCAAATAACTTTTTTGTCCTTTCCCTGTGAACTCACTCTGATCCACATCCAAACTTGTTTTTAAATGGAAAGTTCCACATACTTGAAGAGCTATTTGATCCCTAAATAAGTCTCTCATGACATTTCCCTGCCCTCCAAAATTAAATTAACTTTGGTACCTCTTCTTTGTCAGTAAGATAAACTAAATCCATACCAGATATAGCTCAGCATCTTATTGGAGGTTCCAAAAAGAATCTTTCTGTATTTTAGACATTGCTCATCTTGCAGTACTTTAAATTGGATAACAGCTGTACAGTTAATACTTCTGTTAACCTTTTTCTTAATCATATTTTATATTATGAAAGGAACTAGACTAACTTGTTGGGGAAACAGTTGACTTGAGCCAGTTCTTAGTTTTACTTAAGTTTAACATTAGTAGATTTCACTAGAGATCTGAAATATAAAAAAGCCAACAAGCTGTATATGTGACACGTGACTTTCAGTTACCTGTTTGCTTTTTGGTGCATTTTTGCCTTTTCTTGTTATGATACTAATTGCCTTAACATGGCAAGGTTACTTTATTTGGGCAGCTACTAACGCAGGTGGTTTGGGTACTAGGGGTGCACTGATAGAGATTTTTTTTTTTTGGGCTGATACTGATAGCCGATTTATTAACAAGCCATATTGGCCAATACTGATCTGATTGCTGATACACAGGCTGGCAGCTTGGAGAGATGCATTCAGCTGGTAAATCCATTGCAGGGGAAGGGGTGTGGGTGGGGGACAGATTGAGGCTTCTGCAGTGAGGGAGGGAGTGGGGCTGGGGCAGGTATAGGTGCTGCCCAGTCATGGTGGGGTGCTGGATGGAGTCGCAAGTGGCTCATCTGGGGGGCAGCTCCTGCTTCTGTGTGAACCATGGGGGAGCCATGGGGGGTGCCCCCCAGATCTGTGAATGGGGCAAGAGTAGGTGGCTGCTGTGGGCTGGGGCCAGGGTGGCACCAGGTTCTTCCTGGCAGGGGGGGCTGGGATGGGGCTGTACTTGGGGCAGGCAGTGGCAGCGCTGGGAGGTGGGGCTACAGGGGCATGTAGCAACCCTCCCAGTTCGGCTGCCTCATGCCCCAGCACAGCCCTGTGCCAACCCCCTCCCTGCCGGGGAGAGCCTGGCGCCAGCAGCAACCCACCTTTGCCCAGCACAGAGATCTGGGGGGTACATGCTCCCCCCTGGCTTGCAGCAGCAGGAGCCTCCTCTCGGATGAGCTGCTCACAACTCCATCCGACACCCTACGCTGGCTGGGCATTGCCTGTACCTGCTCCACTCATTCCCTCGCCGCAGGGCCCTCAATCTGCCCTCTTCCTGCCCATTCCCCTACAACAGACTTACCAGCAGCTGGACTGGCCGCGTGCATGCTGTGGCTGCATGCATGCACACGGTATTTATCAGCCAAAAAACGCTGATTGCCAACCATATAAATTTTCCTTTTATAGGTGCTGATACAGTATGGACCAATGTATCAGTGCGCCTCTATTGAGTACTCTCATTACTATCTCTCAATTGCATTTTAATTTTTCTAAATGTAACTTTCTTCTAAATGTAATTTCCAGTTTAAAAAGGTACTGCATGTCTATGTTCCTTTTATAAAATACCAGTATGGGTGTAGTGTGACAAAACAAACTTACTGTAAATTAAGCTTGCTGGATTAAACTAGTACTGCTTAGTCAATGTACATTTTACATCTTGACTATTCAAGTAATGGTGTAAGGACAAGTACAGTTAAAACTTATTTGTTTTAGTATCAAGTTACTTTCACTTTGAGACTGTTTCTTTAGTGCTCTATCTAGTTTGTCTTCTCAGGAATGTAGAGAATCAAAAAGTTTATTTTTCATTAAAATTGTGAGAGGTTTGGTGAAGTCGATCTATGCAGCTGATGTACCCTATACCCCACTTACTTGCTTTCTAGATAAGTAACCAAATTAAGTACTCGTATAACAGTATGTGAATCACAGTTTGGTACCTATTGCTTCCACTGTGTAGAAGACCAGCGGTTTTTATGCAGTTCTGTTAAGTGCATAACGTGTTTATGCCCTGCTGTCTACTTTGACCCAATTCTACTCCTTCTAGTTGTGTAATTGGTAAAACTAATGAGGGCCAATTTCAGGGGTGCTGCTGGAGATGTAAGGCTCCTCTAGTACAAGGTGAGGTGTTAAGAGCTCAGTGGCCTGTTCCTCGTAATGAGCATTGTTTATGCTGAAACTAGAGAAGTGCGTAGGCTTTTTTTTCTCAGTCCCTAGGTCTATGAACTTAACTGGAGCATGTTTCTTGCTTTCTAGCTTATGGTTGGGGACTCAAGTATGGCATCTTTACATATTTGAGTACCTTCTAGAACTGTTTTTTTTTCCCAATTCTTTTTACAGCTTTTAATCATGGTAACATTTTTAGAGTTGACCTGTTCTGCTGGCTGAGCTAATGAAGCTACATGGGGGTTGTCTGAGTAGAACTAACTTTAATAGACAAAGTAGAACTATGTAAGAATTATGAGCTGGCTGGCACCTCTCTACAAGCAGCGATTGCTTTCTTGTTGAAGTATTTGGTAGTATCTAGAACTTGTAAAACTATTGATTCCAAATGCTTGCAACACTGCTGAATAAAGAGAAATTGTCATTTGATGTGTATTTCAATGGGCTTTTTTTTTCTCTTGCATAACAGTGCGTCTCTTGTCTTGGAAAATGCATTGTAGATGATAAAAAGTAAGTGTTGCATTGGTAAAATAGACTTGCTTTTTCTCAGTTTGAATCACTGTTTTACTGTCTTTAGCTTTTAATTGAATTAAGATTAATACCTGTTGTTAAATATTATCTTCCTGGTAAACAAAGTAACTTAAAAGTAGCATGCAAGAGTGTGGATGTTTTTTGCCCATTTCTCTTCAAACGCACAAATTAGAATTCATTTACTTTTATGGTACATGCTTACTTATCTCAAGCCATATAGTGTTATTGTTTCAAGTTTTTAATGGTTATAATCATCTATACCATTCTCGGCTGATGTGGGGTTTTAAAAATGTTGGCGAATCAAAGCAGTAGCTTATGATCATAACATGTGAGCTGTAGGCCATACACTTAGTGCAATGAAGCGGAGGATGAAATGAACTATTTTAAAGACTACTTTTAAGATCCTGTAAGAACCGGTAACAACTTTACAAGCTTGGGGTGCATTAGGGTGGAGTGGGGAGGGGTTGGACACGTTCTCTCCCTTGGGTCCCCTCTCCCCCGCCCCCGTGCCCAAATTCTTCAGCAGAGATGGAAGAATGCTTACTTCCAGCTGAAATGTACCAATTCAGTTCAGGAGTTTACGGCAGGCTTTATTTCTTTGTCTGAAGCAAGCCTCTTGTTAATTTTCTAAACTGATATGGCCTTACGAGCTATGCCACGTACCCCAATGCATTTTCAGTGCAAAACTCTCAATCTGGAATTTTCTACTTCAGCCCTTCTCAGCAATTTGGATCAAACTAGAGCTAGTTGCTTAGTGCCAGAGCAGACCCCTTTCGTCACAGTCAGTGGAGAACTGACTTGGTGTTGTGGCATCTAACTTGTAGTACCCAAAGCTTGGTGTAGGGTGCTTCAGCACGAAGAGCTGGCACATCAGAATAGAATCCAAAACAGCATGCTGCATAGAGACCTTGGGTTCGAGTTTTCTTGGGTCACTTGTAGTTCCTTACAGGGACCCCATTGAATGTGCTTACCTTTTGGGCCACTGAGTCATGCTTCTTCTTTGTGCCTTTGCTCTTGGAACCCAGTGAGTCATGAACAGATTTCTGCACAGTGGCCCAGTTTAAGAGGAGTTGAGAATAGTTTAATACAGACTGTCCTGTAGGCGGATGGTTAGGGTACTGTTCTAGGAGATTCATAGATTGCTAGAAGCTGGAAGGGACCTTGCAAGATCATCAGGTCCAGCCCCCCTGTACTAGGCAAGAAAGACAGCTGTGGTCAGGTGACCCCAGCAAGGTGTCCATCCAGTCTTCTCTTGAAGATTTCTAGGGTGGGTGATTGTACCACCTCTGGGTGGAGTTTATTTCACAGTCTGGACACCTTGACTGTGAAGAAGTTTTTTCTAGAGTTGAGCCTGAAGCAGTCTTCCAGGAGTTTGTGACCATTACTCTTGTTTTTCCCCAAGGGTGGCCTGGTGAACAGTTGCTCACCAAGCTCTTCATGTATTCTCCTTATGTAGTGGTAAGCTGCTACCAAGTCCCTTTTTACCCTTCTCTTTTTGAGGCTGAAGAGGCCCGAGTCCCTCAGCCTCTTCTCATATGGTCTGCCTCTGATCATGAGGGTAGCCTTTCTCTGGACTCTCAAGTTTTTCCATGTCCTTGTTGAAGTGTGGCACCCAGAACTGGAGATACGAGATGAGTGTTTGAATCCCTTTAGGTAGGCTTGGCAGGATTCAGTTTTTATTGGTAAACGTTAATAAAGGTTGATTTCACCTCGCACTCACTGACCAATGAAAAAACATTTCTATCATTAATAATAAAAATTTATAGAAAGGGGGGACATAAGAAAAATGATGGTTCATGAACTGTATGATGACAGGGGAAGCAATCCTACGGAACCATGCTGACTGTAGTTTGGACGGCAACTTCCAAAAGCCCCTAGGAACAAAGAATGAGGAAGTGACAAAGTGGATGGGGGAGCTATGAGTGAGCAGAGCTGGGCCTGACTACAACTTTGCCAATCGGGTGGCAGCGGTCCTACAGTACTTAAGTTTGTGGTGGAAGTTAAACGGCACTATAATACAGGCAACCTCCGCTTAACGCTGTTTTGCTTGGCGCTATTTCACTTCAAAGCTTATTTTAAATTGATACCTGATCTCACTTAGCGCTCAGTGAGTTTCGTTATAACTCTTGCAGTCCTTGTCTTGGGTCACTAAAAACAATTGCAGTTGCCATCTTCGGTTGTCAAATACTTTTGGTTTTGCTTATTGCTGGTTTCGCTTAATGTTCTTTTTTCAGGAACCAATTAAGAGCACTAAGCAGAGGTTGCTTGTAATTGTCATTTAATAAATTGTCTGGCCCCCATGCCCCTAACTTCATGTAATTTGAAAATTTAAATCAATACATTTAAATAAATGCTTTAAAATGAACATCGATATTATGCATCAATAGTTTTAAAAAAATGAATTTTGCCAAGCCTACCTGTAGGCTAGTATTTCTCAGCCAGGATGCCTGGACATCCTTTCAGGGGTGCTTTGGGATGCTACACTAGGTGTGCAAATACAATTCACAAGATAAAGCCAGAGATTTCAAATAGGAATTGTCAAACATTCTGACCTGTTTTAGGATTTCTGAGTTTTGCAGCAGCAGAATTGCTGTATTTTTCTGTAGTAAAAAATGGAGTGAAAACAGGTTTGGTATTTTCCAAGGGGTGTCTTGAGTCTATTGAGGGGTTTCTTGAGTCCAGAACGTTTGAGAACCACTGCCTTAAACAAAGGATGATATTGAAGTATCTCACGTTCTGGGTGAGTCTTTCATGCTCTCATAAGAGGAGGGCACTGCCATAAAGTATCTTCAGTATTTGAGATGGATCTACTGTCTCCTGTAAAAGCCCTCCAGTTTATAGGTTCTATCACAAAACTTCTTTTGGGGGAGGGCCCTAGAGAAAACTTAATAGAAATTTTACTCACTTGTCCTTTGTAGACTAGCGCCACAGCTTCCATGTTGTGACCTGCTCTTTCACACTACTGAAGCCTTTAATGAACAAATAGACTACAAAATCATGCTGAATAATGATCCGTAACATCTTAAAATGTAACCAGATCCTTTCTGTTTAGTTGTAAGGAGGGGAGAAGGTAGGATGTGCCTGGTTGATTCCACAGGAATTCTGTTGTCATGTGCTTATCTACGAGTTAAACTTAATTTCAGAATATCTCTAAAAGGAATTTTGGGACTGACAAACTTGCAATAACCGATTTTTCTTAAGAGAGACCTGCATGTTTTTCCTTTTTTAAAGAAACAAATTGAAACTTCTTAAGTTGAATGTTGAATTCTTTTGCATGTATATCATAGAAGCAGTTGGGCTGTTGCACTGGTGAATGAACTTCAGAGGTAAAATTATAGGAAATCTTTGACTAATATGGTACTCTTGTATGCTGTTATTCACATCTTCCATAGAGAGAGTTGGTGAAGAAATCTATTCTGGTTACAGCATTCAGCTACCTTTCATACCACAACTGATATCAGCTGATTTAAGAAGAAATAATTTTTCTATATATCTTGGTCCCTATTCCTGTAATCACTTAGATATGACGTGAAATGCATTTACTTTGTCCATTGAAGTCACTGCCCTGTGCAGGACTGGAACTGCCTGCATTTATTATCAGTAAACCAAGTAATATAACCACATTCATCCTTACTCCAGCTTATTCTGATAAAGTTACTTAAAAATGCATTTTGGAGTACATCCAATAGAAAGAACCTTGTTGTGGGGGTGGGAGTGGGGAGGAATGGGAACACCTACTCTTTATTGTAGGTGGATGCTGATACAACATTTGCCAAATCCAGATTTTTGAAGGAAGAAAGCTTCTCCCTAACTGAACCACCTTGGGGAACATTGTCTCTACTAATCTGAGACACAAAGATGCAATCTTGAAGAAGGTGGACCACGTACTTGTGCAGGCAGGCTGAGGGAGGTGTGGCTTTGGTGGTGCCAAGTTGTGCCAAGTTGCTTTTGTTACAAACTAGGGAAGGATTACATGGTGACTTTATAAATGATGCAAGAACTGAATAATACGTTGGCATGGAGGCTTCATTAAAAATGAACACAATCTTTAATGGACTTTCTTAAAATACTTCTTTCAGTGAATGTCTTTTGATTTCAGGTGACCTAGATATTCACCAGGTTATCCAGTAATACAGGGGTTCTCAACATTTTTCTTCCTGAGGGAACCCCTGGCATACTATAAACACTCTGTGGTGCACTTGTGCCAAAACAACTGCCCCAGCTCCCCAGCCCTGCCCTCATGGTCCCAGGTGCAGTGGGCATTGCTTGGTGGCAGGATGTGCACCTTGGGGCCCCACTCACCCGAGCAGCAGTGGTGTGGAGCCCTGCCTGCCCACTCAAAGCGCTGTCTGCAAGATGGAGGCTGTGGGGCCGGGTGTGGGCCTGTCCCTGCCCCTGCCTCTTCGTCAAGACTTGCCACAGCCCCAGGGAGCTGAGGTGGCTCTTCTCCATGCCAGGCTGGGTGGACCCCTGAAACCTGCTGTGGGGAAGGGGAGGGTCTGAGGCCCCACAACAGGGAGGTTGAGGGGCCTCAGACCCTGCCCCCCCCACAAACTGGGAACATCTGTAATAGTAAGTGCAAAAAAAAAATAAAATAAAACTCCAGTAGTCTTACAAAGATAATTATGAGTGCTCTCTTCCCCCCAGCCTCCAGAACAGCCTTGTGTTTGTCAGTTTACTTATTTGTGAGGGTTTTTCCCCCTTCTAGTAAGTCTCTTCCTATAATAAAAAGAAACGTCTAGCTTCTGTCATTCTTCTTTTCAATTAAATAAGAAACATCTTGCAATATTCCAGTCTTCTAAAAAGTTTCTCTATCTAGTAAGAACCAGATTCTTCATAAATCTTTTGTAAACTGCCTTGGTGTTGGTGGGTAATATGGTGGTGCTTTGGACCACATGGGGACTGCTAAGAAGCTGCAATCGTCATTTTAAGTAAACAACAAAAAACCCTTGCCCCCAAAGCTGTGCACTCTGGGGTGTGATCAGAAGTAACAATTGAAACATTTCAAGGGGCCAGCTGTGCAAATATTTCAAAAGCAACTGAAGTACTCTAATATAGTATCTTATTTCAAGAAGTACTATTTTGAGCATTTCAGTTCATGTTATATTTATATGGTGACAGGAGACTCAGGTCCTCCAAAATCCCACAGTGCTATCCTTTTTCTCCTCTTGCTTCCATGGGGCAGAGGGAGTGGGGGGGACATTCAGCAGGTCCCACTCCCTGGTCCTGGCTGCTCCAGTACTTGGGGTGTGACTGTCACGGTGCTGGGTTGTTTAGCTTACTTCTCTGTTTTAGTGAGAGGGAAGCGAAGAGATGGAGGGATGAAGTCTGGAAGGTCGGCATCCTGATGGTGGAGAGCTACCAGCATTAAGACCTTCAGCCCCAGTCAGGATCACATCAGGCTGGAGAGCCAGAGTCCTAGTGATGAGCTGGGGAGGGGATGCTTCCTGTCACCTGCCCTACCTATCCAAAGACATCTTTTGCCCCTCTGACTGGAGACCCATGACTTCATTAGATTTTGAACTGTTTGAGCTAGGCGGTGGGTACCCACAGCAGCTGCCTGCATCTCCTCAGTCTGAAATAATTCCTCTTTGAAACTTTTCCAAGCCTGTTTCTCTTATGGTGTAGACAGAAGTAACTTGAAACATTTCTTAGTGAATTTATTATAGTGTTTAAGCGTAGAGTTGTGTGCAAAGCTTAACATGTTCCAGAACCTCTCATCTGTATCTGATCTGAGCCAGCCCCAGGCACAGCCTAAAACATCACAAACTTGAATAAGGGGGGGGTGTGCACACAAGCATGCATGCAAATAATACATGTCTCAGATGGATGTAATATACTGAACAAATGAAAGGGCATGAAGCTAAGAATATTGTCTGTACAAATAACTCTAGTTAAGACACTGCACAGATTCTGAATTAGACACAGCAGACCCAAGTAAAATAATTCTCCATTAGCTGGTCAATTTGGTAAATGAGGCTTTTAATCTATAGGCTGCCATCTTTTGATATTACTTTTAGTCCATTAAAAAAACTATCATGTGCCAACAGTGGTCTGCAGGTTAGACTAGAGATAAGCCAGAACTTGGAATACAATTTTTCTCTGATTTTGCTGGCTGAATGGAGAAGGTCAAGTTTTACAATCTAAAACTGAAAAGAGACTGTTTTTATTTATAAGATGTGGCCAAGAATTAATGAGGCAATTGGAATTAAATATTTTAAGAACAGCCCTGAATTGGCATGTATCAGTAACCTAAAACTGCTTCAAATCAGAAGCACTATCTCCCCGACCCATCTCTGGTGGAGTCAGTTGGCAGTTAAATCTGGCTGTTTCACCAAATTTGTAGTGCTACTTTGTAAATAACACAATTTCAGTCTTTGTCACTCCTCTTAGCATTTTTAAGACCTGTGATACAACAGTTAACCTGAAATTTGTAGGGAATTAGAAGAAAACGAAATGTAATTTGTCAGCCTGAGGTGAAATTGGTGTTTTGCTGCATCTTGTTATCCAATGATTGTTGGGTTGCAGTAAGTAAAGAACATGATAATGCCTGTGGTCTGCTGACTGCTGTCTTTATGCTTCAGTACTGGAAGCATCTGATGTTGTAGTTCATTATTCAGCAGGACACATGCTGAAAATGCCTTTTAATTTATATAAACCAATTTTACCTCCCGTACTTCAAGTATTTTATGATTTCTCATAAAAATTAAATGAAAAGTGTAACTTTTTTCCTATGCAACTTGCTTAAATAAAATTTGTTGAAATGGTCATATCTTCTGCTATAAAAACACATAGAATATATATCTATATATAGAGGGAGAGGGACAAGGTGGGGTGTCTTAAGCAGAAATTTCAAAGTCTAGACATCTGATTGCCCAATATGAATAAAGTAAGTAGCAGTACTCATTACTTAGCAATGACACAGTGCTGGATAGCATGTCATTGTTAGAGATGGGAGCTGAATCCAGATCTTGCATTTAGTCCTCTATTTTAAGAATATTCTTCTACATTAACATTTTGTTTGTGGATAAAATTTTGCATTCACCAGACTGATCTGCATTAGAACTAATAATATACTGTATTTAGTGTGATTATAGTTTGATTCTTTGTCCGTAAATGGCACGTGGAAGAATGCGATTGTGATGTACATCGTGTGGCTTGTGTATTTTAAAGTACTCTTGTTGATTTGAAATTTTAGTTATTTTCTAAATTGCATAAAAGACCTACAAAAATAAGAGGGGTAAGTAGTTATACCAGAGAAATACTGAAAATAACCATACTTGCAGCATTCTCAAATGCACAAACCAAATAAAATGGAAGTACAGAATGTGGGTGCTACATATAACTGTTACAAAATTAGGAGCATCTGGCCCTCATGTTAACCCCATATGGGCTGTGAGTTGGACTGTGCTACAAAAACAAAAAAACCCAACCCTTTACAGCTTTAGGGGGTTAAATTGATCAATTTGTTTAATCTTGTTCATGTCCCAAAATACAAGCAGAGTGCTTGCTACTTGCTGTTCACAGATAAATATAGAATACTAGTGTTCTGCTTAAAAAAAATGTTTAAAAGCATAATAAATGTACTACATGGTTTTATTCCTTTATTAGCAAATGACTGACATTTTTAAACATCTATACAAGGTCAATGGTGTCAGACTTGTAGCCCACAGAGCCTTGTCCCATGGCCCATAAAGTTGATGGTGTGGGCCTGCCACTTAAATCCAGAGCATGGAGCCCCTTTGGTCAAGGGGCAGGTGTTGGCTGTGTTAACCCCTGCTGCTGCACCTGGATCAGGCCCCATAGGGTGTGGTGAGTGATGCCTTTGCAATAAGCTGAGTAGCGAATGGCGGCTCTGGCTCTGCTCTTCTTTCCCTTGTTTTCCTGCCATTTGTGGTCATAGTCACAGTTGCTACTTCAGCAGTGAACCTTATTTTTAGATTAATACATCTGGGATTAGCGTTCATTAGAATTTTTTTGAAAGAATTGCAATAAATACATCTGTATAGGAAGGACAAAGTCTCTCTCTTAGGCAGGGTGCAATTCAAATACTTGTTTTAATTCCTGGAAAAATTACCAGTGTTACTTTAGAATGAATGTTGTATGCTTTATTAATACTTCTGATAGGTTTATACACTTGCAACCTTAAACTGAAGGGTTGACATAATAGAAGCTATTGTAACTATATAACTTCTTCTCTAGGTAACACAGCATCAGTAGTATTAAAATCCGCTTAGTTTCATGTGTGAATTCTTATGTTGCCCCTATTTTGAATGAGTGTGATAATGACCTTTCTTTGAATAAAAGAAAAAAAGGCAGGAAAAAACAGTGTTCCTTGAAGCATCTCTAGGACCAAGCTTGTAGCTTGCTGCAAGTTAACGTTCTGAATGTGTTCCCTTCTCACAGATTGTTCATCCTTATTGCCACTTGTAAGTAGCAATGAAATTTCCCATTTTGGTGGTGTAAATCAGTTGAAGAATGATTAATTGCTTTTCAGAGCTGATTATGTACACTTAAGTCTTTTTTTTTTTTTTCTCCTTTTGTAGGCCTAGAAAAGTTGTTTGTACCAGTGCTAATATCTGCGGTTGTAGTTTCTTGAGTGTTTTGAGGTGGTGGTTGGGAGAGGGGGTTGCATGTTTTGCATCATGTTGCCGCAATATCTGGCAAGTGTAAGGAGCATCAAACTTTTTCAGCATATCCCTCAAGTTCTTTTCTTAAGAAGCTTAACTTAAATGAAGTGGAAGGGAGAATAATCAGTTTGGATATTTTGGGGGGTAAATAATAAGAACACAAAATTGTTCATACTTTTGCAGCCAAATGAAGTTGAACTAGAGGGTTAGAAAAAAAAAATTTTTTTTTAATTAAATGTAAACGGGTAAAGGAGGGAGGGGAAAATACCAGAATTGAATCTTAGTGCAGTGTATGGTTTTTCTGACTAAAACATGCACATGCTGTGGCAAGGGCTGCAGTGAAAATCATAGGATCTTTAAGGCAGTTGAAGTACAACCTGAATGTGTACAGCACTGGTGTGGAGATTTGTCTCTATTTGGAGGGTGCGGTGGAAATGGGTCTGATGAGAATATATTTCTCTTCCAGAGCTTGTCATTATAGAGGGAAAGCAGGACTTTGCTCACCTCGGCTAACTGAGATAATCAGAATTTATTTTATTCAGGCAATGAGTATATGAATTTGTATTTGTTTAAAGTCAGACAACAAGTGTCCTAGTCTTTCTCTCCAAATCAGATTGGTTTTTTGAGTTGGTTCATTTTTATTTTACTTATCTTACCTCTGTACTTCCTGCTTTGTTCAAAAAGTACCAAATTATGGAGAGTGTGTTCACATGGCATGCTTAGTCAAATTTGAGCAGTATGAAAATTAAAACAACCAAACAAACAACAGAAACTGCTTGTTGTGAGACTTTCAAGGAATTTCCAGTCATGGTGGTCCAATGTCAAGGCAGAGTGAAAACACTTTGTTATTACCCTGCTTGTTTGTTTTTCTTCTATGTGTTTTTTTTTTTTTTTTTTTTTCTTTCCATGCTGTAATCTCCTTGGGGCAGAAGAGGCTCTGTGCCTGAGGCCTGTAGATCTTATTACAGCGCACAAGGCAAACAATCTTCTGTGCTTTGTGTAGCATTAACTCAGGCAGCTCACATTTGCATGCGTCATCTTAGAAAGCAGAGCTTTCCAACTGGAGGCCTGTGAAAAGTTGAGTTGTAGCCTATGGATTTTCACCCTAGTGCAGCTGGAGTCTATGCTCCCCGCTCTTTCCACTGGCTGCTGCTTACTGCCTTCACTGGAGGCAGTGGGGACATGCAGTACAGTGTGGGTTGCTGATGGTGTGTCTGGGCCGTGTGGGGTGCAGATGGGAAGGGGAGGATCACACCTGCATGGGACAGTACAAAGATTGGCAGGGGAGGGGCTGCCTGCTAGGCTTGTGGGAAGCAGCTAGTATTTGCTTTGGATTTGGATTTGGATTCGGCCAACTTGGGGGGTCAGCGATTTGATTTGGTGATTTGAATAGCTGTCCTGAATGTAGGGCTGGAAGATCATCTAGTCCGATCCCCAGCTAGATAAATGTCAAGTCCCCTCTTAAAGACCCCAAGGTAGGAGCCAGCACCACCTCCCTTGGAAGTTGGTTCCAGATCCTAGTTGCCCTGACTGAAGTAGTGCCTTCTAAGGTCTAGTCAGAGCCTACTCTCTAACAATTTATGGCTGTTATTCCTTGTTACTCCGGGAGGCGGTTGGGGGAACAAGGTCTCTCCCAATCCCTGCTGGTCTCTCCCCCTCCCCCCCCCCCCCCCGGTAAGTTTTTAATAGATGACCACCAGGTCCCCCCTCAGCCTTCTTTTGTGAAGGCTGAATAGGTTAAGGTCCCATAACCTGTCCTCATAGGGTCTGCCCTGCTGGCCCCAGATCATGCGAGTGGGCCTCCTTTGGACCCTCAATGCTGTCCACATCACTCCTGAAATGCGGCGCCCAGAACTGGATGCAGTAGTTCAGCTGTGGCCTAACTAGCGTTGCGTAGAGGAGGAGGATCACCTCCTTGGCCTTGCTTGTGATGCATCTGTGGATGCACGACAAGGTACGGTTAACTCTACTGACCATGTCTTTGCATTGTCATCTTGGAGTTGATAATGACTCCAAGATCTCTTTCTCCTACTGTGCTTTCAAGAAGGGAGTTCCCCAGCCTATAGGTATGCTGCTGGTTCCTACTGCCTAAGTGTAGCACCCTGCACTTCTCAGTACTGAATCCCATCCTATTTTTATTTGCCCACCCCTGTAAGCTGTCCAGGTCCCACTGTAATCTGTCCTTCCCTTCTTGCATACCCACCTCACCCCAAATCTTGGTGTCATCTGCAAATTTGAACAGGGTGCTTTTCACCCCATTGTTCAAGTTGCTAATAAAGAAATTGAACAGTGCAGGCCTGAGGACCAAGCCCTGGGGGACTCCACTGCTCACAGCCCTCTAGGTGGAATATGACCCATCCACCACCACTCCCTGTGTACGACCCCATACCAATTTGCAACCTACTTGACTGTGTAGGCATCAATGCCACAGTCGCCTAGCTTTTTAATGAGAACGGGGTGGGAGATGGTGTCAAAGGCCTTCCTGAAGTCTAGAAAGACTACATCCACTGTGACACCTGCGTCCAATGATTTTGTGACCTGATGGTAGAAGGCAATTAGATTGGTCTGACAGGACCTGCCCCTACCGAACCCATGCTGGTTGCCCTTGAGCATCATCCCTGCTGCTAGCCCATCACAGATTTGCTCCTTGATAATCTTTTCAAAGAGCTTCCCCAGGATTGAAGTAAGACTAACAGGCCTATAGTTGCCCAGATCCTCCCTCTTCCCTTTTTTAAAGAAGGGGACCACATTGGCCTTCTTCCAGGTGTCTGGCACCTGGCCAGAGCACCACGAGTGCTCGTAAAGCTGTGTCAGGGGTCCTGTGATAACCCCTGCCAATTCTCAACACCGTGGGGTGGAGAGCATCTGGACTTGCTGATTTGAACATGTCCAGCCCCTCCAGAAGTTCCATAACTTGGTCCTCCCTGACCCTAGGCCTGGCGGAGTTTCTCCTGAGTCTGTCCTGAATCTTGGTAGGGGAGTCCTGGTCCTTGCACAAGAAAATGGTGGCAAAGAAATTGTTAAAGAGGTCTGCTTTCTCCTCTGGTGCAACCACCAGATTGCCAAGCATATCCTGCAGGGGCCCCACATTACCTGGTGCCTTCTTCATACTCCATATGCATTTAAAAAAGGACTTTTTGTTGTCCTTGATGCTGGCCCCAGTTCTGTATCTACCTTAGCTTTCCTAACAGCCCCCCTACAGACCTGAGCAATGGTGGTATACTCCTCTTTGGTGATAGCCCTTCCCTTCCACTGGGTGTACACCTTTTTGGCAATCGGGCATTCCTGAATGCGCTTGGTGAGCCAGGGGGGCTTTTGGGCACTCTTGCCCCCTTTTGCTTTTTGTTGGAATTACTCAAGAGCCCAAGGGGTGACACTGTCTCCTTAAGGAACGACCACTCATCTTGGGCACCCAGTTCCCCTACTCTTCAGAACCCCAGTACCTCACCTACCAATCTCCTCAACTTGTTGAAGTCGGCCCTCCTGAGGTCAAGGGCTACTGCCTTGCTGCAGGCCCTTGACACCCTGCGCTGGATGGTGAATTCCAGCAGGCGATGATCGCTATCGCCCAGGTGGTCGAGGTCCTGGTGTCCCCTCACCAGGTCATCGCCTGTGGCCAGGACCAGGTCCAGCAGGGCATTCCCCTTGGTGGGACTGTGTACCTCCTGGGTTAAGTGGAGGTCCTGAATCTCAGCAAGGAACCTTCGTGAGCGGTCAGACCTGGCTGACTTCTCATCCCAGAAGATGTCCGGGTAATTTAGATCACCCATGACAACTACGTCCCTTGGCTTAAGTGCCTCCACAAGTTGACCTCAGAATTCGTGGTCCAGCTCTTTCCCTTGGTTGGGAGGTCTGTAGTAGACTCCCACCATTAACTCCCTTTCCCCACGACCCCCCTGTATCCTGACCCAGAGCACTTCAGCCTGCCCCTCCTCAGACCCCAGGTTGAGGATGTGTATTGCTCTTTGACATAGAGCACCACACCCCTGCCTTTCCTCCCTGTTCTGTCCTGCCTGTATAGCCTATTTGGCTGAATCTGATTCAGAGATTTGGCTGCTGCCAAATTGGCCGAATCTCTGAATCAAAAGGGCCCCATGCCCTGCCAGCTCTCCCAGTCCTGTGAATGGCTGCCTTGCCCAGCGCCAGTGTCCTTACACTTTGGTTGGGGGGGACAAAAGAAGCACTGCACTCACTGGCTTCTGCCAGGTGGAGGGGCGATTTCTGCTGCTCCGTGCTGCATAGAGGGCCTTTGCCATGAGCCTCCAGAGGCCCAGATAGCCACTGCAGCAGCTGGCTTTTTCTTTTTTTTAAGTGCTGGGATGCTGGGGCTGTGTGGGACAGCCATTGATGGGGTGGGGGGAAGTTGGGCTGAATCTCCTCCGAATCTAATAGGCAACCAAAGCTTTGCACAGCCCTAGTGCCCACATGTGCATTGGGGAGCATATGCATGGCCTGGTGGACCCTAGTGACTTGTGCAGCATGAGGCCTCTGCTGATGTGGACCCTGGGGGCTTACAAATTGGACAGCTCCTTTTTAGAAGATAGCTCTGACACAGTTCAGAAACCTACACCACTAATGCAATTAAAGTAAATTTATAGGCTGTGCCTCTTGATTGTGAAGGGTGTACATTCTGTTTCAAGTTTATTCATTGAAATTGAAAACCAGTTTTCTTCAGGGTATTGTTCAGGTCGACCAAAACCTTGCCTAATGTATTTAATGGACCTAAAAAACCTATAGGGAATGAAAGGTTATCATAAAGCTTTTAATTTGGAGTCCAACCAAACAGAAGCAACATTTAAACTGTCTTTCCTGGGAACTGCAGCCAATGCATAAAAGCCATAATCAGCAGCAAATTATTAATTGCATCTTTTTTAATCTCCTACAGAATACTCTAATAAACTCATCCTTTTAATTCTTGCTGCTTCCCTCTTCTTCCTCTCCCCTCTCCCGCCCCTTTGTCTGTCTTGTCTTCAACAAAATTTTAGATTTCTTGTTTCTGCCTTGGTTGTGTGAGGCTTAATTTTTTTCTTTTGTTGGACAGGTGTCTGAATTATTCTCCCTCATATTAATATATTTTCTTTAATTTCTTGCTCATTGTTCCACCTCTTTCCAGATCTCCAGGATTTAAGTTGTATCCACCCTGTGATAGAACTATGCTTGCTACAGATGGACGCATTGAAGTGCCTTTATTGCTTACAGGTATCCCACATCTGTAGGAAGCACTCATTCTGTAAATCTTTCAGTTCCTAGTTATGAAAATATTTGCAAGGTCTGCCACTGTATAAGTCCATGGAATAGGTTCTAATCTGGGAGTGGAAGACTTCAAGTGATAGAACCAGAAAGTCTGCCACGTCTCCGTCTTCCTCTAGTTGCAAAGGCAGGTTTCTCTTCCGTTTGAGGGCCCTTCATTTCTTTGTTCTTCCAGTTATTTCATGTGGTAATTTTGTGTAGTTCCTCATGAAACTTTGCAATGCCCAAACATCAGAGCTTTGTCATAGACTTCCTCTTCCAGAAAGACCACCCAATAGTGGACAAGAAACCAAGACTAGTGCCTGTGGCATTTCTCAGCATTGCTTCCACCACCTGTTTGCAGTAGAGCTATTGCAGTAGCTTCAGTTTCAGCTTTCAGAACTGTGGTCCCTATCTTTTCATGTGACCCAGTCAGCCTCACTCACCTTTAGGTAACCCAGACAGCCTCTGTTGAATTTGAACCATGAAATTAGTGTATACTATAGCTATATTTCAGCTCTTTGTTTGCATTTATTTTAAAAACAGGTTATCTGATTTTGGTGCCCAAAAAGGTTAGCAAACAAGTTAAGAATTGACAGAAAGATATTGCAGATTCATTAAGAAATTATGCAGTTCTCAGTTTAATTAAATTAGCATTCTGAGACTATCTGCAAATCAGTGGGGAAACAAGGATTTATGAGGAAGGAAAATCCCTGTAAATATAGCAGTGCAAAAAGACATTGGATGGTCTCTTATGAAGTTTGTTGCATTTAAAGCTTCACAGAGGACCCAATGCAGATTTTTCAGATGCTACAATAGGGTGCATAAAGTAGTCTGCCATGCTGTAAGAGCATAGGACCAAAGGGATCTCTTGAGTAATCCCACAGTCCAGCTCACAACATAGGAACTGTAATATATTTGGATCTATGTGCCTAGACCTTTTTTTTTAACTGTTGCTGTTATGGTATCATCAAAATGGACTGCAAAACTTCTGTGGTAGAAGTGGGAGGCTGGGTGCAGTAGCAGCAGGAGTGATGTGGTGGGGAGGGAAGTGACAACCAGATGAGAGCCTTTGGCCTGCAAGTAAACCCCGTATGGGCTATAAATTTCATAGCCCTGTATAAGGTCAGAGTTTTCAGAGTAGCTTGTCTTGCTCCCTTTCAGCATAGAAATACAATTCCTATAACTTCAGTGAAGTGTACAGTGTCCTGAATATGCCTGTCTGTTTTGTTTTTTTTCCTATAAACTAGGATGTGGAATATAACAGACTAGGAATGAGACATTGCTTGTGAAAGTCATGTAATAGTGCCCCTGCTCTTTCAGCTCTGGTTAGGTTGAGGAACTTTGAATTTTTAATCTTCCCTCTAGGACCAGTTCTTTTCAGTCCTATTGGACAGCTTTAAATGTAAAATAATAATCTTAAAGCTGTTCTTAACTAACTGTAGAATGACTCTAATACTGATAGGCTTTCTGCGTCAAGTAACCAAAGTGTGGTAATATTGCAAAGACAATGTGCACTTGTATATTTGTTAATGCCATGTTCTATTAAGCTCTGCATCTTTCATGTAATACATGATTGCTTCAAAGCTTTTAAAATCATTAATGAAAGGAAATACACATAGAAATCTGACTAAATATCTTTCAGTTTTTTTGAGATCAGAGATGAATGGGGTTTCTGGTTCATGTTGTGAATTAGTTTCCGTGCCCCTAGGAAACTGAACTGGTCAACGATAATAGTGCATGACCTTCTAGTTTAAATGGATAGAAATATTAGTTTAGTTTAACTAAAAAATCAGAATTCTCATCCCCTGTCTCACGATCTAGGGAACTGTTAAGTCAGACTTTGCAGAGACCTGCATCTCTACGTGCCCTTGTAATGTTGACTAAGATGTAAATCAGTGGAATGTTCTGCCATGTCATTATTATACCACAATTTTTGTGGCCTTAGTTCGGACCTGTAGCCTAGGAAACTACAGAAATGATACTGAAAGTTGCAGTGTGATGTGCTTGTATTTTAAAACTACATTTTTTTTTAAAGAGGAAATTAAATGCTTATAGCTTGATTTTAATTTGGAAGTAGGCAATAAAACAGTACAAGGGAAGCAGGCTTCCTTCTTCTGCCTACTTCTACCACAGAGGGGAATGAACTGGGAAGTCCTCAAATGGCTTATTGACGGATCAGAAAAAGCTAGTCAGTGCCCCATTGACTCTGCCCCATCCTTTCAGGGTTTATATTGTCATTAGAAACTGGTTTATTTGTGTATGAGGACTCCTGCTTTTGATGTCCTCTCACTTCAGTGAAAATGGGAAGGTGTGTTGGAATATTTGGAAAACAACACTTATCACTCACTGTATTAAAGTTAAGATGATGGCTCACAAAATTTGTATCTAATTTCACATGCTTGCCAAGTGGCTCTAGAGTGCTTATATGGAAAATGAACGATGCTGACAATGGAGAAATGTGGGCCAAAAGCCAGCAGAGCAGTTATGTAATCTGTATATGAAAGATGATGACCCACTGCAGTGCTCCTGTATACTCACGTGTTTGCTATCCATTCATAGTGTAACTGAAATGTGATTTCCTGGAAATGCTGTGTTACATGTTTAATGCCATTAATAGCAATACCCTTTTCTGCAGACTTTAAGAACTGCTTGTCCTGTGTCTTTACTGAGATGACTCAGTGTTTTTTAGGGCTGTGAAGGCCAATATGCCTGCTGCATATTATAGTTCGGATTGAGAATGCCTCTCTAGGTATAAATGTTGACTTTTCTAAATTGTCTAAACTTCACATGCTGACTTAAATTGTCTTGTGTGTCTGTTAGCCACCCTGAGTTTCAGGGCAAAGGTAGTGTTTCATATTTGAAGTGATTCCAATATACAGAATTGCTTCTGTCGTGTCTGTTGCTGTCATCTCCCCCCTGGCAATTTAAGGTGGACAGGTTTGACCCAGTGTGTTTTGTACTCTGGTAATTAAGTTACAGCTGTGATTATGCCCAGAGTATTCTCAGTTGTTCAACATTTATCCCATCTAACACACTACTGCTTTGGAGCAAGAATTAAAGTGTTATTCAGGAAAGAGTTAAGCTTCCTAGGTAGGCCTGAGCCTGATTCATGAGCTAAACAGATTGCATTGTGCATGTGTGGCTGGAATAATCAAGGGTTTTTAGCTGGATGGTTTGAGTGGCTTGAGGGCATGTGTAGCATAGCTCTTGAACTTTGATCTATACCGAGCCAAGTGTCAGTTTGCACCTGACCCATGGAAGATAGCTGAGATCGCACTTACAATGTTTATAAATTGACACCCTGTTTCAACTTTGACGTTAGTTTCAACTTTACAATGTTTGATCTGATGCCACGCCATGCCAGTGAACAAGTTTGCTGCGTTGCTCATCTCCGTGGAGAATATCTGTCCAAACTTCCTTGGACACTTGCTTTAAGTAAGCAGCCACGACTCCAGAAAAACCTGCAGCCAAGACTCCTTAGACTACAGCCAAGAGCCCTTCAAAAATTCCAACGAAGAGCCTTTTAAAAAGTCCAGCAAAGGCACCTCAAAGAAGTCTTTTCAAATCAGTATGATTGCTATTTGCAATATAAATATATTAATGTAGCTATATTACTCATCTTGTAATTGATCGAGTACAAAATTCTGGGGTATTTTTGGTGAAAATAGGGTATTGGGCCTTGGTTCAGGAGCCAATCCCCTATTTATAACATTATTTCTTATGAGAAAATTGGTTCCTAGTTACGTTTTGACTGACTTAAGACATGGTTTTCAAGAACCAGTTGTGTCGTAAGTCTGAGGACTGCCTGTACTTCACTTACAGTGGCACTACTTTGTCTCTTGTGGTATATTTTAGTTTTGGCCTGATGTTTGATACATTAAAGGTCTTTGAAATGTTTTAATTGTTACATCTGTCCACATGCATGTGTTGCAAAAATAACGCCTGTCAAAAATAACAGTAATGTTGTTATTAGTGTTTTCATGTTTTCTAAATAACATTTCCAGTCTAAAAAAAGTCCGAACTTTCCAATGTGAAGCTGGGTTTAAGAGTTTACTTTGCTGATTTGTTTATAAAATTGACTTTAAGACTGCCAGCTACCTAACGGTAGTAAGATCTAGGTCTGATCAGTATTGGAAGACTAGATCTGTAGGGCTGACATTTAGTGAGATTGTTTGTTTGTTTCAGACATGATCTTGTTGTCACCTTCCTAACAAGGCATATGCAGTTGCCATGCAAAATGCTGTGCGAAATGGAAGGAAAAATACTGTGCCAAGGCCCAGTGAGACAGAATGAGGCTCTTCAATAGCTTCTAAACTCAGTTTTGAGGAAGAACTGCAAAGAATGTGAGCAAAGCAAGCTCCAAGTGTAAGGAATTTATGTACCAACTTATGCTGCCTCATCTCTTCATCTTGGCGTTTACTCTTTCACTAGGGCTTCTCCTGGCCTTTGTCATTCAGTGTGGTAGAGCAAATGGGATAGCCTCCTGAACTCATGGGTTAAGGCAGCTATGCTTGAGCTGATATTTATTAGTTGGTCCCTTCATTCTTTAGTGTATACAGACACTCTTTATATGTAGACTGAGGAACTGGTGATAGGCTTTTTTTTTTTTTTTTTTGTATGGTTTTTAAATAAACTCTTACCACTTCCTAAAGTTATTTCCATATATTTAAGAGAATCTTCTCTGCCTGTCTTCCTCGGTCTTAATAACCTAATTTAGGAGTGGCCACCCAGGCGTGGAAATCCTGTGTGGCATATGGCAGATTGGGGATGCAGCACAGCAGTACATAGTTCAGGAAGCAGAAAGCAGAGCTAGGTGGGGAGCACAGGGCAGGGAACAGAAAGCAAAGGAGCAGATTGGACAAAGTACGTGGATTGAAGTAGCACTTGGGGAGGGTACAAGGCTAATTTGTAGCATGACTGCTAAAAAGCCTGGCTCCCACTTACCTAATCCAACCTAACGATTTCTATGACTAGTTTTGGGGAGTAGTTCATAAACCAGACTAAGACCCAGGTTTCCAAGCCATAGACTGAAACATGCTAAATGTGTGGGAAGCGGCAGTGCTGCTGTGTAGTGGTGCAATTTACCAAGGGTTTGAATGAGTCAAGCCTGTTCTGGTATTCTCCATGCTTATTTTGTTTCTTAAAAATCAAACATGTTGAGGGTAATGCATCAGACATTTTGCTTTAACTTCCAACCTATTCTCTAAATATGCATCTGATTTGGTATCATTAAGTAGAGAGAGATATGCATGGAAGTTGGGTAGAGGATGACAACTAACTGAAAAAGGTACCTGACTTACCAAAATGTTACTGATCTTCCACAAACTACTGTATATTTTCTGTATGATTTATCTGGGCTTGAAAGCGTTAGGTTTCTTACTATTTACTGGGTTGCTTCACTGAATGCACAGCCAATAAATATCAGAAGAAATCATTGCATATATTAACTCAAGGTGGTTAAGAGATGCAATTAGTAATGACAAGAGAAATTAATTTGATTTATTGTAATACTGAATTAGTTCTAAATTGTTTACTGACTTGTTCATGTATCAATATATGTTTTGTTAAATAAAGAATTAGCTCTGTTTCTTCTTATAGTAGTTGTTGGCCCCATGCTGGAGCTTATGACCTGGTCTTTTTTGTGGGTTGGAAGTTTCTGCATCTTTCCCTCCTGCCCTCTAAGATTCCCAGCCCCTCAGCTGTGAGCATAAGTTCAGATGCTGTAAAGCAGCAGGTTCTGCAGTGGAGGGGAGAGTAACCAAGTTGATGGGCAACACTGTTCCATGCCATTGATTTCACATGTAAGATTGGACCTCCTTTCACTTTCATAGATTCATAGAAGTTAGGGTTGGAAGGGACCTCAGTAGGTCATCGAGTCTGACCCCCTGGGCAGGAAAGAGTGCTGGGGTCAGATGACCCCAGCTAGGTCCTTGTCTAGCCTTCTCTTATAGACCCCCAAGATGAGGGAGAGCACCGCTCCCTTGGAAGCCCATTCCAGATTCTGGCAACACTTACTGTGAAGAAGTTCTTTCTAATGTCTAACCTAAATCTGCTCTCCATCAATTTGGCCATTGTTCCTAGTTTCTCCAGGGGGTGCCCTAGTAAATCAAGCGTCTCCTATTTCCTGCTGCCCTTCCCTGATCAATTTTATAGGCAGCCACAAGATCAGCTCTCAGCCTTCTCTTGTGAAGGCTGAAGAGATCTAGGTCCCTCAGTGTCTCCTCGTAGGGCCTGGCCTGCAGGTCTCTGACCATAACCCTTTCAAGATTCTCCGTACCCCTCTTGAAGTGCAGTGCCCAGAACTGGACACAGTACTCCAACTGTGGCCTGACTAGTGCCTCATAGAGGGGGAGTATCACCTCCTTGGACCTATTTGTTATGCATCTGCTAATGCATGCTAAAATACAGTTAGCCTTGTTGATCACTTTGTCACATCGATAACTTGTGTTCATCTTGGAGCCAACTATGACTCCAAGATCCCTTTCCGCTTCTGTACTGCTGAGAAGATCATTCCCCAGCCTGTAAGTGTGTTGGTGGTTCTTTTTGCCCATGTGCAGCACTTTGCACTTGTATTTGTTGAACTGCATCCTGTTTTGTTCTGCCCACTTTTCCAACCTGTTCAGATCTTTCTGGATCTGTTCCCTATCCTTCACTGTGTTAACTTTGCCCCATAATTTGGTATCATCTGTGAATTTGGACAGGATGCTCTCCATACCCACGTCCAAGTCTCTGATGAAGACACTGAATAGCACAGGTCCGAGGACCGAGCCTTGAGGGACTCCACTGCTCACATCTTTCCAGGCTGATGTTGACCCATCCACCACCACTCTCTGGGTGTGACCCCTAAGCCAATTTGCCACCCACCTGACTGTAATCATCTACATCCCAGCCTGTCAGTTTATTTACAAGAATGGAATGCAATATTGTATCAAAGGCCTTCTTAAAGCAGGTAGATGACATTTACCGACTCCTCCGTCTAAGCATCTTGTGACCTGGTCATAAAGAGAAACAAGGTTAGTCGGGCAGGATCTACCTACAATGAACCTGTGCTGATTTCCTGTCAGCATTATTTCCCCTGCTGGGTTCCTACAAATGTGATTCTTAATGATTTTTTTTTCCAGAGTTTTCCCAAGGATAGAGGTGAGACTAAGTGGCCTATAGTTTCCTGGATCGTCCCTCCTCCCCTTCTTGAAAATAGGGACCACACTGTCCCTTTTCCAGTCCTCTGAACCAGAGCACCATGAGTGCTCAAACAGCTGTGCCAGCAGCTCTGCTATGACACTGGCCAATTCCTTCAGCATCCTTGGATAAGTTCATCCAGGCCCACTGATCTGAACACATCCAGCCCTTCCCAGTGCCCCTTCACTAAGTCTGTGCTAACAAGTGGTGGGCTGGTGTCCCTCCTGTGTCTGTCTGTGATCCAATTGGGAGATTTGTCTTGGTCTGTGTCCAAGAATACAGAACAAGACATACAAAGAACTCATTGAAGAGCTCAGCTTTGTCTCCGTCACCAATTGTCCTAGTTTGTCCTGTAGGGGTCCTATGCTATTCTGTGCCTTCCTTTTGCTCCCTATATACCTGTAGAAGGACTTTTTGTTGTCCTTAAATTTTGTTGCCAGTCTAAGTTCTAATTCTGCTTTGGCCTTCCTAACTGATTCCCTGCAAGTGCAAGCCAGGGAGGTATATTCCTCCTTGGTAGCTACCCCCTGTTTCCACAGCGTGTATATATCTTTCTTTGCCATTAGGCTTTCCTGGACTTTCCTGTTCAGCCAAGAGAGTTTCTTGGCCCCTTTTTGCCCCCTTTATGCACAGTGGGATTGTCTCCTTCTGCACCCATGGGATCGCTTCCTTTGAGGAACAACCACCCTTCCTGGACCCCCATTTCACCAATGTTATTGCGTGTTAACGCCTCACTAAGTAAGCTCCTGAGCACACTGTAGTTAGCCTTTCTGAAGTCCAACATTTCAGCCCTGCTGGTTAGTTTACCCACCCTTCACCAGATAGTGAGCTCGGTCAACTGATGATCACTATCCTGTAGGTCAGTGCTTCTCAAACTGTTTGATGTGGTGGACCAGCAATTTTTTTTTTCCAGTGGGCTAAGGACCGGTGCCCAGTTCAGCTGGTGGCAGCAACTGCATGTAACAGCGTTACACAAATGTGTGACCGGCTGTTTTTCTCTTTCCTCACCTCTCACGACGTGACGTCACTTGGAGTGTTGGAGTGTACAAACTGTGGTGCTATGACATATCGATGTTATGCTTCTGGAAATATATTTCTTTCTTTCCTGGCAACTCGCTGCAGACCGGCACCGGTCCACGGACCATCACTTTGAGAAGCCCTGCTCTAGGTACCTTGTACCTGCAGATTTCCCACCAGGTTATCCCCTGTAGCTAACACCAAGTCCAGCAAGGCAGTTCCCCTAGTAGGATCATATACCTCCTGTGCTAGGTGGAAGTATGCGATCCTATATGCAAATTAAGAACCTATGTGAGTGGTTAGATTTGGCTGACTGCTCCTCCCAGCAGATGTCAGGGTGGTTTGAGTCACCCATGACAACCATATATCTTGACTGTATGGCCTCTGAGAGCTGTCTGAATAATTCCAGGTTTAGCTCATCCTCCTGGTGTGGTGGTCTATAGTAGACCCCCACTACCAAGTCCCTTTCCCCCTGACCCCCTTGTATCCTGACCCACAGTGCCTCAGTTTGGCTCTCCTCTGATCCCATCTTGATTATAGAGGATGTATATTGTTCCTTAATGTAGAGAGCAACACCCCCGACCTCTTTTCCCAGACTATCCTGTCTGTACAGCTTACTGCCCAATCATGAGTAGGGTCCCACCAGATTTCAGTTAGTCCAACCAGCTCAAAGTTGTTGCTTGCAAGCAGGAGTGCAAGTTCCTCCTGCATGTTCCTCATGCTCCTAGCATTATTGTAGAGACGTTTGTCCCCTGATGGGTGCTCTTGGTACCCCTCTGTGCTGATATATATACTGGGCCCCTTACTGCTTACCTGGACTGATTCAGTGCATTGCTCATGGCTCACTGATCCTAGGTTCTCTATCCTCTGCTTCCCTGTCCCCTGATGAACCTAATTTAAAGCCCTTTGGAGGAGATTAGCCAACATGTAAGAGAACAGACTCTAACCTTTAGAAGAGAGATGAAGAACATCTTGTTCCAGGATGCCTCTCTCATGGAAGTGTGGATTGTGGTTGTAGAAGCCAAAACCTGCATGAGGCACCAACTCTGGAGCTGCAGGTTGACTTCCCTGATGCAGGTGCCCTGCTGCTGGTGACTGGAAGGATGGATGAGAAGACCACCTGTGCCCCCAACTTCCTAAGCCTGGGCCCCAGAGCCCTGTAGTCACTCATGACGTAGACTGGACTACTCCTGGCCATGTCATTCATGCCCACATGGGTGAGGACCATGGGATAGTTATCAGAGGGCCAGATGAGGTTGGGAATCCTTCCTGTGATGTCCTGGATCCTGACTCCGGATAAGCATCATAGAAGTAGGGTCAGAAGGGACCTTGTAGATCTTCAAGTCTGACCCCCCCCCTGGGTGGGAGAAAAACTGGACTCAAATGAGTCCAGCCAGGTAGGCATCAAGCCTCTTCTTAAAGACCCCCAGGGTAAGAGCCAGCACCACTTCCCTTGGAAGTTGGTTCCAGCTCCTAGCTGCCCTAACTGTGAAGTAGTTCTTGCGGATGTCTAAACTAAACCTACTCTCCAATAATTTGTGTCCATTATTTCCTGTTGTGCCAGGTGGCGCTAGGGGAAACAGTGTCTCCCCCAAACCCTTCTGGTCCCCCCCAGTGAGTTTATAGACAGTCACCAGGTCCCGCCTAAGCCTTCTCTTGTGAAGGCTGAACAGGTTTAGGTCCCGCAGTCTCTCATTGTAGGGTCTGCCCTGTTGTCCCCAGATCATGCAGGTGGCCCTCCTCTGGACCCTTTCAATGTTGTCCACATCCCTCCTGAAGTGGGGCGCACAGAACTGGATGCAGTACTCCAGCTGTGGCCTAACCAGTGCCACATAGAGGGGGAGGATCACCTCCTCATCTCTATTTGAGATGTACCTGTGGATGCACGACAAGGTGCGGTTAGCCCTTCCAACCGTGACCTCGCATTGTCGGCCCATGTTCATCTTGGATCAATAATGACTCCAAGATCCCTTTCTGCCTCTGTGCTCTCAAGAAGGGATTTTCCTATTCTGTAAGTGTGCTGCTGGTTTCTACTGCCTAAGTGCAGCACCCTGCACTTGTCAGTATTGAAACATCCTGTTTATGTTAGCCCACTCCTGTAACCTATCCAGGTCTTGTTGCAGTTTTTCCCTCCCTACTAGCGTGCTCACCTCACCCCAAATTTTGGTATCATCTGCGAATTTAAACAGGTTGCTTTTCACCCTGTCATCTAAATCGCTGATGAAGAAATTGAACAGTGCAGGCCCAAGGACTGAGCCCTAGGGGACTCCGTTGCCCACTGCCCCCCCAGGCTGAATATGACCCGTCCACCACCACCCTCTGAGTACGACCCTTCAGCCAATCTGCAGTCCATCTGACTGTGTAGGCATCAATGCCACAGTCACCTAGTTTTTTAATGAGGATCGGGTGGGAGACGGTGTCAAAGGCCTTGCTGAAGTCTAGAAAGACTATGTCCACGGTGACACCTGCATCCATTGCCTTTGTGACCTGATCATAAAAGGTAATCAGGTTGCATCAAACCTCTCATGCTGTGGGATCGGGTTGACAGATGGGCCCCTCTGTGCCTCTCAGGAGGGAGTTGCCCACCACGATGACCCAGCTTCTCCTTGTGGGCCAGATCTGGCCTGCAGGCCATACGTTGCTACCTCCTGTCCCAGAGTATCATTGTTTTTAATGGCAACTGTTTTAAAATGGCAAAACAATTTCTAAATACCATATTTTCTTGCATGCAGCATGCCCCCAGATAAAATACACACTTTTTAGTTCTTGGAAAGCAGAATGTAGAATTTTCTTCCCCACAGTCATGGCCAATTATGTGACATACAGTAAATCCTCCTGGCAACAGTGTCCAGGCAGTGTGGGATTCCAGGAGAGAGTCTGGGTGAGGCAGCAAGGAACAGGAACTTCCTGCTACCTTACCATGACTGTTTCTGGCATGCCACACTTTCTGGATGATCTGTTGCCAAGAAGACCTATTCTGTCACACCAGGGTAGGCTCCAGACCTGGGATGAGCAATTATTTCAGCTGGAGGGCTGCTTAATGAGTTTTGGTAAGCTGTTGAGGGCCACAAGGGTAGCCCCTTCTACCACTGGTGGCCATCTTGGGACAGGAAGTCCCTCCCATTGCCCCCTCAGAAGTATATCTTTTGGAAGGGGAGGTTGTCATCTGAACTGGAAACAAAAATCAGATGCTAAAAGTCTAACGTTTGCTATACCATACTCTAACTTTATTACGAAAATATTTTTTCGTCATTTGTTTGTTTAGTGTATAGACTACATAATAGATCAAATTGTTTTACTTGTGTGTAGGGTGGGTGGGGTATGTAGGGTATGTGGGAACTCCCACCCACACACTCCCCCCATGGCATACTGCTCTCACTGTTGGTGGCAGCAGGCAGGGAGACGTGGCACTGCCATCCAGTGGCATGTGGTTTTGGCCAGCACTGCACATGGCGGCAAGGAACACAGTCTGACTGGCCTACGTCTGTGCAGTGCTCCCAGCTGCACACATGCAGCTTCCAGCACTTGCACACCACCAGGGAAAGCCCTGCATGATGGAGCTGCCTTCCTTGCCACATGCGGCTGCTGGGACTCCATCAGAAGGGGCAGGGAGCTCCACTCCCTGCTTCCCTGGCATTAGGGAGTGGCCAAAGCAGCCAGCTCTATTGTGTGGGGCTTTCCCCAGTAGCATGTGAGTGCAGGAGCTGCACATGCATGGCGGGGAGTACAGTAGAGGCACGCTGGGCTCCTTGCCTCTATGTATGGTGCTGGCTGAAGCCACATGTTGCTGGCTGCCAGCACGCCGAGGGCCCCTATCTGGTGCTGTTGTCACTGGCGGTGGGAGTGAGTGGTTTCCCCACACCCCCACACATCTTCTCTCACCCACGCCCTGCCCGTATGAGCTCTGTGCTCCTGTTACACCCCTGGGCTCAAGCTCTGTGCTCCCACCAGCCCCGTACTTCTTACGGCTACCCAGCTGCAGCTCCCCCTCCCCCCTCCACTTTCCCTACCTGCTGCCCAGAGTGAGTGCTGCAGCACGGAGATGAGGAGTTGCTATAGGCCAGGGAAGCTGAGCCGGTCCCCTGGTGGCTACAGCAGTGACAGCAGCAGCTCTACCTGGAAGGTGTGTGCTGGCTGGGCTGGACCCTCCTGTGCACCAGGAGTGGAGCGAGGCATAGGCTGGATGGCGCATAATTAATTGGTGGGTATCTGCGAGCCAGATGGAGTTGCCTGGTGGGTCAGATGCAGCCTGTGGGTCATATTTTGCCTGTCCCTGCCCCAGACCCTTGCAAGGCTTAGTTCTCTGCTGTAAGTAGGTGTGGTGGGTTTTTTTTTTTTTATTTTTTAATACAAGTGCCTGTAAACAAAGTGTTGTGCCCACATCACAAGTCTCATCAAGATACCACTAGTAGCTCACTTGCTGCTTTACTCTTCCCCTTCAGCTGGTCACACCAAATAGGTGGCAGCTTTCTTGGCAGCTTCACAGTATGCACAGTATCTCCAGGCATGCTGCTTTTCCAGTGAATAAAACAGTTTCCCTGCTTAAAACGTGCTCCTTACTTTTGATCTGGGGGGAGGGAGGGGTTGACTTTTTGGGAGTGAAAATATACATATTTTATGTGAGAAAATGATGGATACAAAATATAACTGTCACATTTCCATACTGAATATCTTGTTCTCTGAAGTCTATAATTATATTTGTCTTCTAAAATATCATTTGAGGATGAATCAAAACAATCCTCCTACAATATTACAAAAAGCTGGTGTGTCCCAGTATGTGTTCAGTGAGTCTCAAAATCACACCTGTTTCCTATTTAAATGCTTCCTATGGCAAGAACATCTGTTTCAGTGAATGCTACTAGTCTCCACTGCATGATTTTCAATGTTTCCATGTCAAGGTAGAACAGATTTAAGTCATCAAACCTTGACAGTGTTTCCTTAACACAAAATTGGACTTTGCTTCTAATAAGAGACCGTGTATAGCAAGATTTAGAAAATGCATGAAGCACTCTCGCTAATGTTCTTCTGGAGACTGATTCAGCATATTTTGAATGGCTCCTTGACGCACACAGGCAGATGGTTAGACAAGCTTGTATTCAGATGGGTACTTGTTGGTATACTAACTGGATAATGAGTTATAGGGTGTTTGTGGTTAGTCAGGAGCAGAGGAGTCTGAACTCTGAGGTTCTCTATTCTAATATAATAAAGGGCTTAGTCCTTCTGTCTATCTGTAGTGCTCTTCAGTAAACTCTGGTTACTGAAACAACCAATTGGTCTGCTCCAAGAGTGTTACGGGCAGGAGGTGGCAGTGCTCCGCTGCCTCCAGGGAGCAGGGTCCCCGGCTCTGCTCCCTGGAGGCAGTGGAGTGCTGCCATGGCGGGGGGTGTGGCCAGCACCACTAGCCTGGCCCCCCCTGCCCCTGCTCCTTGGAGGTGGCAGCAGTGTGGGGTGCTGGTGGAGGGGAATGGAGGGAATGGTGGAGCGAGCTTCTCCCCTCCCCTGCTCCTGGGAGGCGACGGCAGCGTGGGATGGGAGATTTAGTGTTAATAAGCTTTCCCCCCTTCTGTCTCTGCCACACTGCACCCCTCCCCGGTTATTCTTGATAGGCAATTTGCTAGTTTTTAATAATGGTTCAATATATTCTGACTCTTTAAAAACATCACTACTGTCCCACTGTATTAGGTCTTTCATTGCAAAAAGGTGCGTGGTGGGAGTAGAGGGGAAAGAGGGGGATCATCTGCCTACCATCCAAGTTGAAACATTTAACATCTGTCAAGAGCTCTTGTATCCTTAGATGAAAGATAGTATAAAAAAATTCTATTGTATCACAAGGCATTTAAACTTAGTCTTGACATAAACAGTTCTATATTGGCTCTAAAAACTCTCCTAAGAGTGAGTGAAACCTACACAGAGACTCATGTGATGACCCTAGCACAGACAAAAGTATTCTGATGTAAATAGTCAGTTGAATGGAGACTTATGTCAATTTTATGACTTTCCTTCAATAGCAGTGTTGCCACTGAATTTACTTATTTTTAACTCTTCACCCCTATATGAACACCAGAATGAGCAGAAAAATATAGGATTGTTGGGTCTCCTAGGTATTATTCTTCCTTTTCAGAGGAACAGCTGATGTATGACTTGCATAGCAGTGTCAGTCTGTGCTGTGGGTGCTTCTGAATGATGTATAATCAGTTGTTAATGTGTAGAGCTTGCTGACTAGGTTTTTAGGCAGCCCTGTCCTGCTTTAGGCTATTACGATATTTTCATGCTTATCTGTACTACTTATAATGGCATTTTTCTTGAATTCATAATGTAATCGTTCATTTTAGGTAACTGATTTGAAACAGAGAAGCAGCTGCACCCAACGGCAGATAATTCAGCTTGAGACTGATTGATTGAAGGGGAGCCACACTTAACAATTAGCCACAGTTAAATGGGGCATTTGTAACAAAAAGCATTAATGTCTTACCCAAATTTGTAACTTAAACATAGTTAAACACTACAGGCTTCAGGCAGAATGGCAGATCTAGGTAACGGCCAAATCAGCGTTAATCTGCGAAAGCTGAGTTCAAACTTTTAAAGTAGTTTAGCCTTGTGGAAAATGGAAAGTACTTTTCCTCATCATCTTCCCTCCTTCTAAGCATCAGTTCTTTATGTAGTAAGTGTAAAGTATTGCTTGGTGACTCTAACCTAATGGTTTAGGGTAGGGGTTGGCAACATATGGCCTGTGAACAGGATCTAGCCTGCAGAGCTTGGGGGTTTTACTCATGCCCATGCAAGTGTTGGGGCTGAGCAGTGAGGAGATGTGCTGGAGTTGGGCAGCTTCCAATTGTGCCTACACCACTACCTTCCTCTCTTCCCTTTGCACCCTGGGGGCAGCTTCCAAGTGTGGCTGCACTGCAGCCACGAGGCAGGTGAGGGTGGGGAGAAATGGAGACAGCATGGATGCAGTTTGCAGCTGCCTGGCTCTGGCTTACCTTCCCACCGGCACAAAGCTGTGTCCATGCTGCAGCAAAGGAGCAGGAAGCTGAGAGAAATGGTGGTGGTGCGGGTGCAGCTCTCAGCTGCCTGGTTCTGGTACAGACATGGAGTGAATTTCCCAGCCCTTTATGTACCACTAAAACCACTTGATATTCCTTACTGCAGTGCTACACCTGACCACCAACAACCGTCCAGCTGGAGGGGAGCTAAACTACCGAATGGATGGTAAGCTGTTTAATCTCAGCTGACTCCAAGCCAAAACCAAGACCACGTTGACTTCAATCATCAAGCTGCAGTACACTGATGATGTAGTGTGCATTCACTCAGAAACAGACCTTCAGAGAATCACTGATGTCTGTACAGAGACATACAAGAAAATGGGACTGACACTTAATGTTCAGAAGACTAAGGTCCTCCACCAATAAGCTCTTAATAAGTAGTTCCTAATTCTTGTAATTTAGATTCACAATGAGACTGGAGAATACTGAGTATTTCCTGTACCTCAGAAAGCTGACATCAACAAACAAATCCAACATTGCCCCAAATGTGCAAGTGCAGCCTTCAGACACCTGAGGAAATGAGTGTTTAAAGATCGTAACATCAGATCCAAAACCAAGCTCATGCTTTATCAAGCAGTTGTGATCCCCACCTTACTGTACCTAGCTGAGATGCGGATAACATACACGAGAGACCTTAAGCTGTTGAAGTACCATTAGTGCTGCCCGCATAACTGCTATCAAATCCAGTGGGAGGATAGATGCATCAACATTGGTTGGCGTCTTCTTTCAAGCGAATACCATTAGTATTGAGGTGATGATCATCTGACATCAGCTTCGCTGGGCTGGCTACATCATCCAGATGTCTTGTCCAGACTCACGAAGCAAGTCTTATTGTCCTAGCTCAGTCAAGGCGTATGCTCAGGAGGACAGAGAAAGTGCTGCAAGGACATCCTTAAGGCCAACTTGAAAAAAATTAACTCATGGGAGACTTGTCGAGGACTGCTCCAAATGAAGAGGAGTCTGTTGCAAGGATCTCAATACTCTGAAATCTCACAACAACAGGAGACAGAAAAGTGGGAATAACAGAAACAGCATGTCACAGACCAAATCAAGAATCTGGAGCCATGAAAGGCAATCATCCTCAAATGTGTGGGATTGCTGAAGAAGAGAGCCACCTGGCCTGCATCAACCTGGAGCTGGGTTGTTTTGGTTCCTGGCTTGTTAAAGGTTGCTGGCTGCTAGTTTAAGTAATTGTGCTCCAAAGCAGTTGGAACTTGCATGAACAATGGAGATAAATACATGGGTTTAGCTTGGCTTAGTTGCCACAATAATTTACTACGTATTCTCTGTCTCTAGCTCTGGCAGATTCTATCTGCTCAGTTTCATATTCTAGAACCCTTTCCTCCTCCTTCCCTTCACTCCATTCTCCCACTCAATGTGGGTAGCAGAAATGTGTGGAGGGGGCAGGCAAAGATGTCATTTGGGTACAAGGATCAGTGAAAGAAGGAGCAAATGCTCAGTTGGGGATTAAAGTTCCCCACTTCTAAAACAGTGGGGTTATGTGTCTCCTTGGCTGTACTGAGAGCTGCATCTTCTGTTACAGTCTGTTTTAACTACTTGTAGTAGGCCCTAACTTACATAATGAGAAGGATAAGGACCTCACAAGAAGCCTGAACCTTGTTTAGTGCTCACTGAACAGTATGGGACTTAGTGTTTGTGCCAATTACCATATTTACTAGTCCCAGATTTCGATTTGGCCTGATTCAGTGGCCGAATCTCTGAATCCAAATTGAATCAGGAGACCCTTTAATCTCTCTGAATCCAATTAGAACTCTCCGAATTGATTCGAACATAGACACAGCTTTAAATGTTTTCTCTGCATGCCTCTAGGTAGCAGGCGGCTCATGAATGTTGCGATGGTAGGGTGGATGAAGCGTCCCACAGCAGCGTGGGGGGCTCCCCATTGTGCTCGGCAGCAGACCCAAAAGTGGACCAGAAGCACTTCTGGTCTGCTGGGGAGCATGTGGGGGAGGGCATGTTCCCCCGGCTAAGTGATTGGTGCCTCCTAGGTCCGGGGGGGCACCCAGAGTCTCCCTATGGCAAATTGCTGAGCTAGGGGGGTGTGGGATGGCTCCCCAGCACATTCCCCAGTGGACCCAGAAGTAGACTGGAAGTACTTCTGGTCTGCTTCTGGTTTTGCTGTTGAGCATGTGGGGGGGT
Source organism: Crocodylus porosus (assembly GCF_001723895.1). Lineage (NCBI taxonomy): Eukaryota > Metazoa > Chordata > Crocodylia > Crocodylidae > Crocodylus > Crocodylus porosus. The sequence goes on from NW_017728917.1 coordinate 25,750,099, forward strand.
CCCCCATGCTTCTGTGGGACACTCCATCTGCCCCAGCATCACAGCGTTCACAAGCCATGTTGGTACCTTGAGGTATGTAGAAAAAACATTTAAAGCTGTGTCTGTGTCTGACTCGCTGATTCTCTGAATCAGCATTGAATCTTCAGATTTTAAATTGCAGGGAATTGAATTGGGGGTAGATCTGAATCAACTAATTGAAACACTGTCCGTGATTTTGGGCCAAATTAGAATCAAATATGGCCTGTTTCGCACACCCCAAATTTCCCCAAAACCAATATGACTGAATTTTAAAGTGACCCTTCTACCCCAATATTTAGACTTTTTTATACATGGGAAAATTGTAAATTTGTTGTAATTTTCCATGCATAGAATATGATTATTGAGCGGTTGCCTTTAAATTTGTGTCCT
>NW_017728917.1:25750606-25757941 GCF_001723895.1 Crocodylus porosus
GCCCCACTGCCTCACTTTCCATTCCCTGCCCCCCCCCAATCTGCACCTTTCATGTCTGCCCCTTTCGAGCTTACCTTAGCAGAGAACTCTTTGAGCTTAAACACAGAAAGAAAACTTACAGGAAGTGGAAGCTTGGACAAGCAACTTGGGAGGGGTATAAAAGTATTGCTTGGGCATGTAGGGATGTAATCAGGAAGGCTAAAGTGCAATTGAAGTTGCAGCTAGCAAGGCATATGAAGAATAACAAGAAGGGTTTCTATAAGTATATTAGCAACAAAAGGAAAGTTGGGGAAAGTGTGAGTCCCTTACTGGATGGGGGGAGGCAACCTAGCAACAGATGATGAGGAAAAGGCTGAAGTATTCAATACCTTCTTACTTTGGTCTTCACAGGTAAGATCAACTCCCAGACTACTTCACCAGGTAGCAAAGTTTGGGGAGAAGGTGAGCAGCTCTCAGTGACAAAAGAACAGGTTAGAGACTATTTAGAAAAGCTGGATGTGTATAAGTTCACGGGGCCCGATGCAGTGCACCCAAGGGTGCTGAGGGAGTTGGCTGATGTGATTGCACAGCTACTGGTCATTACCTTGGAAAACATATGGCAACTGGGGGAGGGAGATGGGTCTTGGACAGTTGGAAAAGGGCAAATATAGTGCCCATCTTTAAGAAAGGGAAGAAGGATCTGGGGGCCTACAGACCAGGCAGTCTCACCTCAATCCCTGGAAAAATCATGGAGTAGGTCATCAAGGAGTTGGTTTCTAAGTATTTGGAGGGTAAGGTGATTTAGGAACAGTCGGCATGGATTCACCAAAGACAAGACATGCCTGACCAACCTGATTGCTTTCTATGATGACTGGCTCTGTGGATCTGGAAGAAGCAGTGGATATGATATACCTTGACTTCAGCAAGGCCTTTGATACCATCTCCCACAGCATTCTTGCAAGTAAGCTGAGGAAGTGTGGGATGGACTGCAAGGGGGATAGAAAGCTGGCTGGATTGTTGGGCTCAAGGGGTAGTAATCAATTCCCGGAGGTCTAGCTGGCAGCCAGTATCAAGTAGTGTGCCCCAGGGGTTGGTCCTGGGGCTGGTTTTGTTCGATATCTTCCTTAATGATCTGGAAATGGGTTGGATTGCACCATCAGCAAGTTTGTGGATGACACCAAGCTGGGTGTGTAGTAGGTACACTGGAGGTTAGAGCTAGGATTCAGAGTGACCTAGACAAATTGGAGGACTGGGTCAGTAGAAATCTCATGAGGTTCAACAAGGACAAAGTCCTGCACTTGGAACAGAAGAGTCCCATGCACTACTATAGCCTGGGGACTGACAGGCTAAGCATCAGTTCTGCAGAAAAAGACCTGTGGGTTACAGTGGACAATAAGATGGATACGAGTCAGCAATGTGTCCTTGTTACCAAGAAGGGTAACACCATACTGGGCTGCATTAGTAGGAGCATTGCCAGCAGATCGAGGGAAGTAATTTTTCCGCTCTCTTATGCGCTGGTGAGGCCACGTCTGGTTTAGTTTAGAGTCCCCCCCACTATAGAAAGGATGTGGACAAGTTGGAGAGAGTCCAGCGGGGAAGCAACAAAATGGTTCGGGGGTGTGGCACATGACTTGAGGAGAGGCTGAGGGAACTGCGGTTTATTTCATCTAGAGAAGAGAAGACTGAGGAGGGATTTGATAGCAACATTTAACTACCTGTTGGATGCTTTCCAAAGAGCATAGCTAGACTGACCTCAGTGGTGATGAGTGACCAGAGAAATAGCAGTGGTCTCATGTTGCAGCGAGAGAGGTTTTGGTTGCCTATTAGGAAGAACTTTCTTACTAGGATAGTGGTGAAGCACTGGAATAGGTTATGTAGAGAAGTGGTGGATTCTTTATCCATGGAGGGATTTTAAGGCCTGGCTTGACAAAGCCTTGGCTGGGATGATCTAGTTGTGGATGATCCTGCTTTGAGTAGGCAGTTGGACTAGGTGACCTCCTGAGGTCCGTTCCAACCTTAATTTTCTGATTCTATGATTTTCCTGTGGAACCCCTGCTTCTTCTCCGTTGCCTTTACCTTCCAGCCCTAGCCCAGCCTGGGAGCAGCAGTGGCAGCTGTCATTGGGCCAGGCTGGAGTCAGAGCAAGCATGTGCTTTCTGCTCCAGGCTGGAAGGGGCAGGAGCTGGTGGAGGCGTGCTGGAGCTGGAGGGTAAGTAGGATGGGAGGGGTCCAGAGGCAGTGTGAGGGCCAGTCAGCAGCTATGGCCCCAGCCCTAATCCCAGGTTGGGACTGGGACTGGAGCAGCCCCCTGCCCTCCTGCTGCCTCATACTTGTCTTGGATCCAAGTAAATATGGTCTCTCTGCAGTCCTTGGTGACTTAAAGATTCTGTCACATAAATATTTAAGTGGCGGAAATATGAATCACTCTCAGTAGGTCTGCATTGGAGTGGAATGTGCAATTATCATTTGACCAGCTAAAAGTAGCAAGACACTTTTGGTCCTAGAGGCTGTTAGTTAAATTAAGCTCATAGTCTTTAACTTAATTTGTCACATCTCAGTCTGTATTGTTGTCTTTCATTAACTCAGTTTGCACTGAGGTTCTAGTAGACGCTATTGAAAGTTTTGAAACAAAGATGTGCTTAGTTCAAATACAAGAATGCATTTTAGCATTTCATATTTAAAGAGATAAAAATACTAAAGTTGGTGTCTGTGAAACTCGTTTCTCATGCAGAGACTAAAATTTAGTGAGATTTGTGTAAAGCTGAGTTTTATCTTTGTTTAAATGGAGATGGGCAGATTAGTTCAGAAAATATCACTTGCATAGAATTTGGGTGCTTATAAAATGCAAGTCATACCTGTTACTATGAGCCCTTCAGCCTTTCTCTTAAGCTACTGTTGCTTATTTTACTGTTCTTGAGCACAGCTCTTGGCTTGTGGCTGCTGTGTTTTTTGTTTTTTTGTGGGTTTTTTTAACCTCATTCAGGCATCCTTAGGTTGAATACTGTTTGTGCTCAAGAAGGCTTTGCAGTTTATGATGTTGAGGCATTATGTTGTACATGGGAGCACTGGGTTGGTTAGCAGCAGCAAAATTAAAGCCAAATGGTGGAGAATGGGAAGGGTGAATGGGCACGACAGAGGTAGAACCATATTGAGGCAATGAGGTCTGGGGAAAGGAAGCAAAACAGCAGATTAATAGTATCTAGGTGCACTGAAGTACATTGGATCTATCCATTTAACTTCAACAGCAGTCTCCTAATGTTTCTCCAAGGATAAGTCCCAAAACACTCTCTTGGGTGTTTCAGAGCAAGCACAGTGTTAGTAATAATGAATATAGTCCATTTTACAGTCCAAGCCTTTATGTTTAACATTAATCTCCTCAGGCATTTTTTTCCTAATCTATAGTTTCATTATTTCATTTTTCTGTATAAGTAACATTTTCCTCACAATTGAACAAAGACTTATTGTACAATGAAACCCACCTACTGTACTCACCTGTCACATCTTAGGGAATTGAGGAAGCTTATTTACAGGATTTAAATTCTTTGCAATCAGCAGCTGTTACCGTTGGTGATGGCAAAATACTTTGCCTGAAGTGCTTGATCTCCATTGCTGGTAATTAATCTGTTTTGTACTAAGGAAAGTTTTTTTGTGCTATGCCAAATGTAGTGACTTGAGTGTCTGGCATTTTCCAATTTTTTTTAAAAAAGCATATTGATCAGCTTTTATTAATAGGAAAACCTCTAAGGAGATTATATTATCTGAGTGTTGAAAAGGTAGGGGGGTGGGGACAAAAAGGAAGTACTCAAACTTGTATATAAGCCAGTGACGTACATCTACTGACTTATCCCCTCCTCTAGGAGTTTTTTTTTTAAATACAGGTCTTGTTACTTAATGCACAGAGCTAACCTTTTACTGAAAGCTGGTACCTGTAGGCCAGAAGTCTTTCTCTGGAAAAGTAAGACATTGGTTTTTATTTGGGGCTTTTTCCCCTCGAATGTATTCAGTCCTCTAATATATGATGCATATGCAGTATAAAGCAGGGGCAGGCAAAATATGGCCCACTGGCCAGATCCAGCCCCACAGACCATTCTATCTAGCCCATGGGGCCCTTAAAAAATTTAGAAAAATTTAATATTAATCTCCCCCTGGCTGCCTGTCCAAGATAACAGGCAGCCAGGGGCAGTAGGACCCAGGGGAAGCTTCTGGCAGAACCAAGTGGCTGCAGAAGCAAGGCTCACCCAGCCCCTCCCCTCCCACCTGCAGCTGGAAACTCCTGCCTAGCAGAGGGTTCTGGCCTGGGACCATGGGCCTGTTCCTGCCTCCCACTGCTGGAGGGAAATTCAGATTCATAGATTGTAAGGCTGGATTGCAAGGACCTTGGAAGATCATTGGGTCCAGCCCCCTGCACCAAGCAGGAAAGATAAATGGGGGTCAGGTGACCCGAGTAAGGTGACTGTCTAGTCTTGTCTTGAGGATTTCCAGGGTAGGTGGAGGGAGCTTATTCCAGAGGACACCCTGACTGTGAAGTAGTTTTTCCTAATGTTGAGCCTGAATTGTCTTCCAGGAGTTTGTGACCATTACTCCTAGTTATCCCCTCGGGTGCCCTGGTGAACTGTTGCTCGCTGAGCCCTTGAGGTCCTCGCCTAGTGTAGCGGTAAGCTGCTACCAGGTCCCCTCTCTGCCTTCTTTTCTTCAGGCTGAAGAATCCCAGTTCCCTCAGCCTTTCCTTGTATGGTTTGCTGTGCAAGACTGATCATACAGGTGGCTCTTCTTTGGACTCTCAAGCTTGTCCGTGTCTGTGGTGAAGTGCAGTGCCCAGAACTGGATGCAGTACTCTAGCTGCAGTCTCACCGGTGCTGAGTAGAGTGGAGGAATTACTTCCTTGGTCTTGCTGGAGATGCATCAATTGATACATGCTGGAGTATTATTTGCCCTACTGGCTACAGCATTGCACTGCCGGCTCATATTAATACTGTACTCTATTCTTACCCTCAGGTCCCATTCATTTGTGATGCTAGTCAGTTTGGTGCTGCCAAGCCTGTAGGGGTGTTAGGGGCTGCTTATCCTGAGGTGGAGCACTTTATATTTCTTGATGTTGACCTTCATTAGATTCTGACCCACCTAACTTGCTAGCTTGTCTAGGTCTGCCTGTATCTGTAGCCTGTCTTCAAGTGTGACCATATTTCCCCCTTGGTGCAATTCACAAACTTGACCAGTGAGGTCTTCACCTCCACATCCAAATCATTAATAAAGATGTTGAAAAGCACTGGACCAAGCACTGACCCCCTGTGGGACACCACTGCCCACTTCTCGCCAGGTTGACACAAATCTGATACGACTCTGGGTCCTATCCTGCAGCCAGTTTCTCACCCACCTGACTGTCTCATAGTTAAGCCCACAATCCTCCAATTTTCTTGTAAGGACATTGTGTGATACTATATAAAAGGCCTTTTGGAAGTGTAGGTATACAATGTCAACCCGGTCTTTCATGTCCAGGTGGCAAGTTACCTGGTCACAGAAGGAGATGAGGTTGGTAAGGCAAGACCTGTTTGTAATGAAGCCATGCTGGTAAGGGGGGGTGTGGATATGGGGTGGAGAAAAGGGGGAGGAGAAAGAAGCAGGGGAGGACTGCAGGCAATCACCTTAGTCTTCAGGGTCAGGCTGAGCTGGCTGCTATAGTCCTGGCACTGCAGCTGGGAACAATGTGGTGCCAGAGTGGCCGGCTGAGGGGTGGAGAGGAGCAGTGGCAGCCACAGGCAGGGAAGCGCTGAAAGCTACAGTGAAGTAGAGGGGAGGAAAGGGCAGCAAACAGGTGTATTGGAGTCCAGTGACAGCTGGGTGGGAGCATAGGCCCATACAGGTGTGCTAGGGCCAGCATAGGCCCAGAGCAGGGTGGCAGGAGTGTGGAACATGGATTGGCTGGGGCTCTGGAGCCGAGCCGGCTCCCCCTCTTCCTGCTGGTGCAGCCTGGCCCGGCTCCAGAGCCTCTGCCCGGTCCTCCTGCCACACTGCTCTGAGCTGTGCTGGTGCTGGCCCTGGGACACTGGCATGGCCCCATGCTCCTGCCCAGCTGTCACTGCACTGCACTCACTCCCACTTGCCCCTGACCTGTCGCAGCCATTTACCTGCTGCTTCCACTGCTCCCATCCACCCTTCCACTGGTGGGTTAGGCACGATGTAGTTCCTGGCTGCAGTGCTGTGACTACAGGATGGAGCAGGAGCTGACTTGGCTCCTGAAATTCTCAGCTGGCTCTATGTGGTGCCAGCCAGGTTGGTCCAGCTCTTGCTGCGTCATGCTGTCTTGCCCATGCATCAGGGACATGGTGCTGGCTCAGTGAGCTGGGGAGAAGGATGGTGAAGCGGGAGAAGTGCAGCAGTGGTAGATGGAGGGGGAAGTGGCTGCAAGTGGGAGCATGGAGTCATGCTGGTCTCCCAGGGCCAGGAGTGGTAGGAGTGCAGAACTCAGGCTTGGAGGAGCACTGGGTGGGCTCTGCCTGCGACTGGTGGCTGTGGGCAAATCCTCCCCAGCCACCCAGCCCCCACAACACTCACAGCCTCCTGCAAACCACCCCCACAAACACACACCCCATGCCCCCCCAGTATACAAGAGTAAGACTTCATTTTAAGTTATTGTGCAATCACCTCTGTGTGCACTGCACAAACGCATGTAAATCAGGACAAAAATATTTTTTGAAATGAAATTAATGTTGTAGTAGAGGTTTGATTTTTAGAATATAATTTGGTATTTTTCTGGTTCTGAGATGACAAATCCTTGCTGAAAGGAGTACTTCTGAGGGGGCAAGGGGATGGACTTCCAGTGGCAGAGGTCAGGGGTCAGAGGGTGGGACTTCCAGTGCCAACATGGTGACCAGAGGATGGGACACCTGCTAAGAGGTAGGGCTGTCTTTGTGGCCCTGGACAGCTTGCCAAAACTCAGTAAGTGGCCCTCTGACTGAAATAATTGCCTGCCCCTTGTATAAAGACTAACAGTGATCATTGTGTATGAATAATAAACTAATTTATTTCTAGCCACTATGTGCTGCATCTTACCAAAAAATGTCTTTGAAGAAGTTTCATAGTTTCTAGGGTCAGAAGGGACCTGAGCAGATCATCGAGTCCAACCCCCTGCCATGGCAGGAAAGATTACTGGGGTCAAACGACCCCAGCAAGATGAGCATCTAACCTCCTCTTAAACACCCCCAGGGTAGGAGCCAGGACCACCTCTCTTCGAAGCTGGTTCCAGACCCTAGCCGCCCTGACCGTGAAGTAGCGCCTCCTGATATCTAACCTAAACCTACCCTCTGCCAGCTTGTGACCATTATTCCTGGTCACTCCTGGCAGTACTTGGGGGAACAG
>NW_017728917.1:25758134-25824358 GCF_001723895.1 Crocodylus porosus
CGGTTGGCCTTCCTAACTGCCTCCCCACACTGCCGGCCCATGTTCATCTTGGAGTCAATGATGACCCCCAGATCCTTTTCCGCCTCCGTGCTGACAAGAGGGGAGTTCCCTGACCTGTAGGTAAGTTAATCTGTTTAGCTTGTTTTATTCAACCTAATATTGCATTCTTCAGAGGCATTTTCCTGATGTGCCAGCATCAAACTGTTACGTCCTAGCTAAGACGAAGCTTGAGAGTTTTCAATTTTTAGGGGAGTTTATTCAAAAGAAAAGGCGGGGGGTATTTCAGCCTAGTAATGACTTTGGCATATTAGAATAATATACTCAATTAAAAGATAGAAGCATGGTCCTTAGGGTTTATTTTAACAGTTTGTCAGAGCATTATCTGGAAATGACAGGTTGGAAGGAATGTTCAGCATTTAAAGACTTCCTCACATAATAAGAGGTTCCTAGATTTGAATAAACTTCTGAGTCAGTACTTGGGAAGATGAGGCAGTTGTTTCTGATTCAACCTGTCTGTCATCTACTTATGTCAGGTGGAAGGAACTTTCTTTCATTGCAGGCTTCAGGACACCACAGGAAAGGACTGGTATCTCTGCTTACAGCCCAGGTCATTAGAGGCAAGGGTAAGCTATTGTCCTTTTCTTGCCTCTGTCCCTGGGAAGGAGCAGTTTAATACAAGCCTCTTGAAGGCATTGGTATTTAATCAGTTGTTAACCTCTTTGTGTGTTCTGAAGCTGCCCTGGGAAGATATCTCAGTGGCTATAATGTTCTTGTGGAAATCCAAAAATATGCGGGTTGGAGTTGTTCAGGTTCAGGAATTCACATTATTTATGGTAGTTTCTACTGTCAGGTGTTTTCTAAACATATAGACAGCAGTACACGTTTTTGGGATGTCTCCTCTTGCCAGCAGGGTGCAAGAGAAAAGACTTTGTAATGTATGTTGTATAGCATTTTCCACTGCATTAATTTCATGCGTGAATTAGAGGAGGGTAAGTATTGTTCCTCAGTTTCCCCATAAATAAGATGGGAATAACAAGGAGGTAAAGTGTAGTTGCTGGCAGAGCTGGGAATAAAAATTGAGTCTTAATCCAGTGCTGTATGTATTATGACGCTGCTCAGAGTTTAAGAGATTTGGGTAGAAGTGTCAAAAGTAAGGCCGGCTGGATCCAACTCCTGGGTCTCAAGAGTCCCTTCTTTCCATCCTGTTTCCTTAGGACAAGGCATTTAGCTGAATTTGCAGACTTGTTGGAATCTGACAGGGCTACACCATAAGCACTTCTGCTATGGATTCAAACTTGTGACCTCTGGGCTATTAACTATGTGCTTGTGCCACTCCACCCTCTTCTATAGAGTTGATCCATACATAGTACACAGTCTGTGTGGCCAGATAAATTTGACACCCCTGCTGTAAGGGGTTTGTCCTTTTCCTTTGTCTAATCAGTTTGTGCTTCTTTCTCTGACCAAAATACGTGTTTCACACCTCTGCCAGAAGCTATGAACTAGAGGTGCATCGCTATATCGGCCCATATTGGATTGGCACCAATAAAAGGGAAATTGACACTTGGCAATTTTTTTTTTTTTTTGGCTGGTGTAGCTGATAATGTCACAGATGAACGCCATGTGCATGTGCACAGCTGCAGCATGCACGCAGCCAGGAATGCGGCCCGGCAGCTTGGAGGGCAGTGTCCAGCTAGTAAGTTGCGGGGGTGGAGATTGAGGCTCCCATGATGAGGGAGGGTGGGGTGCAGAATGATGCTGTGGGCAGTTTATCCAGGGGCATGGTGTGGCACAGAGGGAGGGTGGCTCCCTGCTGCTATGCATGCTCATGGGAGGCATGTGCCCCCCAGACTTGTGCATCGGGCAAGGCCAGGGTACCTGCTGCAGGCTTGGGGCCTGGGGCTGTGCCAGCCTCCTCCCAGTAAAGGGGCTGGTCTGGGGCTGCACTCAGTGGGCAGGGGTGGGGCAGGTGGCAGTGCTGAAAAGTGAGCTATGAGGAATTTTGGCATAGCTGTAGCTCACCCTGTAGCCCCCCTCCCAGTGCCACTGCTACCTGCTCCCGCCTGCCCCAAGTGCAACCCTGGTCAAGCCCACCTGCCAGGAAGAGGGCAGTGCAGCCCCTGGACCTGAGCCCACAGTGGGCAACCTGCCCTTGCCCTGCACACAAATCCAAGAGGCATGCCTCCCTTGGGGTGTGTGCAGTGACAGGGAGCTTCCCTACCCCAACCTGGACAGGCAGCAGCTGCCACTGTCCTATTCCTTCCCTGACTGTGGGGACCTTGATCTGCCCCCCATGCCCCATACCCCTTCCCCCCCACAGACCAGCTGGACACTGCTTTCCAAGCTACCGGGCTGCATTTTGGCTTTTGGATTGGTATTGGCTGATATGGCTGGTTAATAATTGACCATTGGTATTGGTCAAAAAATCTTCATTGGTACACCTCTACTATAAAAAGGTACTTGATTTGCAGAGTTAGGTGCTCAAAAATGAAATGCCAAATGTAGTTGCCTTGGACATCTTTGAATATGCCACTTCTTAACCTTTAAAATCCTTAACTGTATAACCCAAATAAGCTTTTCCTAATAGATTTTTTAAAAATGTCTCGCGTCCCCTTTCAGAAAATAAAGTGGCGGCAAATTATAGTAGGCACAGCTGTAACAACCTTGCAATTAAACATTGACAGCAGAAGCTTAATCCTGAACCTTCAGCACTGCAGCTTGGAGCTCTACTGTGTCAGCAACAAAAGTAGTTGTTGGTTTTCCATCCCAAAGGGAGCATGAGCTATTGACTGCATGTCTTGGATCCAAGGGCGATGAGAGGGTATTGCAGCCTGGTGTTCCACTCCATGACAGGCAGTGTCTTAGACCTTGGGATTCACAGCTGTGGCCCTGATTTGGTCCTAGGAGGTTGGAAGGAATCCTGGCTCACCTCCTGTTAATCCACTCTACCCTGTGGACGGTATAGCTTCTTTGTCCGTTCTCAGGTGTTCCCAATATCCAGTATACTGTTTTGGTGCAAGTCTGGTGTCATATTTTTTGGCAGGCTTCCAAATTGCTATCAAATGCAAGTGAGATTTTTATAGCTCAGGGAAACTTGAGTAGAATGAAGGAAATGTATTTCTGTGGCTTTGGGCTTGCTTTCTTCTGAATTTCCAAGACCTGCTGTAAACAGTGGAAGTGTGGTCAAGGAACAGTTGTACTGTTTTGTAACAGAGAGTGTTCGGTAACCTAAACACTGGAGTTCTAGCTCAAGGTATAATTATAAGGACCTTAATGTTCTGTTCACTGTCCTGAATTAAACTATCCTTTGCCTGTGTGTTTAAGTTTTTCAAGCATTATACTACCCTGGATAGTCAAGAGACTGCTTTTAACATGATGTGCAAGAGGCCCCCTTGTTGGGGAAATTGTGGACTCTAATATGTATGTATGTATGGCATATTCATAAGTACATAAGTAGTAATTTCAAGAGCATTCTGGAGGTGTCATTTGCTAGAGTATGTGATAATCAAAAGGTTGTAAAATGTGAAAAAATGAATTGAAATGGAACATTTTATTATCCTTTCAAACTATGTAGCTTATAGTAGTTAATTTTCACGATGTTTGTGCTCTTGGTGCAAAATTAAAGGCCAGGTTGAAGATCTTTGTTTTAATTTCTCAGTGAGGATGGGAGTGTTTTGCCTGATTTTTGATAAATATATTTAAAAGCAGTTGATAGGTCAGGTTTGAAGATCTCCATTGACATATCCAAAGTCCAAGAGAGAAAATGTCATTCATGACTAAACACGAGTAGAGCAGGGACTAAACTGCCTAGTTTAGTAGGGAAGATTGATTTAATTATTTTATTTTTGTTTAAAGCACTTAAATTAGTCATAGCAGTTCTAGGTTTAATGGCCAGACCCTTCAGAAATCTCTGTATTACTTCAGGGGGTGAATTTAATACCAGCTCTAAAATAGGGATTATACTACTTCTAAGTCTTGCCTACCAGACTGGGGACAGGGGCTGCCTCTTGTGTATTTGCCCAACACCTTGTGTAGTAGAAGGGCCTAGTATGTATTGCAGCAATATAGCTAATGAAGAAGAGTTCAGTCATAATGACAAAATAACTTCCCAATGAATGACACTTTTTACCAGCAGACATTTTGATTGAAAGCTGGCATGTTCAGTGAAGTCTGTTCGTTTTTCTTCTTGACTTGCAAGACTGGATGAAGAAACTTGGTCCTGCTCCAAGTAGTCATGGGGGGGGTGCCTCTTGGAGGAGTGGAGCTTCTAGTGAAGAAGAACATGATTTGTGCAACATGCAAAAAGCAGTGGTAGCAAGCAACTGGTGTTTTTTCACAGCATAGCTTCTGACTGAAGTCTTCAGGGAATGCAGTATTTAATATTTCTTTTCTCCCTGTAAAATGTGGTACTGCTTAATTGTAACTTAAATCTTGAATTTCAAGTAAAGCAATCCTACATTTCCAACAAAAAAGCAAAAAAAAGAAAGTTTAGTACTATCAGCTACTGAACTTGAAACTGTAATATCGTAATAACTATATCCACTTACTGGAGAAGAAGCAGCAAAATAGTTTTGTTATGGAGGGACTGACAGAGGCCAGATTATGTAACAATATATGTGCTATTTATTGGTAAATAATTAGTGCAGAAGGAGGATGCATGTCTGCAAATCTCTATAATTAGTTATGAACTTTAAAAGTTTTAACTTAAAGAAGAGAAGCTTTTCCCTGTTGTTTTAGTGAAGCAATTATTCCCTGGAAGAATAGGAAGGACCCAGTTCCCTGCCTAAAGTCTTTAGACAGAATAAAATCACTAGAAAGTATAGGGAATGGTCCAGCCTTTCCAGAGCAGGTGTGCTAGTGTTCCCCATCCCAACAGCAGGGGATTTTTGTGTTTAAATTCCTTTTATTAAACTCTTCTCTCTCTCCTATTTGTTTGGTCCCTCCCCCCCAATACTTAAAATGGTCAAAAGAACTGTTCTTATTAAAAGGCCCCTCAAAATGCATCTGGCTGACTATTTCTACTATTTCATTGCAACAATGGAAGAAACAATAGAAGTTGCACATCTACCTGTTTCAAACATTTTTAAAAAATCATATCATGTATAAATGGACATACAGATTATTATGCAGAAGATTGTATTGCATTACAGTACTATACTTTTCCAGTCAAATTTATTTCAATATTTTGTTTTTTTCCATTCTTTAGTGGCTAGAGCATGGAGAGCTGCAGTTCCATTCTAAATATGGCAAGGACTGGCAATAACTGAACAAGTTACTTAAATTCTGTAGCCTGGTCTCTTCCTCCTATGAAAAGTAGACAATGCTTATACTTTATACAGTGCATTGTGATCTTTGGTATTATTGACTGTTACCACACTCTTCATTTTCCTGGAAGATCCATAGCTAGAGATAGGAACTCAGTTTCATCAGTGGGTAGCCTTTCTTTAGTAGTCTTCCAGAGAGTTGGGGTAGGTCATTGTCATCTTTGTATGACTTACGGGAACTTAGAGCCTATGTGTTTCAGACTGGAGGAGATGACTAATGCAACAGGTCTGTGCTGTTAATTTGGCTGTCATTATCAGAAGCCTAATCTGTAAAGCCCACGCTGTCTTCTATTTTCATTAGTGTATTTTTTCTGCTAAGTCCAGTCAGAGTTGGTGTTCTTCATGGTGGACCCTTAGTGAAAGTAAATGTTATGTTGGGGGTGGAAAAAGAAGCCCTAGTTGGTATGAAAGTTATTAGATTAGCTAGCTGATGGTTTGGGAAGCAAATGAATGAGAACCTATGTGTTTCCAGGTCAGTGACTTATTTGTAGAAATCTAATTTACAATTAAGAAAAATTAAATCATGCTTCTTGCTACAAAGTCCTTGATAACTTGGTTTGAATGAACACACTAGAAAGTGCAGCATGAGACAAAACAGTAATTAGGACATTTTGTCAAACATTTTTAGATAGTTATCAGTGGCTTGCTTTCTCATAACCAGCCCTAAATATGAACCTGGGATTTGCAGTATTCAGAAGTAAAAGGAAAGGGGGAAAAACAGGCTGTGGACGTTGGATGAAAAGAGAGGATTTATGATTTTCCCCTTTTTTTTAAACTATATTGTTACAAATTTGAATCCTTTCCCTACTATTTTTTTTATTATTATTTACCCCTTAGGCACAATCGTTCATAGTGGGGAAAAATACAACTTTCATTTTTCTTTACTTCTTTTTTTATAGTGGGAGGAGGATCTCAAATTAGGAGCCATATTTTAAAAGCAATAAACTATGTTGGGTTGTGTAGGTTCTTTGCATATGCTTCTGATGGAAGGTAGTATGCATCGGATGTTCTAATAGCTTACAAATCATGTCTGGCTTATTACTGCGTTGGTACTTCAGGAATTCTTAGTAGTAGCAAAGTAGAGAAATAATGAAAAGGATAAGTTTAGAACATGGGAAAGAATAGCTAGCTATGGATCATTGTGACAGCACTTGCAAACAGTTTTTAAATCATTCTGTCTAATAGAATTTTTAATTTGGCTGCTAAAATAATTAGATTACTTGTGTGTTGTTCTTCTAAGGCTAAGCATTCTGAGTGCAATTAGCAGCTACTTTTAGAGCCAGGTTAGACCTAAAACTTGTAAATATAAATGCAGAATTATAAAAACCTTGTAAAACAGTGGTACTTTTACCTTGCTGTCATCTGAAAGACCTAATACTTTGTCTTGTTATCTGCTCTCGGTATGATTCTGAGAGTTCCAGCCATTGTAAACAAGTCCTACCATGAATCCATGTAAAACAATCTGTTAGTGAAGTTGGGAGAAAATCTTCTCTTCACAACATTCTTTATAAATTAGGGAGGAAAAGAAGCAAGCTAAATTTATCAATTCCATTTTGAAAACTAAGCAGCTGTCTTACTTTGTCATGCTTTATAGGTTCTGTTTAAGTTCTGTTTGCCTAGAAATGCTGAACTAAGTCTCGCTGTATGCAATAGATTGAACTTCTGGGGGTTGAAGTTTATTCTGCAAACCTTGGTGCTTTGAAATAGTCTTGAGTTATTTTAAATGGAATTACAGTGTAGCTCCTACATCCAAGTTTGTAACTTACTAAAGTGAGATTTAAACAAGGAAGGGGCCAAGAAATTGGTCACCTTATAAGGAAATAAAGTTAATAGTCATTTGAAAAATAATATTAATATCTCACTGTTCACAGTGAAAACACTTTTTCAGGTTTTTTTTTAGTTTTATGTCATGGGGATATGCCCAGTACAGGTATGTAGAGTAAAGCAGTAAAAAAAGAAGACATTTTGAACTGTCAGCTGAGGATGTCACTTCTGCTTTGTTTACTAAAAGTGGCAGATCAGTTGCACATGTCTCAATAGTGCTGGCCCACTTCAGTGTGGTGGTGTGGTACAGGCAGTCCTCAACCTGCAATGTTTCTGAGTTGCAATGTTTCACATTTACAACACATAAACTGATACTGTTTCAACTTTCTGACATCAGTTTCAACTTTACAACGTTTGATCTAACTTGACATCGCATCAGCTAATAAGTTTGCTGCATCACCCATCTCCCTGGAGAACATCTGTCCAAAATTCCTTGGACACTTTTTCCATTAAGAAAGCAGACAAGACTCCAGAAAAACCTGCAGCCAAGATTCCTGAGAAGACTCCAGCCAAGAACCCTTCAAAAAGTCCAACCAAGAGTCCTTCAAAAAGTCCAGCAAAGTCACCTCAAAGAAGTCCTTCCAAATCAATATATCGCTATTTACAATATAAATACATTAATGTAGCTATATTACTTATCTATAATTGATTTGAGTACAAAATTCTGGGTTATTTTTGGTGGAAAATAGGGTATTGGACCTTGGTTCAGGAACCAATCCCCCATTTTTATAACACTGTTTCCTATGGGAAAATCGGTTCTGAGTTGCAACGTTTTGACTCTAAGACACAGATTTCAGGAACCAATTGTCATAAGTCTGAGGGACTGCCAGTATTATGGTGGTTGGTGTTAAAGAGCTAAGGAGAAGGAATTCACGTAAAATGAGGAAAGGGGAAACCACCTGTGGGAAATCCAGTTTCCTCCCTAGTGATTACACAGGGGCCCATTAACTGAATTGGTGTACCCATTGTACAAGAAGACTGGCTGCATAGGGTAGCCATGCAGTCCATTTGTGGCATTTTGCATGTTTAGAGGAAGGGCAGGTTGGAAGTCCTGCTCAGGTTGTGGGTGCCACTCAGAAATCTTGCAGAGTTGAGTAGCTTGTTAGAGGCTTTTTAGTGTCTGTTTCTGTTGATCAGCATGATGTAACACGAGTCTCTATATGACAGTAACTAGTTCAAACTTGTACCTTTTAAAGGGCATAGACAGAAGTTACATTTTTGACATGATTGGCTCCCCTGAAAATACTCTACAGTTGTGCGGTGACACATGTACATGGCTGTAAAGTGCTTTTAAAGTGTCCAATCTCACACACTCACTCACACACACACACCCTTCATCTGATGCCTCAAATGAAGGTGCTCTACTTAGAGCGCCTTAAGGAACTTGTGTTCCCTAGGACTAATTTTGTCATGGGATTGGGGCTGTCAGCAGGAAGGGAGGGGGAGGGGAAAGCCATCAGCAGTAAGTTGCCAGCTGATGTTTGCCTAGCTTGAACTGGAGTGTGGGTGGGTGGAGCCCTGCTGCTGTGTCCCTCTCCTCCTTCTCCCCACCCTCAAGCTCTCCCTCCAGCCCAGCTCAAGCCAGGCAAACCCCAGCCAGCACCTTGCTGCTGCTGGCTTGCCCCTTCCTCCTCCCTTTTTGCTGACAGCCCTAGTGCTGGGAGGTGGGGGGAGGACTGGGGAGAGGGGCAGCTCCTCAGCTGGCTGATCACCTGCAGGCAGGCTCTATTTTACAACCCCCACCCAACAGGTAAACACATGTTGAAAGGTGGGGGGGGTGCTCTAATTCATGGCACTTTATGTGAAGTGCCATGAGTTAAAGCAGAGGCCTGTACATCTGTCAGTCCCCAAAAGAAGCAGTTCTCTGTAGTTGCCTTTGTAGAATTACCCTGTAGGCACCCCATGGCTTGCCCATCTGCTTAGCGGTCTGCCTATGCCTTTGAGGAGTGTGCTGGATGATGGGTTCCCCTCACAGAAAGATTATGGTCTGGGAGGGCATGTTCTATAGTATGAAATATGAGGAATAGATTACCTGTCACGGACTCTTTGGATAATTTTGGCTTGGCCAACTTGCTTTGCACTAACACTTTGATGTTTTCCTCTGGATTTGGGTATATTATTACAGGATTTTTTAACTCCACAATTCCTTATTTCCAAATGTCTTAATTTGTGTCATCTCAACCTAGAGTTTCCTAGCTACCTGACATAGGGCCTTGTCTTTTAAAATTCCAATGCACGAAGATGATATTTTGTAAGCTTGAAACAGTACCTTTAGTTTAAAGATTGGTCTTGCATGGTTTTTTTTATCGTCTGGGAGTAAGCATTTACAACCTTAATGAAGATTTTTCCAAATAAACTTTAAGTGAGTCATGTAGTTAAAATCACAGCCAGAGGGTTTTGGGGTTTTGTTTTTTTTTCTTTCTGCCCACAGTAGAAAACAGCTTAGCTTTTAAGCCCTCTTAAGCTTTGACCAACAGCCTGTGTATCAGGTTCAGCTGGATGGAATTTAAAAAGCTTGGTTATAAACTCTTATAAAGACTTTACATTGGAAACACCTCAATACGAGTTTGAAGCTTTTTAAGTATGTGTTGTGTAACTACCCAGAACTGGAACATTCTTTCTTGCCCATGTACTTCCCTCCCAAGTGCTGGTGATGGCCCAGCTCTCCTAAGTATGGCACTGAACTTTCAGCAGTAGGGAAGTTTACAAAATGCTGCATAAATGCATAAAATGTGTTCATGGAATGTGGAGAAGGTTTGGAGGGGAGGAAGATGAAGTCACTTATTTTCTTGTCCTACTCAAACTATTTCAATCTTCAGCCCTAACTTGTGTGCACATGCAATTTGCAGCCTCACAGAATGTGACCATGTGTTTGTTGTATGTTCAGTCAAAATCTAAGAGTGGAAAATATCTCATGATGCTCAGAAATGCAGAAGTTTGAATCTGGGGGCACTATGAATTTTTTTTTCAGGGGAGAAGATTCTGTAAAATTGTAAGCATTATAGTTATCCTCTTCCCACTCCTCCCCTAGCCCCCAGTGTGATCTTTGTCTCACATAGGGAATTGTTTTCTTTCCTCTTTAATAAGCATGCATCTGATTTACTTTACAGGATTTAAATTAAAAGGAAGCTCACCAGTTGAGAACAAACAGATAGGGTTGAAAGCAGTTGTTGGACTCTTCAGTGCTTGCTCACTCAAGCTGCATTTATTTTTTTAACTGTCTTATGAAAGAATATAGTTTGCAACAGCTGCAGTGGTGCCTTATAATTGGCTGTTGTTAATATTGTTGATGTCCACCTGTCAGCAGTACAATAGCTGTGAGTGTGTTGCTGAAAGCCTTACCTTGTAATAAGAGTTTGCCCCCCACAAGGCAAGCAGATGCTATGATAGAGAAAAGTGTTGCTGTTGCCCTGGGCAACCTTAGCATGAGTGATAACATTGATGCTTGCTGCAGAAAATGTTCAGGAAACTAACAGCTACTGCTCAGCTATGGAACGGGCATATACAGGTTTTTTTGGAACCAGCAAAATGCAGCCTTCCCAGCCTCTCCCTCCCCCATTTAAAAAATAGATTTTCTTTACTTGAAGACGAGCCAAAAAACGTAGTGGGTTTCAGCTTGGATTTTCCTTTTGTAATATCTCTGCCAACATGAAGCCAACTTGTTTCCAGCCCTATGAAGTCTCATTACCATATTAAATTCTTTGCAGTGTGGAGGAGGCTAGACTATACTAAAATGACAATGGCATTACCCCTCTAGAGTCTCAGTAAGGGGGGGGGGGGGAAAGAAGCAAAATGACACTTTTTAATTCACTTAAACACAAAATAGCATTCATTTATCTCAAAGGTGGCTCAGAAATGTTAAATGCCTAAGTTTTAAAAATGAATGCATCATGGAACTGACTTTTTTAAAAACTAAGCTTTTTAGTGATTTGCTAGTTTTTAAGTTTTGTGTGCAAGACCTGTTAGACTAGGGGCGGGCAATTAGTTTAGGTGGAGAGCCACTTACTGAGGTTTGACAAGCCATCAAGGGCCACATGACAGACAGCCAGAGGCAGCTGAGTATTAATTTTCTAAATTCATATTTTTGAGGGGCCCTGCAGGCTGGATAGAATGGCCTGGCAGGCTGCATTTTGCCCACCCCTGTGTTAGACAGGCCTGCCTTTTTTTCTCAATGAGCAATTAACTTTTTCCTAGGTGGTGGACTCCAGTGATCTTAGCCTTGTAAGTGATCATACTGTCTTAAAGGGGGAACCCCTAGTATAAGGTTCATGCCATTTAGGCTCATGCCAATTTTTGCTTCTCTGTGATTTTATCACAAGGTTTGAAGGCAATTTTTGAAGGTTTATGGACACCTAGGGTGTTACAGGAGTTGGTGGGCTTCTGCTGTTCCCTCCAGCCAGCCATTCAACAAGAAGCAGAAGTCCACTGACTCCCATACACCCAAGAAGGTGTCCATAAACCTTCAAAAATTCTCAAAGGTTCTTCAGAAAAACTGGGAAAAGATGATGATCCTAATATTTCTAATTTAAAAAGCAGGCAAGACATATATTTAGCACTGCTTTTATGTATCAGAAGGAAGAAACATGGGTAAGATTATTTTAGATCCATTCAGGGTAAAAAAATTAAGAGAAAACTTAAAAAATGAGACAATTGTGAATGATCAGAAGTTCATGTATTTCTTGAAGCTGGATAGTCTAGTTTGACCTTTTGGAAATTGTAAAAGCTGTGAAGCCCCACCTGGTTACCTAAGGGTAACCCTTTAGTCAGTTACATGTAGACTATAGGCCTAATTTCTTGAAGTGCTGTGCATTCATGACTATTAATGAAATCAATTAGTAGTGACTATTAAGGATGTATGACAATCAGGCCCTGCATTATTAATCTGGTCCTTCTTGTTAGCTGTATGGCCTTGACCAAAAACAGATTTGTCTTTGAACCAGTGAATTAGTAATTGTATGTTCATTGCACTGAGACATGGTTCAGAGTAAACTGGAATATTTTAGTAATACCTCAGGTGTAAATAGAAATTAGAGGCTCTTATATGGCATAGCATAGGCATGTATTTTGCAAGTCAACCCCATCTTTCTGCTCAGTTCAGGCTCAGAGGCAAGCAATTTTATGAAGTTTGTGCCTTTGTTCATCTACATTACTCATCTCTTACATAAATTAGAGTTGGGGGGTTTCACAAGAGGATAAAAGAAATCTAGAACACTGAAAACCATAGTACTAGAATGATAGGTTGTTAATAATGTTTCCTCCCTAATTCAGTACTAATCATGTTTCTTTTGGATTACAGGACAGAAAATTGACAAAAGTAGAGAGACAGAGATTTAAAGAGGAAGCAGAAATGTTGAAAGGTCTTCAGCATCCAAACATTGTTAGATTTTATGACTTCTGGGAATCCTGTGTAAAAGGAAAGAGATGTATTGTGCTGGTTACTGAATTGATGACCTCCGGCACACTGAAAACGTAAGTAGTGAGTTTCTGATAAGAAGCCTAAAAATAGCTGCAGAAATTTTTAGAAAAATCCTAGTTTCCGACTCTGAAAAAGGCATCTCAAGATAAAATGGAACTTTCCTCTGCCTTCTGTCATCTGTCCTGGTGTTTCATTAATTGCAAAGCATAACTTCACTCCTCTTCCCTCCTTCCCTCAGTTATGTAACAATTATCAGTGTTCTCCTTTTATCTTTGGCATGTGACAAACTAAGCTTTTTAGGCTGGGTTGTTGTTCATTGCAAAACTGCAATGACATAGCTTTGAAAGCTGGGAAATCAGATTTTGAAGCTAGAGCAGCTTCATGTAATCTCCTAAACATTAATAGCCTGTGGTGCTGACACTCTTGTTCAGGTTGGTGTAATACAGTTAGCACAAATACTGGAACAGATCTTCTTCATCCCCAGTAGGAGTACTAGAGATCATTCTATATCTCCAGTGTGCTAGCTACTCAGCAAATGCAGTTGCAGGTTTTGAACTTTGCTAAACATCAGTTCCACATCCACCCTAACAATTATTGTGTTAAATTAATGGCAAAAATGCAGGTGAGGTGAAAAGCCTTGATCAGAATTTAAGACTTTTATTTTGTAGTAATACATAAAGCATCCATAGCATAACAGAGACCTCTGTACTAACACTGAATTGGTTCAGTGTTACACTTTCATAAACTTCTGTACTGATGGGAGTTGTTCTTAAAAGCATATTATCCACCCCCCCCCCCTGCCAAATGTAATTCCTCCTTCAGCAAAGTCTCTCCCCACCCCCCTGCATGGTGCTGTCTCTGGTAGCCAGGTTGAGCCTTACTCAATGAGATTACAGTTAAAAACATTACAGTTTTTACCAGTGCTGCTCTTTTCTTTGTTCCCTGCTTTGGGTGCTTGTGCTGCAGGTATCTGAAGAGGTTTAAAGTGATGAAACCAAAAGTTCTTCGTAGCTGGTGCCGGCAAATTCTCAAAGGTCTACTTTTCTTGCACACAAGAACTCCACCCATCATTCACAGAGACTTAAAATGTGACAATATTTTTATTACTGGACCAACTGGATCTGTGAAAATTGGAGATTTAGGTCTGGCAACCCTGAAGAGAGCTTCATTTGCCAAAAGTGTAATAGGTAATTATTTCTAACGGATTTAACCCTTTTGGGTCTTTACAGTGGTTATTTGGTTCACCTAAAATCCATGGGACTTTGCAAGAACAGTAACAGTTCAGATACTTTTTATTTGTACTTATTGACTTGTATTTTGGGGGGGGGGAGCATACTTTGTCCTAAAATTGTGAACCTGAACATATGGGGTCAATTTATGATTGCAAAGTCAACTATGTAGATTCAACTTATAATTTGAACAATGTGGTGTAACACTACTTAAAAAAAATGTTCATGACCTTCTCTCCTCTTAAATTTAACAGTCTGCCTGTTAAATATCAAATATTTTTTTCCTATTTTCTCATGTAATCTGAGTAGGGAGAATGTTTGACGGCACCAAAATTGTGACTTTCATTTCTTATCCCCCAGAAGTCAGTTGCATTTTCTACATTTTTATTTTTAGAAACATGTGCATTTGCTGTACATCTAAGTTAGGGGTACTCCTGCTTGCACCACAACATTTTTCATTTCAGAATACTTAAGCATCTCCAAATTATATCCAATCTGTTCTACATGTATGGACTTGCACTTTTATTGAAATCTAATAATTGAAATCAGACCAGTTTTCACCAGAAGACTAGAAGGTCTGACTCCTCAGGGAGATCCCAAGTCAGGGAAGTATTCCCAATCAGTATAGCATTAAAGTAATTCTAACTGCATTTCAGCAGAATTTCATCTTTGCTTACATTATTTCTTGATTAACCAAGAGTAGCATTTCCCTGCCAGATTTTAACTTTTTAGTGTTGTGATGGGTTTTTTTGAAAATGTATGTGAAGCCCCTTTTCTGTTCTCATACTGCTTACACTTTTTTCTTCTAATCTTGCATATGAATTTGTCTTTGGAAAGATGCATGACTTTAAAAATATCTGGTGGAAGCTTGGGGAAGTAGTAAGGAATTAAAAATGAGTTGTAAGTAGGAAGTTTATTCTGGAAATACTCATGTTCAAGCTAAAAACTTTTAAAATCTTTTGCATTCTTTATTTTTATTGATGTACTAGCAAATTGCCCATCATGATTGACGGGGGGAGGGAGGATGTGGGGAATGGGGATGGAGCACCGCCGCTGCAGTGCTGCTCCCAGTGAGCCCCCCCCCACCTGCATCTCCTGCTTCTGCTTGTCCGCTAAGGGTGGGTGTCCACCCCTTGGGTGTGGCAGCGGGGCAAGAGCTGGAGCACTGTGCCACTGCTGCCTCCAAGGAGCAGGGAGCAAGGTGCTGGCTTCCCCCCACCCCTGCCACTTACCTCTCCATTCCTGCTGTCTGGCCTTGCCCCGCTGCTCTGGCCCCTCAGTCCCTGCCATCATGGCAGCGCGTCCGTCCGCCCGTCCGTCCACCCGTCCGTGTGTGTAGAGCACTCTGGTTCTTTGTCAGCATTGTGATGGTTGTCTTGGCAGCCAAATCAGAGTGCAAATGAAGTGTTAGACAGTTAGACACTCTCTAATGCTTTTATTGCATTAGAATTGGATAAGAAATTCAACGTACAGGTGTTTAGACTGAGATCTTTTAGGTCAGGGGTCAGCAGTGTTTTTGGGTAGAGTGCCAAAAACACTCCAACCTTGACTTGTAAGATGTTGGCGTGCCATGGGTGGTTGACTGGGGAGTTGTGAAGGGCCCAATCGTTTTTGAAGCAAAACATCCCCCAAGGCACATGTGCACTCCTGCCAGTAATGAGATGAGCTGGGGCTCCACAGACTTCAGTGCAGTGGCTTTCAGTTTCCCAGCTGCCTGCCACAGCTGGCTTGGGGTCTGGGCAGGCCTTTGCTGCCTGCCACTGAGCCCAGGTGGCGAGGAGGCTGCAAGCAGCTGCACTGAGGTCTGTGGAGCCCTGGCCTGGCTCATTGACAGTGGCGGGTGCACACACACCTCTGGGCGTGCATATACCTCTAGGCAGACAGCAGGGGAGATGCAAGATGCCTGATCCTTCGTTGTGGCAGCACAGCTCCAGCCCCTTTCTCACCATCCACTCCAAAGTGCACATGCCAGGCAAAATGTCTTCACATGCCACACTAGCATGCATGCTGGGTTAAAGCGTAGCTGAAATTTTGGAATCCGATCCTCAGTTTTGAGTAGATCTCAGATGAATAGATTTCAAAGAAATGTGTTCATAGATGCAGACGCTGCTGTTTATATGGCCTTGATCTTTATGGTATTTTGAGATTCAATTCAGCTTTGAATTATTATTTTGATATGCTGAAATTTTGCATTTCAGCTACTGCAAGTGATATCAGTAGTATAGTCAAATCTTTATTCATTTTTTTCATTTGTGCTATTGAGTGATACTTGTGTTGGAGGTGGAAGTTTGTTGGTGGTGTGTCTGGTCTAAGGGTGGTAGCAATAACAAGGAACTTTACTTTTGGAGAAATCCTAAATTGGACATGACTTTGTGAAAATTGAGAGAACCCTTTTTAAACTCCCTTGCCTTTTTAAAATTTCTACTGTTCAGGAGATCGTATTGGTTTTATAAAGTACTGATCAAGTACCAATGGAGAGATCTGTGACTTCTTAGTGGAAACTGAGCTGTACTTATTCTAGTTTTTAACAAGTATTAAGTGTACTGTACTGCATAAGATCTTTGCAGGTCTAATTTGGTAAAAATTAATTCATAAATGGATTAAATGAGATTTTTGCCTTTTACTTGGCATTTTGGAATGTTGCCATAATTTGGCCTGCTTTTTTAAACTGCTGCCTGCCTCTCAGAGTTGTTACAAAGTTGATTTTAAATGCTGTGCAGTTTACCAGGCTCTCTTTTTGGCTGTGGCTAAAACAAGGTAGCAGGTGTATTGAGCAGGGTCTACATCTGACAGCAGACATTAACTGTTTCGTATTAGCAGTGCCAGGGTCTAGAACAGCTGGAAGATAAAGATCTTAAGCTCAGTTGTTAAATTCTGCATTAAGATTCAGGACAGTGTCTGCTAAATCCAGCTGGCAAGTGGGTCCAAATTGGATATAATAGGTTTAGTAGTGTTTCTGAGGCAGGGTGAGCAACAAAGGGCAGCCTTGGAAAAGAGCGCAAGAACAGCCAGTATCAGATAGGGTGTTCAGGACAAATCTGTATACAGCTTCACTAACAAGCCCTCTTATGCAGTATATGGTAGTCTAAAACGCTATGTATAGACAGTTAAAAAAACAGAGGTTGAATCTATTCAGTCTTTGCAGGTTAGCCTAAACTGTGCAGATTAAACCAAGAAGCAGAGTGAACAGACGCTCACTATTGATTCAGGAAATGCGGCCCCATGCCTGCAGCGGGTCATGCCAGAAGCCTGGAGGCACTAGAGCACGCCTACCACTGCCAAAAGAATTGGATTGAAGCTCTAAGGCTTTTTTCCCCCCTCCCTGCTCGGCTGGGTTGGGTTACCATATTTCCAGTTCCAAAAAAGAAGAAACCTGTTACGTGGGGGTGGGGGAAATATGATGGTGGTGGGAGGGGGCAGTGACATGCTGCTGCCCTGCTCCTGCCCAGTCTGTTGCCCCTCACTGCCAAGGCACAGCCCCCTCCCCACCCAGCCCTGCTGCATTCTCTCGCTTCCAAACCTCAGTACCCTGGGCCACGATAGTGCCCCCTCACTCCTGACCTGCAGACCCTTGGTGCTGCTAGTGCCCCTCACTCCAGATCCACAGCCCCCTGTCCCACCCCAGTACTGTCAGAGCAGCCCTAGCTGTTCCTGTCCTGATCGGGCCAGAGCGTGGTGGATCCAATTCTTGCAGGTGGCGATAGAGTGTGTTTGGCTCCAGTGCAGGCTGGAGGGAAGAGGAGTGGAGACTTGTGGTACCCCCTACCCTGCTTTGGGGTTGCCATGTCAGGCAGCCTGGCCATGTGTCCCGAACCCTGGGCACCATCTCCTGGTTGCTCAGCCTCTGTGAGCACAGGCACTGGCCCAGCCACAGAATTCCCCATTGCCTTCAGAGGGCCCTCCCCCCACACCCTTTTCCCATGCTGGAGGGGCAGGCAACCCCCCACCTCTCCTGCCTTGTCACAGCCCCAGCCTTTGCCCCCTGTGCCCTGACCAAATGTCCAGGATTTTGCTTTGCTGCGCTGGTAGAAGCAAGGGGAGGGCAATCAGAAGCAGCATGGGGCACCAAGTGGGTCTCTGCATGTACCTCTGCAGCTGTAGGTAGATAAGTCTGCTCCCTGCTGCCTCTGATTGCCCTCCCCCTGCTCCCTCCAGCAGAGCAAAGCAAAATCCTGGACATCTCAGATTTAAAAAAAAAAAAAACCCCACCCAGACAGATCAGAGGGCTCAAAAAGAGGACATATGGTAATGCTAGTGGCCAGGCCCCAGCCCAAGGCTAGCAGGTGGGAGGGTGGGGGTTTAAATCTCCTCCCTGGCCCACATGGGACCTCAGCCCGGGTCTGCCGGGGGGTGGGGTGGGGCAGTGCCTGCTAGGCTTCTGCCCTCTCTTGACTTCTACCTCCCCACTTGAGGTGGATAGGACAGCCCTGCTGGGGAGGGGTAGTGGCATTGAATTCATAAAAGCTTAAACAATAGTCTTTTCTCTGAAGTGAGCATGTATTGAACACAGGGATTTGCAACCCAAGCAGACAACAAACAGCCACCAGAAATCCTCACCTGAGCTAAGATGGACTAAGCTGTGTGTGCTCTCACTGTGTTTTACCGTGTTCTAACTTAAAATGGAAGGTAATAAAGCAAAAAGACTAGAGCGATCCTTGTGTAAGTCTTATATAATCCTGAGAGCAGAGTGTTTCCCTACAGCCAGGCATTTAGACAGTCCTTGGGGAATCAGTAGGTGGTCTTAGGTGTTGGAGTGGAGATCCCACAAGCCACATCTCAACTTGGGTTTTTACAGGCATACTTGCACCCCTTTCCCCCTTGGGTGCCTTGATATTAGTATGCTCATCACCTGTAGCATCTTTGGCAGGACTCTTGTGTATTCAGTGTCTTTTGTCTCTGCATAGGTATTCCAGTCTCCCACTTTTTTTTTTTTTTTTACAGGTTCTACTTTATAATGTAAATGTAGTTCTCTACTTTCCTTGGTCAAAACAGGCCAAGCAGTCTGGGAACCTCTCCTGTTCCCTTAGGTCTGTCTCCAGCACATAAATGTATTCATTGTGCCAGATCTTTGCCGCTGCCTCCCACCTCTGTGTGGGCCTGCAGGGTTGGCCCTATTGTTACCAGATTTGCCTTCACTTTGGGGTGTGCTCATTTGTTAGGGATACGTTTCTAGGGTCTTGGTAATTCTGTCAATGTGCTGTTTGTGTTACTTGTGTTTCTATACAGAGCTGTATATCTCCCTTCTGCAAGTCCTCACCCCCAATGGAACTATCTTGCAGGACTCAGTTTCGATGGGGCTGGGTTCCTCCAGTCACCAAATCAGTCATACACACACAGATTAACACGACACACCTGACCTGGCCGGGTTGATCAGCCTGGACGGCCTGACACCCTCATATGCCAAGAATCAGTTCATCAGAGCAACAATAAACTGCAGTCAGACACAAGCACACAGGTAAACAGAATACCTCTGAATCCTGTTGGGAGTCCAGATGACACCCTCGTGGGCCAGTATTCAGTTCATTAGGGCACGTCTGAACCACACTGGGTCAATCAGCCCATACAAGCTTGATCCTCTTACGTGTTTTAAACTCAGCACATCCCAATCTTTAGCCTCCTTGATGAGCAGATCCCACAGTATTTTGGGGCTTCATAGAGATCTTTAGCTTAGGTAAAAGAAGCATTGCTGCAGAGCAAGTGGGCGAAGGTGAAGTAGAGAAGGAGAAATATATCCAATTACTGCCAGTTTGACCTATAAAAGTTATTTATTGCTAAGTATATGAAATATATAATGGCGCTAGTAGTAATAGACATGCAAAGGGAAAACAAACAGTTACAGTATTACCTCGTTTCACTAAGTATTTGGGGAAGCTTAGCTCAAGCTGTTTTTCTCCTGCCTAGGCTGGGGGTCGGACTTGAAGATCTACAAGGTCCCTTCCGACCCTACTTCTATGATTCTATGATAATACTGTTCAGGGTCAGAAATCTATGCCTAGAGAGAAAAAAGAAAAGAGAGAGAGGGAGTGTGCTGGGATCTCACCAGTCCAAGACACTCGGGTTGCAAAGCTGTTAGGTTAAAGTTCTCAGCACGATTCTTGAAGGGAGACTATCTGTTTTTTCCAGTGTCCCAAGAAGAACAGCGGGTGGTGTGAGAGACTTCTCTTGAAGCACACGCACACTTTGCTGCTTTTTTTTAGATTTTTTTACCCTCAGTTCAGCTTCTTTCAAGCATTCTCAATAGTGTAAATCATTGTCTTTTCTCTTGACAAGGGGTTATCTGGTTTGGAACATCTCAAAAAAAACTGATTGATAATCAGGAAAACATAAGGTTAGGGAGTAACCAGACACTTAGGAGCCAGCTTGAAATTCCTGTGGATTGCAGATATACTCATGGGATATCTCATGGTTTCTTCAGAAACAACAGATAGCTTGCAGCATCAGGGTTTTGGATTTTTACTTGTGAACAAGCCTCAGCTTAGCATGACTTTTCCAGATCTTAAGAGACTTAAGGCAATTATTGGAGCGTTCATAACCTTTGCGGGGGGTAGGACTTCCGCCAGTCATCCCGGGAAAAGTATGACAACACTTGTGGTCAGGGCTCCAACGGGCTGGATGCTGCGATGAACCCTTTACCATTGTTCAAATGTTGCCCATACCCTCTCGGACTCGGTCTCTTTGCCTCAGCATTCCCTAATCTGTCCAACTGAGTTTTAGCCAATTAACCTTAATTAGGCCTCCCATAGTGGGACTGGGGAATGTACGGCCCGAGATGCCTATTAAACTTTACTTCTGCTTAGAGGTGTGTGTCGGGGGGGGAAGTGGGGGGGAGGAAAAGTCCTTTGTAAATCCAGATTAAAACTGGTCTGATAAATGCTGAGCTGGGTGTGTGTAAATGTGGGTTGATTAGCATTTGGAGCACAGATTCCCCATCCTGCAGCGCTCCCCTGCTTCTCTGATTCCAAAATTCACTGCAGTCTCTGCTTTGGGCATTCTGTTCTCCATCTCCCATGTATGAGTTGTCATCTGGTTCCATCTTGGATGCAAGTGAGACCTAGTGCAGTTGTTTTACTCTTGTCACCCTTATCTGGAGGGGTTTAGGTGGGTCTCCCACTGCATCTTAATCCATTTTGTTTAGGTGGGGGGGGGGGATTCTTTGCGAGTCAGACAGGCTGTGTTCTGTGTCAGGGGTCCCCAAGAACATGGAGCTGAAAAGTAATGCTATGCTCACAGGTGGAAGAAGACTGGTCCCTGCTGCCCTTGTTTCCCAGCCTCTTCCCCTTTCCCCATAGCCTGGGGGGAGCTGAGGAGAATTACCCTCCCCTTATCAACTGTTTGCTTCAGTCGCTGGCAGAGGTGGGAGAAGGCAGAGTCTGCTGGTCTTCTGCCAGCTTCCTGCCAAGCAGACTGGGCTCCCATCCTGGTGGGAGAGGGGGTTTAAACCCTGCCTCCCTCCCTTCTGCCTGATCTTGCCTGCCAACAGTCCCCGCCCCTTCACTGCAGTGGGGAAAAGTCTGGCAGGGCTGCCCCTTCTCCCCCAGGCAGAACTGGTTGCAGTCCCCAACCAGGTCTCCCATCCCCGCCCCTTTGTCAGCACTGTCCTGGCTAAGGAGCAGAAGGATTAGGTTAACCCTGGAGCACAGCCTGGCCCAGCCCAGGGCTGGAAAGGATGCTGGGGGACTATGATTTAACTTGAACCAGGAAGGGGTCTGGGTCAGAAATTTCATCAGCTGGTTTGACCTAAATCAGTTGAGTCTAATGGTACATTCAACCAGATTTATCTTAAACCAGTTTCAGCCATTTTGAAACTGGTTTATGTGCACTGAACTTTTGTTCTGTTACAGGCTTGAATCAGTTTCTGATCACTTAAACTGGTTTGTGTAACTTCTGTCCCTAGCTAAAATGTTTTTACTTGCAATGTTTACTCTGGTAAGAGTGAGATACATGTCTCCCTTGCATTTTCCAGTCAAAGTAAGCTAGAAAGCAGAAGTAATTCTATGCTGATATAACTTCATCATGGCTTTTACTGGCCTAGAAGTGTTGTAACAGAAAAAACTGCATACCTCATTAACATTGCTATACTGGGAAAAGTTTCTAGTATAGATCTGGCCAGAGCTGCCAACAAAGACAAAACTGAGGAAGTAGGTGAGCTTGGATGTTAACCTAGAAACTGCCTATTTAAGACTAGTCCACCATTAGGAGTCCTTTTCAAAATTAAAGTTTTTGTTTGCTCTAAGTGTAATTTAGCCAGAGAAGACAAAGGTTCATTTCTTAACCTTTGAACTAATATTCTAAATGGTGGAAAGTATTCCTCCTTCCATCCTTCAAGATACCCTCTCTAACTAATTTGCTTTAATCTCGGAAAGAAAAGGACAGGCCAGCTGAGAGCATGATCTTCTCTGACACTTTCTGCCGTTACTTGATAAGACGATGATAGTATAAACTGATTTCCCTAGCATAAACCATTACATGACATAATGTACTTTGCATAAATTGTTTGATGCAAGCAACAGTGCCAACGGTTCAGCTCTGTAGACCATACTGTTCAAAGTAATTGCTATTCAGAGGTTCTGTGACAAGAGCTAAACAAGTGTTGTGACTAAATGTGTGGGTGGTGTTCTGTAGCACTGATGTCACTGTTGCTTGCGTGTCTGCGATTCTGCATAGGTAAGGGAAACTCTGAAGGTATTGTAAGTAGCTATTTGTCATAAAGCTGCTTTTTTCCCCTCCTAATTGTTAGGCAGTAAGAATGGAGCTTATTTATCACATTATCTGATTTCTGATATCCTTAATCCTAGTGAAGATGACCTTTGATTTCTATCACTCATATGGTGGTTAATGCTAGTATTTGTCAGCCTGGCTTTGAGAGAGACTTTTACTGCCTACCACCCATCTTGCCAAAATAGAATCTCCTGAATAATTACGGCTTTGTTACTGCTTACATTGTCAAAGCCAGAGATCCCCTTCCATTCAAACTAAATAAGTTGGGGGAGAGAAGAAGATAAACTACTTTGCAGGATTGCCCTCCCCCACAAATATTGATTGTTTTTTATTTTAAGGTTTTTCTGTGTACTTCTAGAAATCTTATACATGTGCCTGCCACCTCCCCATTATTGCAGATGAAGCAAGAGATAGATGTCTTAGTTTTCTTCTTTTCTATTTGACAGAGTGGGGATAGAGAAGGCATGAATATATATTGGTCAGTTTTGATGTTTTGTATGTACTCGGACATAGCTGTATTAAGCACATTTTTACAGATCAGGAGACTGTGTAATATTTTTGCCTGCTGTGAATTCTTTCATTTTTTCCTAGGTACTCCAGAATTTATGGCCCCAGAAATGTATGAAGAACACTATGATGAATCAGTTGACGTATATGCTTTTGGAATGTGCATGTTGGAAATGGCTACCTCAGAATATCCCTATTCAGAATGTCAGAATGCTGCTCAGATTTACCGGAAAGTAACCTGTGTAAGTGAGCTTAATTTTTTTTTAGCATGACTGCTTTATAGTGTAAAGCTTTTCTAAATGTTTAAGGAATGTTAAGGTTAAGGCTTTCAGTGGGGCATGTCCATGTGGTGGGATATGAGAGTAATGCAGAAATAATGTCTTCACCCTAATTTTTGGTATTTCAGATGATTACAGTCCTACAGTTGTAATTTTTTTATATATGTCATTTGGCTTCCTATGAGTATGTGCAGAGAATTTTAATAATATTTATTGTTCGGTGCCTTCATTATTAGGTTATTTTTTATTTTTGTTGGTCAAAGTAGATAAGAATTGGGAGGTCTGGGAACGAGTTTTTCATTCGGTTCTAATTGCAGTCAGACAAATTTAGGCTTTCCACAAAACAACTGCAAAATGCTTAGGTTTGCAACCTAGATGGTTGTGTGCATTCTTAAACTGTAGGATATAGCATATTTACTCACATACAAACAACATGATGGGGGCTTGAAGCTGAAGCCGGTGTTAAGCTGCCAGCTTCCCTGGGCCAAGTGATCCATGCAGTTGGGGGTGGGAGGGAAGTGGGGGGGCTTGCTACTAAGGGATTGTGAAGAAAACCTACCTGTGTAGCTTGTTGGGAAGACAACACAGCCTTTTCCCCTGCCATAGCCCTTTCTTCCAGCTCCAGCCCCTACCCAGCCAGACCCAGAGCTGTCACTGCTGCTTCTGCATGGGTGGGCTGGGAAGGGATGCCACCACTCTTTTTGCCTTGGAGCTGGAGTACAGCAGAGCAGCAGAAGATAAATTGTGGGGAGAGGGTACAGATGGTGGGGGACAGGTGACAGGGGAGAGAGAGCATGGGTGTAGGGCCAGGCACAGGTATGGAGGAGCAAGGGTTGAGAGGGGTAGGCATCAGTTGCCAGGCAGGGTCATGGAGAGAGAAGCATGAGCAGGGGCAGGTGGTGGGAGGAGGGGCAAGTGGCAGGAAGACCACAGGTAGGGGTCAAGTGGCAGGGAGGAAGGCAGGGAAGGTAAGGGGCCAGGGGTATGGCCTCTTTCCATCTGCCACTGATTTTCTTACCACAGTTTTAAGAGGGATGAATTTAAGGTGATTATTCCACTAATTATAATTTTCCATGTATAGAATCTAATAATTGGGGGATCATCTTAAATTCAAAGTAATTTTGGATTCAGGGAAATACAGTAATCTGAATCAAACTTCGGGTACAGTAGCTTCCTTTCTTGAAGACCAGAGTGGAGAGAGGATGAAGTTTTATTATTTTGCATTGAGCCAGTGCTTGAAAAGTACGGTACCTGCATTCCAGAACTCTTCAGTGTCTATTAAACCCTAAGTATAAACCAGAGAAATAGTTTGAAAGCATTGGCTCTTAACCTTTTAAAACTCAAGGCACCCCTTGGAAAGTGCCAGCTCTTAATTGATGCTCATTTTACTACAGAAAAATACTAGAGGAGTTCTGTTGCAAAGGCCTCTGAAAGACTACAACTAGTGTTAAAAACATTTTTCACCTTAGATTCTGTAATCTTTGGATTTAGCTTGTAAATCATGTTAGCTCACTTAACAGAGCAAACATTGTGTGGCATTGTACAGTGCCCTTTCAAGGATCTCAAATCGTCCCAGGGTGCCACAGTACCTTGTTGAGAATCACTGATCTAAAAGAATAAAGCTTGACTGAAGGAAAAGGAAATCTGAAAGTGAGGCAGGAGGCAGGGCCCAAGTTCACTTCATCAGATACTATGAGATTTGAAAGAGCTAGGGCTGAGTTAAACCCTAAGTATAAACCAGAGAGATGGTTTGAAAGCACTGGTTCTTAACTTTTTAAAACTCAAGGCACCACTTGGACAGTGCCAGCTCTTAATTGATACTCATTTTACTATATCTGAAGATCAGATGCAAAAATGGGCTTGTCTGAGTCAAGCCAGAAACTCCCTAGGAAAGCTCTGAGGCTTTTGTGAGGGCCATGAGATCCTCTAATCAATGGAGAATCAGTATTGTCATGGAAACTGAAGTTAAGAGCTTTGACAGTTTTGCTAGTTTTATTCTGGAATGTTAAGTGAAACCATTAACATGATACTTTTTTCTTCAGAGTGCAACATCTCAAGTATGCTGCTGGTTTATCCCTTTCTGTCTAGCTGGGAAGGGATATAGTGACTAGAGCAGTTTGAGGTGGGCAGCTCACTTGTTTACAAAGAACTGGTGGTGCATGCCCCCCTTCAACATCTGGAAATGGTTGAAAGGAAGAAAGGAGTGGCCATGCCTAGGAAGGAGGACTGAACTGAACTGAAGAGCATTTGTTTGTCCTATTTGTTTAAGTCAAAGCCGAGCAAAGTAATAAATACCTAACTTTATAGACTGCAGAGGCTGAATGGATTGGGGATGGCAATTGCTTGCAATTTCCACAAGTTCCCAAGAACCCAGCTAGTATCCCACTTTGCCATCTCTTTGTGCTTACAAAGCACAATTATCATAATGATGATTGGTTCAGTTGATAACGGCCTTGAAGTCTGGTTTTAGATGGGACACCAGACCTCTTAGGACTGTTCCATCAATGTGATTGTTGCAAGCAACCAAGCTGAAGACCAAAATAAGGAATCGGGTGCAATGTAACAGCCATATTGTTCTGTTCTTTATCCTACCCAGAGCAGAGGCCTTTATCTGTTTCAGCCTCCCCCTCCTCTCCATACTTGATTCACAAAAAGGTTCCTATATTATTGCATGTACGCCAGTTAAAAAGCATCCTCCTAATGTCTAACCAAAAGTCAGGGAGCCAGATGCTTTTGTTGGGGAACTTGTTTGTATATTGCTGGATGTGTGAACAAACCTGAATTCTTTAGCTCAGCAGGTGCCAATGCTTTCTGATGGCTGCCCAGAATGACCTAACTTGGATCCAAGGTGATTTGGCACTGGAACCTGGTCACTACTGCCACCTTCTCCCAACCATCTGGCCATAGCATGGCAAGGGGAACTCTGCCAGCTAGCCCAGCATGGTGTGGGCAAGGGCCACACCTCCACTTGCTTTCCCAGGCAAATGCTGCTGAAGCCCTCTGGCTCCAGGTGAGGTCCAGTGGCTCTGGGCCAAATCTGGCCTGTGGGCTTTGGGTTGCTGACCCTGCTTCTGTGCAAGGTGACAGCACTAATTGAGTGGTCAGCCAACTTGTAACCCACCCCCGCTGCCAGTTGGGGCCCTGTGCCAGCTCCGGACTTGCCCATCGGGGCTGTTCTATGGCAGCAGCAGTGGCTTGGTGTGGAGGAAAGTGGCCCCTCTGCTTGCTGCACCAGGCAGTGTTTGCTGCTGCTGCCCAACCAGAGCTTGCGCTCTGGGCAGCACAGGGACAGCGGTGGCAAATGCTGCCCAGTGTGGCGAGGCCGCTTTCCTCCATGCCAAGCAGCTACTGCTGCCGCGTGCAGCCCCTATGGGCGAGCCCGGAACTGGCACAGGGCCCAGGCTGGCAGTAGGGGTGGGTTACAAGCTGATGCTGAGCATGGGGGAGAAAAGTTGCCCCTCGCCTGCCCTGTGGCTGACGCCCAGTGCTGCAGCCACTTGCGGCCTGCCTGGGGTTGCCTGTACCTGCTTGGGACAGCTGCGAGTGGTTGCAGCAGGGAGTGCTGGCCATGGGACGGAGGGGCTGCTTTTTCCCAGGCTTCTTCCCTGCCCGGGGTCCTCCCCTTTTTTCCCCCTCCCTCCTTACCCAGGTTTCTGGCACTGGTTCAGCCACATGGTCCCAGCCCCTGCTGGGGCTTCCAGCTGTGGGTGTGGGGCTGGGTGGGCCCTGCTGTTGCAGGAGCCTGCCAGGGCTTCCCTTGAGTCCTGCTGCTCCTGTCATTTTTGACAGGAACCAAGGACAGATAAATATTTATTTTCTAAATTTTTTTAGGGGCCCCGTGGGCTAGATAGGATGGCTTTGTGGGTAGGATGTGGGCCATATTGTGCCCACCCTGCCTTAAAGCACTGTTTCTAGGCCTCTGCTCCATAGAAAG
Source organism: Crocodylus porosus (assembly GCF_001723895.1). Taxonomy (NCBI): domain Eukaryota; kingdom Metazoa; phylum Chordata; order Crocodylia; family Crocodylidae; genus Crocodylus; species Crocodylus porosus. The sequence goes on from NW_017728917.1 coordinate 25,785,362, forward strand.
CTTGCATGGAATTGTTTGGCAGTGTAAACAGCTGTATGGAATATTTAATGCTCTACTAACTAGAGTTAGCTACTGCATTATGGCACCATAATGGGGATGGAAGCATGCATGAACAACAGAGGGGGAGGGGCACAGTGCTGGCGGTAAGTGGGGGAGCTCCCACAGATGCCGCAGGCCTGTTGGCAGCAGGGTGGGGAAGGGAGGGTGGTGAGCACCAACCAGGGGTCGGCGACCACCTGCAGACACCATCACATTTTTGTAGGGGGTGTTCCACCACACTCAGGGGGTGCACATGCACCCCCTATGTGTCATCCCTGGGAGCATGTGCAGTTTATCCTATCAACTACAGCCTTTTCTACTGAACAGCACAGATTAGTGGGAAGCAGAGATTGCAGCTTTTCAAAAATGTAAAATGCGTCTGTTAGCTAGCAGAAGCTGTTTGTCCTGAATCCTGATGCTGCCAATCTTTCGTACCAAAGTTAATGCTGTTCTACTTGCTCTGTCCCCATAAAGGAAGTGTTTTCCTTGTCTGGCACAATTTTTTGTCAGTTGGATTTGGGTATGTGGTCTTAATCTTGGTAGGTAGCTTATAAGAAATCCCCTTGCTACATTCTCTGAAGTTCCAATAACCACATCACAAGCCTGTCCAAAATGCAAAGTTTTGAGACTTCATGTTCTCAGTGTGCTATTGAATACCCTTTTAATCAGGTAACCTAATGGATGGATCTCCAGGGGGCAGCAGCAACTGCGTGGACACCACCTTTCTGCTACTGCTGTCCCTAGCTGATCCAGGTGCAGGTGGAACCCCGGAGTTGCTCCCTGTGTGGGTCCCCAGATTTAGCTGAGGACAGTGTCAGCTGCTCCCTGTTCACCTCTCCCCTGTAGGTGTCTCGCACTGGCACTGGAAGGAGGAATTTATGCCACTACTGTTTCCAGCTTATGAAGGCATGGGGGCAGCTCCAGAGCTTATCTTGATCTGTGTATTGCCCATAATTTTATGGGACTGGCTATGCGACCCATCTATGCAGCTGTGTGCCTAGCTTGCATGTGGAACTGCCATTAGTAGCTTAGAGTTTGGTAATAAGTGCCTGCTATGTATACGTGCAAATAACATGCACTTGCTAAACTGCAAGTCAACACAGAAGTTGAGAACTGAATTTGTACAATTATGAGCCACCTGGAGTATGCTTTTAATTAAGACTTTCTAAGCCTCCTTTGTCACTTATAAAAGCAATATCCAAGATGGCAAACAATGTGATTAATTAGAGGTTCTCTAATTGGGTGTTATATTTCAATTTAACTTTTCAGATTTGAATAATTTTTAAATACTGTTGATCAAGAAACTCTAAGCCAGTTGGTTTTCTCTGGTAATAACAGAATATGGTAGCTTGCAGTAACTATAGAAAGGGCCTTCTACAAGGTGGGCTCCATCAGCTAGGTAATAAACACTAATGGACAGCTTAAAATCTTCCAGTAGAGGAAGAGAAAACATTGAGACTTGCAGGCATTAAGTGTCATGTGAAGTGATGGTAGATATATCTGCTCTGCTGGTGATGGTAACCACTGAGGCACCAGAAACCCATAGTAGAAACAGTTAATGTTGCCATGAGGACTGGGATAACAAACTACCTGTCAAGTGAAAGAACAGACGTGCCACACCTGTGGGCTGTGTAATAACTGTCCTTTGTGGTGGGAGGAACATATGTTTTGTTATCTTAAACGGGAATGTAAAAGGCATTGTAAACTTTGGGGTAGAGCTCTTGTTACCAGGGAGAATTTTGTTTACAGCCTGGACTTCCTTGGGAGACAAGCTGCTTCCTTAGCCCTGGCGGGGTATAGCCAGGGTACTTGCTACCTCTGTGAGTACCCTGACTGAACTGTAGCTTGGTTGTTAAGGAAGTCATCATTCCAGTAAGAGGAGGGTGATGCTAGGAATATGGGGAGGTGGGTAGTTAATGAGGCCTCTGTAGGTTGTTTTGTTTCTATGGTTGGTTGAGGGGATGACAGTGTGGATGAATATTTTCATTATGTAAAGAGTCTCTCTTTCAATTAAACTTAAGGTTTGGGATTGTTTTAATTATACACATTTTTCAAGCCTAACATAACTTTAAAAATTTTCCTTATTGTATCATAATAGCAGAGAACTAAAGGGTAATTAAGAGGCCAAATTCTACCTGGTTTTATCTGTTGATTTAAGTAAGGTTATAATCATAGAGAAGTAGGGTTGGAAGGGACATCCAGAGGTTATCTAGTCCACCCCCCTGTCTGTGGCAGGATCATCCTTATCCAAACTATCCTATACAAACCTTAATCTAAATTCTACCTAAGACTACCATCAACCCTGACACAATACAGATCTAACACCCTAACCTGCCACAGATAAAGCAGAGGAACCATGGCAGCCAGTGTCCTGCTTCTATGAAATGTTGTCAGTATATTCTCACGAGATCCCAGATATAGGGCCACATGTCCTTTTTGCCAGTCACATTCCAGACAGAGGATGGCTAAAACCCCCTCAGTCCATACCAGTCTGACTATGGAGTAAAACTCCTTCCTGACCCCAAATATGGCTATTGGTTTGACCCTGAGCAGACGGGGAAGACCAGGAACCTCTGGCTTTGTTCCCAGCAGGAGCATTAGCACATGCCAGTCAAAGTTCTTAGCCTTGGCTGTAGCCAACACCCAGTGCCTCTGAGGGAGGCTTAAGCACCCTGACACATGTAGCAGAAAAAACGGGGCAGGATGGGCAACCAGCAATGCCTAGAAATACTCATGGTAGAACACAGATTATCCCCAACCAGTGGCTGTCCAACCTCATTTTGACTATCTCCAGTGATGGAGAGTCCACAACTTCCCTATACAGTCTATTCCACTGCCTCACTATTCTAACAATGAAGACTTTTTCTGGATATCCAGTCTAAAATTATTTTGCTGCAACTTCAAGCCATTCATCTGTGTCGTCCTCTCTGCAGCAAGAGAGAAAAGGTGCTTTCCCTCTTCTTTATGGTAGCCAACTATTTAAAGACTGCTGTTATGTCTCTTAAGTGCCATTTCTGCAAGGTTTTTCAGCCTCTTTTCCTATAACTTGCCTTCCAAGCCCTTGATCACCTTTGCCTGTCTCTGGACCCTCTCTAATTTCTCTGGCCTTTTTAAAATGTGGGGCCCAGAACTGTGCACAGTATTCCAGATCACTGCTAAACAGTGCTGAGCAGAGGCACTATCACCTTCTTTGTCTCTCACCTAATACGTCTATCAATGCAGCCCAAAACTGCTTTTGCCTTTTACCTTTTGTGCGGCTGCATCACATTGTAGACTCTCATAGTCTCTGGTCTACTGAGGCTCTCAAGTCCTTTCCTATAGTGCTGCCACCCAGCCCTGTGTCACCCATTTTATATTTGTGTTTTTGATTATTGTTCCTGAGGTGTAGCACCGTATATTTGTCCATATTATTAAACTTCATCCTGTTAGCTGTAGCCCAACTTTGCACTTGGTTGAGATCCTTCTGAATTGCTCTCGCATCCTCCAGCATGTTTGCAGTCCTTCCCAGTTCTGTCATCTGCAGATTTGCTTAAGAAGTTTTCCATGCCAGCATCCAAATTGTTGATAAAGATGTTGAACAGTACTGGGCACAGGACAGACCCCTGTGAAATTCCACTCAAAGCTTCTTGCCATTCTGACATGGGCACATTAAAAATTATCCTTTGCTTGTGGCTATTGAACCAGCTATCTATCCATCTTGTAGTAATTTTGTCCAGCCCACATTTCCATAATTTGTTTATGAAAAGGTGGTGTGGGACCTTGTCAGAAGCCTTGCTGCAGTCCAGGTACACTATATCTACAGCATTACCTTCATCCACCCAAGTAGTTACTTTTGTCAGAGGAGGCAATCAGGTTTGTCTGACATGATTTGTTTTTCATAAATCCAAGCTGGCTGCTTGCAATTAGCCTTTCTTCCTCCACATGCTTGCAAATGACTTTCCTTAGGATGTGCTTCAGTAACATCCCAGGTACTAAAGTGAGGCTAATCAGCCTGTAGTTCCCCAGGTCCTTCTCCTTGCCCTTTTTTGAAGAGGGGCACTACATTTCCAGTTTTCCAGTCCTCTGGTACTTGGCCTGTCCCCCATGGCTTCATGATGATTGTTACCAAGGACTCTGAGATTTCCTCTGCAAGTTTCCTTAGGACCTTGGGATAAAGCTCATCCAGCCCTGCTGACTTGAATTCATTCAGACTCAACTAAACCTCTCTGACTGTCTTTTTTTTTTTTTTTTTATCTCCTCCCTTAGCTTGCCCCCTTCCTTATCCAGATAATGCCTATTAGGTGTCTGGTTGCAGCTTAGGTCCTAGCTAGGGCAGAATGTGACCTTCCAAAATCAAGGAGTAAATGTTATTGTAGACACGAACAGTACTTCACATTTATTTCAATTTTACTGGTGACCCATAGATCTATATGAAATATTGCCCCAGAAGCAGAGTGGAGTTGTTTTGCATTTTGTATTGGGAATAAAGTATCATCAGCGAATTGAATCTCTTCCTCTTGTCAAAATAGACATCTTCTAAAATTTCTACCATTCCTGCCACCATTGGCAATGTGTAGCAGGTGCACGTGGGTGCATGTGCACCCCCTGTGATTGATGGTGCACCCACTGAAAGAAGCACTGCTGGTGGCCCCTGCAGGAGGTTGGTGCTCGCCCCTCCCCCCACCACACTGCCACTGCCAGTGGGTGGTCACCGTGCCCCCCCAGCCTCTGAAGGCATTCATCGTTCATGCCTGCCACTAGTCTGGCAGCTGGCTACAACAGGGGAATGCTGGTCTAGAACTGGAGCCACCTTCTCTTCTATACTTGTTCAACACTTATTTTTGGATGCCTAACCTGTTACCCAGCTTCATTGATGCATTAGTCTTATGTGCACTGTGTTTAATGTCGTCTTCAAATTTCTTTCCTCCCAACTAAACAATACAGCAAACCTTTCTATTACAAGGAATTAATAGTATGTGACAAAGCAACATATTGCTAATGTGGAACATATTGTACCTTCCTGTTTGAGGATAGGAATTGCTGGCATGCAAAACTAATTATTTTTGAAACTTTGCTTTTTTTCAGTACTTTGTTCCAAGTCATTTTGCAGCCTGAGCTGCTTATACTTATTGCAGTTGAAGCCCTTTACCCTTTCTGAGTACAGATTTCCAGTCTGAGCCATAGGGAAAATCTATTACTACTATAAAATTCCCCATAATCCTTGAGAGACTTGAGGGAAGGGTATTGTGATACTCAAAAGCTTGTCTAAGTCTATTCTAGCCAGGCAGTTGGTCCAATAAAAGATATCATTCACAAAAATTCTTGCCTCACATAGTTCCTAGATCATCATGGCTACAACATTGCTGCAACACTCCCATAATCCTTCACATGTTTAGGTCTATATAGTTGTCAGGTATCGCCGTCCCCTGTGGACCTAACAGATGCCACCTGCCAGTTGCCTAGGGTGTCATCACCTATAATTGGGGTCTCACACGCGTACGTTTCGCCTGCCACGACTTGATCTTGACGGAGTTGGTTCAGATGTCTTCAGCATGTAGTCCAATTATGAGTCTCCCGGGCGTCTCGCAAGGTCCCGAGTTTGAGGGCTCCGCCACCCTTACACCCTTGCCCGTTCCACTGGATGGTGGCCAACCGGTTGGTCCGGCCATGTATCCTCAGTTCCGCTCAGATAATCCACAAAAGAAATGTAAATCAAAACAAACACGACAAACCCCGCTGGGGTTTGCTCTCTGCCAGAGGCTCCTACCAGCGTTCCACGTGGCTTTCAGCGTTCCCTGCAGTCTGCTCTGGCGTGCTCCACCTCCTCCTCCTCCTCTTTCCGGTTTTGCGTTGCTGCCACTTTCTGGTCCCGGTCTCTCCTTTATACCGGCAGGGGAAATGTCGGCCCCTCCCTTCCCAGCACACCTAGCTAAGGAGAATTTCTGCCGAGCAGCGGACCTGGGGCCGCTGACCCTCCGCTTAGCCCGGGAGCCTTGGAGCCTGCTGGCTCCTTCTCTCTCTCACAATAGTGATGTCCAGAATAATATGGGATCATAGTTTCTTGAGGATTTTTTTCTTCCAGGTGTTACAGATTCCTTGTCAGATTTGGAGATGCTTGTTATTCTTACGTGTTACTCTTTTCAGTCATAGAATCTCAAAGTAAATGTCTAAAGAACAAAATGATACATCATGTATTTTATTGATCACTTCCCTGTAGGTCTTCCACAATGAATTTTTATGCTACTTGTCACAAAAAAGAACAGCTGAAAGATTTACAATCAAATCTGTAATGTTAAATTTTCAGGTTACATTGACAGTAGGGGTAGGCTGTCTACAGGCTACATAGGGCATGCCAAGAGACTTTATTTGGCTTGCGGTGGGTCCCTTGACCCCACCTGGCCCAGGCTTGGAGAGCAGCCCAGGCCATGGCACGTGCAGCCAATCCTGCTGCCCCTGGGCATGCAATGGGGCTAGAGCAGTGCACCAGCCAGACTCTGTTGCCTGACAGCCTTGGCAGAGATGGCTCCTTCTGGCTGCTGCTGCCACTACTGTTGCTACCTCTGCTGCATCTGACCCTGCTGCCAGGGCATCCCAGCCAGTCTGTTCTGCACCCACTGTTGGGAGTGTTGGATGGAGCAGGTGGGTGCAGGAGACCACAAAGACTGGCTTGAGACCCCACGGGCAGGGAGCACCTGGCCATGCAGATAGGATGGGGCTGTGGAAGTGGGTCAGGGAGCAGCATCCGGGTGTGGGACAGGTGAGCAGGGAGTGGCATCTGGGACTGGCTTGCAGGGCTAGGACCAAGATTAGGATTGCAAGATGGCGATGGAGCAGGGCTAGGGTCTGGGGCAGAGCAACAATCTGCTCCCTGTACAACAGATTGTGACTGGCCTCAGATAGGAGGGGGGCAGAGCATATGCCTGTGACCTGTCCCCTGTCCCAGAACAGATATGCATGAGCAGCCCCAGTACAGCATGGCTGTAGAGTGGCACGGCCTGGCAGTGTGGAGTGGTGTAATCTGGTCACAATCCATCAGGGCCGCCCTACCCTACTGGGTTGCGCTGTGCTGCTCTGCAGCTACATTGTACTGGGGCTGCCCATGTGCATCTGTGCTGGGTCACAGGCAGAGGGGTCTGGGTCATGGGCATATGCTCCACTTCCCCCCTGGGTTGGGCCAGTCACAGTCTGTTGTATGGGAAGTGGATTGTATCTCTGCCTTGGGCCCCAGCCCTGGCCTCACCTTCCTATCCTGTTCCTGGATACTGTTCCTTGCCCATCCACAGCCCCATCCCATCTGTCTGACCAAGCGTACCCTGTCCGGCTGGGCCACTTAAGGAGTTTTGGTGAAGAGTTGTGGGCTGTGTCAGCAGCCTCCCTGCCCCCCAACCTTCCCCTCCCCCCCCACAACAGCTCATGAAGACTCCCTAAATATCCCTTCAACCCAAATAATTGCCCACCCTGGCCTTAGGGTCTGTCACGTCAATATGCATTCAGAGTAGTAGGTAAACTGTAAACAAAGTTTTTTTGATTTGGTTCTGTTTTTAGCGATGTATGATGCAAAAAAAATAGTAGTGAATAGAAAATATTAAAAGGGAGACATGGTTTTTAAAGTAACGGGTTAAAACCTCATTATTGTACCAAACTTCTTTTAAAGTGATTTCTTGGCCAGCATATTTCCCATGACCTTTGGTTTCATACTCTAATCTCATCTTTCATGCATAGTTTATTGGTTTTTCTTAGTCATTCGACCAAGTAATCTTGGTGTAAACAGTGGAGCATGTTTAGTGATGAAATACCTTTTAAGTGAAGAAATAGGTGTTCTTCTCCTGTAGATCCAGTCCAAGGGCATTTATACACATATGTTTTGTCCCACGATCTGCAGCTTTGGAGCTGATGCGAACTGTGCTGTGCCATGTGCATGTTTTTTATAATTGGCGAAATGATTGGCGCGCAGAAAATGATGGTGCGCTTTTGAAATAAAGCATCTCTGTTTTAGTTCAAATGTGTGCTGCTGCCACTTTCTTAGCTCTGACATGCATTTTGCCACTTATACAACTGCACACACTGCACTGCTGGGTGCTTTTCAAAGTGCCTGCTGCTGCGGTACATGCATGTGTACAAATGCCCTAAGTGTTTTGTCTTGCTGATGCTCTGCAAAATTCACAGCAGACAATATGCAGTGCCTGCATCCAGTAGGATTTAATAGACCCTTGGCTGGTATTACAGGGTGGCTTTAAACCAGAGGCAGGCAATTATTTGGACTTGTGGGCCACATACAGTTCTGGGGAGCTTCCATGGGCTGGTCAGAACTGCTGCCCCCCTTCCCCCCCAGCAACAGCCCAGAACCTGCAAGAGTTGCAGCCCCTCCCTGCCACTGCCAACAGCGCACAGCTCCAGCCCTGACCCTGGCCTGCCTTATACCTGCTCCAGACTTGCCCTGTGGCTCCAATCCAAACCTGTGCGCACAGCCTGACCCGCCCTGTGCTTGCTCTGTACTCAGCCCGGCAGAGCGGACCAGCTCCACATCAATTGGAACCCATGCGCACAGCTCCGAACCAGGCCTACCCCTCACCTACTCCAGACTGCCTGCCCACACTGAGCAGCAGCGGCTGGGCAGAAGCTATTGCTAGGCACGAGGGAGAAGTGCCTCCTCCCCCTCACTGCTTCCAGACGCTTCTTGCTACTGTTGCTCAGAGCCTGTGCCCGGACTGCCCTGTGGCACCACTCTGCCACTGTTACCTCTGCCTCTAGGCTGTCCAGAGGGGCTGTGGTGCCTGTGCAGAGGAGCCATAATCTGGGCATGGGCTCTGGGGGGTGGGGGGCTGCAGCAAGAAGGGTTCAGCAGTGGCGAATAGGAAGAGCCACTTTTTGCCCATGCCAAGCAGCAGCTTCTGCTCTGCTCCTGCCCTGCTTAACACGGGCAGGTGAATCTGAAGCAGTCAAGGGGCAGGCCAGGGTTGAGGCTGCATACACAGGTTCTGGTTTGCTCCCTTGGGCCAGGTCTGGAACAGGCACGGGGCGGGCTGGGGTTGGGGCTGTGTATGTGGGTCCCCACTAGTACCACAGAGCTGGGCCCAGTGGCAGCAGCAGCTGGAAGGAGCTGCCACTGCCTGAGCTGCCTAGAAAGGCAGCTCAACTGCAGCCCCACTGTGTGCAGCGCCTGGGCCAAGTAGGACTGAGACACCTACTGCAGGCTGCTTCCAGTCCACAGGCTGTATTTTGCCCACCCTAGTCTAAACTATTGATCTCAAATCTGTAAGTTTTAAAACATATTACAAGTTGCATATTAAAATTCCTTTCAGACTCTTTCATTTTCTTTTTTATGAATTGTTATGCATGTCATATTCTTTCTGTATTTGCATTTTGGATTATCCAAACTAAATAAAACCTGTCACTTGTAAGAGACTGCAGCAACTGACAGCTAATGTTATACGTCTTTTTAAATCTTTTTTTGTGTGTGCATTTGAAAGTCTTGTTAGGTCTGCTGCAGACTAGCTGAACTGTGAATTGCTATGTTTTGCAACAGAGATAAGTTTTATAATGTACAGAATGTTCTCACTGGTTGTAGTCTTGAGGTGAAATTCTGGCTGAATTGGGAATATTGCCACTTTATAGTATTGGCTTAATTGGAGACCAGGATCTCCTATTGCTCGGAAATGTCATTTGTAAGCATTTCCTTTTCCAGAAATCACATAATTCTACAGAATTTGCTTTGTTTGAGAGGGGTCTAGTGCTTTTGCTCCATGTATTTTACCCAGTGTATTTAATGTGGTTGCTGCTGTCGTGGCACCTTGGCCATGACCTTAAAGATGAGCCAGGATGGATGCCACTCTCAGATGCTACACAACAAGTAGATGGATGGATTTCAGTATCAGAATGAAAGCACCTTTTCCTACTTAAAGTCAGGACAAACCATCTTGTATTGACCTACTTGGTTTTGGTATGTATTGTGCCAACAAGAAGTACTAGGAATGCAGGACATGCCCTGTAATACGATATTTTCTCTCAAGTCCTACTGCCCTGCAGCACAAATCTTCCCCTTCTTTTTCTCCCAAGCCATGAATAAAATACAGCCTTTTAGATCAAACTAAAGATTGAAAATATATTCGTCTTCAAGCTAACATGGATTAGGCGTATCACTGTCTTCCTTGGTGTCTGTATCATGATATTTCAGAAGTTTGTGGGGTGGAAAAAATGACTTTTGAAAACTAGGTATTTTAGGTCTCTCTTTTTTTTTTTTTTAAAGCTAGCCCTACATTTTTCTTCTTTATATGGAGATCCAGTGTTTAATGACCTAAATGTATGTGATTGCAGATTCAGACACCTTACACTACCCATGTAGTGTATGTTTCTCTGGAATATGCCCTATGTAGGAAGGTTGAGAGGAATCTCTTTAAATGTGTCTCATGTTTCTTGTGCATAGTCCTGAGGCTTCATGGAAATTTACTAGCTAAAGAATTAATTAGGAAAGGTAAAAATGACTGACTTTTTCAGAGGCAGTGGTGTGGGACTGCTTTTGTTGACAGACAGCTGTTCAGGTTTCATAGGGCAATGTACAATAAGGAATTCCCTTGTTAGTCTACTTCACTGCAGTGTTTCCTTGGGAATACGCAGAAAAGGCTGATGGCTTTTGTATAATGGTGAATGTGATTGAATCTTTTGATTTCAAATAAGAACCTGAACTGCAGAGCTGCAACTGAGTCTTGTGAAAATGAGAATAAGTATAGAATTGGATTGGACAAGCTTCATATAGATTTAAAAATTTAATACATCACCTTGTTATAAAACATTATTGCTAATTTACTTGCATACACTTTCTCTACACGTTATTTGTTTTGTAGACTTATGGAAACCTCAATTATCTGATCCAAAAAATCAACAAGCATCAATTATGGATGCAAATTAGGTGGGATCTTTTAGTATTCTTCCTCTGAATATTTTGTTAAATTAAACTTTTATTTAATTCCCCAGTGGGAAGAAATGGAGACATACTTCCTTAGAGAAAATAAGATGTGTATCCATTAGAATAACCTTGTTTCATTTAAGAAACAATCTTGATTTTCATAAAAGGCCTATTAACAGCTGCCTGGACCCTTATGTTCAGATTTGACTGGAACTGTAAACCAGAAGATGGGTAAGAGTGAAAAGAACTAAATAATATTAGTGAACAAATTAAAATCATAGGAAGATTACAGGGGGTTTTTTTTAAACTTGGGCTAAGCATTACACTGTCTTTAGTCAGTACATTCCAGTTCCAATCTTTTTAATTGCTTATTTAGATTTAATAACTTTAAAGAGCTATATAGAGGCTCCAAATGCTCTCACTAAATTAAATTTTACAATTTTACTCAGTAACTGTAAATGCTAATGTACAGAAATTTACTCAGTCAGCAAGTAACAAAGTGTATCCGTTTACTTATTAATCTCAGCTAACCATAACATTAAATGGAATCCCTTTCCCTCCACTGATGTGTCCTTTGTGCTTGTTCTCAAAAAAACCCAGTAGCTTTTGCACCAAGGCTAACTGTTTTGGACCATCAGATAAAAGTGTGTCAGTCCACCAACTCATACACTCTTTAATGTGACCCTTGTTAAAGCATGAGGAGCATCGGTCATTCTCTCTTTCTGTCATTGATTCTCTCACCACCCTCAGAGTAAGGAGAGGTAAGAAAACCTGAAGTTTAGATAAAGGACAGTTGGTAAGAAAAAAAATATGCATGCATTTTAAGGAGATGGGACCTGTTCTAGTGGCTCCATGTTCTTCCTTTTATGTCCTTGATCTAATTAATGTTTTTTTCAGCAGGGAAAAATGATATCAAGTTTTTGTGAATTGCTAATCAGTGAATTTTCAGGAAAGCCATTTAAAACAAGTGTTCCCCTCTTTGAGTGCCTACCAGCTTGTTGGTGCTGTGGTTTTATCAATGTACTATGGCAGAGGTTTTCAACCTTTTTTAACAAGTGTACCCCTTCTGCCTCAAAGGTTCACCTCATTACCCCTTTATATTTTTCTCTTGTTTTTAAATGGTGGGGGAGGGGAGGAAGCAGATAGGGCAGGGGTAAGCACTGTATAGCCAGGGTGGAGTGCAGGATGGAGCCGCAAGAGCGGTTTGTTGGGGGAGCATGGAGAGAGGGGGGTGGCGCTGTGTACTCCCTGGCAGAGGCCCAGATCTGTGTGGGGCAGAGACGGCTGCTGCTGCAGACTGGACTGCGCACCCCTCTGGCCCAAGAGCTGTGCAATGCTGTGCCTGCTGCTGCTGGGTGGGCAGGCCACGCACACAGACGCAGACATCTCCCATTCAGTGGTCTCTCTGCAGGTTGCAAGCACGTCTCCTGGATGGCCAGATGGGGTATGCATGGGTGGACGCTGCCACCATCACCACCCCATCCCATGCTGCCACTGCTGCTGTACCCTGCACCACTTCCTCATGGCTGGTTGCATATGCAGCTCCATGGGGTAGTGATAGGCCTTGCACCCAGCCAATCACTCACATCCTGTCACTAGCCCATGAAGCTGCACATGCAACCAGCCATGAGAAAGTAGTGTGGGGCGGTGAGAATGGCAGCAGATGCCATGTGTGGGCCTTTCCCATTCTCTTCCTCCCCCCTGCCTGCCTGTCTAGCTGGCTGGACAGCACGTGTGTGGCCCACAGAGACACCACTGCCCTCTCCACCCTGGCCCTGCTCCTGGGAGCGGGCACAGAGAGTGAACTGAGGTGGGGGGCACAGAGGCACTGTGATGTACTGTGTGGGGCAGGTGGCACCTGGCCAGTAAAATAAGAAGCGAAGTATGGGAATGCACCAGAGGAGATGCAGCTGCCGCTGTGCCCCAGGGTGCACTCAGTCCCCACCAACCCATGCATACCTCTACAGCCTTTCCAAGTACCCCGAGGCGTATGCATACCCCTGGTTGACAACCCCTGTACTATAGGTTTAGTCTGTATCTGGAAATCTTTCACTTACAGAAAAATATTCCATGTCAGGTTCTGCTGAAATAATCAATGGCATAAAATAGAGCAGGGATTAAATTCTGCTTTTCCTTTCTCCAGGAAACATAAGTGTGAGCTTTTCATAAATTGTAGCACTGGGGCATTATCTATCTGCTTATCAGTTAATCATCTTTTGTATGGGAAAGGAGTTATTTAAATGCAAGTTGGAGGTATCTTGACTGACAGCTAAATGTCAGGTTAGCAAACTTTATTATATACTACTTTGTGTTACAGTGTTGCCTATGAGCTCCAATTCTGGACCAGTACCCTTTGTGCAAAGTGAATAGGCATGCAACATAAAGGAAGTGTCTTCCCAAAAGTACTTAGAAACCAGATATTCAAGATCACAGGGAGGCAATGAAACAGGAATGACAGGGAGTGATTAAAGAGCATAGTCTCAGGATTCCTCCTGCTTATCCACTGGCAAGTTTTCTGTAGGTGACATGCCAGAGTTTTAAGGGGGATTTGCAGCAATGTGAAAATAGTGGCCATGTAGATATTTCTAGGGACCTCTTCCCAGATGTCAGGGGCAATAATGTAGTATATGAAAAGCGGATGGTGTTTTGGGCATTAATAAAAGATTTTTTTAAGGTAGTTTCAGTACGGTACTTAATAAAATGACACGTATCTTCCTCATTGCTATTTATCTTGACGTACTCTTGTAGTTCAAATGTTTGCAGGTCATGACATCATAGATATTTTAGAGAAAGCATTATTCCAAATAGCTTTGAAACTAATAACGCATACTTAGGAGTCACTTTGTGTGATGTAAATGGTTGGTAAGGTCAGATTTGCAAATTGGTCATCTGGGACCTTTTGCCAAATTAAATTTTCCTGAAAGCAGGCCTAGTCTCTAGATGACTGGCATGTCCTACCCTATTCCATCTAGCAACACACAAATAAAAGATAGATTGTATAAGTGGAAAAGCTTTGTTTTCAAGCAAACAAAACTAAATTGAGATTTGATATCTTACACTTGCTATATGCATGGTTTAGATCAAGTTATCTACAAAATCAAATAGAACTATTAAAGAGCGAAGGGCATGCTTTTTTGGGAAGTTCATAGACCTGCAGTCAATGCTTTGCCTTTGAGAAAGCAATGCCAGGCAATAGAAGGTTCCTCAGGAAATATTTTTAAAATAGCCTCTAAACCTGTATATAGGCAAACAAAGCAGTTTTCTTTTATTAAATTGCTACTTACACACCTGTTGTTTAGAGTGTTGTGTGTTCAAGTTCTGCAGCATGTTATGTAAGGTCCCACATAGGTTGATACTGGGAAGCATTTGGTAGATAGCCAAGAACTATGTTGGCATTTGCTTACTTCATTATACCATAACTATAACTCACTATCTCCCACTGTAACCAGTAATACTATTTCTACTATAATTCAAACTTACCATGCAGGTGGCTGCGTAATATTCTGCTTTCAATAAAACCATCTTTTCAACAGGGATCTGGGTTTTCTCTTCCCATGGGAGGGGAAAAAAACATATTTTCCTTTTTACCCAAGAAAAATGCAGGTTTTTCATTTTAACAGAGAAACGCACAGATTTTGTTCTTTTCCAAAGAGCTCTCTGCAGGCTGGTGGAATGCCAGCCTGCAAGGGGCTGGGGACAGCAGGAAGAGGGCAGTCAGGCAGGGGGTGCCAGGCAACCTGGAGAGCAGCTCTTTCAGGTAAGTCTAGTGGGGGGAGGCAGGAATTGAGGCTGCTATAGAGAATGAGGGAGTTGGGCACAGCAGGGCTGGGGCTGCTGCCTAGCTGTGTGGTGCCTGGGGCTGCAACGTGCAGCCACAGGGCCCCAGTGGGGCGAGTGGGATAGAGCTGCAGGTGGGGGGTGAGGAACTGGAGCTGGCTCCTTGCCACTGCACTCATTCCCAAGGCGCCACAGAGGACCTGTACCCCACAGATGTTTGTGGAGTGGGATGGGCTGCGTGCTTTGGACTTGGGCTCCCTGCCCTGCTGCCCTTCCCACAGGGTCCTCCACAGCTTGGTGGGTATGGAAGGGCAGAGTGGGCCCAGGGAAGATTGTTGCAGCTGCTGTGAGTCCTGTGCTGCCATGGAGATGTCCCTGCCCACCCTGAATGTGGCAGGCAGGGGGCACATCATCATGGCAGTGTGGAGCTCACAGCAACTGTAATGAGCTTCTCTGCCTGGCCCCGCTCTACCCTGCTGTGTTGGGTCTGACCTGCTGGGCTGCAGAGGCCCCAGGGGAGGACAGCAAGGCATTGAGCCCTGAGCTGGCCACAGGCAGCCTGTACCCAACCCACAAACAGAACTGGGGGGCATGTGCTGCTCCTGCCCCCCGGGAGTGCACATAGCAGTAGGGAGCCAGCCTCCTGTCCGAGCCTGGAGTTGGCATCCAGGGTTCAGGTGCTGCTGTGGACCCAGGTCCTTGTCCCTGTAGCCCTGGCAGTTGGAGACCCTCTCTGGGAGGGTGGAAGCGGGGTGGGCAGGAGGCTGTGGGTAGGGGATGAAAGGCATCAGCGGGGCTGTGGGTGGGGACAGAGGGGCACCAGCAGGGTCTAGTGGGCTGTGATTGGGGTGTGATGGGCACCAGCAGGTCCCAGGGGGGTGTGGCTGGGGAGTGAGGAGCACTGGTAGGGTGAGGGGGATATGGCTTGGGTGTGAGAGGCCTGGACCTGCATCCTGGTGAGCTAAGGGGACAGGGGGAGCTCTGATTTTTTTCCATGATAAAAAACAAAAGAAAAATCAAATACTAAAATGTATAGGTACTTTAAAATTTATTTTAGTATGGTGATTGAGGCACTGTTAGGCTTCCAAATTGCTATAGAATTGTAAGCATATCAATAGAACATTGTTCAGCTGATCTATCCATCTGTACATACATACTGGCGTTTCATTTTAATCATGGGTTTTGGGTTTTTATCAGAGAAATTGGCAACTTTTTATCGGGGAAAACCAGGATTCCTGCTCATCAACAATGAATAGAAATAAACAATTATTTGATGGTTCTTCTCATTATCAAATACTGATTGAATCCCTTCTAGTTCAGATACAGCGCTATTGTGGAAAGACAGTTACTTGTCCAATTTGGAATGTAACAGTTCACCTTCAGGGTTCTTTAAAGGAACACAACCAATTTAATCCAATTAATTTTCCAATAATTCTGTTGCTTCTTTTTGTAAGATACTGAACAACCCAAAGAGTGCAGAATCTTGAGTCGGGCCCCAAAAATGTGAAGTGTAGAAACTTCCTTTTTAGGAGAAGCTGATATATTCACAAAATAGGCACCAGTGCTTTAAGAATACCACCAGTTTTCATGATATGTGTTAAAGTTACAACTTAGTATTATGGTGCTATTAACTCTCAGAAATTCTTTCTGGCTATTCAACCTAAAAATAGTTTCTTTGTAGCAGGGAAATTTTCCATCGTCAGTGTTGATAAATTGTAATATGAATAGTTAAGTTTTTTTGCTGCTTCTTTGCTTCACCTGCCCACAGTGGTAAGGCAGTGGAAGCAGCTACCAAGAAAAGTTGTGGAATCTGTTTCTGGAAATCAAGAGCAAATTGGGCAGACCCTTGGGTGGGATGGTGTTATCCAGGGGCGGGCAATTATTTCAGCTAGAGAACTGCTTAACAAGTTCTAGTAAGTAATAAAGGGCCACAAAGGTAGCCCTGTCCCTTGACAGATGCCCCACCCCCTGGTTGCCATCTTGGAACTGGAAGTCCTGACCCCTGACCTCTGCTACCAGAAGTCCCTCCCCTTGCCTCTGGAAGGGGGTTTGCCATCTTGAAACCAGAAAAAAATTAAATTATATTTTAAAATTAAAAAATCTACTGTAAGATGCATTAATTTGTTTTCAAAAACTATTTGTCTTGATTTTATGTGCTTGCATAGTGTATATAGAGATGATTGCATAATAGTTTTGTGGAAGAAATCAAACTTTGCGTTGTGGTTGAATCAGAACTGACAGAGCCAGCTTTTCTTTATTTAGGGCTGTACTGTGATCACAGGGAGAATTCAATACAGCAAGGGGAATCACCCACCTGTCTGTTTCAAAGGATTTCTCAGACTCTCTAAGGTTACAAGCGTATTTATACTAAAGATAGAGAAAGAGATAAAAAATACACCTTGGAGAAACAAAACAATAGTAAATTACACAGAAACTTAGGTCGTTTACTTAAACAACTATCTATGCATAGGGCTATCCCAAGGCATACAGGAATACTCAGGGCAAGATATCATGATAACCCAAGGAATGCAGGAATGCGGATTCCTTATCTCAGAACATTTGAATTGAGCAGTATCAGTACTGCTGGTCTTTGTCTGTTTTTCTAGTCAAGTAAGCCAATTACTTCTACAGTGTAAAGTGAAGTCTTCCTTTTGTGTATTGTGGGGGTGGGAGAGGGTATGGATGTGTGTGTGGGGTTTGTGGAAGGGTGGATAAGTGGGGGTAAGTGGATTTGAAGTGTGTGGGTGTATATGTGGATGTGTGGGTAGGTATGGGGTTTGTGGAGGAATTATGGAGGGGGAGGGTGGCTGGGTTGTGGAGAGATGTGGGTGTGGGGTGTGTATGGTGGTGTGAGGGGGGTGTGTGGGTGCATGTGTGTGCATGGGTCCCCCCCCAGAAACACCACGCAGTGCAGCAGGAGCCAGCTAGGAATCATGGGGGCTGGGCTGGCTCCTGCTGCATTCTGCAGTCTTGGACATTTAGCCAGAAACCATGCACTGTTGGAGCAGTGGAAGGGTAGGGGGGGAATGGTGGCAGCAGGGAGGAAGGTAGGGAAGTGGCAGGGGAAGGGCAGTGGCAGCAGGCAGGGGGATGAGTGGGCACAAGCAGGCAGGTGGGAGTGTGGGGCCTGTACTGGTGCCTCAGAGCCAGGGCTGGTGTGGGTCCAGGTTGGGATCTCAAAAACGCAACCATCGTGACTGTCTACAGGAAGGGGGACAAATCTGACTGTTGGAACTACCGGGGGATTTCCCTTCTGTCCACTGTGGGTAAGATCCTGGTCTGCGTCCTCCTGAACCGTCCTTGTCCCATTGCCAAGGAGATCCAGTGTGGCTTCCATCCAGGGGCACTGCAGACATGGTTTTCGTTGCCAGGCAGATCCAAGAAAAATGTCGGGAGCAAAATCAAGAACTGTTCCTTGCCTTCGTTGACCTGACCAAAGCATTCGATTCCTTAAATCGTGAAGCTCTGTGGACCATCTTCTAACATACTGACTGCCTGTTGAAGTTTGTCACTATGCTGAGGCTCCTGAATGATTATATGACCGCCACTGTCCTGAGTGGTAGGTCTGAAACTGATACCTTCCACATTCGGTCTGGGGTCAAACAAGGTTGCATGATCACCCCCACCCTGTTCACCATCTACCTGACTATCATCATCCTCCTCATCCGAGATGATCTACCATCCGGCATCAGTATCCGGTATCAGTTTGGCATATCCTTTTAGTATGAACAAATATCTCTAGGCTAATATTAAGATTCAGATTTCTGTAATCAAAGAAGTGATTCCATCTGGAGTGCTTTTGTTCTACCTGAACAGAAAATTCTTTGTCACTTCTGCCTAGTCAGAACTGCAGGAGACTGCTATTTTGTATGCCTGTTCTGTGACTTCGATTTTCATGAAATACTTTTCTTAATCTTCTGATTTTTAAGGCACAAGTGAAAGATTCCACCTCACTTGAAAGGCAAATCACAATCTGAATTAGAAAAATCTACATAGCATCAGACTTTTAACATAAGAAAAGTTTAGCACTGGGGTGTTTGGAAGAACTTGAAGGAGATAAATGTCCAACCTTCAGTGAAATTTGATAATTGGATTTAAGGCATGTATTGAGCAAGTCCTTCAGGTCATCCTGACATTGGTTGTACCCCAGTTGTTTGACTGTCAGAATCAGAAATGCAGGAATTTCTTCAGTCGTGTGCTGTTTATTTTAAAGGCAGTGTAGCATGTGATGTTTCCAGAAGTCCAGTCATCTGACTTCCTTATCTAGCACAATGCTATTATTCTTTTAAGGTGGAATTTTAAAATGAGATGGTGTTAAGTACGTAACTTCCATTGAATCTTGGCCTTCTTTTAGTGCTTCCTTTTTAGGTAAGCTGTAAATTACACTGAATTTCCCCCTGTGACATCAAAGTAAATATTCATATCCTTAAGTACCTTGCTAAATTGGGACCTAAATGCAGAAGCCTTTGTTCATGAGACCTGTTTTATCCAGTTTTCATTCAAGAGATAGAGATAATTTTGTCTTGGCTTCATTTGACAGATGGAAGGGATATCTTCTTCTACAGAAACTTTGGGGTTATGTAACTGATCTTGTCCTTGAAAAAGTGATTTACAGAAATGTTTTTATTGGGCTGAATGGGAACAAGCTGGCAGTGGTATAAACTGAGTACCTGTTAACTAGGGCTGTGTGAAGCTTCAGTAGCCTGATTTCAGGGACTGAATCTCTGAATCCGAATCAAATCGGGAGACTGATTTTAAAAACTTGGCAATTAAAAGCTCCTAACTGATTTGGAAAAGATTTGGTTGATTTGGGGATTCACCCGTAGACTAACCTGGCAGCTGCCTCCAGCTGGTAAGTCTGTTGGGGTTGGGGCAGGGGAGATGGAAGGGACGTCGGGGGAGGGAAAGATTGAGGCTGGAACAAACTGTCCAGCTGGAGCAGGGGGTGCGTGACTTGGGGAGACGGGTGGTGGGATGCAGGATGCGGGCGCTGCAGTGCTGGGAGCGGGCCCTCTTCCATGCTGTTGCCTGCCCAACCGGGGTGTGGGGAGGTGGGATGTGGGTGTGGCTCGCTCAAGGTGACAAGCGGCAGCAGGGCATAGCCCCTGCTCCCAGAGCTGCCCATATCCCATGCTTGCTGCACTGGCTGGCAAGTGGTAACAGGGCAGAGCCCGTGCTCCCAGTGCTGATGGGGGTGTGGCAGTGTTGGGAGTGGGGATTATACCCTGCTGCTGCCCAGAGTGAGCCACTCCTGCATCACCCCGCGTTCTGGCTGGGCAAGCAGCAGCAGGGCATAGCCCCCACTGCTCCCCCCACTGGGCCTGAGGCAGGGACAGCCAGAGGAGCTGTGGGAGAAGCCCCCATGGCTGCCCTGTCTGACCTCATCCCCCGCCCAGCCCAGCCTCCTGGTACTTTCAAAAATAAATAAATAAATAAATAAAAATGCCCAGCAGTCACCAGCTCTGGCAGCAGCAATAGGTGCTGCTGGGTGCCCCCCATGCAGTGGGGGGCAGCAGCGATCACCCCACTCCACCTTGGCACCTGTGGCAGTTGCCCCATGGCACAGGTGCAGTGCAGCTTGGCAGGGCGCTGCGCACTGTTTCAGGACCTGGGGTGGCTCCACCTGTCAGCAGGAACCCGGCACCACTCAGCCCCAGTGGCCCTAGCTTCCAGACAGCACAATGCCCTGCCGAGCCACACTATACCTGTGCCATGTGAGAGCTGCTGTGCCCGGGTTGGGGCAATCTCTGCTGCCCCATGTTGCGTGGGGAGAGGCTCTGCCACAAGTGCCCAGAGGCCTCAGTTGCCACTGCTGCAGCTGGTGAGTGCAGGGCTTTCTCTCTTATATTAAAAAAAAGTGCTGGGAGGTTGGGCCAGGCAGGGAATGAGGCCAGGCAGGGTAGCCACGGGGGCTTCTCCTTCAGCTCCCCACTGTCCGGGGAGAGGCACGCGCAGCCGAAGGAGCTGTAGGAGAACCTGCAGCCACCCAGCTGTGCCTGCCTCTCCCTGGCCGATCCAAATTGGTGCCGAATCTCTAATTCTGATTCAGCCGAATCAGATGGGGACAGCGATTTGAATCGCTGTCCTCGGAATAGTCTGAATCGAATACTTCCTTATTTGCACAGGCCTACTGTTAACCACAATTTTCCTGATTTTGACACGGGTAATAGTTGGCTGGCCTGGCTTCCTTAGCTATCACTTGTGGTAATACCTATCCTTACCTGGTTTCACTTGTGCTTGGTTTGCTTAACTATCATTTCTATCAAGAGTTACCTGCCTGTGTAGTTGGTTGCTGACTGTCTTATGCAGCCTACCTGGTATTTGTACTAATTTTTCCCACGTGGCATTACATTTTGCAATTACTTGATGGAAAGACACGAGAGTGTATTACTTGATGGAAAGACACAAGAGTAGACTATGGATATACAGATTTTTGACTCGATTTTTTTCATACAGGAGTGTCTAAATACTGGCAAGAGGATATTGTTTTTGGATGAAGTGTCTGGAGCTTATTTCATTTATGTTGCACGGGCTGGTGAAACTGGTCCCTTTTTATAAGAACATAGGAAGTGCCATACTGGGTAGGCCAATGGTCCATCTAGCCCAGTTTCCTATCTCTAGCAGTGGTAGAAGTTGATGCTAGCCAGGGTGAGCATCAAACTGGATAGATATAAAGTAATCTTTCTGTATTCAATACTTTTACCACTTACTGCATTACAGACGCCAGAAAAAAACATTTTCAGTCGTTCTCTTCAATAACCATTAGTAGGTCTGTCATCCATAAACTTATTCAGTCCCTTTTTGAACCTGGCTATGCTGTCTGCCTCCACTTCCTGTGACAATGAACACCACAAATTAACTAAGTTTTGCAATTCAAAAAAAATCCCTTGATAGTTTTGAACTTGTCACCTACTAACTTCAGCAAGTGCCCCTTAATTCTAGTAGTCTGGAACTTGGTGAATAATAGTTCTTTGTTCACTTGGTCCACACCCTTCATGATTTTATAGATGGTTATTAGGCCTGTGTGAAGCATGAAGTGTATGATTTGGATCTGGCAGATTCAGATTTGGGACAGTGATTTAATTTGGTAATTCAAATCACTGACTTGATTCGATTTTTGGCACAGATTTAGATTCAGTGCCGATTCAGCTATAGAGGCTTCAGATTCGATTTGGACCTTTTAAAGGTCCTCCCAATTTGATTCAGCGTTTCGACCACCAAATTGGGCCTAATCTCCTTCGAATCGAATCAGCTGCCGAAGCTTCGCCACAGCCCTAATGTTTATCATATTCCTCCTCAGCCTTCTCCTTTCCAAACCGAAGAGTCCTAGCCTTTTTAGTCTTTCCTGGTATGGCAACTGCTCCAAACCCTTGATCATTTTGGTTGCCCTTCTCTGTACATTTTCTAATTCTGCTGCATCTTTTTTGAAATGTGGGGACCAGAACTGCATGCAGTAATTATCAGCACACAGGTGAGGAGGATTTATGACTACCCTTAGTTTTTTTTCTGTTATCTGTCTTCTTGTCACAACCCCCTCCTTGGCTGAGGAACTTACAGAATCTTTTTACATTTACACTGTCTTTCAGAGCTCTATTAGTAGACCGTTTTGTTATTTTATGCTTTCCACTTTAGAGGCAGGTTATCACTTTGGCTCTTCTTCTTACTGCATTGCTGAACAGATTTTTTTTCTTAAAAAGCAGCTTTCTTTGTTTAGATGGTCTAAATCCAGAAGTGAAAGGTAGTCAAAGAAAGAATTTAAGCTGTTGGATACTAATGTAGCTTGTATTGCATCAGTTCAGATTTCCCCCACTCCTCTGAATATCTGTGCAAACTTTCTCCAGAAAGCTATATATCCTTAACTGGTGGAAAATGTATGAACAACTATGCAAAGTTTGAGCAGATTCTTATTTCCCTTTCCTTTTCTCAAATCAAGATGACTTTTGAGGATAGCTTTCAGAGTGCTATATTGAATTTACAGGCAAGCCTGGAGAGAGCGAATCTGGTTCTCAGCCATCTTGCCAATTTAGCTACCTGAAAAAATATATATTTTTGTGCCATTTAGTACTTCAAGAGGTTAATACATCATTTAAATTCTTAAATTAAAATGGAATCAACTCGAGTTAAAAACATTTTGAGAATTTAAATTCTTGTTCCTCGGATGTTGGCTGCAAAGTCCACAGTGGGTATGAAAGTATGTTTGCCAAACGTTCATAGTAAATATCAGGGGGATTTTTCATGATGAATTACAGAGTGGAATGCATGAACTATAATCGGGTTACTTCAAACTACAATATTAATCAGAAATTCTATACCTTTTAAATACTCAATAAACACTTAAAACTGAAAGAAGTGGTTACCTTGGGTTTTGACTTTATGGCACAGTAAATTATGTAGCAAGTTTGTAGGAGTTTTAAATTGCATTGTCTAAATTGTGTGTTTTCCTTTTTTTTTTCTTTAGGGCATCAAGCCAGCAAGTTTTGAAAAAGTTACTGATCCTGAAATTAAGGAGATAATTGGGGAGTGTATTTGCAAAAATAAAGAAGAAAGGTTTGTTTCAAACTTTTAATCTCAGAGCTTTTTGAGGACATAAAACATCTAACTGTGATTTGAATTGCAATGTAATATAGTACATAAAATCTTACTCAGTAAATCTTCCAATAAGCACGGTAACTTGGGGATTATACTAGAGTACATAGGTGACTGGTAGGGGGTGCACATGCCCCACCCGATGGGGCTGGTGCTCCCCCCCCCCCAACAGTTAGCACCAACCCTGCCAAGACCGCTGCTCCTGTTGGCTTCTGCGGGTTGCCCCCCCACCCCGATTCAGGAGGCACCAGTCACTCATGCTGGATTGTAAATTATTAGGATGCCATCCACTGTCATTTAAATACTTCTCATGATGGAGACTGTCCTGTGTCCCTCTAGTTGCTTCAGTGATTTAAATAGCCTCACTATTTTTTGAAAAAGAAACCATGGTTTATTTGTAGCTTCAGCTAGATCTTGTTGCACCTATCTCCACTAGATTAAAGAGTCCTTTGGGACTTGATACCCTCCTCTCAAAAAGATACTTGAGGAACATTCCTAGTGGGAATTCCCCCTCACCTGTATCGATTTGAAACTCCACATATAAAGGTAATTTGGGCAGAAACTGCATCTTTGCTCCCAAGTACTTTTTTTGAACGCTTGAGTGAATGCTCAAGAGTTATGAAAAGTGCCGGAGTCCTATGGCTGTTTGCAAGGGTTGCTGTTACTAATAATCCTGTGTGCGTAGTGTCCTTTCTTTGTCACAGGTGTTTAGCTGGAGGTGTTTAAAGTATGCAGTATTTAATATTCTTTTTGGATATCCATTTGTTGCAGATATGAAATTAAAGACTTATTAAGTCATGCCTTTTTTGCTGAAGATACAGGGGTAAGAGTGGAACTTGCAGAAGAAGACCATGGTAGGAAATCCTCTATTGCCTTAAGACTCTGGGTAGAAGATCCTAAGAAACTGAAAGGAAAACCCAAAGATAATGGAGCCATTGAGTTTACTTTTGATCTGGAGAAGGAAACTCCTGATGATGTTGCACAAGAAATGGTATAATAAACTTCTCCTGACAAAAATAAATAAATGTATGCATGTATGTATGTATGTAGTACATAAATCTCAAAGGACAGCAGGAACAAACCTGGTAAAGTAAATTTAATTTAAAAGGTTCAACTCCAAAAAAAGGATGAGGGTAGGTTTTTCAAATGTGTGCTAGAAGAAAATTAAAGTAGTAAAAATATAAAGCTTATTGTCCTGTAGTAGGGACAGGCCAATGCAACTATTAAGCATCTCTGATTTATTCTCATCTATTAGATTGGGGTGGCTGAAGATAGGCTCAGATTCTTGGCCTGGAAGAATTTGAACAAGAAATATAATTTAAAATGCAGGTCGTCAACCGGGGATACTTGGGAAGGCCCTAGGGGGTACGCGTGGGTGAGTGGGCAGGGACGGAGCGCTGTCACCCACCGTCCCATGCCACTGCCTCCCAGGACCAGGGGTGGGGCGAGGACAGTAGCACTCTTCTGTGGGCCACACAGGGGCTGCCTAGCCAACTGGACATGGGGGAGCTCTCACGTAGCAGCCACCTCCACCACCCTGAGCTGCCGCTGCTCCACAGCCAGCTGTGTCACACCTTCACCCCCTCCCCCCACCCCCTGCGTCCAGCCACTGGGGGTACACTTACTTTAAAAAAAGGTTGAAAACCCCTGGTTTTTAGGAAGACATTGAGCTCTTGTCATAAACTGGTAACATGGTTTGAAGCATAGTTGGTGGCAGAAGGTTTGGAGCTTTATTTTTTTTCATGTTTTCTTTTGTTTTTTAAAGAACAGTAAAGGCTAACAGTGAATTTGTATGTTGTCTTTAAATTATTGTGGTCTGTATGTTTGGGAAACTCTTTTATCTTCCAATATTGCAACATAATTCTTAAAGTGATATTTTCTTTAGGAAGTCTACATTGTACCTTTGTTGAATTGCTGAGTTTTTTCCAACTAATTTACTGTTAGACAGAACTGTGGAAACCAAAAAAAAAAAAAAAAGCCAACATCACGATCCGCAGTTAGTAGACCAGCCAGTCTGAGGGTAGGTTTACATGGCACAGTTCAGTGGTTCTTAACAGAGCAAATTAGCTTGAATGAAATTCTGTATTTCCATGAGTAGACTGCATCTGGTACCCAAGGTAGCTTTGAATGAGATATCTTGGGTATCTCTATTGCAGTGCAGCCGACCATGTAGACAGACTTTTGGACACAACTGGATGGAAAATAGTCAAACTTTTGAAGTGGTCATGTTTTTCTACTATTGTATTGTGTAAAGCTGCAAAGATGATAACCTTAAATTAACAGTGCACAGTGTCACAGGCACCACAGTATCTTAAAACTAAAACAAATGCTTTCCCTTAGACAAAAGTATAGAAACAATTAAAAGATTGAGCTATTTGTTTCATTTTGTAATAGCTTCAAAGGAGCAGGTAAGACACTCTTCTGTAATGATTCATGAAACCAGGATGAGCTGGTCCTGAATTCTGACTTTGTTTTATGGTAATAATGTACGTTGTTTCCCATGAGAGCGAGCAGGAGAGGACGTTATTTAATGATCGTATCATCATCACTCCTATTCCCATGAGAGAGCAACCATTTTGATACTGTAACTCTTGTAACCGTGTGTCCCAAAATAATTTATGGAAAGTCAGCTTGCTGTAGCTTCCTGCTGCTAACCTGGAATTGAAAATTGAATGCATTTCAAGCAATATATTTTGACACGGCTCCCCTTAGTACAAGCTGCTGTGTGGTACAGTTTACCATTTTTAATAACCATGTTTAAATCTTAATGAAAAAGGTTTGCAAGTTAGGGCCTTCGTCTGCCAAACTTCTCATAGGAGAGAAGTGGGTTTTGGTTTATTTTGGCAGAAGTTCTCAAAAGTTCATAAACCTGAACCCTTACTATATCTTGCTTTCCTCCAAAGTATGTAGAAATGGTAATATTTTACTGAAAAAATTAATCATTCCTTACTGGCAGGTCTACTTCTAAGTCCCTTTTTTTTTTTTTTCCCCCCCCTCCAAATAATATATTCACCTAAATGGGTTTTTTGGCCACTCAGAATCCTTAGAAAACCCCAAAACCTTAAGTTTCCCATCTTGTGTTGCTGTAAATGTTTGTGAAGAAGATAATGTAAACATTCTCCTGGATGAATGAAGTTTAGTGATAGTTATAAAGGAATTTCAAAATTCATGAAGTTCAGGAGGAAACCTGTTTAAAGTTTCCCCATGGGCAAAGAAGGAAAGGCCTAAAAATAAGGCATATGCATGAGTGGGCTGACAACCCAGAGTTACAGAAGAAGAGTGACTCTGAGAGCTGTCAATGGCATTATGAAAAACAAAAGAAATCTTTTTTTGGATGAAGGTGTGAGATGAGAAGAACTCTTTTAATTTATTGTGACAGAATTTTAGATCTCCTCCCATCTGGCTTTGCAGAGAAGAATTTCTTGACAAAATTACTTACTGCTGTGCAAGGCTGTGTAGGTTTGTGAGACCTGGCCCCTTCAGTAATTAATTGGTTCCCTCTGAACTTCTGATTTTCACCATAAAGTTTTTATTATTAGGTTTTGCTGTATATTGCATCCAAAAAATCTGTCCATAAATAGAATTTAGATGCTTGGAACCCATCAAAATATTTCAGCTCCCTAAGCATGTGCAGTGGAAAATGGTGTCAGCTTGCATTTCTTCTTTGGGATATTTTGTGTCTTCCCCCTCCCCCCCCAAAAAAAGATATGGGGGAGACCTCATAAAAAAAACCCCCCTAAACTGCCATGCTATCTCGCAATTGGGTGGGAGGAAGGGAGTGACCACTGCAATTTTGGATCGATTGCTAGAAGTTTGCTGCAATAATTTGATTCAACCCATCCTGGACTCCTGTTTCTGAGAGAGGAGAAATGCAGTTCCTGCTTTTACAAACTCTTCCTTTCTCTCTCAATCTGTAACTTTTCATAACATATACATGTGTGTGCACTCAGTAAGTTTGTTTTCTCTGCAGATTGACTCTGGATTTTTTCATGAAAGTGATCTCAAGATAATTGCAAAGTCAATACGTGACAGAGTAGCATTAATACAATGGAGAAGAGACAGAATTGGGCCCAGGATCCAGTCAGAGGACCGTAGAGATTCTGAATGTTTGGAGAAACTGAAGGTCCCACATGCACAACAGGTTCAAGTTACGTACCTTTCCCATGCTGGTCACCATATCCCCTCAGAATCAGAAGAGCCAGAAGCTGACCAGCATCCGTTTCAGCAGAACCTGCCCACCAGCGTCACATCTGTTGCATGTAAGTCTCATGTCTGCTTTACTGCTTCTCAGAGGAGTTGTGATTTATCCTTGTGGAAAGATCATCAGTACCCCAAGCTAAACATTGAACCCTGAGTAATTTTGCACAATGTAGTTCACCAGTGTATCAATACGGGGCATTCTAAATTCCACAAAAAATAACTGGAGAACCTGCACAAAATATCACGCCTGCTTTTTGTATAGTATTTGATTGATACAGGTGTAGGGCAAATAAACACTGAAAACACTGAAGTGTTATAATAGATGGCTGAGTAAGGTAACTGAGATTTTCAATAATTCAATATTCAAATAATTCAACTCCCCAAGAGATTTCATATGGACTGTTATGAGGGCACTGCTGAGCTTCCTGAGCAGTATTATCATACTTTTTCAGTTTTTGGAGCCTTGAATTACCTTAGAAAAAATGTAGAAAGGGAAGCGTTTCCTCAAGTGAAGATTTGGAAGGAAAAAATACAGAATAAGAACTGTGTGTATGTTCTGTGGCTTTACATCAAGTGGCTTGAAACTGTGTTGAGCATGTCCTGTATTGCTGAATGAAGTTGGAATGATTTTAAATACCCAGCATCAGCTACTGAAAGATAAACCTGAGGTTTTTATTTCTGAAATTAAATGTCAAGTCTTGAAAAGCAGTAAGACTCGAGTAGTCAAGCTGGCAGCATCAGCAGAAAAACTCTCTAGTCACCTTATTTGGTATCAACAAAAAACTGGCACAGCAGTATAACATTACAGAAGGCTGTCTCCTTGTGCAACTGAAGTGCTTTCAGAAGCTGCAGAGACTGAACTGGCTACAGACCTGAACAGGGTGACTTGTCCATTTTAGTATTGTGTTAGTGACATGGATACGTTTTTTCCAGAATCAGCTGTTCTCAAAACAAAGGGGGTGCAGTTTGAGTAGTTTCTGATGGATGTTCCAAACACTCTTCTATTGTAAAGCTTCCCTAGTACTGTCACAAGAAGAAAGAAGATGCTGGATGATTCAGGATGCAGCCAGATTTATTCCATTTAGTAGGACTGCTGTGTTGTAGTTTCAGTCAAGCATGCTGAGGAAATGACAGCTGTAGTAGTGGATTGGATCAGTTGATCCTAAATATCACACCCAAAGCTTCATGGTCCCACTGTTTTATTCCCAGCCAGTCTCTTAGAAAGACCAATGCCAGGATCATCAGAATGTGCTTAAGTCATCAACTTCATGAAAGGCCATCCAAATAATGTTTGTGTTTTTATGTTGCTCTGTGATTATATAGGTTTTCTTCCTATGCAAACCCTTTTTCGTACAGAATTGAAAAGGCTGTTGCACAGTGAAATGCTAATATTCATAGATGCTCACAGAAGTTGTTAGAGTCATAAATGTTAGAAGTTCTTGTAATAAGAAATGGGTTTGATCAGTTAGGAAGAATATCTTTCAATGGTCAAAGAATGAAGTGAGACTGGCCAAAGGCTTAGTTGAGCTCTCCCTTGCAAAGAATATTTAAAATTCTTAGATTAAGGACGCAAAAGCTTCCTTAACCATCTTATTAAAAAGAGAACCAAATGTGGAAAAAATGGATACTGTATCTTAAAGATAGGGTAGAGGTCAAGATCAGTCCAGGTATGGCCCAGGAACTGATTAAATACTTTGCCTTGGGCCTCTATGAGGATGAAGATGCAGCTGATGACTTTGGTAGGAACCACGTGGCAGTGAGTAGCTGATTATAGAGATTATCACATCTGAAGTGGAAACAAAACTTGGATTTGTTCACTGTCAGAATCTTGGGTTCCTGGAATTTTCCACCCTGGATAACTGAAGGAATTGGTACACGAAATAGCAACTCCTGCATAGATCTTCACCAAATCTGTCAACTTGGGAAGTTGGAAAACAGCAAATGTAGCATCTTTTCTTTTCTTTTTTTAACAGGGAGAAATGGATGTAGGTAATTGCAGGCCTGATAGCCTGACTTCAAAAGTTTGTAGGGTCTTGAAACAGGTACTGTAGGAATACATAGCCAAAGATAGAGAAGTAACAGGAAAATAGGACAAAATACGGCATAGGTTTATTTGAAGAAGATCATGTCAAACTAATTCAATATCCTTCTATGAAAAGAGTGTAACAGGCTTCTTGAATAAAGGTAGTGTAGTGGACTTAATTAAACTAGATTCAAGCAAAACTTTTGATACTGTGCTTTATGGGAAATATTGGCCAAACTGGATGCAGATAAATGTTAGATCAAAGAAAGATTACAGCAGGCAATGTTGCAGGGTGAGTTATCTGACTGAAGAGAGATTTACTAGTGAAGTTCTTCAAGGATTGGTCTTGGGACCTATCCTGCTTAACAGTTTTATCAGCAACGTTGGTATTGGAACTAGATGTATCCTCATCGGGGCATGTCCAGATGAGCGTGCATGTGCCTCTTGCAGCATCTCAAACCCCTTTGAAATGCTGCAAGAGGCACATGTGGGAACAAAAAAACATTCCTCGTGCTGAAAATTTGTAGCACAGAGGCAAAATTAGACGCCTGGATATCCAGGGGTCAAACAATACTCCAGGGGAAAAAAGTAGGCAAGGCACCGTCCCAGTCCATGCCCTGAGGCAACCGGAGGCTCAGTCCAGCCAGAGCATCTATTTGGCTGGCCCTTGCCTCAGTGCTAAAGCACACTGCCTGCCTGTGCATGGCAGGCAGTAGTGCAAGCTGCAGGGACCTGGCCCCAGCTTGGCATGTAAGTAGGGGGTTGGGGGGCTAGAGGAGGGGGGAGGGGACCATGGGGGAGGCCCCGCCTGGCCCCAACTACTTGTTCACAGCACAGGTACTGGCCCTGGGCTCTAGCTACCCCTGGCTGCAGACCTGGGAGGAGCGAGGCAGGGTTATTTTGCCCCAGGTGGCACAACTTGCTTCACAACCAAGTGCATGTCCAAGCATGTGTGTGGTGGCAAAAAGCCTCAGTTTAAATTTGTACTGCTTCTGTTTGAGCTGCTGCATGTGCATGTGGTTGCATGTGTGGACGTGCTTTTGAAGTTTATGGCTGACACTTAAGTGCTGCTAGTGCAGAAGAGGACCGAATGATTATTCAGGGTGATGTAGGTAATTGTGTGGAATGGGGCATTAAAAGTGAATTGAAGTTTAATCATTTTTGGTTGTCTGAATGAGGAACTACACAACCTCAATTGCAGAACCCAGGGAGTTGTCTTTCTGTTTCTGAGCTTCATATTTCTCTTCAGTGATTCAGGAAAAAATGCAATTTCCTGCCCATCAAAAATGATGATTAAAACCTTCTGGGTTGAGTAGCTTCTGTCAGCAAGACCAATTCTGCTATCTGACAGAATTCCTGATTTGTATGTATTAATTTGTCATTGCATGCTAATAGTTAAAAATAAACAACAGCAAAAAAAAAAAATCTTCACAGACAAGGTCAGCTTCCAAACTATTGCACCTGGCAGCACAGTTTGGGGAGCAGGTGAGCAGCCAACAGTGGGGAAAGAACACATCAGGGATTATTTAGAAAAGCTGGATGTGGACAGGTTTGTGGGGTCAGATGTGATGCACCTGAAGGTACTAAGGGAGTTAGCTGATGTGATTGCAAAGCTGCTGGCCATTATCTTTGAAAACTCACAGTGACTGGGGGAGGATTAGAAAAGGGCAAATGCAGTACCCATCTTTAAGAATGGGAAGAAGGAGGATCCAGGGAACAGCAAACCTCACTTCAGTCCCTGGTAAAATCATGGGGCAGGTCCACAAGGAATCTATTTCTAAGCATTTGGAGGAGGAGGTGACCTAGGAACAGTCGGCATGGATTCACCTAGGGCAAGTCATGCCTGACCAACCTGATTGCCTTATATGATGAGATGATTGGCTCTGTGAATGTGGAAAGAGCAGTGGACATGTTATAACTTGATTTTAATAAGGCTTTTGATACAGTCCCCCCACAACATTCTTGCAAGCAAGCTAAAGAAGTACAGGTTGGATGGCTGAACTAAGTTAGATAGAAAACTGGCTGGATCATTGGGCTGAGAGGATAGTAATCAATTGATATGGGGCTAGGTGAACAACTATTCCGTAAAGTGTCCCAGGGGAAAACTAAGAGCTGTGGTCATAAACTCCTAAAAGAAGGTTTTAAACTGGATATAAGGAAAAACTTCACGGTTCATGTAACCAGACTCTGGAAAAGACTCCCAGCAGGTGTGGTGCAAGTACCTATACTGGAGATCATCAAAAAGGATACTGGATACATACCTTGCTGGGGTTATTTAACCAGAGCAGTGGGGCTGGACCTGATGATCTCAAGGGGTCTCTTCCAGCCCTAAACTTCTAGGAATCTGTGAATGACTGTCTAGTTGGCAGCCAGTATCAAATGGAGTGCCCCAGGGGTTGGTCCTGGGGCTGGTTTTATTCAATATTTTCAACAATGACCTGGAAGATGGCATAAAGCGCACCCTCAGAAAGTTTGCAAATGACACCAGGCTAAGAGGAGTAGTAGGTATTCAGGCTGTTCAAAACGGCACCATTCCGTTTCAACTTGCATTTCGATGAAACAGTGTTTCATTTTGAATTTCATTTCAATTCGAAACCACTGTTCTGTTTTGTGTTGTTGAAACTGTTTCAACTTTTCACCCATAAGCTATAATGGGGAAGCTCGAAACGGCCTACAACTTTGTCATTTGTGGGCTGATTTGGATAAAACTTGCAGGAATGGTAGCCCTTTCTGAGGGCATGAAGTCTGCCAAGTTTTAAGGAGATTGATAGAGGGGTTTCAGGGAAACTGCACCTCAAACCGTGGACAAGCAAAACTCATGACATGGGTGATGTTGTGTATGTGTGTGTGTTAGTTAAGGTGCAGCAGGGTGAAAGCTGCAGGCCTGCTAGCCCCTTCTGAGGCCGTGAAGCCTGCCAGCTGTCGAGGAGATAGGTGCAGGGGCTTCTGGGTTCTGGGGCTCTGCATCTCTGGCTGCAAACAGGCAACACTCATGACATGGATGTTTGTGCAACTGACTGTGTCAGCCTTAGGGCACAGGGGGGTGAAAACTGCAGGCCTGCTAGGCCCTGCTGCAGCCACGAAGCCTGTCAAGGAGATAGGTGCAGGGAGTCTGGGCTCTGGGGCCCTGCGCCTCTAGCTGCTGACAGGCAAACCTGGAACACACCACACAGTAACTGACACCAAGGCAGAAAGCAGGGCAGTTCAAACAGTGCTGCCTTTTATGCAGTTTTTTCATCCTTCCCCCAGAGCACTGGGATTAGAAGAGACCTCAGGGAAGGATGACAGTCACTGGCCAGCTACACAGTCAATAATGAGAGCAATCCTTCCCTCTCCTTACTTTAGTTTCTGTTTCCCTGCAAGCAAGCCCAGCTTGAGCTTCGAAACTTGAAACATTTAAAAAATTTCAGAATGTTTCAGCTTGCCTCGTTTTTTGATTTGAGGCTGTTTTGAAGCTCTGTTTTGTTTTGATTTTGCTGTTTCAAGCTCAAAATGAATTGAAACAGTGTAGAAATGAAACTGCTGGTGAAATTTCATGCAGCCCTAGTAGATATGCTGGAGGGAAGGGCTAGGATTCTGAGTGACCTAGACAAATTGGAAGATTGGGCCAAAAGAAATATGAGGTTCGATAATGAGAATTGCAAAGTCCTGCACTGAGGAAGGAACAATCCCATGCACTGATATAGCCCGGGGACCAACTGGCTATGCAGCAGTTCTGCATAGAAAAGGACTAGGGAGTTCATGGACAGTAATATGAATACGAGCCAACAATGTGCCCTTCTTGCAAAGAAAGCTAATGGCATGCTGGGCTGCATTAGTAGGAGCATTGCCAGCAGATCAAGGGAAGTGATTATTCCTCTCTATTTGGCACTGGGAAAGCCATGTCTGGAGTACTGTCTAGTTTTGCCCTGCCCTGAAAGGATGGGGACAAGTTGGAGAGAGTCCAGTGGAGGGCAACTAAAATGGTTTGGGAGCTGAGGTACATGACCTGAGGAAAGGCTGAGGGAACTGGGCTTATTTAGTCTAGAGAAGGGGAAACTGAAAGGAGATTTTAATAGCAGCCTTCAACTACCTAAAGATGGGGTCAAAAGAGGATGGAGCTAAACTGTTCGGTGGTGGCAGATGACACAACATGGAACAATGGTCTCAAGTTGCAGCAAGGGAAGCTTAGGTTAGATGTTAGGAAAAACCCTTCATGAGGAGGCTAGTAAAGCACTGGAACAGGTTACTCAGAGAGATGGTGGAATCTCCATCACCTGGAGGTTTTTAAGACCAGGCTTGACAAAACCTTGGCTGTGGATATAGAGTTGGGGCAGGTCCTGTTTTGAGCAGGGGTTGGACTACATGACCTCCTGAGGTCCCTTCTGACCCCAATTTTCTAAGATGCTGTCCTACCCTGGAAGCTGTTACGTTGGGGGAATGCCCTTGTAATGAGTTTTACTTAGTTAACCTGCTTCTAAAAATTCAAAATACAGACCCTGTTTATTCCTCAACTCAGGTACCTTACAAAATGTTTTTTCATTATATTTGAGTTAGTTTGTAACCTTAAACAGGAAACATAATTATAGTGGCTTCTGCACAAAATAACTGACTTTTACATAATAATATATTTTGACTTGCGTATAACTTTCAGAATGTTACAGTATTTATAAAACCTTTGAAAATACAGGTCTTATCCTACATTTTTTTTTCTGACCACATCCTGAATTCATATAAGCTTACTCCTTTGAGAAGCCTTTCATAAAATACTACATTAGATTTTTTTTTTTTTTTAAATGATAGCTAAATTAAATTAATTGTGCTGGCCAGTGGGTTGGCAAGATTCAAAGCGCAGGTATGTATTAAGACTGGAATTTGCTTTCTGGTCCACTATTTGTGATGTATTCCTCTTGTAATTTGACAATTCAGTGGCCCAAGTCCTTGGAAACTTGTTTCGTGTTGAGAAGTCAGTTCCCTATCTATCTCATGTGCTACTTATTTTTTCATTTTCTCCCTAATTTAATATCTGTGTACAGCATGGTGTGCCATAAATATCCACATTTGAGTCGGACTGATGATGAACATTTATTTTCTAGCTTTATTTGAGATCTTTGAATAATTGTTTATAATGAGTTGAAATGCTGTATGCTATAAAATCACAATATTGTTTTCTTAGGCAGAGTTTGATTATTTTAAACTGGAGATGCATATGTGCAGAGAAATGGGATTAACTTTTCAATACTTGGTTAGGAGATGAGTTTCTAAAAATGGAGAGGGCTTGAGACCTTAGTCGCCTTTTATTCAAACTCAAAAAAAGCCCTATTTAGGTGGTAGAGGAATTGGGAAGATGGGTGGTTTGAGACAAAATAGTAGCAGTGGATGTCTTCAAATTAAAACCCTTTAAAAAAACAAACAAACGGTGGTGTAGGTCAGCTACATTTACAACTCCTCCCTGTTGTCACAGTCACTGTTTTTTTTTAAACTCCATGGGAAGAATGGCTACCATCTTGGTTCTTTCAAGTATACATAGCTTTAGCAAAAGAATCTAGTTAACTGTGCAGATATGTTGTACAAGTTTCAATAAACTCGAAAAGGTCTCTAATATTCAACAAAACCATTATAAGCCTTACTTCCATTTGACAAAAATCCCAGTCTTGCCCAGTTCTCAGTTGTGCAATTCTTCAGATTAGTCAGGATAACTCTGTGTATTGTAAGCATTGACAAAGCTGTGAATTGTGCTCCTAATCATTGAAAACTTAGATTGAGATGGCTGCTTATATTAAGCGGTTTTATTTCATTCATTTATGTTGATATTGAATCCAGGTATGCTAAGGCTTTCTACTTGTAAAGGACAAAATCGGGAAAGATCAGGATTTATTAATGTTGTTTAGACCCGAGTTGTAATTTCAATGAATTGGTTCTTCTGTTATTTACTTTGCATGTGTGGCAATTGGGACCTAAAATGGTAGGACAAGTGAAAACTTAAACTCTTTGGCTCAATGATTTTTGGGCATTGTGTTGAATAGTGCTATGGGACTTACCATGCTGCAGCAAAAAGCCAGAGTTTGTTTTTCCTATTGTTTTGTTCCCATTGTACATTTTACTTCTGATCTTTCTTGTTTTCTCTTGTCAGTATTCCTTAGTTGAGGTAATAGTATGCAGTGAAGCTGATTTATAAACTTTATATTGGCTAAGCAAATTGTGCAGCATAACATATTCCATAATTTATTTTAAATGGAAACTTGCAACACCAATAATCAAAAGGGTGTTAAAACCAGCAACTCTTTAAAGGCAAGGCACTGAGGTCTCCTCTCTGCTATGGAAATCGCAATAGACTGCAGTATATATATTATTTTCATCCTGTAAGATTCATAGAACACTTATAGTTCTTAGTGTTAGTGCTTTATCCCATTACAGGAAATATTTGTGTCTAGCTTCATAGAAAAACCAATAGGAGATGCTTGTTTTTTAGCTTACAGGGAGGAGGATGTGCCTTTCATGGAAAATAACATTTGTATTGTATAACTTTTTTTATCTAGTGGAAATGGTCAAATTAGTAGTGGTAATGGTCAAAGCACACATTGACCTCATTGTTAAAGCTGTTTAATATTTTGTTTGATTTCTTAAGCCCTTAATAAAAAAGATTTTTTTCTTTCAGCTGACAGCACATTTGACAGTGGTCAGGGGTCCACTGTTTATTCAGACTCACAGAGCAGCCAGCAAAGTGTCATCTATTCATCTATTCCTGATTCAATACCTCCTGCTATTCAACGGGTTTACAGTCCACCTCTAAGTGAGAGCCAGGCTTTGCCTCATAGTCTTCAGCAACTAGGGCACTACCAGCAGCCTTCAGGAGTAAGTAACTTATTATGATATTAAATATTATCATTATTTAGCAACTTGCTCTTCCCCCCCTCTGCTTTTTATGCTGATTTATTTTGTTCATGTATTCCCAGTTTGACTTACAAGTGTCTCTTTCATTTTGCTATAAGAAGATAGAGTATTTCTAAGTGTGGTTACTTTGATCAAGGAAATGGTTTTAGCGTTTGGTATAGCACTTCCTACAGTATCATAAAATGGGCCTCCATTTATTTCATTTCATTTCATTGGTTTAATAACTTTGCCCTTACTAGAATTAAACTCATGAGCACGTTTGCCTAACAGTTATTTTTTGGTTTTGGTATGTGTGTGTGTTTGCTTGCTTTTTGTTGTAGCCATATATTATTGTTCCTGCACTTGTACAAGAGCCCCTTGAGTCAGAAACTTCCTCTTGCTGTGATAAAGGTCAAGAATCTATTCACTGCCTTCCCAGTCCTGTGCTTGGACATAGTATTGCACAGAGGAGAAGTAGTACTTCTGTTATTGAGGCTCCAAAATCAAGCACCAGTAACCCAGCCAGATGCTTACTCTTCTGTTCATGTTATGATGACCCTAGTCAGCAAAAATTAATGGAATCATCGCTGCAAGAACAGTCGTGTGCAGTCAGACATAAACCACCAGATTTCGTGTGTGACAGAACCAATATAGGTGTAGCGTGTCCTTCAGGAATGCCA
Source organism: Crocodylus porosus (assembly GCF_001723895.1). Lineage (NCBI taxonomy): Eukaryota > Metazoa > Chordata > Crocodylia > Crocodylidae > Crocodylus > Crocodylus porosus. Next base: position 25,822,401 of record NW_017728917.1, read on the forward strand.
GTGGGGCATGGCTTGGGTGTGAACCAATTACCCATGATGCACAGCACTTACTGTAGTTATCATCGCCATAGTGATTCAGCAGTGGCTTTGAGTCCAAATGTAACATCATTGGCAAAAGAACTGATAATGGAAAATGCAAACATCTTAAAGAATAAAGAAGAAGCAAGCAAGTCACAGTCAGTGACATTGGAAGTCTCTGAAAATCACACTAAGTTAATGATACTTCAGCACAGTTGTCGGGCATGCTTGGCCCATCTGCTTCCTACTAGAGACTATCCAAAAATGTCAAAGTTCTTAATGCCTGCACATCTGAAATGTGCTACACCCCTTTCTCATTGGCTTTGTAACACAGTGTCAAAAAGCTCAGTATCTCAACCTCTCCCTCAGGGCCTCAGATCTTGTGGCAGAAGCTTAGACCTGCCTTTATTACATGAATCTCTCCAATGTATTATTAGCCAAAAAACTAATTGTGCTCCTGGGAGGACTACAAGAGTCACAGAAAGAGCTCTGGATTCTGAGTCCTTCAGATGTCGAGAAGCCAACATGCCAGCACACTTTCAGCCCTGCCACAGAGTTTGTGTTGGCAAAACATCACTGAAGGAAAGGAAGAAACTGGAGACTCCATGTGTACAGAGCAGTGAAAGCAAGCTAATTAGTAAAAATCTTACTCAAGATGTGGTAGGTAAAGTCCTTCATTTAATCCTTACTTAACCTTGTAAGAAGAAAAGTTGAATCCAAGAATGAAACTGTCTCATGATCCACTATATTACCCTGGATGCTTCAGGAATGTCAAACTTTACCCTGCTTTTCCCTTCTATACTCCAAAATACCTGCAACAAAAATAGAAATAGATTTACTCTGAAATGTTCCTGTGAATAGCTTCAAACATAACCTAGGGCAAACAATTTCATCTTTGGCACCTGTAACAAGCTCCATCAGCTGCTTAAACCACCCATCCTATGCATATTATTGTTGGACGCAATATTTTTTCCTTGTTTATGTAAAACAAAAAATTAACAGCTTTGAATATAACGATAAAAAGCACTTTTTCAGCAAAACCTGTAATTAAACTGAACAGTACAGCATAGTGACTTGGAGCAAGTCCACTCTCTTTCACTAATTATCTGTGGACGTTTTCAGTAATTGAACTTAAGTGCATTCTTCTTTCTTCCTTCTCCCCCTTCCCCTTGTTTATCGGGAGTTGGAAAGGATGAGAATTGTTTAAGATTTTTGGTCATGTTGATGTTTTTCCTAAATGTTTAGGTCTAAGTTGGGCTTTGCATTGGATTTTCATCATTTTTCTGTTTGTGATAGCCCAGGTATAAGCTTGAAGAAACCTTGACTTACTTTTTTTTTTTTTTTTTTAAACAACCATTTACTACTTTCCTACTTAAGGAGGACATAAACTACTGTAGCAGTATAGCATCAAGCAGGAAGAGAGGGGTTATTAGTGTTTTGTAGGAATATAAGTTCAGTCTTTTACATCTTAGTATATATAGCATGTATACTGTTCACTTTATTAATGGATTCCCTGGAGGGCCTGTATATATTAAGAACTTTTCTGATTTTTTTTTCATTGTACTCATTTTACCTTTTTTTACTCTTCCTTTATTTTCCTATATCAATTTCATAACCACCAATTCAAGAATTTGAGTAAACATCCTGACAAAAGTTTTGTTTTTAACATACAAGCCCATTTTTCCCGCTGAACCCATGATTTATTTTTTTAATAATGAATTGTCAGCCAGTATATGTGCACTTTTCATGGCAGATGATGGAGCTTACCTGGGTTGTGGAAACCAAATTCAGTTTTATATAAATATTTATCCTGAAAACAGAATTTTAAAATCTCATTAAAATTCAGGGCCTGGACACATGCCACTAGTCTTTTATACCAGTGTTAAATGTATATATTATAAAGAATATAAGCAAGGTTTATTTTTATATATTTATATAGC
>NW_017728917.1:25824463-25852339 GCF_001723895.1 Crocodylus porosus
TATATATATATATATATATAGTCAACATAAACTCTCCTTTCCTTGCTTATATTCTTCATTTCCTTTTCCTTGCTTTGGATTAACTATTTAGTGGCAAGCATGATCTAGATAATTTTTTTATTTCCTAGCTTGTTTGCATTTTTCCCTAAAATAAATATATTTTCTTTCATCCAGCCTGGACTTCCAGTAGTTCAGACTCCACCTGCTGTTGCTGCTCTGTCTCAGCGACCACAACATTATCAAGAACCAGCAATGACCTTTCCAGTTGCACAACCAACCACAGTTGCTTCATTGCAGATAGGTCAACAGCAGCCTGTGTTAGGCAGCCAACAGGTAAAAAGCTATATCCTGTGATCATAGTTGATGGCTGAACTCTTTCCTATTTTATTCTTTTCTGTATTTTTATTTTTGGAAGCTTCTTCCTTGGAAAATGCGTTTTGCTATGGGAGCATTGTCCAAGGTCGGTTTAGAAACTTCTAAAAGATCTCGAGTGCTTACTGCATAGGACTGCTGTACTGAGTGTTTGTTAAAACATTTAAATGCAGTAATTTGGTTTTGAAACCTTGCTTCTGAATACATTTTATTGCCTGGAAAAAATGTTTAAATACATGAACAGATGCATGTTCTTTTTTCCCCTGGTAGTTTCTGTGATACAATGGTTGGCTGCTTTTCAGAGTAGAAAACTTTAGTGTCAACCCTGTAACCTGTGTAGTGGAGATGGACCATAATTAGATACCTGTTTTTAAATAACATTCCTTCTATTTAGTGAGTCAAACGTTAATCAATCTTCCCCCTGGGATAACAAGGAATATCGGCCACAAGTTGTTGGAGAGTAGGTTTAGATTAGACATCCGCAAGAACTACTTCACAGTTAGGGCGGCTAGGATCTGGAACCAACTTCCAAGGGAAGTGGTGCTGGCTCCTACCCTGGGGGTCTTTGAGAGGAGGCTTGATGCCTACCTAGCTGGGATCATTTGAGCCCAGTGTTTTGTTTTTTTTTCTCCTGCCCTGGCAGGGGGTCGGATTTGAAGATCTATAAGGTCCCTTCCGACCCTACTTCTGTGATTCTGTGATTGAGTAGATGATGATGATGATGATTTGAAGATGGCAGATTTAAAGATAACAGCTGGAGTGAGGTGAACAGATGCATCTGTGCCCCAATGAAACAGCAGTAGAAAAAGACACTCACCCAACTTGGCATTTTCAAAGTGTTCTTTTATAGGTATTGGCATCCTTTGTTTCAGTGCTTTGTGGTTTTTCTGTACCAGTTTCTATTTTTGCAGTTGTTGTTCTTCTATTGTATTTAGCTTATTTTAGCCTTGGAGTGTTCTTGTTGCCTGTCTGGCAGAATTTCTTCTTCTTTTATCTCTTTTGTGCCCTCGAGCTTCAAAGGGATTCTTCAGCCATTTGTTAGTTACTAGCTGGTAATTTACACTTCTGGCGCCTTGTTGCTTACATAAACAGTTAAATCTTCTCCTGTTTTTATGCCATTCTCTCACCATTCACCCTTTTACATACAGACGTACATAAAGGCCATGCAGAGTTCATTCACTTATGTCAAGCAGAAGGATACGAAATGGAGTTTTCAAGTTGCTTACAGGACAAGACTAACATAGTTATATTTCACTATTACTACACTCTGTGTTAACATCAGCTACATTAGTTCAGTTCATGCTACACCCCTGGGCATGCAGTGGTAGCAGTAGGGACCAACGTGCGCAGCTGCAACCCTGCACACTGGTTCCAGGCTTGCCCATCCAACCTGAGCAACAGCAGTAGCAGCTAGGCAGAAACTGCTGCTCAGCACGGGACAAGTGCCCCCACTCCCCCCTTGCCTGGCTGGGCTGTTTTTGTTGCAGCTTCCCAGAGCCTGCGCTGCGTTGCGCTGGGCTGCCCTGTAGCTCTGTCACCACCACCTGAGAGCTGCCCTGCGGCTGCTCTGCACTGTTACCGCTACTGCACTGAGCAGCCCAGAGGTGATGGTGATGGAGCTGCAGGGCAACCAGGCACAGTGCAGGCTCTGGGCGGCTGCACCAAAAACTGCCAAGTTGCAACGAGTCAGAGGGGCCTCTTTGCACCATGCCAAGTAGCAGTTTCTGCCTGGCTGCTGCTGCTCAGCTTGGAGGAGCAAGTCTGGAGCTGGTGCTGGGGCCCAGGCTGAGCAACAGCAGTGTGGGAGAGAGACTGCTGCTCAGCTTGGAGGGAAAGTGGCCCCTCCCCCTCCTACTGCCTGTGCTTCCTGGTATAGATGTTTGGAGCCCTCACGGGGCTGCCCTGCATCTGCTCTGTGCAGCCACTGCTGCCCCATAGGGCAGTCCAGAGGTAGCAGTGAGTTGGCAGCAACACAGGGCAGCCCTGTGCAGGGTTCAGGCAGCAGCACCAGGAAGCACTGGTGAGGAGGAGCAGAAGGGGCTGCTTTTCACCCCATGCTGAGCAGCAGTTTGGCCTGTGCTGTCACTGCTCAGCCCAGATGGGTGAACACAGGACACTTAGGGTCAGGGCTGTGCATACTGGTCCCAGCCTGTACAGTGGAGCTGAGGTGGGAGGAAGTAGGGGCGGATGGGCAGGAGCACAGTGACACCTGGGCAGGAGCATGCGGCCCGCACCAGTGTCCTGGGGCCAACGCCAGGTTATGCTTTGCCCAAATTGGCCTCCCCTTTGTTGAACTTCAAGCAGCTATCAGAATATCTAAAAGTCAGTCAGTGAATATTTTATGTTGGTGTTCCTGTCTTATTACTAGAGGCACCCAAGGTATTTAAATAAATGAGGAAGTTATTGTCAGTTATAAATTGCACTCTTGTCCTGGATCAAGAATTTGGAGGTCCTTTTCCAAAGGAACATAAGGTTCAGAGGCACACTTTGATTTTAGGTATTTGATATATTTGTTTAATCATGAGTTGACGTGTACACACAGCCAGTAACGTGTCTTTGCACAGTAAAATGTGGCAATTTGTGGGGTGTTTCCAGACTAATAATTCCCCTAGTGTCCATTTGGTTACTGAGATATTGAAATCTATTTTTATATAGAAAAAACCTCTTCCATGCCGGGACAAGTAAGAACTACAACTGAGATCTCCATTGATTGTACAAGGATATATTCAGCCACTAGTACAATACATGCATCTATCACACCTCAGTATCATAAAACAGTGTTGATTTGTGAGGAATCTCCACAAAACAGCTTCAGTCAGTGCATGGGCCAAGCGTTGTTTGTATGGGCAGATTTACATTCTTAATGGGACATTACTGCTAGCAAAGCAATCAGCTCTAGTCTCACTCCTTATCACCCTTTTTACCACAAAAGTTGTAGAGAGATACCGTATTTCTAGCATGAAGGTAGTAACTACGGATATCCATTTAATTTTCTTGTGAACTGGGAGTTTTTTTGTTTTTTGGGTTTTTTTTAGATGAATCTCAAACCCCCCATGGTCTTAGAAGTATTGTTTTGTTTTTGTTTTCCTAATGCACAAAATATTCTCATGTTTCTTACTAGCTTGGTCTAGTTACAGACATCTGCATAGTGGTCTCATGAGCTTTCTGCTGAATCTTCAACATTTGCTATTTTTTTTCCATGTGCAAATGTTGCTTTTCCTGCTCTGGATTGGATTCTTTTTCTTTATCGCGTGAAAGAACATGGCTGTTTCTTGAAGCCCTTGTCACAGATGGAAAACGAACTCAAATATTGTCAGTCTTGGTCTTTCTGATTAATCAGACCACGTTACTCGCTGCTTCTCTTCTCTTGTCCAAAATAACAATTCACCTTGAATATATTGGTGCATAATGTAACATGCCATATACATTCTAGACACTGTGATACAAATTTAGGCTTGGGGCTAAATGGAATTGCCCTAGGGATGAATTTGACCCAGAGGGACTGGCATTCCAGGTCACAGGCAGACTTGTGTGTGTAAAATAAATAAATAAATAAAAATTTTAAAAAATGCAATTTTACTCCAGAAATTTGGAAACCTCTCTCAAGAAAGCAGTATCATGGGAAGAGAATGTAGCTAATTTGTACACTTTGGTTTGCAAGGATGTAGCTTTCAGTGTAAGAACATCAGGACATCATATTCTTACATTATAGGTAAGAAGATTGGTGTAATGGCTGTTCTTCATTTCATTAAGTGCTAGGTAGCAAATATAGGAACTCAGAAATTTCTTTTATCTAGTTAACTCTGTTCAGTAGACTTTAGATCTGTGAACTAGAAAGTGTAGAAATAGTGTCTCTGCATATTAAACTGGGTTGAAGACCTGTTTTAAGGCCCAGATTCAGTGAAGCACATATATTTATCATATGCTTTTACAAATGTGCTTAGGGGCCTTGTTGACTCTGAATTTACACTTCCAGTAAGATGAACACAATATGAGATACTAATATTTTAAGATTTTTTTTGTTGCCCTATTCACAATTAGAATGCTAAATGCTATTATATAGCATTTTCAGTGCATCTATGTGATTTGAAAGTATTTCCATTGACTTTCAATAAGACCTTTTGATCCAAGCTCATTTAGTTGTTGAATGTCCTAAAGGAATGTTTTCGATACATGAACAGAGACATGTACCATTAGGGAGAGAAGCAGTCTTCTGTTTAAATAAAGCTTGCTTTAAACTGGAGAGGATTCAGCCAAAGTGCATTATGAACAAGCAACACCTGCCGCCTTTTATGTTCCTAGCTTTTAAAGAGTAACCATTTTTACTCTAATATTAGATGACCCTGATTATAAGACAGTCCCCCAATAATTAGATTCTGTATATGGAAATTTTATGAATTTGGTATAATTTTCTAGGTGTAGAGTCTAACTTGTTGAAGCTTTGCCTTGAATTCATTCCCCTCTTTCCCCCACTCCTACAACAGGGCAAATGAATCTGATGTAGCCTCTTTGTGCTCTACCCTCTTCCCACCCTTACTATCAGACCCTAGCACATGGACATGAGGAGCTAATTTGAAATAACTGATCTTAAAATAGAAACATAGCTGTAGCAATTTGCATACAGTACCTATAGACGTAGTTCATCCAGAATTGATAGATTTTACTTCTTTATTTCTTTTTAAGTGTTGCAAGTTTTAGCACAGGTGCTCTACAAACACGCTTTTAAGTAGCACTTCAGCACCTACTTTATATATAGAACAAATGAAGCATGATATTAATCCAAAGCGAAAAGGCTCATGATTTACTGTTTAACTCATTGAGATGGTCCTTAGCAGAGTCAACAGCATTTTGAGTCATAGTGACCCCATAGCTCAGCACTACTTAGTATGTGTGTACTCTAGATTATTCCACTCCTATGTCTCTTTCTCCACCCCTGCCCTGCCCCTCCCCCACCCTCAGGATCCATGTACTGTTTAACCCCCCACTCATGACTCAAACTGGGTGTTTTTGTCATGAGTCCTGAGATGCTCCCAAGAATTTATATGCAGATGAAGTGCAGAGCAACCTAGTCTAACCTCACCTTGTGAAGGACAGGGCCATGCTAATCTTATTGTGACATACTGAAAGGGGCTGACAGGAGTATGTTTGGGGCCCTGATTGGTGATGTTTGCTGGACATTTGAGGCTGGTGAAGAAACGGGAATCATTGGAAATGGGAAAGAAAGGTGCAGCTTAGCTGTGGGGGTTACACAGAAAATCAGAATGTATTTAATGTAGTGGCTCACCATTACTTGGGGGAAAAGGTGCTGAAGGGGACTGTGCTAAATGGGTTTTACCATATATCTTAGACGAGTTGCACACACTTATCACTGGTAGATTCCTATCAGCATGTTTGCTTAATATGGGCCATAAACTGTATAGACATGCTCAGTGTTATCTGTATGCTTGGTTTCCATTACTGAGCACATGCTGCTTTTGGCAATTTAATGATAAACAGTGTAATTGGTGTGGCTGCTTTGTGTGGGCATATAAGATGAGGGACTTTTTCCCCTTGTGCTGGTTGTGGGGGGGATTCTTTATGTATATTCAAAGGCCAGTGCTCAAGAAGCTCGTGCACAAACAACTTTGTGTGCTTGCAGAAATTGTGTGCATGTGCAGAAACAATTAACACAATATACAAGTGTCAGTGCTTTTGCACATACAAAAAGATTGAGGTTTCAGTCAGTCTCTTTGGTAAAAAGATGATTGAATGCTTTGTTCCAAGGAAACCATTTCCTTAGTTAAATTTGAATTTTTTTAATACCTTAATGTTGGGGAACTTAAGCAGATAAACATTTATGACAGTATTATGAGTAGAGACCTACTCAAATTGCAATTGTGGATTTTGCAGAAATTGTGGTTGGTGTGACCTGGTGGGCGCTCATGTGACTGGAACACTGTCATGGATGGGTACAAACTGTTCAGGAGGGACAGGCTGGGAAGAAGAGGAGTTTTAGTTCACGTGAAAGAGCCATTTCACTGCTCAGACCTGCAGTATGAAACTGGAGATAGGCCTGTTTACAGTCTCTGCGTTACGGTTACAGGAAAGTGTGACAAAGGTGATTTTGTGCTGGGTGTCTGCTATAGACCACCAGACCAAGAGGAAGTGGTGAATGAGGCTTTCTTCAGACGGCTAGTAGAAGTTTCTCAGTCACAAGCCCCGATTCTCATGGGGGACTTCAATCACCCTGACACCTGCTGGGAGGGCAGCACAGCAGTGTGCAGGCAATCCAGAAAGTTTTTGGAGAGCGTTGGGGACAACTTCCTGCTGCAAGTGCTGGAACGGACAACTAGGGGCCATGCTTTTCTTGACCTGCAGCTCACAAACAGGGAAAAATTGGTGGGAAATGTAGTAGTGGATGGCAACTTGGGCAGTAGTAACCACAAGATGATTGACTTCAGGATACTGAGGAAGGGAAGGATGGAGAGCAGCAGAGTAAGGAACCTGGACTTCAGAAAAGCAGACTTTGACTCACTCAGGGGACCCATGGGCAGGATGCCCTGGGAAGCCAGTCTGATGGGGAGAGGAGTCCAGGAGAGCTGGCTGTACTTCAAAGAAGCCTTACTGAGAGTGCAGGAACAAACCATCCCAAAGCACAGGAAGACTAACAAGTATGGCAGAAGACCATCTTGGCTTAGCAGGGATCTCTTCAGTAAATTAAGTCACAAAAAGGAAGTTTATAAGAAGTGGAAACTTGGACAAATACATAGAAGTATAAGAGCATTGCTCAGGCATGCAGGGATGAAGTCAGGAAGGCCAAAGTGCAGTTGGAGTTGCAGATAGCAAGGGGTGTGAATAACAAGAAAGGTTTCTACAAGCATGTTGGTAGCAAGAGGAGGATCAGGGAAAGCGTGGGTCCCTTACTGAATGGGGGAGACAACCTGGTGACAGGATGCAGAAAAGCCTGAAGTACTCGGTGTTTTCTTCATCTCTGTCTTCTCAGGCAAGGTCAGCTCCCAGGCTACTGCACCAGGCAGCACAGTTTAGGGAGGAGGTGAGCAGCCAACAGCAGCAAAAAACCAGGTTAGGGCCTGTTAGAAAAGCTGGACAAGTCCATGGTCTTAGGTTGCAGAGCCACTGGCCATAATCTTCGAAAACTCACGGTGGTCAGGCCAGGTCCCAGATGATTGGGAAAGGGCAAATATAGTACCCATATTTAAGAAAGGGGGGAAAAGGAGGATTTGGGGAACTACAGACCAGTCAGCCTCACCTCAGTCCCTGGAAAAAGCAGGGAGCAGATTCTTAAGGAATCCATTTCTTAGTTCTTGGAGAAGAAGTTGATTAGAAACAGTCCAGCATGGATTCACCAAGGGCAAGTCATGGCTGACCAACCTGATTGTCTTCTATGATGAGATTAACTGGTTCTGTAGATGTGGGGAGACCAGTGGATGCGGTATTCCTTGATTTTAGCAAAGCTTTTGAGAGAGTCTCCCACAATGTTCTTGCAGACGAGAGTGGGAGTGTTGCTTGCAGGTCAAGAGAAGTGATTACTCCCCTGTATTCGGCATTGGTGAGGCTGCATCTGGCATACTGTGTTCAGTTTTGGACCTCCCACTACAGAAAGCATGTGGACAGATTAGAAAGAGTCCAGCGGAGGGCAGCAGAAATGGTGATGGGGCTCAAGGGCATGACTTATGAGGAAAGACAGAGAGAACTGGGCTTATTTAGTCTAGAGAAGAGGAGACTGAGGTGAAGCGAACAGTTATGCCAGAACAGGAGGTGCCTTGAGGCACCGGAGATCTCTGCTGTGGTTGGACTTCCTCTTTCCTTGGGCACCAAGGAACTTCGAGCCGCTTGTCCATGGGGTGTTTCCCTCAGCTTCCCCTCCCTTGATCTTAAATAAAATGAGAGTCCTGGGATGGTATGAACAACCCGTGAGAATGCTAATGTCATTGGTACTCTTGGGGCTCCCCTATATCCTGTTCACGTGCCAGCCAAGGTCTGGCTGATGCAGGTGTTCCTGCCCCCCAGGCTAACATGGCCTGATGCCTTTGACCTGCTCTGGGGTTTTGATGATGCCAGACCCGTAAGTGATTCCAGGGCCTCATAATTCACTTTTGATTGCATTCAGTTCATCAAGCCATACTCCAGGCACACTGAGTTTTCAAAAATTAACAGAGTACATAATTAATTTGTTCTACATAAATAAAGTTCAAAATTAATCTTGTAGATAAATACGGTTCATAATTAATTCACTGGCTTTCTTAAATAAAGTTCAAAATTAATTCATGATGGACAGCAATCAGGTCACAGCCCCCAGTTAATTCCTGGCTGTTCAGCAGTCCCTGCTCCAAGTAATTCACCCACTCAAATCAAACAGTCCAGCCTTAGTTGCTTCTGTATGTGAGGTTCCTTACCCACCTCAAATAAGTAGTCTGCAGCTTCTCAAATTAGCACTGACCATTACTTTAAAGCATTATGCAATTTAAAGGACAGACAACATCTTTGCTGTGCCCGTGAGTCAGGCCACGGTCACTATCGTGCTCACATGCCCTCTTTTGCAGTGTCAGGTTCTGGGGTCCATTGTGAGCCCTACTGTGGCCAACCCTGGATCACTGGGTGGCTGGATACCCCTCTGGGCTTCCAGGCTGGGAAGTCAGCTCAATTTCTTGCCAATCTTGTTGGTGTTGCAGGGTTGAATGAAGCCGCAGTACTCAGTTTCCTCGGCTCCACTTGCGTTTTTCTAGCGGGCTCTGGGCACAAGTCAGTGGCATAATAGCCTCAAAGAACAGGTACTTATAATTTGCAGCAGTAGTACTGCTTGCTGCTTCACTTCCACCAGCTCTGCACCTCTAGGTAAGTGTCAGCCATTTCCTGCCTTTACCAGGCATTCTGCTGCATTCCTCTGGTGTCCTGCTGTGCCTTTTGGGTCCTCCCATGTCAGGACCAGTACACGTGGTGTACCGCACTGTTTACACAGGGGATTTAATAGCAGCCTTCAACTACCTGGAGTGAGGTTTGATAGAGGATGGAGCTAGACTGTTCTCAGTGGTGTCAGATGACAGAACAAAGAGCAACAGCCTTAAGTTGCAGCAAGGCAAGTTTAGGTTAGATGCTAAGAAAAAAATTCTCAGTAGGAGGGTAGTTATACATTGGAACAGGTGACCCAGAGAAGTTGTGGAATCTCCATCCTTGGAAGGTTTTAAGACCCAGCTAGACAAAGCTTTGGCTGGGATGATCTAGTTGGGGATGGTCCTGCTTTGAGCAGGGGGTTGGACTAGATGACTTCCTGAGATCCCTTCCAACCCTAATTTTCTATGATTCTATGAGTTCTAGGTTTGTTGCATAACGTGTGCTAGTAGATGTTAAGTAACCAAATACAGGTCCAGTCATGTGAACCAAATCTGTCTGGGCAACACTAAATCCTGGTTAGTAAGAAACATAAATCATTATGCTGGTAGTCCTCAAACAGTTGTAATCCTTCTTGAATTTTAGTTGTTTTGAGATGGCCAAGGTTTCTTTTTGTGTGCATGTGGTTTAAAGGAAGAAAGAATTTTTATTGAAGCATTGTGATAAAAAAGCACCCAATCAAGACATTGTTCAGCTGATGCATCTTGGAACCAGAAAAACTGAAAGATGTTTGCATTTAGCTGCTCTTTTTATTTTTATAATTACATTTTTAACATCAGGAATACTGTTTTTTTCAGATGCATCCAGCATTAACTGAGATGGCTGAAGCAGGATAGATCATTACAAGTGAAAAATATACAAAGTTTATTATTACTGTTTATTAAGTTGGCCACATTAGCTATTCCTTTTTAATTAAATTGGCAGGTTAACCCTGACTCAGAGGAATTGAGTTTGATCTCTGTTGTTATGACTATGGAGCCTCTCAAGAGATTCAAAATCATTTATCAGAAGGGGGCAGTACTGTTAACTCTGATTACCCATTGGCTAGTCCCAAATGAAAATAAACAATGGTACACATGTAAATGCTTGATTAAAGTCTAGGCAGAAATCAGCTGAACTGAAAGAGGCTTTCAGTTGAGTCACCTTTTTTTCTTTTGTGCATACTTGGGAAACTAGATTTGCATGTAGATGCTATCATATCTTTATAAAATACAGCATAAGCTTACAGTAAAAGTTTGGGAGCAAGGGGTATCTGTTGCTGAAAAAGCTAATAATTACCTCTTCATACAAAGGAAAGACCTAAAAATCTTGATATAGCTAAGCTTTCAACTCCTAGACAGTGGTCTCTGTAGGCCAGGATTCAAGTGATTTATAAAGTTACATTGTTACCTGATCAATTCTGTGAAGATTGGAAGGATCTTTTATCAAAAGATTTTTTTCTTAATAGTTTGAAGCGTCTCTACACATTTGTTTAAAAGCAGAAACAAAACTAAACACATAAAACAACACCTCTGTGGATATTTTTCCTTGTTCTGTTGCTCACCTTTTGTTATTGACAGGAGAGTACAAGTCATGTGCTTCTTGCTGTCAATACCCATCCTGTGCTGGGAAATGCATGTGTGTTCTTGGTGGGTGAGGAGAATGTACTCTATATCAGTGGTTGGCAACCTTTACTGACCATAGTCCAGGATAACTCCACTCGGGTCAGGGGTGGGCAGGCACTAGGACCCATCCATTGCTGCTTGGGATGGGTAACACCACCAAAGCCCCGTGTACAAAGCCATAGATTGCTGACCCCTGCTCCATACAATTGGTACTATTTCCTGTAACTTTATTGCAGTAAGAATATTTTATTCCTTGATCAGGCAACCTAGACTGTATTATGAATTTACAGTAAATTTGAATGGCTACTATACTTGCTGAGTCAGTGTTTTAAACTAAAATGTGGTTAGTTTAGTCTATGTATAGGACTCTGAGGCCAATGGGGATTTTTGAATCTGACCTGGTTTGTTTTAGCTTTCTCCAAGATTCAAAGTGTCTGTCTGATTTTATTAAAAATAACCTTCTCAGACAGCTGGATATTTTGGTATGCATGTTTTATTTAGATGCGACTTAAACCCTGTTCAAGAGTCTGGATGTAAATTGAGAATGCCTTTTTACTAGTAGTACTCCATACAAGTGACATTTCTGTTATAACCATGCCATCCTAACTGGGAAGAGAGGTCCAGTTAGCTGACTGTTTAACATGTTTTTTTCTCTCTTGTAGCAGCAGTCCATGGCACAACAAGCCTCCCTGCAGCAGGTTCTAGCCAGCCAGCCAGTTTGTCCATTGCAGCCTGCAGCCCATTTGTTACCCCAGTATCAAACCCAGAATTCTCAGGTGGCAGCTAACAGTATACAACTAAAACCCCTACAGATTTCTACTGTGCCACAGGCTCCTCAAGTCCCACCCACCCAGGTAAAGTACTTTTGAGATATCACTGGACAGTTATCATTTAGAGGCATGCCTCCTTCAAGTAGAGCTTTCTGGTCACTGATTAATGTAACCTGCATCAGTTTTCAACCGTTTCCTGAAAATGTGCATCAGTTAAATTATACTTCAACATTATGTAGCTTTTAAATGTTACTTATATTTTTCATGATTTTTTTTCCTTAGTGAATCAGAAATATTCTGTGAAATAATCCTAAATCTTGCCTGTTTGACTTGATTATTGTTAGCTATTAAAATTACAATAACTGTAGTTCTGTATTTTTTTTCTTTCATGGTAGACCCTCTTTCTCATCCCAGTCTGAAGAACATGACCATTGGCCCACTCTTATGTTCTTAAGCTCCTACCTTCACTTTCTTTTCCACTACTCATCCATCTCCTTTCCTAATTCTCTGCCTCTCTCCACTACCAGTAGCAGAGATGAACCTTTACTTTGGCCTAAAGTGATGACATTCCTATACAAGCCACTCAGTGGGTTAGCTAACAGTGAGTCTTAAGTTGTGAAGCAGCTTAAACAAAAAGGAAAAGCAAGTTGCTTCTGTGATGTACACATCTTTTGGCATCTTACCAAAACAGACTAAAGGAAGCAGTAAGAAAAATTCTCAACATTTGCTTCTAATACATTTTTAAAGGGCAAATGAAATCCTTTCAATTCCAAAAGGAAGGTATCTGCCTTAAATTTCCTATGAAGTTTTAAAGCAGCCTTACTCTAAAGAATTTCTGACTTAATTGCTACTTGTTAATCTAATACATTTGAGCATGACCATGGCCATAAAATTACTGAATTATTCAGTTTTTATTTTTTTTCTTGGACTTTCAATAAAAGATAACCTGTTTAAAAAATCTAGGAGTGTATTATGCCCTCTCTTGCACACAGTATTGCCATTGACTACAGGAAAACTTACCCTGAAGTACTTATGTGGATGTTTTAAAAGGGTAAATATGATATTAAAGGCATTTTAAAAATGAGACTCTGACTGTACAAGCACTTGTGCATATTGTAATTAATTTGCTTTTTGGTAGGGAAACTAATCGCTCTCATAAGTTTTTGCAGGGTGGGACCATAGTATGCAATATCCCTGGTGGTGCATGCCAGAGGCCTGAAGGCATGTTATGTTAGCTTAGTTTGTGAGAAATGTTAAATTACAGGCTGGCAAAACAGGGTAGTTATAGTTTGCTATGTTAGTGGGAGTTTGTGTATTTAAGAATTGTTTTTACAGCTTTTTCTGTACTGCACATTTGCAATATGGGCTTTAAAACAGTTAATTTTGCATATGATAGGGTTACATTTTAAAACATCTTTATAGTCTGATTTTTGTTCGTTTCAGAATAAAAGTAATGATTCTGGTATTCGTAGGTTGCTCTGGCTGCCAAATGGTCTCAGATATAGTTGTGAATTTCTAGGATTTAAAGTGGCCAGATCTTGAAAATTCTCCTTTTGTATCCAACAATGTAAATTGTTTTTATGGATGTTTGTAAACTTCAGAGATTGGACAGAAGTGACTAAGAAATTGACATAAGTATCATGGGTGTAGGTTGTAGCTGTGTTGGTCTAAGGACATGGGCAGACAAGGTTCTTTGGGTGAGTCTGGTGTCTTTTATTATCATTTTAGTTGTAATTTAAGTTGGTCTAATTAAAAGAGATCAGTGTCCCCCAAAGAACTTTTGTCTACATAAGTATCATGGCACACATGATTTACGTACTTACATGGCAGATTAAAGTACTTTGTACCATCAATGAAAACATTTGCAATTTATGTGATATTATATTTTTTTCAGATTCCTCAGTTTCCTGTCATTCCTGCAATTACTCCTCTGGCAGGACTTGACAACCTTCCTCCAAACCTCTCTGATTTACCTGCTGCAAGTGTACCCCCTATTCCTGCTCCTTCTCAGTATTTTACTCCAGCTGTGATTTTACCAAGCCTTCCCATGAACCCTGCTCTGCCTCTGGCACCAAACTCCCCTGCCCTACCCATGCAGGCAGTCAACCTTCCTCATACTACTGTGGCTTCTTTGGTCTTGCCTTGCCAAACAATAGTGCCAAATATGCCGGCTGCTCCAATACCTTTACTTGCTGTGGCTCCACCGGGAGTGTCAGCTTTGCCAACACATCATGCAGTATCCCAGCTGTCCCAGATGTACCAGACTACCTTCCAGCAGATAATTCAGAATGAAGCTCCCTCTCCCCATCACACTCAGAGCACGCAAGCAGTTTCGCAGCAGCAGCAGCTGCCTCCACTTCCTCAGTCACTTCAGCCAAGCATAATTCATCTTTCAGAACAGACTATGTCTGCATCTGGGGCTGGTAACCAGGTAATCCATTTGACATTGGACTATCAGTACTTGAATGTAGGATGGTTATTGAAAGCAGCAGTTCTTGTAAACTGTTCCATTGTTCCATGGCCTTTTTGTTACTCACATTTAAGATGTTTTACTCAGATTTATTGTATTGGCCAGGAGATGCAGTATGAAATAACTAGTGGTCAGACTAGGGTTAATCAGGTGAATCTGTTGCTCATCTTGAGACTGTATGGAATGAATTTCACAGGTTTTATGAAAGTATGGTGGTCTACTAGACTCTGAGAAGGAAGGAATAGAAACACTTGAACTCCTTTTTCCTTCTCCCCCTCTCCCAGCTAGAAGGAAAAAAATGGTCATGCGGAGAGGACGGACATCATGGTACAGTTACATAACTGAGAAAATATGAAACTGCTATTTTAATATCCATACTACAGTACATGCATGGTGTCTATAGGTGTAGGTTACTTCTACATACGTATGTGGGATTACAGATGTAACTGAGCCATTTTGCTGATGTGGGACTGTTCACGGATAAATGTTGTTGTTGTGGTGGCTTTTTTTCTTTTTAAACTAAAGTAACTATTTGGCGAATGCTTTTCAGAAAGCTGCTGAAAGGATGTCTACGAATAAATACTAGCTGCTGGTCTCCCTCCTGCTCCCCCCAACACCCTCCCAGTCCCTTAGAACAAATGAAGCATAAAATAGGACTTCTAATATTAGCACTACTTAAAAGATAAGTAGGTTCAGAACTTGGTAATGAGTCTGCACATAATAATACTACTGTCATCTTCAGTGTGATGACAATGTGCAATGCTGCGTGACCCAAGCAGAAGAAAGGACTAAATCTGTTAAGAATTGCTTGCTTTCAAAAACAAAGGTTGGACAAGCCTGTATTCTTTTACATCTCTGTTTACTGTAGCGTCTGGATTAAATTCATAACATTCCATTTCCACCTACCATTTAGAACAGTAGCTCCAGTATTCCACATTATATCTACACTTCTGTCTTCAGCCATATATTTGGTGCAGAAATATTGTTTGTGAAGAATTATAGCTCATTTTGGGGCCTGATAGGTTTTTGTCTGAACTAAGCAATGGTAATATTTCCATTGCTTTAAAGAGCTGAATCAGGCCCACTCTGTATGGCAAACATCATGATAATGATACTGATATTCCTAAACAAGTGTTGACACAGTTGCAATTTACTGACAGGATTCTTCCACAGATACTAAAATATTTTATTAGGATGAATAATTGCTAATCCAAATGAAATGAAAGAAGTTGCCCACTGTACAGAATATTCAGAACATAGTGTTCAGTCTTTAAAGCCCTTTTAGAGAGAGTTTATTTCAATGAATAAAGGCATTCCAGTTCAGTAAGTCTGTTTTCATGATACTGATGGGTAATACTTGCTTATTCCCTATCTCTCCTAGGTAAAATGCACAATCTGAAAATTATTAATTATTCTGGGAATAGTTTACTGTGTGCTTTAAAGTGGTTAATACTAAAAGAAAAAAAATACCAGTATTACCTTCTCATCTTCAGCACTGAGCAAACTGCTGTCCAGAGAGTTTTTTCATGTTAGGCTCTTCTGTAACGCCATTTCATGATATAAAGCATGCTGTACCTTTATTTCTACCTACATGAAAACTTACAGTAATAATTCAGACTGAAAATCCGTATTGTGGATACAATATATGTAGTAATGATGACAGTATGTGTCAGTATACTTTTATATACATAAAACCTCTAGGTGCAATAATAAATTTAAAAACACCCATAAAAATCAATAATACAGCGTGTCAGTAGTAGTACTTAAGAACCCTCCATTCTGTACTTTCCTTTGCTTCTTTCCCACATTCCCACACCTCTTCAGGAAAAGCGTGGAAAAAATAAGTAGGTTTTGAAATATGCCTTGGATATCAAACTCAGCCTTTTGAAAACAAATTCCCTTGATGTCCCTGTGTGGAGAATGACTTGTCTTTAAATGTACAAATTAAAGGACTGTTAGTTTGGACAACAGTATGAGGAAAGATGTGGTGTCTAAGATGATCAGAAGCCACATATAGATCCTGATACCACAGGTTACTTCAGCATCCAAATACATGTCACACAAGGAGGAAATCCACTGAGATAAGCATAAAAACTCATGTACAAAGTTAATCAGAAGTGTTTGCAGCATTGAGGTTATAGAGCTGAATAGTAGTACTTTCATTTTAATCCTGAAGCTAAATGGAAGTCAGTGCCATCTATGGAAAACTTACCAAATATGTTCATTGTGCAAGATATAAACAAGCATCTTGAATAAAGTCTGAAATGAATAGCCCAGTGCATTGTCTGTGTTGCTATGAGGGTTTTTTTCTCCACCTGCATACCTAGGCTTGAAGAGAGAGAGTAGATTTCCCAAGAAATGGCATACAACCAGTGTGCTGAATTTCTAAGAAGGATCCAACTTTGTTTTGCATAATTTAATTCCTGTAAATTAAGAAAATATAAAACCTAAGCAGGTATTAATTTGATGTCATCTTTGCTACACTTTGGTACAATGTTGCTCAACCTCTGGTCCGTGGAACCATGTCATCCAGTCTGTGGGGCTCTCCACAGATCTGGAAATGTGGTGATGGGAGAGCAATAGCAGTATTAATTACTCCCAGAACTGTAGCGATGTAATGCTGTCAGTGTTCCCCTAATATCAAATTTCTGGACCCAGGGGGAGCCCCATGGCTTACATGACATGGCCTGTACACTGGACCATGCTAGCTTGTCTGGTGGTGCTGCAACTGAATCTGGTGCCTGGGGTTGGGCTGGTGTACTGGGTTGTACTGCACCAGTGGACCAACCCTGTGTCCTGACCCCATGCCAGATCTGGCCCATAGACTAACCCTGCACATTTGGCCTGCATAGCTAGCTAGGTTGATCACCACTGCCTTAGTAAACTTTGTAAGAAATGCCCTCTGTTTTATTTTTCTGTTTAAACTCTTTGTGGCTCCCCCTTTCCACTTCCAACAAATAAAAACCATTCAAGCATGTTCTCACTGCAGTTATAAATGGGTTTTCATTAATAAACATGGCCTTTGCACTTTGACTTGAATGAGTCAAACACCATAAAGAGAGGTTTTCTTAATAGGTCTTTATTGTATTACAACAGATTATTGGACAACCTCAGTATGCTTTGGAAACTGGAGCCCAGGTGCCTATAATGCCAGTACAGCCTTCGATAATTATGTCACCACCTTTGCAGTCACAGCCTGAAATATTGCCTTCCTGCCTTGGGCAAGAAAATCTTTCACAGCTTCGTGGTAGTCTTGCTACACCTAGTGCAACAGTGCCCATAGATCAGTGTCTGCCTCTTCAGCCTTCGGGTCTTCTGCAACTTCAGCCAGAGTTTTCCCAGCCTATGGGAAAGCAGATCTCAGCTCCATGTTCAACTATCCAGTCGATTACAGAGTCATCTCAAGAGGTAGAACCATTTTTTTCCCCCCTTAAATAACTACCAGTCTTGCCATTAACCTCCTTTATGGTTATAAATTTATCTCAAAGAAGAGTTTATCCAAACTCGCTGTGTAGAGCTGCTTAGCTTAGATTTTGAGACAATGGTTCATTCAGTAATAAGTCAACTTTTTCTTAACTCCTGTTGTAAACAAAACAATGTTATAATTAATTACCTAGGAAGTGTCTCCTTTAAGTTAGTCATTGGAATAATAAACATTAGGGGAAACCAGCTAGCAAATACCTGTTCACCTTTATTTTTACAAAGATAGAATAGAAATCACTGTGGAAATGTCATACTAGGGTTATATCCAGTAGAGCTCCATTCAGTGTTTTGTCCAGTCTTGTCTTAAATGTCACAAGTAATGTTGCTTCCAGTATTTAGCTTGGAAAAACTGTTCCATAATCTAGCATTTTCTTGTCTGAAAGTTCTTCATGATGCATATTCTGAATCTTTTTCCCATCTCATTACTTTCTAATGTAGTGTCTGCCTGTATTACCCTGAATTCCACTCCATTTTCAACTTTCTAAATTTTCCAAATACTGAGAGATGTTATCATGTCCCTTTTGTAATCATGTAAGCAAGCTGTAATTTGCAGTCTCAAGTGTTTCTGTATAACAGAATTACTTTGTCCTGCCTACTCATCTGTATTTCAGTTTTTCTTTGCATGCTGCCAGTTGTTTGGCTCTGACTTGTGGAAAAGGTTTTAAAGATGAATATTGCCTTCCCATTCATCCTCATATGCAAAGCAATTTTATGTTGGCCTTTTGGCTCTCATATCTGATTGCAAAACTGCATCTAACTTGCTATCCCCTCCAAATCTGAAATCCCCTTCAACACTGTTGCTTTCCAGGGTTCTTCCTTCAATGAAGTATCTCTCTTCTGGAGTATCTCTTCTCCAGAAGCAATAGCTTTTATCTTTTCAAACTTACAGCCCCTGTTTTGTGTGTCTGTATTCAATGATATCTGTACGAGACTGGGAAGAAGCTATAAATAATGTCCTCTTCCAGATCATCACTGAGGATGTTGAGTAAAACTAGATCTAGAGCCAAGCTTTGAAACACCCCCACAGGACTCTACTTACTTTTTGGATTTTTTTTCTCTTCACTAAGAAGGCTTTGAGGTGCATGCATGTCACGTTATGTAGGCTGGGGGTATATCCTGCAGCCCAATGTTTTACATGAGTTTTGTAGCTCAAATGTAGGTAGTGCATGGAACTTCGCCTGCAGAAACCCCAGTTATACCTAACACCTGTTCTTTCCATCCTTATGTAGTGTTTTTCCTTCTGCCCACTTTGATTCCTATGCCCTACGTGCCAAAGAGCTGGTACAGACAGGGTTACTAATCCTGTGGTCTCAGGCAGAAGGCTCCTTGAAAAAAGAGTATATTGTGTTACTGCAGTGCAGCATGTTATGGAGTACAGTTTGCTGTATGCTGACTGAAATGCAGCCTGCTAGCTACTACATACTGAAGCATCAGGAGTCTCTGGGAACCTGTATCCACTATTTCCATCCATGTAAAACAGTTCTAAATAAATTTCCCCCATTTTCATGCTTGCTTTTATAGGATCAACTCACTGAAGATCCCTTGGTCCTCCCTGCCCCAAGTGATATAGATGAGCAGTTTGGTGGGAAAGGTTTGCACTGGCAATAGTGTACCTAGGGGCAGGAATGCAATAGATGCAGCTGCCCCATGTGGCAGGGGGGGAGTGCAAAAAAAGGTGGCAGCTGCTGGCAGTGATGTTCGCAATCACAAACAGGAAGTCGCCGCTTCCACTTTGTCCTGGCCACCCAGCCATATCCCGACACTACTAGTTCTTGGGATTTGCTACTTGGAGACCCATTTGAGGACTGTAATAGGGCCCAGATTTATTTGAACTTTGCCCACCCTTTACAGACACTTGATTAAATGGCCTGTCCAAAACCAAACCTCCCATATCACATAGTTGCATCACTGCATGCAGGGCAGTTTTGGTGGGCTTAGGTGATCATTCTTATCCATTTATTCTACAAATCTTCAGCTAAGTTTGAAACAACTCTTGTCTGATATTAGTAAAATGTAGATCCATGTAGTGGTCAAATTGATCAGCTCCTGTTGTGAATGGGCTGATCTCAGCCACTGTTAAGTACTTTTGCTAAGATTTTTCTTGGGTGTGACATTCTCCAGTGGGTTTCATGCCATACATACTATAATTCAAAACAAAGCATTTCATTTCCACTTTGCCATAATGCTTCCAGCTATCTTTCTATTTTGTTTGAGTGCATGTGACAGTGCCCATATTCAAGGTAATTTTGAATTGATCAAGCAAGTAAGATTTTTGTAAGACACTTGATCCAAGTGCTTTAATAAAAATCTAGATATGTTATGTATATGTTCTTATTCATTAATTTTGTGATTCAGTTGATGGTGCAGTGCAGTTTGGAATGACCTCTTCGTCAGACAAAAAACCAACATGAATCTGTTAACATCTGAAGGCTGACTAGTTTCAACTGTGCTGTGCAAACTTTGTGTTTTTCATTAGTCAGCAGTTGTGATGGACTCATAGACTGCTTCCCTGAATATATGGCTATACTAGAATTTTTAAATTGCCTGTTTTGCTGTTGCTATCACCAGTTATCTCCATTGGTTGGAGTGCCAGGGCAGACGGGTCCAGTAGCTGTTGGCACTTCAAGCATCATCTTGCCTAGCTGTCAGAACAGGTCTGTACTCAAAGGTGGATAGAACTCAGATGTTTATATATGAGCACTACTGGCGGTGCAAGTAAATCACTGACAACAGCAGTTGGAGATGCTTTCTTTTTGAAAATGTTTTATTTGTAGAGATGGTGAAAGATGTTAGGAGGCTAGTATGGGAATGTTGCTTTTCTCCTTTATTCCAAATTAATAACGCATCGGTCAATAATAAATAAACACATAATTAAAATACTAAACATTAAATATAGTAGGATGTATTTTACTATAGAATGAAGTGGAAAGTAATAAAAAAAAGGTCAAATTTTGGGTCTGTTTAAAAAATGTCAGGTAGGTAATGACATGAATGTGAAATGTACTAAAGTTACTTTCTCACTATGAGATATTCATTAACTGCTTATTAATATAGGACCTACTGTGCTTTCTGCTCTTCTGCTATAGGGCAAGCAGTGGGCAAATGCACTAATTAGCAAACTGTTCCAAGAGCGGATGTGTGTGTATTGATATTTGTGTGCAAACAAAAGCTATGTTGGCTTGTGCTCCAAAATAAAAGCTGGGGACAAAAGCAACATTAAGTGGAAAAAAGACAATTTAGAGACTTGCCAAGTTCAGAGAATGATTTACTCAGTAATATGTTATTAAAATATTATTTTTTGGAAAATGTCTTTTGAAATGCTCTTTCAGAAGACTCTTAATAATGTTCTATTTCTTCAGATACAAATATAATGTATTCAATTTCCATAGTTTTTTATCTTTAAATTTTCTCCTCTTATATTTTAGGATGCAATGCAGGATAAACAGCAAACACTATCCCAGAGCTGTGAAAGGTATACTTAAAATCTCTCCAACATGTGAGCATGTTTTATTTCAGGAGACTTTTTCTTCCTGTTTAGGATTGTGGTATGGGTGGGTTAGGAGAGCCAGGCTACACAAAATAGGTAGAATGGAAGAAGTAGGGGCTAGGTACTAGGAAACTAAAGTGTCAGGTCTTTAGGGGAAGACTATCCTAAACTTGCTCTACACCCAGGTTTTTTTTCTGTGTTTTTTTTTTTTTTGTTACCTCTGTAACTCTTCTACCAGAATAGTTGGTGATAAAATCCCTAGCACAGATAGTGTTATATGGGCATAAAGGTGTTTTTAATACCCCTATGGCTTATAAACGATATCAAACACCTCCATACTGACAAACATCATCCACCCACTGGGGTTAGGGGAGACAGGTGTGTGCTGTACTGCTAAATGACTTCCTGCCCCTGGGGCAGGGGGCTAGACTCTCTGATCCTCTGGGGTCCCTTCCAGCCCAAATGTCTGTGAAATCTATATGTAGTAGATGTGGCCAGCTGCTTTTAGAATGCTGAGTATGGTGAAACCCCAGAGTAGGTTGGAGGCATGAAGCATGAACATAACATAACAGGCGGTCAGTAAGAAGTGTACCCACCTACGTATCTTCTTGCATACAGCATTCCCTGGTATAAAAGATGCAACCCCTCTTCCCCGCTCCCGCCCCTGTTCTGCCTTTGAAAAAGCTTTCCATGTAACAAGTAACAGAGTAGCAGCCAACAGCCAAGCCTACCCATTGTTTTGCTCTCTGGATCCCATGGAGTTACTTTTACTTTGGCCAGGCAGAAGTTTAACTTGCAAAAACTACTGTTACAGTATTTCCTCACTTGTAAAGCATGCCCTGATTTCCAGCAGCTGGTTTTTGGGGAAGAGGATGGATATCTGTGAGAAAATATGGAATTATAATTTTCTTTAACACTCTTTTTGGGTTTGTAAGCTGCAAGTTTATAAGTTTGAAATTTGTCTGACTTCCTTTATATTTTTTTCTAGCTGAAAAATGTATATCTAACTCCTAGGTTAGGTGAAGCATATCTTGCATATTAAGAATAGAATATTTTCTTCTGTCCCCATTTCTGCTTTACCAGAGGCGCCAGGCTGACAAAGTAGATCATTTTGGAGCCTTAAAATAATACCTACCTTGTGAGGAATTTGAAAAATGTCAAGTCCTGGGGAAAAGGAAGAGGAGAGGATTTACCCTTACCTTCTTGTCAGAAATATAGGGTGTGTGTAAATGAAACCGGAGACCCTAAATTGAAGCAGTGGGTTTTTAAAAACATTGCTTCAATTTAGGGCTCTTTAAACCCTCATGTTGTGCACATGCCCAACTTACCTGCCTTAAGCTGCTGGTGGGGGGTGGAGGCAGTGGCTGGTGCTTCCCTGTGCAGCTGCCCCCTCCCCTGGAGGCACCTGCCTGCAGGCACGCAGCTCGGGCAGTCCCGCAGGCTACTGCAGCCATGGAAGGAAGCGCCAGGTCCCAGCACAGCTCATGCAGGTAGGCAGGCCTGGTGGGGGAGAGATCAGGCCTCCCCCCCTTTGGGTGGAGCCTGCCTTCCTCAGCTACTGCCAGGCTGCCTGCCTTCAGGACTTCCTGTAGAGCCCCTGAGGTGCACAGAGCCCGTGTTTTGCTCCACGGCTGGTAGGGCAGCAAATTAAAGCTTCTCTGAGGAGTTTCTTTGCTGTGCCCCAAGGCATTTAGGGTGCATTACACCGCTGACTTTGCAAAAGCATTTAGCCCATTTTAAAGTGTCGTGCACACATGCCTGTCATTTCATCTACACGTGGCCATAGAGTGCTTAACTCTTTCAGTCACTAGCCTATAGAGGGAGGGGAGGTGTGACACTTTTCTGATCGCATCCATTTTTTCATGAAATATAATATTCTATGAAATTTCAGAACAGAATATACACTTTAAAATTTACAGTCACTTTCCAGACTTTAATTCCTTAGTGTGATTAAATGAGAGAAAATGAGTTCACTCAAGCTTAGTGAATAAGCTACGGTATAGTCTTCTGTAAGAAAGGATGCAAACTATTTAGTGGTGAATGTCTTGAATAATTATTTAGCTATTTTGCTATGTTATATAAAATTTACCTTCTTAGCTGTAGTAACATTAAGAGCAACCTATGTCAGAACCCTGTAAGAATATCCTGAGACTTCTCTTCTCAGGATGCACATCACTTAAATTAGCATGAGTTGTGTGGCCCCTTCATAAAGTGGAGAATAAGTACATTGCAGTAAAATGGCCTGCAGAAATTGTATATTGCAGAGTATGTCATCAAGGCAGTAGGCAAGGAACATGCCCAGAACAATTATTGTATTTTTCCCAGTGATTAAAAGACTGATTATTTCAGTACACCTCACATGCCAGTAAGATGAAATATTATCTCTTGCATCTAAAAATAAAAGGAATTGTTAATTTATCGTTAGTAGCTGGACCTCTAGTCAGCTTGCTGATTTGCATTCATGACACCCCCTTCCCATGTTTGAACACCATGCAGTCCAAGTATCTTGGTGATTGCTGCTAATAGTGTCACTCTCTTGCCCCTGATGGATACAAGGTGGCAGTCTCTTGTGGAAGTTCTAGATGGATCCTTTCCCCCAGAGAGTATAGAACCTGGTGGATGGTCTGAAAATAGAAGTTTGGAAAATGGAGATCCTTGCAGTTCAAAAGACAGCTTTAAGGATTCCTGAAGGAAAAAGGGCATGCCATTTATGCATGAATATAATGACTTGTTGGAATTCCATTACCCTAACTCCAATGCCTGTGCCTAAGTAGGGACATAGATGCTGTTTTCAAGTACAAAAGAGGCATGCTATTTTTTTGTAGTCATGGTATTTCTTTCTCTTCTCTTTCCACATCCCCATCTTCTATGGGTTTTTTCTCTTCTTTTTTTTTTTTTAAAGCTGCATGATTCCTGACATTGCTTCAGGTAGAGAGATGAGCGATAGCTTTGAAGGAGTGACTGGAAGTGGAAAACTAGAAGGAAAACCTTCAAAGAAGCATAAGAAATCTACACGTGCTCGTTCACGCCAGGAAAAGTCCAGCAAACCCAAACTGACCATTCTCAATGTGAGTGTACAACCTTTTTGTTTTAAACTGAACCTCTGTTTTTGTTATGCCAGGAATAATTCTAATGTTACTTTTTTTTTTATATAGGTTTGCAACACAGGGGATAAGATGGTAGAATGTCAGCTTGAAACGCACAATCACAAAATGGTGACTTTTAAGTTTGATTTAGATGGTGATGCACCAGAAGAAATTGCTACTTACATGGTATGGACTTATTTGTGCTGAAGTTTTTATAAGTTTCTTAAAATGTTGAGCTGCCCAGGTTTGTTAATACTGCAAAAAAACGCATCAGATATAAAATCAAGGTTCCCAAGTGACCTACTCCAATGTTAGAACTGGGGGCCAAGTTAAGGCCACACCCACTTTAATTCTGGTGTTTCTTAAGTTCTAAGAGCTTGACTTCACAACTTTATATGTCCCATTTTGAGCCTAATTTCATAAGTTTTTAAAAAGCAATCTGCAAAAAAAAATATCCATCACATAGCATCATATTGATGCTCACATGTATCATCAGTGGACTTGAACTATTTAGTTCCACCAGACGGAGCTCTGCCTTTTGAGCAGACATTAACTGACAAAGGATGCCAAAGTACTGATGTTGTGGGGATTGGCATTAGAACACATTTGCAGGTGTTTTGCACATGTTGAACATGGCAGAGGAATATGAAACTCAGAAATTTGGGGGTTCTTTCCAGGTTCTGGAATAGTGTGCTCAAGTGAGCACTGATTTTTTTTTTTTTTTCTTCCCCAACTGATATGCACCACATCCCCTTTATCCTGTCTTTTGTTCTAGCCATGTCTTCCCCACTTCTTGTTCCTTGTCCCTGGTCCATTCTCACTTGGCCCATCCTGGTCCCTATTTCTCCACCTTTCCACCTGGGCATATAAAAAAAAAAACAAAACAAAAAAAAAACAAAACAGTCTTGGTCTCCTTATTTAGCAAGTATTAAGCTTACCACTCCAATTACCCACCATCCATCCATTTGTCTTTCCATGTTTCCTGTTCCTACAAGGTCCCTGGCCAAATCTCCCTCCCATACTCCTTGCACAGTGTCAGTAGCATTCCAGTTGCTTGTCCCATCTCTTTGCCAAGCCAGTTCTAATTCTCGCATTATATCTAAAATGCCTTGTCAAATATGTCTTCTCTCTCTGCCTCCTTTCTGCCATGATAAAAAGATACTTGAAATGAAATTGCACCCCAAATAGGTAGCTTGGTGACATAAGCATCAGAAAACAGTGTGCTGCCAAATCTGATTAAAAGTTGAAAGGTAAAGAGCAATTGTAACCATTGTGGATGCTGCTGG
This sequence comes from Crocodylus porosus, assembly GCF_001723895.1. NCBI lineage: Eukaryota > Metazoa > Chordata > Crocodylia > Crocodylidae > Crocodylus > Crocodylus porosus. Next base: position 25,849,911 of record NW_017728917.1, read on the forward strand.
CAGGTAAGAAAGCAGAAATATAATTTAAGTAAGCCACGGATGTATTGAGTAACATATCTGGGAGTTATCTAGCAATAACTTGTCTGCTGCGAATCATTTTTTAATCTTTTCTATCTACAAGAATACTGTCATCACAACATCCAAAACTGTTGCCTTGGTCCTACCACCCTCTGTAGGATCACACCAGATTCTCATCACATAAGGGCACCAGCCCTATTCCCTGCCTTCTGCAAGCAATGCCTTTTATCCTACTCTGAGTCCTGGTTTATCAGGTGTTCAGTGATACTGAACACTTGTCTACACTAGGTACTTGCCAGTTTGTCACAAAATGAATTTTACAGCTTAAACTACTCACCAGGCCTCTGAGGAAGGCAAAAAAACTCATTCCCCTTCCCAGAGCAGTCTACCAGGGAAGGAAAAATCACTTCTCAGTCCTATAAAAATATCTAGTATGAAGCCTACATAAAAGCCAACCCCTCCTTTCCTCCCCCCCACCCCCTCCCAAAAAAAGCAACAAAAACCTAAGTTTACCCTAATGTCAAAGTGGGGAATGAGAAGGAGCACAGCATAGCATAGTACTTCAGGTAGGAAGAAGGGCATACAGTATGGAAACCAAATCCAAGTCACAAAGTCCCTGTCTGTGGGGATGGAATGAGGGGGCAGGAGAGGAAGGTACAGACTTTCTTTCCTGCTGATTCAGCTACAACCCTTCCACTTCCAGGGTGAGGGCCAGGGAAGCATTGTTTCTGTAATGCCACTGATGATGTGATATGATTTAATGCTATTTTGGATTGTAGACGCAATGGACTTGATTTTTCACACTGATTGTGAGCTGTCATGATTCTAGATTAAATCAGTGGAAGCTGTGGGGCTCAAGCATCCTAACAGTGAGGCTCTGTGTTTAATAGCTAAAGAGTTTCAGGTTTTTGTCTGCGTTTCAGTAAAGGGTCTCTTATTATGGGATGAGAAGCTAGAAGACTTTGAATCAAGGCTTCTAGGCTTATAAAACTGCTCATTTTTTGTGATGGAATGAATTCTTGTTGACCAGAAACCAGATAAGAATGTCCTCTTTTTATATTCTAGTTACCATGATAAATGGTGCATGATGTTTGTCAACAGGTATAAACTTTCAGTTAGCTGAGACCATAGAAAGAATATTAACAAATACATTGTCATTACAGCCTTTATCTTTAATGTGTTCTTACAGGTAGAGAATGAATTCATTTTGCAGACTGAAAAAGAAACATTCATTGAACAGATGAAAGATATCATTGATAAAGCAGAAGATATGCTTAGTGAAGATACAGAAGGAGAACGAAGTTCTGATCAGGGAACAAGTCCCCAGCAGGATGCCTACAGACTGGAAATGGATGAGGTGTAAACAGTGTTCCTTAAACAATTTCTAGTTGTTGAATCCAATTTTTTTTAACATCTAATTATGATCTTTTGAATTAGGTTTATACACTTTTTTCTGTAAAAGGGGTCTTAATTGAAAAAGATCATTTTGCTTTTATTTGGTTAACATGTGTAACACAATGTATCCTTAGAAAAAAGTTCCTGCATTAATCCATGTCTGTGACCAGTTTATTCATTCTTTTTTTAATAGGAAAAACGGCAATATCAAGTGAAGACACCTATGTATCAACAGAATGGTAAAAGTGCCTTTAAGTACAAATTTCATCTTGAACTGTTAAGACAGAGACTTGTATAATATCAGACAGTCCAGAAATTTAATAGTCTCAAGAAAACATGCACCAATTACAGGTGATTGGGAATGTGCCTAGAAAATGTAGGTGTTAATAGAGGCCATGGTTTCCATCAACAGCCTTTAAGTTCCAAACTGCTAGGTGAAGCCAATATATGGGCACCCAGGAGAGGTGTGAATTTCACTGACTGACCAATGGTGCCTGCTCCCAGCCCCCCCATAGGAGTGGTGTTTGAGAAGGAATAGCCGCAGCTTTCATATAGTGTACTCTGTTCCACCTAATAAATATATTTGTCAGGGGGAATTGAGAGATTGGATTTGCCAGTCTTGATGGTGGCAAATCTGAACTGAATTTGTTAACGTATAGGTTTTGGCCATCTCTCCATTAGCAATGGAAAGCCCCGTCCTTCTGCATACGTATGTATTTCATCACTTTCACAGAAAGAAGATGTCAGCATTGGCTTTCACTCACTCTGCTATTGCAAAGAGCCTCTATGAAAGGAAGCTTTCTTCCAAACGTCATGTCACCATGTGTTGTGTGCCTTTCTGTTCTCTGAACTGAAGGTGTGGGGAGGGGTTATACATGTCTGGGAATTAATAGCATTGCTTTGGCAAGTGCAGGAAAATGGTGTCCCTCCTAAAAGTAGGTTTTGTGCTTAGATATTGAATATTTGCTAGTCAGTTGTAAAATGTCACTTTTGGATGTCAGTTTGTAAATAGTTAA
>NW_017728917.1:25852440-25864896 GCF_001723895.1 Crocodylus porosus
TCCAGGGAAGGTGAGAGCACCACCTCTCTGGGAAGCCTATTCCAGGCTCTGGCCACCTTTACAGTGAAGTAGTTCTTCCTAATATCCAACCTAAACAGCTTGTGGCCATTGTTCCTGGTGACTCCAAGAAGGGCCCTGGTGAACAGACTTTCCCTGAGTCCCTGCTGCTGGCCCCTGATAAGGTTGTAGGCAGGCACAAGATCCCCCCTCAGTCTCCTCTTGCGGAGACTGAAGAGATTCAGGTCCCTCAGCCTCTCCTCATAGGGCTGGCTACAGAGACCCTCAACAATCTTCATTACTCTGGTAGAAACCCAATTTTTCCCTTAGAACATGGGAGATTGAGTAGCTTTTGACATGTAGTTTAGATAGGTGAAAGTGAATGAACTTTCTGATTCTACACATCAATGTTTATCCTTTATTTTTCTCTTCGTGACTAGTTTTACACACTGGGAAAAGATGGTTTATTATATGCCCGGTTGTGGAAAATCCCACTGCTGAAGGACCAGAGTTCTCTCCGCCTGTTCCTCAGAGCACACAACAGCCTGAAGGTCCAGGTAATTACAAATTTTAAAAGCTTCTATTTCTCCAGGGTATGCAAGATCTCAGTCTGCCTTGTTTTCCCAAAGACTGTTGTTTCCTCTCTCCTGCTTTTATTGTTGTTATTTTATATTAGCTGGAATATTGGTAGGAAGAGGGTAAAGTATATCTTCTATTAATGTTATTCTGCATGCTGGCCAGTAAAAGATGTCAAAGTTGCGAGCAGTGGTTGGTACTCCTCTGACTTCCTTGCACCACAAGCTGCTGTGATCCACCAGTCCAATTTATGGTAATTGGATGCATTAGTTTCAAAATGGAAATACTGTAGTTTGATTTTTCAGTTGTTAACTAAGGCTTCTGTGTTCTACTTGATAACTGGGTCAGACAAATGACAGCAATACATTTCTTCTAAAATCATTTCTTCTAAATCAGTGAAATATAGTAAATCTGCAAAAAATTGATGTTTCTCTAAGGTTTGATCTTCATCACCATCACTATCCCAGAAAGCTACCACCAGGGGAGCTAGGAAAGGGGGAGTGGGGGAGCACTGCAGGGTATGTCTGCTTGGCTGAGGAGTGCATTTACCTCTCTTGTTCAACTGTAAAACGACTTTTGGATTTTGGGTAGGAATGAAAAGTTACTAACATCCTTTGGGGTTAAGAACTTTGCACCAAGATGTGCACATTTATGCAATTCAGATTTTAAATACTTTGTTTTAAAAGCAAAAAGTTTATCTGAATTCCCTAATGCAGTCTAAGGAGCCATATAGGACGTGTACCTTGTTGTTAATCTCACTTTAAGACTGCTGAAATGTAGTTTATAAGCTGTCTATTATTACTGTTAATGGTCTATGAAGTACAAAACAGTTTCCATTTAAAATGGATCTAGATATCCATTACATCCTTTTGAAAGACTTTTTATAGGCTTATGTATTTTTCTTGAACATAAACCAAAATATAAGCATTCTTATACTATACAGAAAAGTCCCAGTATTTAAACTCTGGTTAAGACTAAGTTGAAGTTCTAGTCAGATGTTTTCAGAGGACTCATCCTTTTGCAAAACTGTTTTTGTTTAGTGTGCAGTTTGAGTTTATTATTAGAATATTGGATTAGTTGTCATTTTGATAGAAAATGTTGAGTAATTTAGCTGCTGTAATTAAACCTAGGAGTGTTTTGCAGTAACTCCTATGCAGCACATTCACAATATTGTCTATATAAGGTTAAATTGCTGGTTTTACTTCCTTACAGATGCAGAACAGGCTGACGATCACCCAGTGAACTCTACAGTGACAGATAAATCAAGTACTGTAGCTTATCAGCAGCTTTCTCATCAAACAAGTCTGTGCGACAGTCCCAGTACAACACCTGTTTCTTTGGCGCAAGTTCCTACTGCGGTGTCTTCAGCAGCTTTACAGACCCAGGCAGAAATTTCAGCTGCAACATTACCAGGGACTGTGCCATATGTGTTAGAGCAGGTTGCTGCTAATACAGGTCAACAAGAATATCCTTCACTACAGCCAACGATACAGAGTCAGCCCAATACTCCTGCCCACACGGCAGCTTCGCTAGAAGAGCCTGCTGACATTCAGCTTGTTCCATTATCCTCCCAACAAACACTACAGCTGAAAGATGAAGACACTTGTATTCCTGATGTGGAGATTTCATGTTGCACTGTTGGGCCACCCAAATCGTCTCAGACAGTCCCTGCCCAGGCGGCAGAACTCTTTCCACTTCCTGTTCTCTCTGATGTGGGAATTTTAGAAAGTCAGCCTGCACCACAAATCCCCCATTTGTCAGAGGCCAGTCAGCCCAGTGTGGTGCAGCATTCCTTTGTGAGCCAGATGCTCCCAGTCGCTATTGTTTCTGATTCTCTAAATCTGACAGGATCTCAGCTTCAGAGTCCGACCCAAGTCTCAGGAGCCATGTCCCAGCAACATGTAATGCTGACACAATCCCAGCCAGTCGCCTGCACTGGGGTTGGCATCAGCTTGCTGCAGCAACCCTGTACAGTAGAGTCGGATGGAGAGGGGCCACCCAGGGTTGATTTTGTTGACAACACAATAAAAAGTTTGGATGAGAAATTACGTAATTTACTTTACCAAGAGTATGTTCCAACTTCTGCATCAGCAGGGACACCAGACAGTTCTGTACCATTAGAACAAGCTGACAGTGAATTTAACCTACCACCTTTTACTGAAGACCAGATTCCCACTCTCATACTAGATTTAAGAGAACCAGGTTATAATATTTCAGACACCTACCAGCAAGCTAATACTGCTAAAGACCAATTCGTGTCAGTTGTCCCTGCTGAAATACCACTGTACCCTGTATTGGCTAGTTGTACGACTGTACCTTGTATACCCGTAAATCCAGCAGACACAGAAACTTCAGCCACACTAACAAGTGCTGCAGACCAAGTCAAAGAGACAATGGTAAGCTATACAAATACGTCTGTCTATGAGCACTTCTAAACCATTTGTTGTCAAAGCATGTTACTTTTTTGTCTGTACTTTCTGTTTAGTGATTTCCTTCAGAAAACATTTCTTATATTTTTAAGATTGTCAAATGTATTTTGGCTCTGTTTTGTTGCTAGCCATTCATTTATGAAAGCTAAATTTTGCTTTTTGTGGGTTCAGAAATTGGTATAAGTTCTTGATTTGGTGTCTTTCATTTCAGTCCTGTTTCTGTAGGAGGCAGGCTGAAAAATGTGATATGTTTTTGGTAGTTAAACAATCTATAATAATAACAGGCTTATTTTGTCCATCCAGAGTACTTTGGTTGTCTCGGCAGCCAATCGCAATGCTTACTGAAACAGAGTGCAGCTGTGGGAGATGCAGGCAGTCTCTGGGAGGTGTGTGGGTGGGGTGGAGGGTGGAAAAAATATATCTGGTCCCTTGCTTCTCCTGACTTTTCCACCCCCTCGTCCCCCCCAGTAGAGCCTGCCCGCGTGACCTGCCACTGGGTCACGCAGACCCTGAGCTGCAGGGGGGCCTGGTGCTTTCCCCTGTGGTGGCGGTGCCCCCCAGGGCTGCTCAGGTAGGATGGTAGCTGTGTGGATGGAGCCTCAGGTCGCAGATAGTACCCGTTGGATCCAACAGTGCACAGGGTGCAGGAAGCCCAGGCATGCTTAAGGGAGCTCTGGCTTGGTGGGTTTCCAGTGCCCTGTGCACAGACCCTGCCAACTGGGACCTCTCAGGAATGGGCTAGCTACCGCAGAAGGGCAGCTGAGTGTGCTGGCAACCAGACAAGGCAGTGAGGATGGTGCATGGGGCACTAGAAGCCCACCAAGCCCAAGCTTCCCCAAGCACGCCTGAGCTTCCAGCACCCTGTGCACCATCTTGCCGCCTTCTCCTGATAGGGCCTTTGTACGCTGCGGTCTGTGAGATATTACAAAATTAGTCGCAGAGACATAACGAAAGGCAAATAAAGACTTATACAACTGCTAGCAGCATGATAATGAGTACTAAGCGGTTACATGCATAGCATACATCCTGCTTCTGGGTAAGTAACAGATAGCTGCTCAGTTCCAGTTCACCCATCTCTGACGCACTTTTATGACTACACTACTATTCTCAACCTTTGCCACAAATGAGGGATAAAAAGGGGATGGAGGACAACTAATTCTAAATGAATGAATGAATTCTGAACAATATTCTGAACAATATTCAGAAAGAACAATATCTGAGAGCAGGGAAGAAAAGACACCCTCCACCCCCATTCCTTCTGCAAGGCTCACAATGTTCAGAAAGAATCAGTTATGGTGTCTATAAATATACTTAAGATTAGCTAAAACCCACAAACCATTTGTGATTAATTATTCCCTGCAAAAGTATCTCTTTAAATACAGGATTTTTAGTTATCCTTTGGCTGACTACTTTAATAGAATCAAAACTTCTTACCCCTGAAAAGGCTACATAAAATTGTCCATGTGTAAACACAGCCTTAGGAATATCAATACATATTTTGTCTAAAGTCTGACCTTGTGACTTGTTGTCATAGAATGAGAGGGCCCCTGTACTCATGATAAAATTGCCCCTTTTAGTGGTTTAACTGCCCTTAATTATTTAATTGCATACCAGCGTATGTGTTCAGCGGCATGTTACGATTAAATTGCATAACAGTGTACATGTTCGGCAGCATACTTCAACGTAAATGACTTCTTTACGTAGCAAACTAAAACACATCCCATGTAATTTAGTTTGCTATGTAACAAATTACTGTACAGGTCTAAAACATGGTATATGTGTGTTGCCTTATAAATAAGAATAGGAACTGGGAACTGAAAGAAAAAAAAAAGCAATACATTTACCTAAATTCATTATAAACAATCCTCAGTAACTATAGAAACAGGCTGTGCTAAATTTTTTGGACTTTGCTGAGGCTCATTACCTTGTTTCTCAGAGCACCTTAAGCCTAGAAAATTGACAAGGCTCTTTTAAAAACTGGGAAATTTGACAGCTTTTGGCTATGGGCAGACATAACTTTTAACTATTTTAGAAGGAAAGAAAGAGCATGACTGCTAGGGAGTAGGCATTGGTGGTTAAAATTAGGCCTGTGTGAAGTGGCAGGTATTTGATGCCAATTCAGAGGGACAGTGATTTTGTGATTTGAGTCACTGTCCCGATTTTTCAATTTAGCCAATTTCAGATTTGGATTCAAAGATTCGGTGCAGATTCAGATTCAGCCATAGACTAAATAAGCAGCAGTCCTTGACCATGCTGGACACAGCTGTCTCCAGCTGGTAAGTCTGCTGTGGTGGGCGGAGGGGAGAGGGAAGGAGTATGTGGGGCGGGGCAGATCATTGCCCCTACAACGAGGGAGGGATTGGGGCTGAGACTAGCTTCCCAGCCAGGGTGGCGGCAGCAGCACAGGACTTGGGGAGGGGGGCTCCTGCCACTATGCATTGCTGCGTGCTGCCAGTCCAGGAAAGTGCTGGGAGTGGGGGCTATGCCCTCCCCCCACTTGCCGAGCCGGGGTGGGAGGTGCAGGATGGTGCTGCTGTGCTGCCTTAGACAAGTGGTACGCAGTGGTGGAAGCCACTTCAGCCTGCCCACGCCTCCTGGACAAGCCACAGCTTCGCCCCGGCTGTGCAGGCAACAGGAGGGAATGGGGGCAGGCACATGCATCCGGATTGGCACAGGCCTGCGGCAGGGACTATGGGGAATTTTAGGGTTGCTGCAGCCCCTGCATAACCCCCACTCTACTGCAGTCTGTGGGGCAGGCTGAGCCAGGGCTGCACTCCAGGCTGCAGCTGGGGCTAGCAGCCCAGAGCACAGCTCTGGCTCCACCCACCCCGTGGAGCTCAGCCCGCCAGCATGCAGCCTGTCCCAGCCTGCCCCGTGCAGATCCAGGGACAGCCGCCTGCTCCCATATCCTCCTGGACACAGTGGTGGGAGCCCCCTTCCCCAAGTCCCACAGCCTCCCAGCTCTGGTTAGGAGGCTTGTCCCAGCCTCAATCCCTTCCTCACTGTGGGGGTGTTTAATCTGCCCCTCCCACCATGCTCTTCCCTTCCCCCTCTACCCACCACAACAGACTTACCAGCTGAAGGCAGCTGTGTCCAGCGTGGTCGAGAACTGCTGCCTGTTTATTCTATGGTCGAATTTCCGAGTTGGTGCCAAATCTCTCTGAATCAATTTGGAAGCTTCTGATTTGGTTCAGACCTTTTAATGAGTGTCCCAATTTGATTCAGATTCAGAAATTTGGCCGCTGAATCTCCTTCCAATCAAATCAGTTACCAAAGCTTCGTACAGCCTTAGTTAAAATGTCACTGTTATATCTGCACGTGCTTCCATTGTAAAGAATACAAGCTTGGATACTTCTGTAGGAACCTCACAGCTTTTTTTCAAAATGGTGGCATTGGGCCAAGCATCTTTTATTTTAATTTAAATAAATCTTAATTCATTTTAATGAATTTAGTCTTAATTTAAATAAATCTGAATTAAACCTACTGTGAGCACTTAGCTTAAAACATTGCAGGTAGTGCTAGATACTCTTTAGCTTAGCTTGTCCCAGTCTCCATTTGTAATCTTGTCTTGGCCTCTGAATTCAGCAGAGAGGACCAAGTCATCACTTTACTGGGAAATCTATAAGGAAAGCTTAGATGCCACAAGAAACTGATCATCCAGTGGATGGTTTGTATCATTAATGACTCTGTTTCCCAACTAGGATCACTGTGCTAGTCAAGGGTCAGTCTTCCAGATGTGAAAAGGTCATAAATGCTATAGGAACATTAAAAATTCCGCATACTTCTTGCTAGATGAGGGTTGTTTATCCTGGTAGTACAGTAGTACTCTAGAACTAGTCAAACTAAAAGCTGCCCACATGTCTCTTTAATTGAATAAATGATGCACAGGATAGGGGGGAGGGGGAGAAAAAGCAAAATGGTACCAGAAAAGAAAGGTGTATTACTATGTGAGTGTCTAAATCATTTTACACCTCTTTCTCTGATTAGGAATATTACACTATTCTCTATGAAAGGAATTGTACAGTATTAGCAATGCATCCAGTTAGACTGTTTGCCAAATAATAAAGCAAATTCACAAAATATTTGTATTGTAATAAGCTATAAATTTTCAAAGAAATGTCATGTATATTGAGGTGTGATTTGTTTAAAAAAATGTAAGCTTAGTCATTTTTAAATATGTTTTTAACAAATTCATCTTGAATTGATATGTTAATCTTCCATTTTAATTTATTCCTTGGTCTTGCCCACAAAACATTCCTTCTTGTTCATCCTCCCAGAAAAAAGAGAAGGTAGAGAGGCTGAAGAAGGAGATGGGAGGTGAACTTCACTAGCAGATTTCACATACTTATTTTTGTGAAGCAACCTTAGACTAGAATGCACTTTAAATATAGGGGTGGGGGAAGCAAAAAGAGCATATTTTGACTTCCCTGGTGTATGTGAATGTGCATGAAAAATTAACTTCACTTTTTATATTTTGTTTCCTTTTACTTGAAGCTGGAAAGATCTGAAACAACCAGCATTGGTGTCAGTTCCTCAGAAGTAAGAGGTGGGTCTCCATGCAAAAAAGGTAATTACCACTCGCATCTATTTCAAATAGTTAACTTTTAAAGGCATTTCTCTACTATTCTGTGGGCTTGTTTGCTCACTTTGGAAAGCTTTTAAAATAGGACCAACATAATGGGTCCTTGGACAACTGGACTTGTTCCTGTAGGTATTACCATAAAACACACAAAAATGGCAGCAAAGCCAGTTTCATTATTAGACTTGCCAAGTAGGAAACAGCCTCTTAGATCATTGAAAATGATGCCATAAATAAGCAATGCAGCTGTTTCTGAGACCTTAAGTTCAGAGGCATTTATATGAGATGCTGTACTTCTTTCTGTATTGTTAGGAGGCTTTGCAGTTCAAGGGCTGAGCACAACACCATCCAGTGCGCTTATTGCAATGAATGGAGTTCATAAATGTTCCAGGATTTTGAATGAGCTCTGTAAGGAAGGGTTGGTGTGCCAGGCAAACACCAGGGGACTGTCAGGTGGAACAGAGTATACCTGCCCTAAGCATTGTACAGACTCTATTTTACTTTTCACAATTGTACTGCTTGAGCCAGGTTATAAGTGGGTTAGAATGAGCAACTGATCTGTTTTATTTGTCCAGTAAGTCGTCATTTGTTTTAAGGATGATCTTTTTTTTATTACAATTCCAAATTTCCTGCTGCTGTTGGTGCATTAGGATAATGTGTATTTCTTCTTCTAGTATGTGTCAGTGTGGATCCTTCAGTAAAAGCATATGCATCTCATGTCTGTGAGACCAGAGGGTCTTTTAATAGCCACGTCTGTCTGGTCCACACATGTGCCCTATGCTCCTCTATGGGTGCATAAAAGGCAGGATGCTTGCCATCTGTCCTTGCTTCTCTCTTACCACAGGGAAGAGGCAAAACTGAACCCGCTCAGTGTCTGACCTAGTAAATTCTTACTGAAACTTCCTACACATTCAGCTTTTCAGGCCCTCTGGCCATGTGTGACTGCTAGTATCTGTATTGTCCTGTTTGGATTTAGGGCTGACAATTAAACACATGCCCCACACACCACACCTGAAAAATGTTTAACATTACTAACATGAAACTTGTGGGTCCTGTATGCCCTTTGTATCCTGTGGTGGGCCATGCAGATATATTTTCTGTTGAGGGAAGTCACAAATATGGAGTCTTTGAAGTGCAGTGCCCTTCAGTTCAAACTCAGTCTCTCTTGTCACACCTCTGAGTTTAATGTCAAGTTGGCACCTCTGGAGGAGATGGAGTCATTGGTGTCAACATACCAGTGCAGACCTCAGTTTTGAATGTACCGTATGGGAGTACTGCACTTGGAGGAGGTTTGTTCCTTCTCCATCATTTATACTCTCTCTCTGAGCAAACAACCCCTTCCCCTCTGTCAGGGATGATCATTACAGGACTAAGCTGCTGATGTCATGTTATCAGGAATGGAGTGTCTGACAGCACCTAAACAAGCCACCTGCATTCCTGTGGTATGCTGCTGTGCCTTTTTGGGGATACTGAGGTTCACTGTCCCATGAGAAGCAGGTTTCTAGAGCACATGAGGAACAGAAAAAAAAATATCTCCCATCATCAGCATTTCAGGCTTGACCACCTACATCAGAATACCAGGAAGAGCAGGTCCAGAAGCAAAGCAACAACAGCACCCTGTCTGTTACCACCAAGAAAACTTTTATCTTCATTGTCCAGTGGAAATGGAGATCTTTGGTACCTGGTGCAACATGAAGTGCAGATAGAGGTGCTGGTCACAGGAGAGTCCACTTCTGCTCTAGGCAAGATCAATTTTACTATAAATAATGGACAGCTCAACTCGGCTTGAAGCATTGTGGGAAGTGTCAGCTACAATAACGATTATATTGTTGCTAAAACAAACACCCACTGCAAAATGGGCATAAAAGCAGTATGAGATCCTTCCAATGTTTTAGCTTCATGCCAGCTGCAAAGGAAAAATCGAAGTAGAGTAGGACAAGGAACCCCAAAAATTTAAAGTAATTGGATGAAAGTTGTACATCTCTGTACCTTTATGGCTGGAGTTGATTAATTGTCAAACTTAATGGTCAGGTATGCATTTTAATTGAGGATGTGGTTATACCTTCCCTCACATGACAGTAGGGAGGAGTTCAAGGACATAGTTAAAGATGGACAGTGGTTAGTCAGTAATGATCTGTGACCACTGTGGTGACAATGTGTAGAGCATTGTGGCTTAGGCACTGTGCTGCCTGAGGGAGATACAGGCCATGATTTGAGGCTTTGTTGTTTGGTGTCACAGGACCACTTAGTGAACTTAGTCAGGGCTGTGCAAAAGTCTAACCCTGATGCTCTTTGGGCATTTGGACTGCATACCACAAACTGACTTTCAGCAACCCCAGTTCAGACAGCAGATGCTGTCCTACCACCCAAGGCAATCCAAGTGCCATATCAAAAATCATCAAGGTACAGCTGTGGATACTAGCCTTCTTCCTCTTCCCTCCCCACCCACCTGTGCACCTCTCTCCTATGATGCTTTTGATGGAATTCTCAGGAGCCATATCAGATCCAGTCTAGCGAGTGAGAAGTAGTCTAGCTTCATTGCACCAGGTAAAGAGTCTCATGGCATTGGACAGAGTTTATAGTCATTGACTACCCATTCCAGTTCCGTGTTTAACTCCCTGCCAATCTTTCCATGTTTTTCTTTCTTACGGGAACCTGTTGTGAGCGAAAGTTGCTTCCTTAGTTCACTTGTGTTATTGGAGTAGTTCCATCAAAGTTTTGTAGTATTTTTCCCATTCTGAAGGGGAGAGAAAGTTTTGTCCTATCCTAGACCTGTGACATACATATTTATTGAGTTTCCACACCATATATGGTATAGTAATGCTAACCTACATCATTCTTTCTCTCCAAGCATTTGACTCTTGATAATGGTTCTTAGCATGCAGCATGCACTTGGCCTAAAACAAGTACATAAAATGGACAATGAGATCAAGCATTACAGATTACAGGGTTCTGCCTGTCAGACTGCCACCTGGCAGTAATGACTGCATATTTAAAGAATCAGGGGATCTATATTCCCTTCCCCCCCCACCTAAGTTACTAGGAGACAACAACAGCCAGGATTTGTAAACTAAGAGAAATAATCTTTCACAGCAGAATCTACTGGAGCTTTGATTGACTCAGAGTTGGTGAAAATATACCTGCCAAAGAACAGATTCCAGTCTCTTCCATGTTTCAATATTTAGGTTATGTACTGAAATATATGTATGGGACTTCATTTCAGGCCCTTGTAGCCATGGTTAAGATCTGTATTCTGCTCATCCAAGCTTCATCACATGAGCAAGAATATCAAGAGAGCCACAGTCTTGTCTCATATCCCACCCCCAAAAAAACCACGTGATAGCTAGAACTGTTGATGTCTGAACAAGTATTGTTCTCTACTCTGCCACCTCCTAAAGGTGAGGTGTATCCTAGATGCAGAGGGACAGGCAGGGCTGTGTACTTGAAACATCTGAGGACACCAGGAATATGGTTTTAAAATGACCAGAACTTCCTGAGACTATCCTGGAGTTAAGGCCATGAGGCTGGCCTGTATAGTGTTTCATGTCTGTTTCAAAGAACTTCACAGTGCAAATTTGTTGGACGGTGCAAGCAAAGAGTTGCTCAGTCATCCTTTCCCTACCAGGAAGCCATCAGGATATGGATTTGGTGCCGTCACTCTGAGATAAGCTCATTGAACTGAACCTGTTACAGGTCAGTTGCCTAGCAGATGTGATAACCAGCTGTACATGCTGCAGATGTTGGTCCTAAAGCCAGTGTTCGATGAAAGGGGGGATGGCATGCCTATATTAGATTTGTTTACCAAGGAGGACACACAATATCCAGACATTTACTCCCTTCGTATTTCTCTTCCAGTTGTAAAAAGGCAGCCTTGAGAACATTTACTTTAATTCCCAAGCTAAGTCCCAGGATGGGATGGTACAAAGCAGTGACCATCTTGACAGATTCTCACTGTCTGAGAATTTGACTGTCAGAAAAATGCAAGATGTTGCTTGGACAGTCTCCCAACCTGCCTAATATACAGGAGATGTATGCAAGCAAGAAGCTGTCCTCTAGGAAGACCTACTTTTCACAGGGGAACACCTCCTTGCTCTCCCAGTTCAGGTGCTGGTGGGTTGGACTGGAAGGATCTTTACAAGAAGCTGGGGCATCAGAGCAGGTGATAGCACTGGAGCCCTGTGAGGCCATCCCAACATGGTAGACCTGTTGGAAAGGAACATGAAATTAGTAGCAGATGGGCCTCAGAGGTCTACCCCTGGCCAGGCATTAGGTGTCCACAGGGGTCCAGCCCCAAAAACTCCAGAAGCCTCGAGTTCCTCCCTTTCACCCCTCATCACTTGCTGCCACTTACTCAAGACAGGGACTGACTTACCTGGGACTGGCAGCAGCTGGCCTTGATGCCTGTGTGTGCCTTTAGGAGCCTGAGCACACCACAGGCATGTAGTTTCAGATGGTGCAGGTAGTGGAATAAGGAAGTGACTGCCCCAGGGGTTCATGGGGCATGGGAGTGCTGGAACAAGTTAAGTTAACTTAGCATACACATGTACTTTAAGTTGACTTAAGAGTTGACACTAATGCAACTCAAAATAATACACCCTAGAAGTATATTATCTTGTACCACATTTAAGTCTACTCTGCTCTACATGTATGTGTATGCTCTGGCATTTAAGTCGAGTTAAGTCGACTTAACTATCAGAAACTTAGTACATGTGTATGCACCCTAGGTCTTCATATCTGAACTTCTTTAAGCAGGAGGTGCACAGCCCCACCAGGGGAGACGCCTTGTTGGACCTAGTGCTGGCCACGGGTGATGACCTGGTGAGGGGGCTGTGGGTGCTCGACCACCTGGGCGACAGCGATCATCGCCTGCTGGAA